>NW_026693571.1:43439366-44092739 GCF_021218885.2 Marmota monax
GCTGCAATAGCCACCTGAGTGCAAAGGTCTCCTCAACATACTGACTTCATTTCCTTTAGATATGGACTTAGTGGTGGGATTGCTGGATCAAATGATAGTTCTATTTTTAGTGTTTTGAAGAACCTCCATATTGTTTTCCATACTGGTTATACAAATTGATATTCCCACCAACAGTGTGCAAGGGTTTCCTTTTCTTCACATCCTTGTCAGCCCTTATTATCTTAGTCTTTTTGGTAATAACCATGCTGAAACTTCTCATATCTTTTTAAGAACATGGTACCTGCAAGCTTCATATTCTCAGGTTATTCCAGAAACTGGGTCTCTGTTCTCTACCTTATATCACAGCATACAATGTTTGGAATAGGTGGCTTAAGCAGAAATTTTAATGTTTTAAGACACTTATCAAAAGGCAATACTATTTGTTTGAGGGTGGTTTAAAAGAAATCAATTATATATATTTCTCAGTTATTCTAGGGATAGTTAGCCAAATGCATTTTGTCAACCAGTTGAACTGACAACATGGAGTTAGGGTTATAGTTGTGTTAGGGCTTCTGAGATTCCCTAATATACAAGGCCTCTGCATTCTTCTTTAGTTTAATCAATTCCTTCAAGTTCCCGCTTTGTGTAGGCGATTGCTCTGATCTTAGGGATGGGAGAAAAGGAAAAAAGGCCTTGTTCAATCAGCAGGGACCAAGGGCTTTCTGGCTGGGGGCGGGGAGTTCAGAGAGAATGGAGACCACCCAGGTAGGAGGTGCCATGCATGATTCTGTGCTTACAAGTCTATGGTATTTGAAGGACCAGTGGTCCATGTGGTCACGACCAATAGCCTTCAGCAAAAACCAACAACCTCTGCAGGTTCTCTGCTCCCTGGGTGGTGGCATTCCCATGGTGATGGTTGATCTTTACCAGCCATGCTTGCTCCAGACCATGACTAAGATCCGGAGGAGAGAGAGGTGGATCTGTGCTGGAGAAACTGTCAATGATATTCTGTAATATGAATGAATGTCCCCTGGACTCAATGTCTTGATTTTGCGGTTGCATTTACAGCCTCATTAGGACACCAGTTGCTCTCTGAGAGCAGAGTGTACTTGTTAGAGGGAACTGTTCCCTCACAAATTATCAGAAAGTGAAAGGATGAAGATAAAATTGTAGGAAGAGGATGGAGCATGCCCGGCATCTCTGCCAAGTTTTCCTAATAAGTCCTTTGGAGGACCTATGTTGATGCTCATTAATTCTCTTGATGTAGGCAGAGTTTTGAATTAGTCCTCTGCGTACATTGTCTTATTGCATCTGCAGTTTTGGGGGAAAAAATTCACCTTTTAACTTGTTAATGTGGATTGTGAAAGTAAAAGAATGTTGATAGTAACCTTTGGCCAGAGGAGAATTCAGTTCTTTCTCATATTATCCTAATCCTGGATGAAGCATGCTGCCTACTCTTAGGAAATGTGCCCACCCAATGAACACGTGTGCCTAAAATGGCGCTCCCTGGGCAGGACAACTCTGGTCTTTGAAATGACCAGTAGCTAAAGCTGATTTGCAAAGGAAGGAAAAATCATATAGACATAAACACAGAGTTAACTATGTGTCAAATTTTATGTAGTGTTTATTGTGTTTATTAATTTTCTTCTTTTTTTTCCCTTGGATGCTGAGAATTAAATACCAGGGACTTGAGTGTGCTAGGTTTATTAATTTTAAGAGAGCAAAACACTGATTTCTTATCATTTAGAACATCTACTATTTTATTTTCCCTTTAACTTTTCTTGGAAAACTTCTCAGATGAAGAAGTAAAGGAATGGGAAAACCCTCTGCTGTGAACATGCTCCTCCAAAAGTGATCTGTTTGGCTAAGTGTTTCAGTTTTCCTTGGAATCCCTCCCCTGCCCCTTCTTGGTTGTGGTCCTTGGACCAGTTCCTTAACTTGCTATATTCTTAGCAGCAGTGCCCAAGGACAGTAGAGCATGACACAGAAATGACAGGAGTTTTATCTGTGAAATCGGTGCCTGGTGAACAGGGGCTGCTTAACACGCGTGTGCTGGATGAATAAAGTGACGTTGTATGGAGCATCTATACCTGGGATAAACATGGTGCCCCTGCAAAGGTCAAGTGAGAAGACAAGGACTGGGAGATGGTGAGGTGAGCCAACAGGTGTTTGCGTGGGCCAGGGAACTTGAAACCAGAATAAGATATGAGACATTCCTATTAAAAATGGGTCAATCACAATAAAGGAAACAATCAAGAACATGAAGAGAGAGCCTATAGAAGGGGAGAAAATCTTTGCTACCTGCACCTCAGATAGAACATTAATCTCCAAGATATACAATAAACTCAAAAAACTTAATACAAAAAAAAAAAAAAAAAAAAAACAAATAACCCAACCAGTATATAGGCAAAGGAACTAAACAGACATGTCACAGAAGAATATAATCCATCACAAATATATGAAAAAATATTCAAAGTCACTAGCAATTAGAGAAATGCAAATTAAAACTGCACTGAGATTTTGTCTCACTCCAGTCAGAAAGGCAATTAACAAGTAACAATAAATATTGGCAAGG
This sequence comes from Marmota monax, assembly GCF_021218885.2. Taxonomy (NCBI): domain Eukaryota; kingdom Metazoa; phylum Chordata; class Mammalia; order Rodentia; family Sciuridae; genus Marmota; species Marmota monax. Next base: position 43,441,921 of record NW_026693571.1, read on the forward strand.
ATGTGAGGAAAAAGATACACTTATACATTACATTGCTGGTGGGACTGCAAATTGCTGCAACCACTCTGCAAAGCAGTATGGAGATTCCTTAAAAAGATTTGAATGGAACCACCATTTGACCCAGCTATCCCACTCCTTGGTCTATACCCAAAGGACTTAAAATCAGCATTCTATAGTGAGGCAGCCACATCAATGTTCATAGCAGCTCAATTCACAATAGCTAAGCTATGGAACCAACCTAGATGCCTTCAACAGATGAATGGTAAAGAAAATGTAGTACATATACACCATGGAACATTACTCAGCCATAAAAAAGAGTGAAATTATGGTATTTGCTAGTAAATGGGTGGAAATGGGACTATTATGCTAAGAGAAAAAACCCAATCCCCCAAAACCAAAGGCTGAATATTCTTTCTGATTGTGGATGCTGACTCACAATAGATGGGGGTAGGAGGGGGGTGGAGGTTCACCAGATTAGACAGGGGGTAATGTTGGGGAGGGATGCAGATGGGAATAGGAAGGACAGTAGAATGAATTGGACAAAACTTTCCTATGTTCATATATGAATACATGTCCAGTGTAACTCCACATCATGTACAACAACTCCATGTATGTATGGTATGTCACAATATATTTTACTGTCATGTATAACTAAAAAGAACAAATAAAAAATTGGACAAAGATAGACGAAATACTTTCTTTGCTTTTATACAGATGACCTAATACGTAATATATCACAAAATTTCACAAATCCATTCCATTGGCCTAAGCAAACATATTCATCCTTTAACCAACAACAGGTTCATATGAGCAGCAGAGAGACCCATAGTTTTTTTTTTTAATATTACCTATGAACTTTTTAAAACTGTAATCTATTTTAAGATAATGTGTGGAATATTATTTATAACAAAAAAGAATTTAATTGCATCTATTTGCTTCATCTGTTTGCAACAGTCTTTGAGAGGGGAGCTTGAGTTTTGGGTGAATTTTCCAGGCACGTTTTGATGTTATTATCCAGAAAAATATGTTGAAAAGAGCCAAAGATTGCTTTCTCACCCTTTCCGCTTCTCATATATCTGAGACTTGTTGAATGTGATAAGGAAAAAAAAATACATTTTTTTCTTGAAGAAAAGAAGGGGAAAAATCATTAGAACTTGATTCCTTTTTACAATATGAAATGATGAGATCGTTCGCCAGACATTGCAAGGTAAGTAGAAAACTTACCACCAAAACCACATCTGAATCATAAAAAGAAAAACCCAAGTATCTGGCATGAGAAAGTGGAGAGCAAAGAAGTCAAGAGGTTTTGACTTTGAGGCAAAGAAAGGAAAAATTCACAAATAGGTGTGGGTCCGGAAGACTAGGCGTCATAGGGCCACCAAGTTGAAAGCTGGTCTCTGCAGAGCAGGAACTTGGCAGGAGCTACCCGTGGTGTCTGCACACTATCTTATCTCCCTGAGAAAAGCCTCTGGCTCTGAGCTTAATCCTCTTGGCAAGGAAAAATCAGGAGGCTTATGGGTTTACAGGCTTGCTGGGTGCTTTGCTGTACCTATTGGAAGATAAACACATCACTCCAAGGCATTTCTCCACACTACCTAAATAAGGATAACACTTCTCCAGATAGATGGTTATTTTCAAGCCAAAAAATGAGAGAGCAGGAACACATCCACTGTGGAAAGAGATAAGAGCCCTCCTGCTTAGACAGCAGAGGATCTGGAGACACCAGATCCCAGGCTAGAACGTCACCTTAAGAAGTCCAGGGGAAAATTCCTGATCTCTGTGGGATGAGGAGACTGTAACTGATTCCTTCAGCAAATGGAATTATCTGGGGAATGATCTGAAATAACAAAAGACACAATTGTCTTACATTTAATGTATTTTTCCAACTTTCTTGGGATATGACATTAAAATATTTTTAAAACCTACCATTTAGTTATGAAAGATTTGGCACAATATTAAATGTTTTTTTAAAGAGAGGTAATGAGGGAGAGAAGAGAGAGAAAGAGAGAGAGAGAGAGTGAGCGAGAGAGAGAGAGAGAGAGAGAGAGAGAGAACATTTCATGGAATTGCAGCCAGGTGGAGCAGGAGTCTGGCTCTGGGTACCAAAAAAAGTGGAACTAAGTCTGAAATGTTCATCTTGCTTCCTTTGTGATCTTATGCAAGTTGCTTACCTTCTCTGATACACAGTTTTTTCATCTGGGGATAATGACAAGTTACTTATTATTTTATGGTAAGTATTAAATGTATTTTATGGTAAGGAATAAATGAGCTACTGCTATGAATGTGCTAAATATAGAAGAGACAAATGAAAAATGATACCTCCTAATGTCATGCTTTAGGGGCTTGCTTGAAACATAATCTGAGTCTTAAATTCCCAGGAGATGTTCTGAATGATTTGTTTATTCTTTTCTTAGTCATAGGATCTTAGGGTGGAGACAAGGACAAACTAGTGGGTTTTGTGTTCCTGGCTTTAGAGAATCATCTTTAACTAAAAATGGGACCTTAAAGTTCCAATTTAAAATAATAGAGTTCAAGAGCGTGTTCTCTGCCATCTTCAACTTATTAGCTCGCTTGCTTTCTTCGATTCATCTCTTCAATGAAAATGGGATTACTGACTCTAAGGGATAATTCGTAAGAGGGCATACAGGAATATTTATCACCAAGCTTCTCTGTGTCACACAATTCACATTTTAAACATTTTAAACTCCTCTGTGTTTACCTGTAGCACTTGAGAACATAAGGTGTTTCAAAACATTCCATTACGAAGGCCAGGTTTTCGACTGCTGTAGAAATGGGGACGAGCCATATTCCAGTGGTAAATCAGTGACACCCAGTGGCTGCTGCTTTTACATTTATCTTTAAAAAAAAAAAAATTATTATTTTTTTTTTTAAATTGAACTTTCTAAAATTCTGTCCCAGAACAAATTAAAGAAGGGGACGAGAACATGGAAGTCACAGTGGGCTTCGGAGAGTTTCTCGGCAGTAGCCTGACTTTCCTAGGACGTGGGAACCCTCTACCAGGAAGACTAAAAATGGAGAGAGAGCAGGAAGGTGAAGGTAGAGAAAGCAGTTTCGGGAATTTCCAGCCCCATCATTTCCATGTTACTCAAGAACTCGAGCTTTCCTGCCCCAGCTGGATTTCCCAAGAATTGTTCTCATCAGTGAAGCGACATGTCAACTGCCCAGACTCCAGCTCAACACTAATGTGTATGGTGAACCCCTGGGGACACTCCCTGGACATCAGACTTCCTAGGTATGAGAAAGTCTAACTGGAGGGTGAAAGCTCTGTGAGTTTCGTCTCCACATGTGAAGCTGAGGAGGGGCTTAGCATAATGGAACCTGCTAGGCTGAAACCCCAGATCATTCCCTGTGCTGTTGGAGCCACTTGCACCCTCTGAAAGGCCTGTGTTTTATCAGTATGATGAGGATAGCAATACCTCCCTCATGGGTTAATGAAATGATAAACCAAAGTATAAAGCATAAAGTTATCTTTATTTTTTATCAGCTATGGTTCTCTCCACTTGGGAGCATGTCAACTTCTGAGAAAGACCTCAAGTTAGGTGCTCCATGATCTGACTCCACTCTCAGGTGACAGCTTGAATGAAATGTACTCAGTTTTAATAATCACAGGGTAGGATGACTTTCCGTATGGGGACTCATGTTGCTAAAACTTCAGGTTTCTGGATGAAAGACTCTAGAGAAATATTACATTGTAAAATAGTTACCTGGTAACTTCCATTGTAAGGACTGGTCTTTTTCCCCACACAAAACATTAAAGAAGTTATAGTAACACAGAGACGTGCTAAAGAAGGCAATTAGGTAACATAGTTTATAAGGGAGAGTACATTAAAACAAGACTCAAGGGCAGGATTGTTGTTTGCTTTAATAGCCAGCTAAATATTTTCAGCAAGTGAATTATTAAACCATGTAACTAAAAATTTGGTAGTAAATCAAATTTATAAAAGATGACTTTTTTTAGTTTTTTTTTTTTTTCACATTGGTTAAACACCTGGAATGGTTAACATGCTGAGTTTTGTGACTAGACAGACTTGGATTTGAAACTCAGCTTTTGCACTAACTTATTTACCTAGATTTACCTACGGAATGGTTGGTGTTTTAGACAGTTAGTGTATTAGTCATGGCTCTCCCAAGAAACAGAACCAGTAGAATATATAACTACCAGAGAGAGAATTTATTAGACTGGCTCATACAACTACCTGGGTTGAAAAGTCCTACACGGGTGGTCCACAGGCTGCAGAGTCAGAGACACCAGTAGCTGCTCTGACCAAGAAGTCAGAAGCCTCAGAACAAGAGAGAGAAGCCAATGGTGCAGCCCCAGTCTGAAGGCCCGAAAGGCCCCCTGGACAGCAGCTGTGCTAAGTCCACATTCAAGGGCTGAGAACCTGGAGTCTGCTGTCCACTGGCAACAACAGCAGAAAAACACTCCTGCTTGGGAAGGGAGAGAGCTGCTCAAAGAGTGAGCTTCCACTTTCTGCTCTTTTGTTCATTCATGTCCCCAGCCTAATGACAATGCCCCCACATTCAAGATGGATCATCCCCATTCAGTGCACTGACGCTCATGCCAATCTTCTCTGGAAACACCCTCACAAACACACCCAGAAGCATGCTTTGCCAACTCTGTAGGCATCCCTCCATCCTGTCAAGCTGACAACCAAGATTAGCCATTACAGTTGGAAAGAGTTAAAGCAGAGCAAGTCTGGGAGCACCTGGCACCTGGCACACAGGAAGTGCTCATTATGGAAATGGGGGCTGCTCAGAACATATTAGTTTCTCGGATGCCAACCCTTGTTAAGTAGCAAACAGGTTTTTTTGTTTTGTTTTCATTTGTAAGTATCATGGTTTGGATATAAAGTGTCTCCTAAAGACTCATGTGTTGAATGCTTGGTCCCCAATGCTGCAGTGTTCAGAGGTTGGATCATGATGGCTTTGACTTTATGAATCAATCCACTGATAGCTTAATGGGAGGTGGTGGAAATTGTAAGTAGCTGGGGCTGGGACAGAGTAAATAGGTCTCTGGGGATGGGTCGTTGGCCCTTGGAGACTATATCTTATCCCAGGACCTTTTATTTTATTTCTTTAAAAAATTTTTAGAATTTCTTCTAATTAGTTATACATGACAGCAGAATGCATTTCAACTCATTGTACACAAATGGAGCACAACCTCTCATTTCTCTGGCTGTGTAGGATGTAGAGTCACACCGTCCGTGCAATCATACACATACACAGGGTAATAATATCCATCTCATTCCACCATCCTTCCCATCCCCCACCTTTACTCCCCTCTGCCCAGTCCAAAGTTCCTCCATTCTTCCCTAGCCTTCCCCCCAGTATGGATCAGCATCTGCATATCAGAGAAAACATTTGTCCCTGGCCCTTTTCACTGTCTGCCTGTCTCTCTGCATCCTGGCTGCCATGAGCTGGGCAGCTGTCTCTGCCATACCTTTCTACCATGATGACCTTATCTCAGGCCCAGAGCAATGGAGTCAGGAGATCATGACCTGAAATCTCAAGACCCATGAGCCGAATAAATCCTTTCTCCTCTAAGTTGTTGTTCTCAAGTAATTTTCACAGGAAAAAAATAAAAAAGAAGCTAACCCAAGTAAAAATTGTACATATTTATTACACAACATGATATTTCAATATATGCAGATATTTTGAGACATCTAAATCAAACATTACTTTGTGCCAGAAACACTTAAAATCTGCTCTCAGCAATGACCGACCATGTAATATATTGTTACTACTATCGTTATCACAATGTACATCAGATATTTTGAACTTATTCTTCCTGTGTAACTAAAATCTTGTGTCCTTTGACCAACCTCTCTCATCCTTTTACCCACTAATAAATAATTTTTATTCCCCCTTTACTATCTAAAAGTGAAATATTAAAGTGAACATCAGCTAATTGCAACATTATTTTAATGTTAGTGAAGTCCTACACTTGTAATAGAAGGGAGAGATAGAGGAAATTGACTTATGATGAAACAATATACGTTTCATTATAATGCTTGGGTACATCTACCCCTGAAGGCATAATCCTTGTGCCCTGTCTTCTGCCTGTGCTGTTGGACACGTATGCCCCCATCATTTCCTTGAGTGTGACAGTAGCCACCAAGGCTGATTCAACCATGTGACTCAGATGCAACAAATAGTAAGTACTGCTCTTGGTGACCCTTTTGAAACACTGAAAAACTCTTGGCAAATTTTCAGGCAAGGCAAAGAGTGGTCGTCCCTTGTTATGTGGTAGCTAGCTTTATTCCTGGGAATTTTGTATTGGTTTATATAAACCAAATACATGGTTTATTTTTAATCCATACAAAAATACTTTGTTAGTTTCTAAGTTCAGAGAATTCTAAACAGATTTTTCACCTACACAGTCCTTGGATGGAATGATATTTCGTTGTGGGATTGCCTCCTTCATTACTGCATGTTGATCATCTTTGATCTCCATTACTAAATGCCAGTAAACCCCCCCCCCCATCTTTGTGCCAACCAAAAATAACCCCACAATTTTCCAGAATGCCTCCTAAGGGGTGGTGCTAGCTTGTTTAGGAACTGATGGCCCAGGGAGGCATTGGAACTCAAAGCTTATTTTCTGAACTTCTTTGGCAAGGTTTCAAAAGCGAGGGTGTGGAGAGCAAGTCCCAGGAACTTCTCATAAAGGGCTTCCTTCAAATTTCAAGAGAGATCATTGGCAGGATGTAGAGTTCACCTAAGGGAATCCTGGCCACACAAGAAGAAGGGAATCCTTGTCCAACGCTTTCCCCACCAGGAGAATGTTAGAAGGATGGAAAGACGAGAGAGGCTGGGTGAGACCCATGTGTCCTGGTTTATCTTCTTTCACATCCAATGCCAAGGGAAGATGGGCATTCAAGGACAACAGTTCAAGGTCAACAGCCATTTGCCGACTTGGCAACTCTGCAAGGACCTTGTCATATCCCAGTGTTTAAATTCAGCTTGGCTAGAATATTGACACCAAGGAGGACATGTCTTTTCTCCTCTGCCACCATATGATCACATAAGCCACACTCCTGCTAATAAAACCTGTGATGATCTAGGGTGACACTGAAGAGAAAAAACTTGACCTACACAGATAGAACATTTATAGAAAGGGGTATTTCTAATTGTTGTGCCAGATTAGTTTTTTTTCTCTCATTGTCCAGCAGGTAGAGACTTATGAGAAAGACAGAGGAGATGGAAGCCTATATCTATATCTATATCTATCTATCTATCTATCTATCTATCTATCTATCCTTTACTTACGATTATAGAGTGAATAAGTGTGTAGTCTATCTATGCTATTAACCAGAAGTTCACCCCCTGGATTTGTTACATATAGATGGCACTATTTTGATAAGAGATGGCTTTGGCATAATGCATCACAGAGGCTTGATATTGTAAATGTCACACATTTGGGTTTAGCATTTACCTTATTAACAAACTAAAGAATCTCAGACATTTCCATTAGAAAATTAAAAGATCATGGGTTTTTGTAGGAAAACATGATGCCAATTTTTCAATATGACTTTTAGGCAAGTCGACTCTTATAAAATGATTTTTCCTCCTTTTGGTAAGACCAAGTGAATATTTATTTGCTATTATTCATATGGAACAACTTTTAAAAAAGTCTTTCCTGAGCCAATTTCAAAACTTCAGCTCATTTAAAATGGCTTTCACAGAAAGTGTTTCTGTGATGTGTCCATCTCCAATGTTAATGGATCGGAGAGTGCTAAAAATTAAGGTAGGAAATTTACAGGTGAAAAGTCAGTTATTGATTCACTGTATCTCCTCTCCCTGCAAGCACACGCCTGGGTTTCACATGGTTCTCATGCAAGTTCCACATTCCTGGTTGGGTCACAGCCCTGAGCAGTGAACTGTGAGCAAAGGTAATGCTCATTCTAAAGATGGCTGGGCCTGAAAGCTCGCTGACCCCACCCAGTCCCTCCTCAGCCTTTACACAGCATCAATCAGGCAGAACTTTCCCAGCAGAGGAGTCTGCGTGTCACAGTGGACCTGGCCCAACTCCCACAGCTATAAATAGATTCTCAGTGGGTCTCGGAAGGGTCTGGAGACACCAGAAATACAGCAGTTCTGGGTAGAGTGGAAGGCTGCGGCCAGAAAGTGGGAAAGGACTCGGAATCTAAGTTGAATTGAGGCCAGAACCTAGACTTTTGTTATTAATAGTGTTTCCTTTCTCAGAAGGACTTAGCTGGGCTGTTCTTTGACTCTGGCTGGTTTTATACCTCCCTTTGGCTAGATCATTTCATTTCTGCTTGCTCATGCCCTCTCCACCTCTTCCTAGCAAGCTCAGGGACTGACTTCCAATCGCTTTCCCTTGTGGGTTCTTTTAGGTCATGGAGTTACTTTTTCTCTTGACAAGTTTTTAACTATGTTATTATACATGGCTCTTTAAAAAGCCACTAAAGTTTTAGATTTGATATATGACTGTATCAATATGGTAAAAATAATAAACTTGAAACAGGATAATGACCCGAAAAGTGTTCATTATAAAATAAAATTTCAAAAAGAACTCCCCCCCAAACCTTATTAATTGACTACAAGGTCTGAATTATGTAACATTGTTTTATTCAGCTTTTCCACTACTCTGACCAAAAGACTTGACAAGAACGATATTTGTTTAGGTGTTCTTTTTTTGTTCTAATTAGTTATACATGACAGTAAGATGCATTTTGACACATCATACATAAATGGGGTATAACTTCTCATTCTTCTGGTTGTACACGATGTAGGATCACACAGGTCATGTAGTCAGTCATATATGCACATAGGGTCTTAATTGACAAGAACAATTTTAGAGGAGGAAAAGTTTGATTGAGGCTCATGATTTCAGGGGTCTCAATCTATAGGCGGCTGGACTCCATTGTTCTGGGCCTGAGATGAGGCAGAACATCATGGCAGAAGGGTGTGGAGGAGGAAATCAGCTCAGAACATGACAAACTCAGAACAGGGACAAAATATGTACCACTAAGGCACACCCCCAGTGACCTACCTCCTCCAGCCACACCCTACTTGCTTACAGCTACCACCCGGTTGACTAATGCACTGATTGGGTTAAGGCTCTCATAACCCAAACATCTCACCTCTAAACTTTCTTGCACTGTTTCACATCTGAGCTTTTGGGGGACACCTCATATCTAAACCATAAGAACTGTTATAGGTATAGATTAATGTTTATATTACCATACAAATGTGTAGGCCAAACTACTATAACAAGATAAAGCCTGGTAGGAAATATAACAAAATATTTATAGAAATTTTTGATGGGCTTTCATTATAATTTTATTTACTTTCAATTTTTTATATATTTGGTATATAAAGTTTTATAACAAGAAAAACAATTTTGAAGTCACCAGCTATTTTTGTTTGTTTGTTTCCTTTTTCACTTCAGCCAGTATCTAAGGTTTTCTGAAATGACAATAGATGTGTGCTGATGGTGATAGGAGGATATGGTGGAAAAGGGAAGAAGGAAAGAACACTGTGTTCATAGGAATGAGTTTATGCTATTGCTTTAGACATAAAGTGTTTTATGAGAATTGCCTAAGACTTTTCACTCACAAAGATTGGTGATAAGTTGTAACGAACATTGGCGGAAGTTTTGCAACCCAGAATGCATTTTTGCCTTTCTAAGAACAGACAGTTTTCTTTCCAGAAATTACCTCTTACACAGTCTGGTGCAACTGTTACCAGAAATCCTATCCTATACTTAGGCTGGGAACAATCACACAACTCATTTAACTATTGACATCACCACTTCCCCATGAACTTGAATTTTTTAATAGAGGGATATAGAAACTGAAATTTGTTTGGAACTCCATCGGATCCTAGCAGCACCTTGTCATACCCATCTCCTTGTTCTGGAAATGCCTTGTTGAAAGCCCTTTCTCAAGACCAAATCATTCCCCTTTGCTGAAGTTAATCAGTATTGTTTTCTTTTGCTACCAGTAAAAGGACTTGTGGAGTTATTTTACAGCCGGACTGGGGCAGCTCTTGGCTTATCTCCTGGATGTTTTGCTTTGACTTGGGCCAATTCAAAATCAGTGTGCCTACTTACCAACTAACTCATGATTTATGATGCACTGTTTACAGCCTAAACTCCCCTGTTGAAACTCAGGGGAGTTGTTTGTTGATAGCTTTCACCTGACCACAACCAGTTAGCCTGGCTTGGTTAAGATGACCAGAGGGCAAAAAAGACCCCACAGGGAACCTCTACCTAGGGGTTTGGCAAGCTGAGATTCATATAAACTATCTTGGTTATTTAATCTGGAGAGCAAGCACCTCCTTATGCAAAGAGTAAGAATGTCGCCCAGTTGCATCCAGAGGTCGCACTCTCTCGGGGCTCTGCCAGCCATTTCTCTCTGTGCACCAGAGCTTTGGCCTTTATTTGAACCTTAGGTGAACGAGCTCTGCAAAGTCTCCCAAGTCCTTTCAATTGACCTAACCCAAATAATCCCTATGGGACCTTAACTGACAAGATGGATTGACAGGAAACTTTCAACCACAAGGGAAACCTGGTACAGGAGGAGCGAAGGCCCCCATTTAAGACAGGGAGAGGGGCTTGGGTGGCTAGGTGGTCTTTAACAACATCTCCAGAGAGGGGAACCATGCTAGGATTTCTTCACAAATGTGTGAAAACCTAAGGGGGCATTAGACAACTTTTATAAGACACCCTAGATCAGAATGAAATCAGGAGAAACTTTGACCATCTTCTCATGACATAAAGCCTCTGATACTGGAATGTCGTCAGGCAGCTTCGTGGTTTGGCCAGTGAGCCCTGAAGCTGGTCTTCTTGGGCACTTCTTTCTCTCTTTTGCCTCCTCCATGTGATTCCCTTCTCTGGATTGCTTCATCTCTTTTCCCCTCTGGTTGCTTGGTGAATTTTAAACTAAGATCCAGTGTGCTTTGAGAGAGTCAGTGGATTACATGTTCCAGAAATGCTGTTTCTCTCTTGAATGAGGCTGTGGACTAGTTCCAGGTCACAGAGAATTACGGCATTCACAAACCCTGTGGCTTGTTGTTCTCTTTTGGAAGGAGTTACTGAGATGGTTGTACTATCACAGCTATGTTTACATATTTTATTTTTTTTCTCCCTTAATGGCTATGAACATCTTGATTACAGTGGCTTACCATTTATCTTTCCATTCCCTAAGAGCACCAAGCAAATAGGTCCTCCAAAAGCATTTCCAGAACAATGTGCCTATATGTATATATTTGAGGGCAAATTACCAAAAGCTCAAAGAAGCTTAGGCTTTTCTTCCTGCCCCAATGTCACAATTTTGAAAATGACATTTTAAAAAGCCCAGTGAGTTTATACAAGAAAAGAATTTCAACATGTAGCTTGTATCCTCATTTAGAAAATGGGGATATAAGACTACCCACTTCCCGGGGTTGTTTGAGGATTACATGACTCAATTTTTCTTTTTTTTCTGGAGGAGAGTACTGGGGATTGAACTCAGGGACACTCGGCCACTGAGCTACATCCTCAGGCCTATTTTGCTTTTTATTTAGAGACAGGGTCTCACTGAGTTGCTCAGCACCTCGCTGTTGCTGAGTCTGGCTTTGAACTCATAATCCTCCTGCCTCAGCCTCTGGAGCCACAGGGATTACAGGCATGCACTCCCACACCCTGAGACGAGTCACTTTTTTAAAAGAGTATTTGGCATGTAGTAAGATGGCTTTTACTCTTGGTCATATAATTGCTCAATAAACTCAATGTGTACAGTCTTACCAGCAATGAGTTTATAAAAATCCAGAAAATTCCCATAAGCCTTGTATTCTGTACTACTCTTTCTCTAGGTTATCCTTATGCATTCTGTTTCGATGTGGTCTTCCTGTGTGTGTACACTGGAACAATCTACTACTATCCTTTCCCCTTAGCTTCTGGCTAAACCTAAATTCTTGGAGAGAGTTAGGAGAGGTTTTCCATCAGTCCATTCTCTCACACTGGCCATACATGTTGTCATTTTCAAGGTGTCGGATACCCAATATAGACTGCCTAAATCAACCAAGAAAATATTGCCTAAGAATCCTCCCATTCAGATAAAGACTGAAATAAAGCCCCATGAGTGAAAAGAATGAGCAATGGGTAACTATCAGTAGCGATTCAGATTGCCCTCTAGGAAGCTCCTTAGGGATCTCAACTACACTAGTCCCATCTAACCTTCCCTGGGGAACCCTATGTTCATGCAGAAGAGGCGATATTTTACTGCTCTATGAAAGGCAATGTCATGTACTTCACCCAGATGGCCAGTCTTGTAAATCAGAGATCAAAAAATAACATTAAATTTAAGAAATATCATGACTTATTGCAATCACTTACTCTAAACCAAATATTTAAAATCAAAATAACTAAAATTGCCTAATAATATGCCTTTGATTTATTCTTTTCCTTCCATTTTGATCATATGTGTGCTACCTTCTATGGACAAATGTATGTATATGTGCAGATATGAAAGTCTCCCTCATCCAAATGATTTGGGAGCCAACTCCTACACACAGATGAATGCTTCAAGTATGGGAGGAAAAAATCTGGAAAGCCTTCTAGAGGGAATACCTGGAGAAGCTGTGTGAACCCCCTGCAAGATATCAGAGATGAGGTGAGACCTCAAATCTTCCTTACAAAGGACTCAGATTTCAGGTAGCCTGAGGGACAGGAGGAAACCAACAGGCTTCCCACAGATTTGAAGGATGGATGGTGTCACTGTGGGTCTGAGAGACTCCCAATATTAAAGTCACCTTTGAACCTACACAACCTACACAACAAATTCTATGAGAATTTACAGTGTTACTTCTGAAGAGTCAAAGGAAACACTCTTGTGACCACTACTTGTAAGTTTAGGATTAGAAGCTGGCACTGAAGTTTCAGAGTGTCTGGGAATAGTAACCATAGTCTGGAGAAATTCCTTCAATAATAGAAATCTTTACTGAAATTTGTTTGTTCTTTCCTGAGGGTTCTTTTCCTGCGCTTTGAAAGTTCATGCAACTTTCTGACTCATAAATATTTCCAATCAACCACTAGATGGCAACATTGTCCTTTTATGTTAAAGCTTTGACTACACTAAATAAGATGGATTTATTTAAAAAAGAAAGCAAAAGTTAGGCATTGAAATACATCACTCTGTAAAATGGGAACAAGGTAGATCATCTCAATTATTAATCTGTAATTGACTTACCTAAAAGGTGTCTTGAGCAACTTTCTATTTCTGTACATCCTTGGACAACAGACATCTAAAATTGGTGCTAAGAGATCAACTCTTCCCGTGTTTGTGACTGCAGGGAACTGCTCTGATGCTGGAAGATATTTTTTTCACCCAACTCATTTAATATCTCTTTCGATTTTACAACATCCTGGAACAGGGATTTTCGAACCTGGAGGTGTAATATTAAATAAATAAATAAATAAATAAATAAAAGATTTCAAGGAACATTCCTCAGAGATTCTGATTTGGCAGATCAGGAGTGTGCATGAGTATCTGAATGTTTTTCCTTCCATGTACTTCTGAATATCAACAAGTCTGGGAGTGGTCCTAGTGTCTTTAATTCCTCCAGCAACAGAATCTTCAAAATCATATGAACTTTAACTCACTTTAACAATTGTTTCATATACCTCTTTCTTTCTTTTTTTTTAGAGAAAAAAAGTCTTAACTAAAAATAGTCAAACATCTCAACTACAAGAAAGTTGAATTTGCCACAAAAATAGCAGAGCTGCCCTGATTGAAATATTCATCCACCCTATGTGTCTAAAACCAAGGTTATCAGACTTGCGTCTGGGTTGAAATTATGTGATGAGAAAGAGGCTAATGACATTGCCAATCCTGTGTTTCTTATAACAGAAGGTTCTCAAACTGGGGGTGGTAGATTTCTACAGGAAGAACTTCAGAGATTCCAGAATGATGTTGCTTTATTGTTATGCTATTAAATGTTAGGATGTATAGCTTTAAAGAATCATGATCAATTCTGAAAGCTCTGAGGATCCTCCAGCTACATGAAGTAGTATTTTTCTTTGTCATTTCTCATTTTCTCTCTTTCCTTCTCCTCTTCACTTTTTTCCTTGTCTCCCTTTCTATCTCTTTGTCTTCTTTTGTCCCCATCTCTTTCTTCTTCCCTATCTCTCTGTCTCTCTATCTCTTTCATTTGTTATTTACTCTGTGTCATTACTTACTGTTTGGCTTATGGTAATAGGATGAGACCAATCAATCTCTTTTCAAATATTATTTGTCTTGACCCATTTGAATCCATCAACCTCAAAAAAATTTTTTCTTTATCTTTAATTTTTAATTTATTATCCTTATTTTTTTGTAGTTAAAATAGGAAAATACTCTGAGGATTAGTATTAGAATAGCCGATTTTAAATTAGCATTAAAAATCATTTAGAGGTTTATATAAAGAATCTCATAATGACAATAAAAGAGAACAGTGCTTTCCTCGATGGATTAACAATTAGACTACAGATACTGTTCAAAACCTTATGGGATGATTTTATTCCAATAGGAACCAAGCACCAGAGTACCGTGACTCTCCTTTCAAAGGTACATGAAGCCGTACCTAGGTGAATATGGATTGCAAGGGCGTAGATTCTGGAAAACTTCCGGCATTGTTAAATTCATGTGCCTTCTGTTTCTCTGGTTCTTTATGAAATTGTTGAATTTAAAGACAAGAGGTTTCCCAGAAGTTTTCTAATTCATAAAACCGCTTGCAGTTTTTGAAAGACAATTGCAAACACACACACACACACACACACACACACACACGCAGAATAAGGAAAGGGTGTGGATATTGAAATGTGCGTTGGTTTAGAAATCAGATCTGCAGTGCAGAGGCTCTCCTCCCCCGGTGGCTGCTTATTTTTCATGTTATGATTGGAGTCCGCACGCCACACTCCCTGCATGCCGGTGACCATCCTTGGCAGCAGGAAGAGTGGACAGAACAGTCGGTTTACAAGTTTTCATTTAGAGGTGGACATGTGGAGCCTGCACTCCCACTGAACGGGGCCAGTAGAGGGACCTGAAGCTCCGCTCAAGTTGTCTGGGTCCAGGACAGAAGTCTGTGTGTCCAAATAAACACTTATTTTCTTGGAACCGTATTCCTTGTTTCTCTCCTTTAAAAAATGTAAGAGAATTATCTGCAGGAAAACATTCAGATTTAGATCAAAACAGAAAAAATGAAGCACTGCTCTCCAGCGAGAGAGCTAAACCCCCCTCCTCTCTCCGGAAAGTGTCAGTGATTTTGATTAGCAGGAATCACTGACATGACAAATCAACCCCGTTTTAATTTTTAAAAGACACTTGAGGTGTGTTTTACAGCACCTCGTGCCTGTGCAAACTAAAAAATTAAAACAAAATAAATTTTAAAAAATATATATTTTTAAATGATGGAGGGTTGGTGGAGTTGGGGGTGGGGGGACAGGTCTCTGAATTGAGAAGATGTTAGATTTTAAACCCCAGAAAACCCTGTCCTGGTTTCCAAATGTTTACCTTTCTGCAAAGCTGGCCCACAGAGTACCTTCTCTCTTCAAAAGAAAATCCTGGCACCTAGAAGATTGGGCTGACAGTGACTATTAAAATGACTTGTTTAATGAGCAGCATGATTGAACCACGGTGGGAACACTGGGGAGGTTTCTCACAAGGACTTGGTTTGGTGTTTATATTTTGTTATGTTGTGTGCTTCCACTGTCCCTTATTTTGACAAGCTATCGAAAAGTTTGGAATGAGGATAGGAAATTTCTTTTTTTTTTTCTTTCCTTCTTTTTTTTTTTTAAACCTGGTTACTAAAAAAGAAATGGTGCTTCTTCTTACCTGCCTCTAATGGAACCCTGGCTGTGCCACTTAAGTGGGAGTACTTGGCAGGGATGCAGCGCCAAAGATTCTCCAAGCCTGTGTATCCCTGATGAGCAGGGACCATGATGGATGTGCTTATTCTTTTAAAGCGCTAGGCTACCCTCCACTAAGTAAAGGCTATTTGCTAAATGGTAGGCAAATTGTCGATTTGTGGGCCTGGAAGGAACCATCTTCCAGAAATCATTAACTGCACGACACTCATTCTGCGATCTTCTTCCAGGTTGGATATTTAAGGCATCTGCCTCCTCCGTCTTCTGAGATGATTATCCACTCTCCTCTTTCCTTCTTGATAGACTGCACAAATTCTGCCTCTTGCCATATGGAAGATCATTCTTTTTAAAAGTTTAAATTTCCCTTCATAAATAGAAGCCGATTACTTAATTTTTTTCCTGAAAAGAAAAATGGAAAACATCCCTTTTCTTTGCCAGGACAAATGTACCAAATTCCTTTTGTTTTATGTGTTTGTCCTTTGGCTTCAAAAGTTTGGGCTTATTTTTCAGCAAGGTCAATATTGTCTTTTCAATCATTTTGAACTTTTCACCATTTCCCTTATTGATGAAGTGATTAACTGAAAATAAGATGATGTGAAATCATAAGTAGATGTTGAATTTAAAGAAACATATGAGATAATATAAAAAAAAATCATGCCTAAGCTGGGTGCGGTGGTGCACACCTATAATCCCAGAGGCTCGAGAGGCTGAGGCAGGAGGATCATGAGTTCAAAGCCAGCCTCAGCAATGGTGAGGCACTAAGCAATTCAGTGAGACCCTGTCTCTAAATAAAATACAAAATAGGGCTGGGGATGTGGCTCAGTGGTTGAGTACCTTCTTGTTCAATCCCTGGTACTCTCCCCCAAAATCATACATAAATTTCATGGCTGACTACTCAAAAGAATAAAACTACACATCTTACAAGTAGACAGCTTTCTTTCTCACCTGATAGAATAGGTCTCATTGACTTACTGAATCCCCTGAAAGCAAACAGTGACTTGCAAATATCCTAAAAATTCTGGTCTTTATTCTGCCAAGTACTCCCACATAAGTGCTCAGCCAGGGGTTCCATTAGAGGCCGATAAGAAGAAGCACCATTTCCTGGCTGAAAAGCCACCAGGTTTAAAAAAAAAAAAATTACCCATCCTCATTCCAAATTCTTCTATCCTAGAATTTCCAGACTTTTATGTATAATAATTCTTCCTTGTGTCTTTAAAGGAAAAAAGGAGTCAGTGTTGTTCAGGGACATTTTTTGTTGAGATGTTATAATATTGCTACTGCAGAGATGATTTGCTCTCTTTTAGACAGATTTCTGGACTCCCAGGGTCTAAGATTTCCATTCGCATTGCAGTTGATGAGGTGGAACAAAATAACCACAGTCAGATTTTAAGCAGAAAGCTTCCAGGATCGTGCAATGCAAACTAAGACTGGCAATAATTGGTGAAAGAGCAGTTGTTTTAGGGGAAAAAAATCTGCAAGCTGACTCAGAAGAGAAGATGCAAATGGCACAGGGTTCCAAAAACAAGGATTATACCAACATGGAAGATGTGTGGGCAGGCACATGCAGCATGTGTGTGTGTGTGTTGGGGAGGGGGTTGACTAATTCCTTCCCAATTTTGATGACCAAATCTTTGAACCCAGAGTGGGGGGTTAAACTTCTAAACAAAACAAAAGGGAACAGTACCTATCACAGGAGAGCAGGCATTCCCCACTCTCAGAGAACTTTAGAGCAGAAAGGATTCTAGAAAAACTGAGGCCACAAACCTCCAGGTTGCAGAGAATTGGGGCCCAGCGTAGACTGGGCTCAGAGATGAGTCTGTGGGACCTGCCTGGGAAAGGCAGTTCTCCTGTGGCACATCTGCTGTTGCCTTTCTGGGGTCCAGCGGGGTCTCTAATCCTTGCCTTTTCTGCCTGTCAGCTCTCCTCTTTCTCCCTCTTCTCAAGGGGAAAGTCATCCTGAAGTACCAGCACACGTTTGAAGCATGCATTTCAAGCACGAGCTGGATTTGATTTGGGTAAATTAAATAACCCTGTGGTTTAAAACAGATCACTAGAGAACTGTGCATTTTGCCCGGTATAGAAAGAGTGATGAGTGTGCTTTCATGTCGTGCCGTTGGCTTGGACTGAGGGACTCTAGATGATACTCTATAAAATTTGCTTTCTTACTTACTGTAAAGATCACTGGGCTGCCAGCCACAAAGCTGGACGCCCCATGCATGTTTGGACACAACCTATGGAAAGATACTTTTTGCATTTCAGAATCCAGGAAAAGCCATGTTTCTAAGCCAACAATTAGAGTGGCTTTTTTTTTTTTTTTAGATGATGCTAATTTTGGAACTTCCTTTATTGCTTAGGCTGTTAGAAAATACCATTTGCCATTAGGAAGACAGTTCAGGGTATTGGTTACAGCTCAAAGCTTGAGAGTCTAAAAGGATCAGTTTAGTCTCCCAGTGCCTGCACTTACCTGCCCAAGGCCTTGGTTTTCTCATCTGTAAAATGAAGATAATCACCTACCTTATGTTTTACTATGAAGAAAGATAATGGCTTCCCACACAGGATATATATATATTTTTTTTTCCCAAAGATAATGAAGGTAAAACATTGGTTCTCTTTTATGACCCATGATGAATGCTTAATAAATGTTGGCTATTATTGCTTACACATGGGAGAAATAATAAGCTATAGGCCAGCAAGTGATATGTCAGGCACTAGGCTTCACACTGGGAATAAATGAAAGAACAACCAAAACCCAGCTCCAACTCTCAAAGGGTATATTCTCATACAGCAAAAGCAGGCTGCCAAGTACATAATAAAATGTGACAGATTCCATGATGAGAAAAGGACAGGTGGAGCATGACCCAGAGTTGAAGGAAGTTCAAGTTCAGGTTCCTGCAGTAGAGAGGCAGGGGAAGCTTGCTGGCAAGGGGGTGCAGGGAGGGAGGTTTGGTGTGGCCAGACAGCAAGTGGGACAAGGGCAGAGCAGCCAGAGTGGGTGAAAGCAGTGGGGTGCCTGGGCACCAAGGCCTGTCTGCTACAGTGAGGACTCTCCGCTTTCCTCTAAACACAGCGGAAAGTTATCACTGTACTATGAGCCACAATAAGACGGCACCTGCTTTGCTATGTAGGAATATCACTCAGGCACGGAGAACGAGATTAGAGGAGGGTGAGAGTAGAAGAAGGAGGTGAATTGGGCAGCCCCAGAGCCATGCTGGGGAAATGGGACTGGGATCATGGCCTCTGCAGAGCCATATTTATACCTCCCACCTTCCAGGAACCATATAGCAGCGAATGGTTTGCATTTGAGTCTTTTAGAATATTTCCTTCAGCTTTTATTTTGTCACCGATTTTCTCTTTGCTACAATGTTGAGGATTTATTATATCCTCTGTATTATTTGTTTTTAGGCATGTCTCCTCAAATCTTTGGTGCGATAAAAATGAGGAAGAAGGAAAGCAAAGGAAGATGAAAGAAAGAAAGGAATGTGGAAATACAGTGGGACAAATTATACTCCTTTCTTTAAATAAATTTATTTCAAAATAGCTGTATAGCATCTGTCCTGGTTTTGACCTGATTTGGGGGAAAAGCTGCATATTGGACTCTGCATCTGTTTTCACCATTAAATGCATTATAACCTTGCTGAGGACGTGACCCAGATGGCTTTAGCATTTTAGGACAGACTCCAGCTCTCCTCCTCTGTTTAACATCTGACCATAATGCAGACACCTGCGTATTTAAACAGGTGCAGTCAGAACAAGTTTTCGAGCTCATCACTTCTTTGCCCAGCAAGGTGTGTGAAAGAAGATTTGTGCAGCCAGTTGATACTAAATTGCATAATAGGTTACCCCGAGCCCTTTGAATTCAAACAAAGGAAGTTCTCAACCTGATTGGAATTAACCTACACCGACTCGACTTTCCGCTTCATCTTTGATGAAGCCAGAGAAGCTGATACTGATCGGCAGGCGGGAAGCCTGATGGGTGTTAATGGGGGTTTTTCAAGTTTGTCTTGCTTTCCTTAAACTATTAAGAAAGAACAAAAAACATTATTTAGAATAGAATCAGTTTCCAGGAAGGGAAGAAAGAAAACTGAGAATTTATTATTAAAGAAAGAAATGGAGCCAAGGTGGGGGGGAAAAAAAAGGCCTTCTCACATCTCCTGGCCAGGTGCTCTGCGCATATAAATGTTTCAAGTTCAGCTTTAAGATCAAGGGAAAGTCTGTAGGGAGCCTTGTTTCCTAGAGGTCTGCTTGCTAGAGCTGCTCCTGAATACAGCCTGCCCATTTTTATTTGGTTATTAAGGATTAAAGGGGGCGACGATTCTGGAATGGTACTTCTTGGTTTCCATTAACTTTGTACAAGACAGCAAAAAGCAGGCTTCCAAGGGGCAGTTTGCATATGTATTGGGGGCTATCAGCTCTCCTCTTCCCCTGTCATCTGGTGTGTATGTTAAACATGAAATTGCCCTTCCTCTCATGAGCTCAGCCTGGAAGAAAGCTGCCTCATTGCAACGATTGAGAATCTCCGCGCCTCTCAGAAATCCTCCTGCTTTTCGCAGGAGTGTGGAGGGAAGATGAAAAGAATTTCACATTAGCTAGTTGGTTGCTCCAGATACTGCGGGTTAGAAATTGCCTCGGAAAGCTACTCACCGTTGCCCAAGTTCTCTGGGCTTGCAGCCGTCTGAATACACGAGCAGGCAGGCAACCCATCACTCCAAGTCCATATTTAAAATTTGGGTTTTTTTTTGTTGTTTCAGTTGTCTGTTGTCAAAATTAGAGCATGTCTAAAGTTACTTTCATTAAGCGACTCGTAATAAAATAGCTTATATCTAATGCTTGATTGTTGTGGTGGGTAATTGGGTCATAAATATCTATTTTGGTAAGAGTCATTAAAACGATAGTACCAGTGAAGAGCCCAGCCTTAAAAAATACCCAAATCAACAAACCAGTTTCCTGATTTCATCCAAGCAAAGGTTTAGTGGGAACTCAGAGTTTATGAAAATTCACACTCTCTGTCATTAACATTTTTTTAAATACCTTTGTTTTATTTATTTATTTATTTATTTGTTTGTTTGTTTTTATGTGGTGCTGAGGATTGAACTCAGGGTATCGCACATGCTAGGCAAGCACTCTGCCACTGAGCCACAACCCTAGCCCCTGTCATTAACATTTTTAATCCCACAGAACTCCTGGAGCTTCAAGGTAGAGAACACAAAACTGAATCTAAGACAGCAAAAGGACTGGTCCTATGTCACATGACCAGCCAATCATGGAATTTGGAATGAAAATTATATATTTTAACTTCATTTCTTGAGCTCTCTTGCAGAATAATTGTGTTTTCAATACTGCACATCTTTCTTCAGTTATTCTGGGTTTTGTAGGAATGAAGTAGACTGCATGATACCAAAAGTGAAAGATCCACCAAAAAAATAGCTCTGGAACTGTTTCTTACGGCATGTTTTTAATTGAAATTCTTAGATTCTCGGAGCCTAAGTTATTTTATCTTATAATCTTATACTTTCATGTTCATGGCTATTCAATATCATGACTATTTTAAAAGTTGTAATTAACAATTATAGGTCTATACTCATTATTACCTAATCATGAGCACAGTTAAAGATTACACAGTTGGCAGTTTTAGTTCATGGTTTTGCCAATCTTCTGCTAAAATGTGGGTTTCTTTTGTTTGAGATGGAACAATAGCCTAGAAAAAAAGATTTTAATAATACTTTATGCTTTCTATAGTAATTGTTGGGCCTCTGCCTGGTACTTGCTTTGTTTCTATGTTGAAAATGTTCTGAGCTCTGTGGTTTAGAGGAATTGTACTCCAGGAACAGCATTGTTTGGGGCAAATGAATGGCATCCTATTCTATTTACTCTTTATTTGCATCTTAGGGAATAGTCATCACATTTACTGGGCATGGGAATTTGGGGATGTTAAGTTTGGTCCTAGTCATTCATGGGTGTGACTCTCTGTTACCTCTGTTGCAGTACCTTAATAATATGCTGGCCTTTAAGGACAGGCAGTTGGCCTCATTCACCCATATTTTCATTCAGGTCCTACTACTCTTCGGAAGGTAAGGGGGTCCATGACATCCAGCTGCCAACTAGAGGCAAATCATGACCCTGAAGACCTGAGAGTGCAGAGATGTGCATTGAGCAGAAGGATGGTTGGTGGGAAGGTGGCATCCTCATTAGGTAGGGCCAGGATCACTTGGATCCTGGTGGAACCATTGAGAGGAAGGGAAGAATCAGTGTTGCCTGAGCTTAATTAGCACTTTTACTAATGCAAAGGCAGCTGAGCTCATTCTTCTCTTCTGAAATTCTTGTTGCCGGTGTGCATGGTAAAAATTTATTAGAGTTACCATTACTTTGACCAGATTTCCCCCTACACATCATTATTTATTATCATAACTCTGCTTGGAGTTGATTGAGTGGTTTGGGGATAAAAATCAGACAGCAACATAAGGAAAATTAAGCTAAAAGATAAACAACATGAAAGTTATACTTGGACCATCTAAGGAAACTGGGGCTGCAAATGTCTCCAGGACATTAATATGATTTTTTAGCTTTATATATATATATATATATATATATATATATATATATATATATATATATATATATATATATGGAACTCCTGTTTTAGTCTTATAATAACAACTTAGATTTCATAGCCCTGGATAGTTTACAGAATCCATTCCCATGCATTTTATTTTATTTTCAGTACTGGGGATTGAACCTAAGAGTGCTCAATCATTGAGCCACATCCTCAGCCCTTTTTATTTTTTATTTTGACACTGGGTTTTACTAAGTTGCTGAGGACCACACTAATTTGCTCTGGCTGGCCTTGAACTTGTAATCTTCTTGCCTTAGCCTCCTAAGTTGCTGGGCTAGACAATTGTTTTCATTTTTTTGGTGTGTGTTTTGAAAGATGGAGATGGAATCCAGGCTGTCATACTTGTTAGGAAAGCACTCTACCACTGAGCTACATCCTGAGCAATCCCCTGCATTTTTACCAATCCTATGATTATGGCTAAATTAGAGAAGATTTTTATTATTCCCATTACCCACAGGAGTTAACTAAAGTTTAGGGATGCTTGAAGAATATAGTGGTAGAGACTGGACATACCCCCAAATATAATCATCTTTCTACTTCTTTCTACCTTTCTGCTATGAATTCCAAATCAAGTCTCAAAAAAAAATGAAATACAATCAACAGTTGTGTTCAGAGTTTTAAACATCCAGTGTGTCTAGGTCAGCAACTATTTGGGAGCTAAGTAATTTTTAAATCACCTATTCTTCCAAGCAACTCTATCTCAGAACTGAGAGTAAATTTGGGAATGTTTCCCAGCTACAAAATAGAAAATCCTTTGGAAAACCAATGTTTATGGTTATAGATCACCAGTCCATTCTGACTGGTATTTTTTAAAACCAAACTATCTGGCAATTGTTATTTCTTTCTTCTGCCAATGGCTGGACTCACACCCATTCAGACCTCACACAAAATGCCAAGGTCTGCACCTTTTCACTACGAACAGGCATTTTCAGTCAAAGCCAAGGGAAATGAGGTTCTGCCTGTCTGTTGCAATAACATTAATATTATTTCTGTACCGATGCTTTTAGAAGTATGAAGTTAAATGCAGAGCCCTGGAGATGCCTAGAAGCACACATGAGATAAGCACAGCCATTCACGGAAGACCTAAGAAACTGAAAATTTGCAGGATAAACTTTTCACCATGACAAAGTAGAGCAATGTTGCCTATTCCAATATGAGATTGACAGCAGGAAATAATGACAATAAGGTTAGTGTAGGAAGCATTTATGGTGCAGAGAGGTAGAGGGGATCTATACCTCTACTTGGTCAGAATAAGCAGGGATATTATTAACTACCAATGCTAATTTGCCCTGGGGGAATAAAAAGGCTGAAATCTGAAGGCAAGAAAGTCGGTCCAACTATGGGTAAGCTAGGGAAGAACAGATGTGAAATAAACATTCATTACGGGCCCTTTGATAAGAAGGTCTGTTATATTAGTGAATGGTATTTCAGAATTCAAAGGAGCAGAGGGTCAGCTTTTCAACCAGCGCTGTAACTGCAGCATGAAATATGCTGTGTAAAACTGGCCTGAGACTGTCCTTGCAAAGGCAGTGGTAGGTAGGGCCAGGAGAGCCTCTGGGAACACTGAAGGAAATGCTGGTGTCCAGTGGCTCATTGGTCCATTTCATGCTCATCTTTTCAGCTGCTGTTAAATTTGCTTAAGTGAGAAAAGCATCACACACACACACACACACACACACACGTCTGTATGCATGCATATTTATTTAACAGCAGTAGTCTAATCCCTATTTACTCTTCTAATTTTATGCATGAGAGGAGAAAATTTTATAGGCATTAAAAAAATTCTGATAAAGTAGAACTACTGTAACCTATGGGAAAAGGAGAAAAGGGTCAAGTCTATTGCATTCAGCTCTTGATACCAGAAGGATGCTTGGGAATCTGCCACTAAGAATAAAGTTGAACATTTTCCCATTGGGGGACTAGCCCTAACTCCTGGCACCTGTTTGCTTATGTCATGGACTCAATATGGGGACTGCATTTTGATCCTTTACTGAGTTCTACAGACAACAAGACTTTCTTTTCAAAGATGATGGTGGTGATCATCAGATGCTCTACAATCTTGTAATTATCTAAAATCTGATGTTATACCCATCTTATATTAAAGAGTACAAACTTCATGTTTAGGGAAATGTTTAGGAAAAATTATGAAAAATGTTTAGGCAAGCTTCATGTTTAGGAAAAGTTATTTTAGAATTTCAACCATGGGTACTTTGTAAAGATTTTACTACTCGGAAATTCAAATCTTGCTTTTAATTTTTTACATAGAACCAAGATGCTATTAGTTCCAAAATAAGGGAGTTGAAGACTGAGGCCAGGAAATTACCAAAGTTGAGGGAGAATCTTTACTTTTGTCTTAGCCACTTTGGTTTATTGTATTTAATAGGTGGATCATTTTTATTCCACCATTGTGAGATGGACACGAGAAGGTCAGTCACACATAAAGTGATTTATTCAGATCCTTGAGTGTCCAGTACATACTAGGGACTCTGCTAAATGTTAGGGATGCAAGGCCTTAGAGGATCTCCCAGCTCACAGCTAAACGGAAGAGGGGTGAGCAGATAAGTAATAATACAAATTCTCTGACACATGACCAGAGCCTTCAGCAAATTTAGAGGAGAAAGAAACTTTGCCTTGGGGAGATGGCATCTCACTTGAGTCTTGAGTAAGTTTTGAATATTCTCATCCATGCTTTTAAAAATATGAAAGAAAGGATCATTCTATACCCATATCTCTTACAATCTCTCTGCCAAAAATGACTGAGATTTGCTTAAAACTGGCTATCTCTACAGTAATTTTATATATAAGTGTGTGTACATAACACACACACACAGATATATATATATAAAATTACTGTAGCGATAGGTCTGTTTCAAGATCTATAAAAGGCACTTTGTAAGCTGAAAAAGTATATTATATATACACGTATATGTATATATACATATGTATATACATTTATACATAATATATAAATATATATTTATTTTATATATATTTTTATATAAAATTTATTATATAAATTATTTGATAATTTATATAATATATTATATTAAAATGTGTATAGCTCTACATGTGTATATTTATATATACATAGTATACATAAACATACTATATATTAATATATACATGCATTAATACTATATATTAATGTATACATATATAATATAGTTTTTCAGCTTACAAAGTGCCTTTTATCGATCTTGAAAAATGCCTGCACCATGGATGTTATTCTCCCCATTTTGCATGTGCAAAGCTGAGGCACAGAAGGGAAAGGGACTTAGGCCAAGGGCCTGGTTGCAAACCTTGCCTTCTAGTGCCAGAAACCCAAATCTGTCCTCTGGTTTAACCTTGATTGCATAAATAGAAAAGCACAAGAGCGCCCTTCCATTAAGCTCCCTCTTTAAAATGGAACCGTTTCCATTATGCTTCTACTGAGGAGGTAAATGCTCATCCAGCCCAGGTACCTATTAGCTAAAAAGAAGGCAGGGGTGGCTCTGCTGGGCGAGGCTCAGGTTCCACCCAACCCAATATTGTGTTGACAACAGAGGCCTCGAGGGATTTGCCAGGAAAAGACATAGTTTTCTTCTCTGACATTAACCTTAAAGGTTAGGTGTACTCTCTGTAGCCATTTATGGCTCTGACATTCATAAATTTGGTCAAAACCTTCATGAATCCATTTATATTCCTTGCCTGTACCTCTTCTGTGATAATGAGCTCCACACGTTTATTATTTTCTGTGTCAAGTCACACTTCCTTTTATTTGTCCTTAGCCCACTTCACTCAAGTTTTGGGGGGTCTCCGCCTTTTCCTAAGAGGAACTGAGAATTACAAGAACCGTACTTTCATTCAGGTTACACAAGATCGCCCAAACTCTCTAGATTTAGTTTTATATTATCTGGAGCAAGACTAAATAAAATTGTATATCTATTTTGTGGAGAGATCAATGTTTTATTTAAAAGGTATGATTCTGTCTTCTGGTACTTTTTTCAGTTTCTTTTTTCTTTTTTTTTTTTTGTTGATGCTGAAACCGACTCCAGAGTTCCCTTAGAATAACTTCATTTTGGTATTCGTAACACACATTTGCATGCCGAAGGCAGCTCTGATCTGGCCCTGGGGAAGCTGGAGGTAATTTTTGTTCTAATCTACAACAACTTTTGGAGAGCAAGTGTATAGTTTATCATGTTTATATATATATATATATATATATATATATATATATATATACACACACACACACACACACACACACATATATATATATATACACACACATATATTTTATAACTGATTATAACCGATGTATTATAGAACATCACAGAGTAGAAGGAGAACGTTGGCCTGGGAGTCAAGAACATAATGGTCTGAAACCATCTCTTGCCTGTAGTTTCTAGGTTTATTTTATTAGGAGATTGAATCAGATCTTTTCCAGATCTCTTTATGCTTTAAAATTTACGTGCCCATTTCCTTGACCATTGACTTGGTGATTGAACACAATGTAGCTGATTCTAGCTTGACCAATCCCAATGGCCATCCCCCAGTTCCACCATCATTCATTCCTCTCAGTATT
Organism: Marmota monax; assembly: GCF_021218885.2. Classification (NCBI taxonomy): domain Eukaryota; kingdom Metazoa; phylum Chordata; class Mammalia; order Rodentia; family Sciuridae; genus Marmota; species Marmota monax. The sequence continues at coordinate 43,468,963 of NW_026693571.1, forward strand.
GTTAAAGGCTTTCGATGGATCTCATCTGATGCTTTCTTTTACAATTTTGCTGATTTCCCATGATGTACATCTCAGTTAATTTTTTATATATATATATATATAATTAACACCTCTCAAGTGTTGCTTCATTTTAGGCTCCACAGCTGATCTTTTTTGGAGGTCAAGCTTGGAGGCCTCCTCTGGTCATCCTGGTAATATATGAGCACCATCCTTAGGAGTCATTATCAGCAAGCATACATATTGACCAGAGTGTCTCCACTTGAATCTTTGAGTTTCAAGATCTTGAGGTTGATGGTACCTGTCCCAGCTACATTTGTTTGTTGACCTGGGTTAGGAAGCTTTCTAGGATTGGCAACTTATTGGTTTCGCCTTGAGGAGTAGACATTTAGTAAGAATCATGTTAGTCACTTTTAAAATTTTTTTTTTAAAGAATGAGTGCAGGCCTATAAGTCCTCAGCCATCTGAATATAATAGCACTCTACTCAGCTAATGAATACACCTAGTACATGAACTTGTGATCTGGTCTCCATCTGCTCTACCCGGTGGCACTCTTGGTTCAAACCCATGATTCATGATTCATGGTGTGCCGGGTGCCGGGTCCCACAAAACCTCACCTGTAAAATGGAGCCAGTAATATACACATCATGGGATTGTGTGGGGACTAAATGCATGGCCCACCTCTGACACATGGAGTGGTTTGTGAATGGTATGAATGTTGGGTTTCTCTGATGGCTTTCAAGTTCTCTAATTAAATCATCCAACAATTCAAACAGGAAAAGACATAGTAAAAGAGGTGCATGAAAGCCACATGACATTGACTTCAGACAAAGTGTTGCTCACAAAGAAAGAAATACTTGGCCTGTGAAACTGACCAAGTGAAACTAAGTGAACTGAATGTGTCTTATCAAGTTCACCAGACTGATGGCCATTGTTTTAAGAAAACTTGCTTTCATGTTCCACTTGGCTCTGGTCATCACCAGACAGTGTCACTCTTCTGTCTGTGCTGCGTGCAGGATACAAATTGCCATGGCATGGGTCTTTCTCTTTGACAGATCACTTTATTAGGCTCTAAAGCTTTTTCTGCCTGGGTTTGCAATCAGGGCCTGTTCTGGTTTGGATGTGAGGTGTCCCCCAAAAGCTCACAGGTGAGACAATGTAAGAAGGTTCAGAGGATAAATGATTGGGTTATGAGAGTCTTAACCAATTCAGTGAATTAATTCTCTGATTGGTGCTGGCACTTGTCAAAAGAAACTAACTTTATTTTTAGAACCACACACGACAAACAAAATAGTCTCTCAGGAAAAACCCTCAGAGCCTCAACTGATTGGGATTAACTGCGTGGTAACTGAAGTTCAGGGTGTGGCTGGAGGAGGTGGGAATTAGGGCATGGCTTGGGGGTATATATTTGTGTCTGGAAAGTGGGGTCTCTGCTCTGATCATCATGTGATCAGCTTCCTTCTGCCACACTCTTCCGCCATGATGTCCTGCCTCACCTTGAGCCCCAAGGAATGGAGCCAGCCTTCTATGGACTAAGCCCTCAAATAAACTTTTCTTCCTTAAAATTGTTCTGGTCAGATCTTTTAGTCACAGCAGCAAAAAAAAAAAAAAAAAAAAAAAAACACGAGACTAAAACAGGGCCCCTGCTCCTTAGGTGGTTTTCTTAGGCAGTTGAGCACTTCTCTGAAACTCTTATGCTGTCAGAGAAGTACTGTTGTGAGTGACTTGCTTTCTGCCACCTACCCTAGTATAATCCTGAAGAGATTGCTTTGCCTTCACCTCCCTCTCCCCGGGCCCTCTCCCTACCCTGAGTAGAGGGAGGAAGGGCTGGAGAGGGGAGAAGAGGGAAACAAATCCTGGGAAAATCTTAATTTCTACATAGGAGTAATAGTACATATAATTATTCTCTTTTGGTATCTCTAGAATTGAAACCAAAAAATGGAGCTACTTCAAAATGCTAATTAGCAAAGGTTAAATGAGTTCATTTAGAAGGAATGGGGGTTGTGTGATTCACAGAGATACTTCATTAATACTATGGGATCCACAAAGTTGATTCTTAAAAAGATTCAAATACCTTTTTTTGCTTTCAGGGTTTAAAAATTTGTTCTAATTAATTATACATGAGAGTAGAATGCATTTTGGTACATCATACATAAATGGAGTATAACTTCTCATTCGTCTGATTGGACATGATGTAGAATCACACTGGTCATGAAATCATATATGCACACAGGAGAATAATGTCTGCATTCTACTATCCACCCTACCCACATACCCCTCCCCTCCCTTCACTTCCCTAAGTCTAGTCCAAAGTACCTCTATTCTTCCCTAGCTCCCACCTTACCGTGAATTAGCATCTCCATATTCTTTGCTGTGTTTGGGGCAAGGTAGTGGCCTTATTTGAATGGATCTGAGATGTGAGAAAAGGGTGTGGTGGGAGACAGGCCAGGGGAAGCTTCCCTTCACACTTCTATCCAAATTATTTCTTACCAAATCTAATAAACATTGCATCAGTATTTTAGGTCTCATATTCTAATCTGGAGAAGGAAAGTTTTTGTTTCTGAAGTCACTGTGTGATCTACAAATAATCCAAAATATTAGCGGATGACAGGATGATTACTCATTCACTACTAAATGTTCTTTAATGGGGTATTTTTTTTTAATCAGGGATTGAACTCAGGGGCACTCGACCACTAAGCCATATCTCCAGCCCTGAGTTGCTTAGTGCCTCACTTTTTCTGAGGCTGGCTTTGAACTTGCAATCCTCCCGCCTCAGCCTCCCAAGCCTCTGGGATTACAGATATGTGCCACTGCACCCAGTTTTAATGAGGTATTTTTTTTTAAGTGGGCTGTTTTTATGGCTAAGGAAAGGAAGCTGGCATGTTTGAGAGATGATGGTGGTGGTGGCGTTTTTGTTTTGTTTTTTTTCAATGAAAACCTTACACTCTGCAGACTGCTCACGTGTGTAGCCTGATCTCTAAGCCTCAGTCATCTCAGCTCTAAAATGGGGATAATAATGGAACCTGCTCAGCATACCTTAAAAAGTGAAGGGTCTTTTATTTCATTGGACTGAAATCAGGAGGCAGGCAAGCCTTAGGTTTAACTCAAGAGTCAATAATGTCACTGGAGACTTCTCTTTCTTTCCCACACACTTTGCAAATGGGTTTGGTGCTTGGGCTTCTTGGTGAATGGTTCCAAGAGGGCACCTGAAGTCACTCATACAACATGGCCACTTCCTCCTGGTACTTGCTTTGACTCATGAATTTTGTTCTGAGAAATTTCCTGAAGATTACTGCTCATTTTTCCTTAGTAACAACTTCTCAAGGTAGACGATGCTTGCCTTGAATCAGTTGTAGGCAAAATTATTATTTACCAATCATGACCACTTTCCTGGGGACTGTCATCTCTAGGCTCTTGGCATGGAGTGGTGCCGCAGTCCGGCTGGGCAAAATAACTGGGAGGTGATAAGCAACTTGAAGGTTGAAGCGGGAACTGCTTTATTGTGGGGAAACTCAGCGGGAACTGAGCAGGAACTCAAGGTAGCGGGCACCCAAGGTAGCAGGTGCTGCCTTATTGCGGTATAGCAGAGGTATATATACCTAACTGATTACACACAGCTTAACTCAATTAGCATCATCTAGCTACAGCAGTCAACCAATAAGGAATCCTCACCATCTTAATGGCTCGGTGGTGTTGCCCCACAAACCACTCCTCCTGGCAAACTGCCAGGCGCCATCTTGACTTGTTTGCAGCCCCTAACAGGGTGGGAGTAGTAAACATGAAAAAAAAATACCACTAAGATAGCAAAGGGGAAAGAAGGGCAATGGCTTTGGGGCTGACAGAAGAATATCTGCCTCACTCCCTCTGTATTTTTTTTTTGAGGATTAAGATTCATAAAAATAATTAGCAAAATGCCTGACACATGATAAGCCCATAATAAAATTTAATGGTTATCATTATTTTTTATTCTTATTTGAATTTAACATTATTTCATTTAAATGCATTTCTTCCTTGAGTGATTTGGGAAGAATCATCTTTCTCTTTATAGAACACGTGAAAGGACAGTACAGGAGCCTACTGACAGAAGTGACGCTTCACAGTTCCACAATGGCTGCTGTGGCTCCAGGCAAACATGTCCACATCACAGCACAAGGGGACAGGACAGGGACAGCCCAAGAAACATCTGTGTTTTGCTGTCTTTGATACCAGAAAGTGAACACTTTCACAAAATTCCCCAGAAAAATTATTTTTAAAGTCCTACTGGACAGAAATGGGCAACCTGACTGGGCATGCTTCAGAAGAAGCTGGAAGAGTGAATATTTAATTTTACCAGCTTCTAAGTTCGAGACAGGACAAGAGAAAAGGGAGTTGGAGATGGAAATCTGGTGAGCTGACCCACCATATCTGCGAAAATTGTTTTAAGCATAAGAGCCCCAAATCCATGCTTTGAATTTCCAGAGTCAAGGCAGAGGAAGTATAAGGCCCAATCGGGCAGAACCAACACTGCTCTGCAACAGTGCTCTGGCAGTGGCTGGTAAAGGACTTCTCCTCCAAAACCTCCAGTGTTTCTTACCAGAGCTTTATTTTCGCATGATTTGTTATGCAAATTGAGCAATACGGGCTGTGCCATTTGGCAGGTGAGACAAGAGCCAGAAGTCACCATTGGTTTTAAATATGAAGTCTCCTCCTTGAGTCCCACCCTCTGGTGCTGGGAAATCTGAACCCTTCCCCCTCGCGCCAGGCCCCTTCGCTGGGCTTTCCTAGAAGTGGCCCATTTCCCATCTCCCAATATTTATAACCCTCTCTTGCAGAAGAAAATGGACTGTACTAGGAAGTCACATTACGAGAGAGAACTCAGGCAGCCTCTGTAGTAAAAGATAAAGACATAATTTAAAGTCATACGGTTGAAAAGATAAATGCAGATAAAAGCCCAGTAAACAGGAGCCAAATGCCTTGGCACAGAGAGCGCAGACAATGGACTTGGCCGTCAGCCACTGAGCCGCTGGCGTCTGCAGAGGGTCTGCTTCTGCACAGGCGCGAGTGCCCACCCAGGGTCTCCACCCAGGTGCTGTGCACGAGGAGAACCGCTGGACCAGAACTACCAGGGAAGGCAGACCAGGCAGACAGGCCTTGGAGGGGCAGAGCAAGGAGATGGCAGGAGGGAGGCTGCAAGTCTTCAAGAGCTACCCCGTCAAAAATAGCCTCGGGCCACAATGCTCAGAAAACTTCTTCAAATATGCCCTTTGCTTTTAGAAAGCAAACCTAGAATGCCTTTGTCCTTCTTCCTAAGGAAACATCATTTCAAACTGGAGAATATCTTTATTTAGAAACACCTGGAAGATTGCTGTTGATGCAGCCCGAGGTCTCTGTTTTGCAGGACGGGCTTCACCCTTTCTGGGGTGCAGATGCATTCATTAAACAGGGGCTGAGGGCTGAGTGTGTCATGGAGCAGGAGCTATGCTCGTTTCTGAGTTTAATAAGATGAAAAAGACAAGGCAGAGCCGTGGAGTGGCTTACACTATAACCAGAGGCAATTCTGTCCCCCAGGGAAGAGTTGGCAATGTCTGGAGAGTTTTGGATTGTCACAACTTGGAGAGGGTTATGAAATCTAATGGGCAGAGGCCAGGGATGCACCTAAGTCTACATCTCATAGGACAGCACCCAGGAAGAATTAACTGGCCCCAAATGTCAACAGTGCTGAGACTGAGGAACCCCGCACATGGGAAACATACCTGTGGAAAAATAAAAATGAGAAGCAGTACAGTTGTCGAGTTGTGTACCAGGTGAAGGAGCATCTTCAAGACAAGACTGGGAAAGATATGAAAGTGATAAGAGTGAGTTTTGAAAGATGCTTGGGAAATTACCAGAAATGTGGCATTATATAGCAAGAGGAAATAAGAACATGGGCAGGAGCATATTTCAAAGGAGAAAGATGTCACACTGCACAAGGTGAGAGGTAGGAAGCGCTGGGAAATGATTCCAGGGGTGTAGGCAAGCCCACATTCAGAATGGCTCAGGGAACCAGTGGAAAGAGTTTGAGCTCAGTTCTACAACTGAGGGGGCGGGGGGAACAATTGAAGTAAAGTGAAGCAATATTACCAAAAATGTTAGGTAAAATAATCTATACAGGAAAACTGTTTTAATCTATATTTACACTCAATGCATGATGGAATGTGACGGGATGTGTGGGCACTTCTTCCGCACAGAGAAATTCTCCAGTTCTCTGTGGATATCAACTGGGTGTCCTATCATTTAACTCAGTTCTGGACGCCATAACATCACAGGTCAAGGGCCCAACCCCCACAGAATGCCTCTCCATTTCAGAGGCCAACAGCACACAGTAGGCTCCCAGGATACCCAGGACTTCTGTCCAGTTTTGCTACAAATCAGTGTTCCCATTGAGGCAGGTGGGATAAAAGATATATGCATAGTGAGGAGACAATGAAGGACTGTAACTTAAAATCTAAAACTTCCATGAACACCCTCATCTTTACTCCCCAGGTCTCTTTTGCTTCCAGATCTAAATTTTCAAAAGGTCCAATAAATCCTGTCAGTCCAGTTAATTAGTGCCGAGGGAGAGAGAGAGAGAGAGAGAGAGAGAGAGAGAGAGAGAGAGAGGGAGAGAGAGATTGTTAAAAACCCACGGTATGGGAACACTTAAAGTGCTACCTATTAACTAGATAGCATGAACCCGAAGATTCTAAGAACCAGATCTCCGTGACCCACTGCGTGCTCCATAAGCGAAAGAACTGAATGCAGAGCTCATTAAGCTGACCCCACTTCACCATTTCCAAGGTGGACTTGAACTGAAGCACAGGACCCCAAAGGTGGGTCTCACTCATGAGACCTGTACTCTCTCCCCTTACATGCCCTGTTGTCTGCTTTCCTGAAGAAATCTCTTTCTTTTCCTGAGTAAATCTCTGATGGTGCCTCTTTTGATGCATCCTGAAATTCCTTCCAGCAGCACAAGTCAGGAACCTACCAGGGCTGAGTTGAGGTTCCCTTCTCCCTTCTGGGGAACCTCCTTGGCCCCCCATCTGGTGACACTGTTAGGTAGCATTAGTAATGAGCAGTGGGTTGTGCACCAATGACATAGCAGGGTCACAGGGTTCTTTCATTGCCTTTAATGAACAATCTAGTAACTTGTGGAAGAACAACAGGTATGCTAACCTGAGAATAAATAGGTGGAAACAAAGGGAGCAAATTGAGAAAGACATCAGGAAGAAAAAGATCAATGGGGTCAACTCATGACAGGCTCCACCGGGTCAATGTAAAGTCAGGATTTATGGCCATAGGTTTCTCAATGTGTTTCACAAAGAAAATTTCGTAAGTAGTGCAGGCACACACACTAAGATAAACCTTGTTCAGTCACAGACCCCAGCAACTGCATTAACATAGGATTGACCTGTGGATGACGCCCTCCTGAATGGGATGGTCGCCATGACAGTTCTGGAGAGACCAAGGAGGGTCAAAAACTGCCCCAGTGGACATGAAGAAGGAACTAAACATCTTGCTGTCCAGGACTGCAGAGGTGGACCCCAGCTCTCTTGGCAAACATGGAACATCAGTAAATTTGGAAGGAGTTTTGTTTTCTTTGTCCTACACTCTGAATGGGGTGAGACTCTCTTGGGAGTGCTCTTTGCTTGAGCCTTGCTTCACTTTCGCTTATAATAAAATTCTCTTGCTTGTTTTCTTGTGTCTGACGTTGAATTTTCTTTCATCAGGACACAAGAACCGAGGTTTGAGCTTCAGCTCCCCCCTCTCCTATTGTAACACCAGGACCCTCTTCTTATTTGATAATTTGCTAAAGTTGATCATGGAACCCAGGAAAACAATTTGCTTACAGGCTACGGATTTATTATTAAGCATATGTTAAGGACACAGAAAGTCCACAGAAAGAAATACATAGGGTGAGTTCTGGAGCTGGTTGCCTTGTGGAGTTTGGGGGGTACCCCACCCTCCAGGCACTTGGATGTGTTCCCATTTATCATCCTGGAAGCTCTCTGAACATTGTCCTTTGGTGTTTTTAATGAAGGCTCCGTTACATTGGCATGGTTAGTTACATCATTGGCCATTGATGACCAACTCTACCTGCAAACAGGCCCTGGAGATTGATGGTAAAGTTGGGGTCAAAGTTCCAACCCTCTAATGACTGGGTTGGTTCTCCTGGCATCCAACCCTCATCCTCAGGGTATTCAGGAGCAAAAGCACCTGCTCCAACCAGTCATCTTTTTAGCATACAAAAAGAAACGAATGAGCAAACACTTATCACTTGGTTTTAGGAGCTGTGTGACAGGAAATGGGAGCAGAGACAAAATATATTTCTTATTATTTCACAGATAAATAGCTATTACATTCTGAAGTAAGTTGAAAATGATTAGAAAAACCACATTACCTCGCTACTAACATTCTACCAGCTCTGTCTCTCAGTAGCCCACCTCCCACCTCACTCCATATACAAATATATCTTTGATGATATATCCCTAGAGTCCTCTGTCCTGTTGTCTTCCACCTTTATGGAGGAGAGGTTGTTGGTGCTCAATGATGAAGTCTGGTCTAGGTAGGAAAAGTCAAGGCCAGGAAGAGATTAATCATGTTATCATATCTTCTTTTTGTACTTCATACTGTTCTCAAATAACCAAACAGTTCTAGAAGCCATGGCCAATGAATGGAGACAGGAGCTCTAAAGACACTTTCTCCCTGAGCTTGTCTGGGGTCTGAGGTGGTGGTGGTGGTGGGAGGTGATCAGGGTACTGTTATCAGAGCCTTTCACAGGAAGGAGAGATTTCCAGGGATCAGGGTGCCACCTCTTCTCTTTCCTAATTTGGGCATGGTCAGATGCCATCTTTTAATCATGGTAAGCAGATTATAATGAACCCAAGGTCATCTCTAGTGTCAACATGCTGTCTGGATGAGCCAGTGTGGGACACTCTCCCACCCCCCACATTGGGACTAGGTGATAATGAGATGTCATCAGCCTCCAGGCGAACTGTTACAAGCAAGTGGCCATGATGACAGAACAACAGGCTTTCAGTAATTTCAGCTTCAGTCTGGGGACAACCAGCTGGGAGAATGTAAAGACTTAGAAATCTTAGAGATCTCTATGAAGCCCTACCAAAAAAAGAAAGGCAAATTTGATAGAAAAGAGCCCAGGAGAAAGTGAAAGACGGAGGTGGCTAGAGAATGAAATATTGGAATTTTAAAGTGCTGATGTAGAACAGATCCAGGTGAGACAAGGAATCTAAGGTTCCTAAATTTCAGTGAGTAAAGGAGATGGTAGTTAAAGGCCACTGGACCTTCTGATGTTTAAGTCACCCGGTTGGTAGTATTTGTTATGGCAGCCATAGCAAACTAATACACTCAGTGAGAGCAAAGAGCCATTGACATGGGGAGGTTGGTGGCTTATTCACCTGGCCATTGAGATGCCCAAGATAATGGGAAGATTTGAAGTAAAGATGAAGAGTTTGAAGCAGGTGTCAAATTGCCCGTGAAGATGATGGGACGGTCGGAAGATATAGTGATGAGAGACAGTAGAAGACATTCACCAGCTTGACCTGCAGAGCAAGAAGGAGTTTTACAATTTATTGGTGGAGCAACTCCCTGGGATTACTGACTTAGATAATGTCACCTCAGTACTTGGTGAACTGTACTCCAGAGAGCCACATGGAAACCACTGTCCTTAAGACAGTGCCTGAAGCTGAAGGGCTTGTTTGGTAAGGAAAAGAAATATGTTGGGAAGTTTCTTAAACATGGAGCAGGGATTACAAAGGTCACAGCTAAAAAAGTTTTGCTTTTTTTTTTTTTAATCAAAAAAGGAGCGATAGGTAAGATGTATTAGTTTGCTGTGGCTGTAATAACACAAAGCCACAAAATGGGTAACTTAAGTAGCAGAAGTCTTATTGTTTAGAAGGTGAGTTGGTTCCTTCTGAGAACTGTGTAGGGGAATCTGTTCCAAGTCTCTCTGCTAGCTTTTCATGGTTTGCTGGCAATCCTTGGCTCATAGATGCAGCATTCCAATTTCTTTTATGTGGGTATGATGCATATTGAATTTAAAAGCACCCTACTCCAGTTTGACTTCATCTTAACCAATGACATTAGCAACAATCCAATTTCCAAATAAGGTCACACTTTGAAGTGCTGAGAGTTAGGACTTCACCATAGCTTTCTGGAGGGACCCAAATCAACCTACAACACGGAGTGAGAAAAACAGGGCCATATTGTAAAAGATCCAGGAAGAGGAAAGCAGACTCGAGAGGCCATTTTTTGACGGAGACTCAGTGGAAGAGTTGACAATAACTTTCCTAATAAACCTAGTGGCAAAGTCAGGTATATAGTCAAAATGCCTGATACCTGGGGCATGCAGGCTTGACACTGCCCAACTCTAGGGGAACCCCTTGGGTGTACAGTCACATAGACTAGGGTGTGAATGACGCCCTCTTTGGGTCATGCATTTTGGGTCTTGAGCCATCACCCTGGTTCACTGCCCAGGCCTCAGAACGTGGGGGAGGAGTTTGCCATGGAGTCTGGGGCTGCTGACTGGGAAAACCTCAGCACCTGTCATGATGCATACTGTTACGAAGGCTTCCCAGAAACCTCCCTGTCTCACCCGTGAGGATAGGATCCTCATCTTCCTATATATGGATATCTCTCTAGGACTTTAAAGTTGGATATGAAAGAAGTACTCAATAAATAGATGAAGACCTGTCTCTTAGTGGTAATAACAGGGTCACACTTCAGTTAACCATGAATTCATAGGAAAATATTGGAATTTGAAGATTGAATGTTTGGAAATCCACTCAAAAGTGTTTGGGTGTGGGGGACCTTTCTGCAAGAAGCAGTATGCCTGTGATATAGACTTTAGCAGAGCTCTAGAGCACATTGCTTTTTATTGTACCAACTTCTGGAAGTGTTTTCTACCCAGGTATTTCTAAGAAGTTGAAAGTGTTTGGGAGGTTTGTTTTTTCTTCTTTGTCACAGTTACAAATTTTGTAATTTAGTAGTGTCCAATTGCACAAGAAAATTAGTTTTGCATCATTATCTGAATTGGGGAATTCAAATGCCTGTGGTAATGGATCATGGTAGGTAAGTAATGTGATGAATATTATAACATTAATCCTAAAAGTCATAAAGCATTTAGCTGAGTTTATCCAGACTGTGTGAGAAATGAAAAAGACAAAAATGTTCTTAGACGAAATGATATATTCCAGAATTTATAATGTCAAAATTTTCTAGAGGATCAGGATTATACATCAATTAGGACATTTTTAGCTATGTATAAGCAGCAAATCCAATGAAAGTGATTTAACTAATTTATTGGCTCACATGATGACAGAAGATAGAGCTGTGCCAAGGTGATGAATTCTACAGGCCAGGGACTGCAAAGTAGAACTGAGTTCTTTGTCTTTCTGCATCACATTTTAACACATTGCAAGAATTTCCTTTATGGTCACAATAAGGCTTAAGAAACTCCAAGAATAACATAGGTTGTGGGTACTAGAAATATAATGGTACTATGTGGTCCCAGTGTACTAAATTGGATAGAAGTACCCAAATAGGTCTCCTTCTGTATCATTAGATAAAAGACAAATTTTTAAACTTCATTAGGATGCGTTAAGTTGCTTCATTAGGAGCGTAAAATGAAAGAAGGGGGAATAATACAATATTTCAAGTAGTAGCTAGAAAGTGCTATGAAGAACAGTATTGCTGGCAAGGTACTAGAGAATGGTGAAGGAAGGCACCACTTATACATATGTATTGTACAAGTGGTTGTCAGTGAAGTCATCCTTGGCCTATGTGTTAGTCAGCTTTCTGTTACTGTAACAAATACCTGGGATAATCTACCTATAAGGAGGAAAGGTTTAGCTTGAGTCCTGGTTTCAGAGGATTCGGTCCATGGTTGCTTGGCCCTCTTGCTTTTAGGCCTGTGGTCTACAGTACACCATGACAGGGGCACATGGCAGAGGAGAGTTTTCACTTCATGGCAGCTGGAAAGCAAAGAGAGTGAGAGGAGGTGACTGGCCTTCCACTTCCCCTTCAAGGACATGCTCCCAATGACCTAAAAGCTCCTACTAGGCTCCACCTCCTAAAGACTCCATCACCTTCCAACAGCCATGCCAAGGACGAAGCCTTCAGCACAGGTGCCTTTGAAGGACTTTCCAGATCCAAACTGTAGCAGCCTACGAGGGAAGATGCAGACAAGGGAAGGGAGCGAGTCATGGAAGCTTCTGGGGAAGGGCCTCCAGAAAAAAATGCAAAGTACGGTCAGCAAGGGTGAGACAGCAAGGGTGTCAGTGTGACTGGAAAGGAACAGGCAGGAAGAAGATGGGCAAGAAATGAGATCACAGGGCAGCCAGTGTTGGACCGGAAGGACCCTGGAGGTCATGTTCAGAATTTTCTTGTAAGATGGGAAGTTTTGGGAGAGTTTTGAGCAGGAGAGTGTCATGATGTATGTGTGTGAAGGATACACTGTGCCTTATGGAAAACTGACTATCAGAGGTAAGAGTGGAAATAAGAGTATGCACAGCAGGCTGTCGAAGCAGCCCAAGGAGGAGAAGGGACAGGGTTACTGTAGTGGAGGACGTGGAAGCCATCAGATTCAGGATCTATCGCTAGCCTCACACATCAATATCTTGAGACAGGACCAAAATGAACTTCCCTCTAGTGCATTATTTTAAGACCTACGAAAGGTTTTTAAGACACTTCCCAGATTGCCTCTTCTCTGTTATCATCATTTGTATAAATGGTGTCTTATACTTAGATCCAAAACTTTTCCTGGTAAATGAAATGAAACTGCACTGTGTATGACTTGGACCAAGGACCAACAAAAAGGTACTCCATGATATAGAGGGGCCAAGATTTCCTGAAGGACTCAACCATTGGAGATGGAGAATAAATTTGGGAATTTGTGGGTCCCAGTGCAAACTACAAACATGGAGCCCCTTGTTCAAAAACTAAGAATTTCAAGATGGAAACAACAGGGCATTTAACCAAACTCAGGGTCTGTTTTAGTCAAATTTGCTTCGTTGTGACCAAAAGACCTAACAAGAACAACTTAGAGTAGGAAAAATTTATTTTGACTCATGGTTTCAGAGGTTCAGTGAATGGTCGGCCAGCTCCATTGCTCTGGGCCCAAGATGAGGCAGACCATTACGGAGGAGGGACATGGCAGAAGAATGCTGCTCAGTCCATGACATCCAGGAAGCAGAGAGAGCAGGAAAACTTAAATCCAAAGGCACACTCCCAATGACCTGCTTCCTCCAGTGATACTTTACCTGCCTATAGTTACCACTCCACTAATCCACTGAAGTAGATTAACCCACTGATTAGGTCATGACTCTTTTGATATGATCATTTCACCTCTGAACATTTTGCATTGCCTCACACATGAGCTTTTAGGGAACCACACATCTAAGTCACAATGGGGCCCTTCTAAGCAAGTGATCCAAATGGGGTGGCCAACATACTGATCCTGTCTGTTAGCAGAATGGCTATTTGGTGATAACAAAAAGTTTTTGTCTCAAATCTTGGAGGCAACATCGAGATTTTCAGGTCATTAAGATTTTGGTTAGTGTCTTGCTAGCTAGAAAGAGAAATTAATGCTAACAACTTATTACAAGTGATTCCTTCTAATTTTTATTCTTTTTTCGCATTTGCATTGGAGTTAATCCTTGATTATAAACTTATTTAAAAAAAATGAACACTTTTTCTATTCTATGTCTGACAATTCTAGTCCCTCCAACTCCTGACTCACTCTTGCCCCTCTCGGTTGGCCTGATATTACTATGGTTTCTCCTTCCCTTTTCCTCTGGGACTTCAGCCATGCTGTGACTCTGGTTTGGGGGATCTTGCAGGATACTTACCTTGGAGGAAATACCTTTTCCCTGACATTGTGATCAGTGTTCTTGCAGGGTTTCCTATAGCACCCACTCATCCTCTGTTCAATCATTTTTTCTTTGCCACCCCACTAACAAGGTGGGGTGTACATTGCTTAAACACCACCTCCCTCCCTCCCTCCAAAGAATTAATTTATTAATTTTTATTTGTTCTTTTTAGTTATACATGACAGTAGAATATATTTTGACATAACATACATGCATGGAGTATAACTTTCCATTCTTGTGGTTGTACATGATGTGGCGTTACACTGGTCTTGTATTCATGTGTGAACATAGGAAAGTGATTCATTCTACTGTCTTTCCCATCCCATGCCCTCTCAGTTACCCCCACTGCCTTCTGTCCAATCCCATGACTGCCCCCCCGCCACCTAATGTGAGTCAGCATCCACATATCAGAGGGAACATTTGGCCTTTGGTTTTTGGGAATTGGCTTATCTCACTTAGCATGATAGTCTCCAGTTCCTTCCAGTTACTGCCAAATGCCATAATTTCATTCTTCTTTATGTCTTAGTAATATTTCATTTTGCATATGTACCACGTTTACCTCCAAGAAATTCTTTACAGCTATCTCCAATTTATTACTTACCATTATAAGTAATAAATACGCTTTCTTGGATTCTAACTATAATGTCATTGCTTATAGGATTTCATCATTGATGTAGACAAGGAAAAGATGAGGAAAATATCTCAAAAGGGTTAATATGACCATTTTAGAATAAGCCACTGCTTTTCTTGAGGGGAGAAACAAAAGAAAGTACATTTTAGGAAAAATTTGAGCTTTTTGGTAAAAAAACTTGCTTTCTGGGATATAATGGCTTTTCAAACTCTTTTCAAGCAGAAAAATAAAAATCAAATTCCCCTTTTATATTCACCAGTCAAAATAATTTAGCCATCACTGTCTGAAACCTAGGGTCTTCAATTTTTCTTCCACTTTGGGTTAGAGGTCTAGGTAATGGATGTAACTTCATAGGACTTTGTTCTTCTAGAATGAGCACAAGCCCAGCAGCTTCTAAATTAGAGAGTAAGTCAGCGAGGTTTGTGATTGTTGGTGCAATTCAGTTTTCCACGTGATAATTCTTATTATCACTGATGATTGCAAATTATCTAAATATGTTAAAAATGTGTTTTGCAAATTGTTTTCTTCTACTGAATCATTAGCATTTGTTATCATATATAAAATGTTTATGTGATCAAATCTATGCTTTGTTATTTTAAAATTTTGATGAAGACTTTCTTTTTCATAAAACAGATTATGCCATCCCATCCACTTTTGCTCGGGTAAGTTATTTCCTCAATGCTGTTGAGCATAACCCTCTGATCCCAGCTGTCACTTATGACAAATTAGGGCTTCCAGGCCCACAAATGCAGATCCCGCGGGTCACCTGTCCCAGAAATGGAAAATGTGATTTCTCCCGAGGGTCATATATACAGACCATTATATCATCTCACACTCTGAGAGAGTCTCCCCTCTCCAGACTTGCTGGGCATCCTTTGATTGTAGAGCATCTTTATCTCTGACCTCTAAGCAGGGTCACTGTTGTAACAGCTGAGAGAAAGCTTTCAGGAATGAGTGAGTGCTCGGAGAAATCAGGTAGCATACTCTGTCCAGCACAGTGATCGTTTCTGACATCGCTGATAGAGGAACTTCTTCAGCAGCCCATTGATTTCAGTGTCAGGCAGATGAAAAGTAGCATATTGATGAGCCTTTGTCATTACTTTGCCAAAGGTGTCTTGTCAGATAAAAGACCAGTAGAGGAAGCCAACTTAAGACAGGCCATCACATCAATTTTCTTGGTGCTGAGGGAAAGAGAATGAACTGTGATATTTAAACTAATCGATGCCTATAAAGGTACTCTTAAACTCTTACGATAAATTGTTTTGATTTGCAAAAGGAGAAGACTGATCTACAAAAGGAAAATAGGCCACAAAAGTTGAAGCAAAAGATGTCCATCCACAGTGATACCGAAGTTATAGCTGAGACTCTTTTTTAAATGTTTGCTTCTATTAAAAGCCTTCCTGTATGGCAGGATAGTGTAGATATTGCCTTGTGCAATTTTTTTTTTAAACTTTCCAGGACTGGGCCCTGGAAATCACAGCTGAGAGCAAAGGCCGCTCTGTAGTCTGCACTCTAAATTCAGAAAGAACTTGAGGCTAAGGTGCCAAGCCTAAGTGGCTTGGTAAGAGGGGCCCTTGAGCCAAGTCAGACATAAGAAAATCTTCCAATGGTTCTAATGCCTCTGACCTCTCATCCTCTGGGTAAAGAAGACTTGAAAGGGGTCAGGAGATAATTTTTACAGGTTCTGCCCTCCTCTTACTTCTTTAAGGCAAAGAGAGGTTGGCACTTGGTGATTTCTTCTCTGAAGCAAAAGGAAGTGGGAAACAGACTTCCTCCTGATGTCTGTGGGTATCAGCAGGAAGTAGGGACTTTTTCCCCACTTGAAGTCTTCTAGCAGTAGGGTTTGCAGGTTTGTTCTGTTATTCTGGGGGCAGGGACACTAAGGAAAGGTGGTGGGTTAGTAAGGCCAGATGGACGAGGCATAAATCAGTCTACTTGACTATTTTCTGGTTGCTGAGAATACAGCTGGGATGGGAGGAGTAGCTGTTAGCTTGCTAGGGCCTATTATGGGCTGGGGCCTGGTGAAGGTCAACTTTCGAAGATGCATTCATATTTCTAAAGAAATACCTTAGGGTTGAGTCATGCCAGCAGGGTCTTGGGATCCCTTCCTATCAATTTCTACTTGAGAGAGTGTTTTAGTCAGTGTTGTGGCAAAATCTCTGAGATAATCGACTTATAAGGAAGAAAGGTTTATTTTGGCTCTTGGTTCTGGAGGTTTCAGTTCATGGTCAGTGGGCCAGTTGCTTTTGGGCCTGTGGGTAGGCAGCATGTCACAGTAGCATGGGGTGGAGGAAGCTTCTCATTTCACATCAACCTGAAGGCATTCAAAGAGAGACAGAAAGGGACTGGAGTCATAGTATTCCCTTCAAAAACATACCCACAAAGACTTAGCTTCCTCCCAGTAGGCCCCATCTCTTAAAGGTTCTGCTCCTCTCAATAGCACAAGTAGAGGACCAAGACTTTAATACATGGACCTTTCAGGGACATTTCAAATCCAAAGGAGAGCACAGACCACAACTTGACTAGTGAAGCAGAGCTCAGGGGAGCAGTAGGGATTTTTGAGGTATAGCTGCTCATGGAAGGCAAAAACATTAGGGGCCAACAAGAAGACGGCCTACATGCTACACAGAGGTGAGGCAGGAGATGGATCAATCCTCCCCTCCTCCAAAAGCCACCCAGAGGAAAAGTTCAAGGCAGATGGAGAAAGGAGCCACAGGCCTAGTAGCCTTCATAGGTCCAAAGAGGGGGAAAATCCTTGGCTCTAACAGGAAGTGATACAGACCAACCTGGAGATGACAGAAAAACAACGGGGTCAGATTTAGAAATGGTTAGTGGGAAGGGAGTTGGTAGCATAGCTAATAGAAATTATAGCAGCAATGTGAACTTACCCATTGTGGGGAGGAGAGGGCCCAAGTGCCTCTGCTGACCTGACATCTGGGCTGTAGCCACCAGCAAGATCCCAGGTCAAAGCCATCAAAGCTGGCCTGCATGGTCTAGCACAGAACGGTGGACTGAATAACTTATTTTTGTTTATGCCAATATACTTTATGGTAGTTTGTTATGCAGCCAAATCTCTCAGATACAACAATGTGATCTGCAGTTTGAAAAATTATGAAACAACATTAGAAATAAAAATCATCCCATGATCCCATCACCCTAAACTCACTCGATATTTCAGAATTAGCTTATTTCTTTCCATTAGAATGTATCATTTTTAAAATTTCTGATGATGCAAATAGTCTGAGCTCACCCCTTTCTCTTTCTAGTGCAGGCCTGTAGGGATTCTCTTTCAAGACACTGGCGTTATTAGGTCATGACTTGTGCTGGGTCACTTTCCACCCCAGTGCTTCGGCTTCATGAGGAATCCAAAGAATTTTCACAGCTTAGCCATGTCCTTGGTCAGCTCCGAGGTCCAGTTTGCTCAAAGGTGGCAGCAGCAGCACTAGCAGCAGCAGAAGAGAACACCCTAGTTAACCTTGGTGGCATCTGAGGAAGCAAGATTTTGAAATCAATGTTCCCCATGGACAATCTTGTTTTCTACTGTGATTCCTTTTGCCCATATCATTGCCTGAGGGAACATAGACTGTTTTTCCTATATTTATCTGTTACATTAAATTCAAAATATTTTAAAGAACACTCACTTTCTCTATCCGCCATGATATGCATTTATTTTTAGAGACTTTTTTGTACAATTGGTCATAATTAAATGACAGTTAATTAAACCAGACCAGCGTTAGAAATCTGCTTAACAAGATCCAGGAAATAGCAGCAGAATGGGGAGTCTGCAGATTTGAATTTTGTTCTTTGCTCCACCACGTATGAACAGTGATGTGTTAGAAGGAATCAATTTTCTTGTTGTGCCTCATTTTCCCCACATTTAAAGAGAGGAAAAGATGTCTTCACCAGCTCAGAGAATGGGAAAATGGATACTGTGGAGAGAAATCTCCTGGCAGACATGCCCGAGAGTGGGAGCCCACAAGCTTGAAAAGTGGGCAGTGTCCCTGGTGTCTTGTGGTATCCCAGAGGAACTGGATGCACTCACATCTAGAAGATCAGTCATTGTTTGGTAGAAAATCGGTGTCTAGCAGATTACCTGACCCTTTCTATTTTTCTCTTCTACCACCTCATTAAAAAAAAAAAAAAAACACAAAACACCAGAGTAGGCTTCTATAAATAGAAATAGCATTCATAGATGGACCAACACAAAACTTTGAATTAAAAGTTACGAATCTCAACAAGCAAACAGAAGCATTCACAGCCAAGGAAAGCAAATCACTGAAACAAAAATTACAGGGTAGAACTATTATTGATATTCTTCACAGAGCAAGATAATATTCTCATCAGGACATTTACAAACCAAATTTTCTGTTGAGAAATTAGAAATTGGAGAATACAAAAACCATTGTAAAAATTAATCCATCCTCAATGTATGAATATTTATGATGAGAGGCTCATTTGGAGCCAGACAGAATGAACAAAATGTATAACCTACGTATGTATATCAAAGTTCATAAAGAAAATCACTTTAAACTTCAAATTCTGAACATGGCCAAATCATCAGTAATGGATAATGAGAGAACTCCTTGGAAGATAAAGAAGCATTTTGTATTTCAGCAAAAATGAAAAAAAAATGAATAAAAGAAAATGGTAGATATGATACAATGAAACGTGATAGAGAAATAAGCAAAATGTGTGGTTGTCTGTTGGTTGAGAAAAACCTCAATTATAGGTGCTGGAGTAGGTAGGGTGGGTTGGGCAGAGGAGGATGTGGGAATAGAGAATTCTCAATGTGCCAAGATCTTAAGTATTTATGGAAAAATATTTTAAGTGTGTACTAAACAAGAGAGTAAAAAGTTGATAACTTGAGATGAAACATAACTTTCAAATCAAGAGAATAAAAAATATTTAACTAACCTCGAACAATTGCAAAAACAACAAATGAAAAAAATTAAAATAAAGCACAATAAGAAACAATAGAAAGAAGGCCCTAAATATCAGTAATTGTAAAAATGTCACGATTACAAAAAAAGCTAAAATTTCTCAGACAGTTACATGCTGTGTCAATTAGAAAATAAAAGGGTACACCGGACAAATATTAATAAAAAGAAAATAAGACATTTGGCATTTGTTTTTTAGGGATTGGCTAGCCTCACTTAGCATAATCTGCTCTAATGCCATCCATTTCCCTGCAAATGCCATGATTTTGTCATTTTTTAGTGCTGAGTAATACTCCATTGTGTATAAATGCCACATTTTTTTTATCCATTCATCTATTGAAGGGCATCTAGGTTGGTTCCACAGTCTTGCTATTGTGCATTGTGCTGCTATGGACATCGATGTAGCAGTATCCCTATAGTACGTATGCTCTTTTAAGGTCTTTAGGGAGGGCAACTCAGAACAGAACAGGGAGGAAGAGCATGAGAAGAAGATTAACATTAAACAGGGACGAGAGGTGGGAGGGAAAGGGAGAGAGAAGGGAAACTGCATGGAAATGGAAGGAGACCCTCATTGTTATACAAAATTACATATAAGAGGAAGTAAGGGGAAAGGGAAAAAAACAAGAGAGAGAGAAATGAACTACAGTAGATGGGGTAGAGAGAGAAGATGGGAGGGGAGGGGAGGGGAGGGGAGGGGGAATAGTAGAGGATAGGAAAGGCAGCAGAATACAACATATGTAAAAACGTGGATGTGTAACCGATGTGATTCTGCAATCTGTATACGGGGTAAAAATGGGAGTTCATAATCCACTTGAATCAAATGTATGAAATATGATATGTCAAGAACTATGTAATGTTTTGAACAACTAATAAAAAAATAAAATTCAAAAAAAGAAAGAAAATAAACTCTGTAATGTTATTATGAAATAAGCAGAATTCAAGGTTAAAAATTATAAAATAAACAATGAATAATGATAATAAATTTCATCATACAAATCCCAAGATAATAAGTTAGTTATAGACTTATACCTTTTAGACACATTGTTTTAAAATATATAAAGCAAAGATTTAAGAAAGTAGAGCAAATCTCCTAATAATAATAGAGAGCTAATATAATTCCCTCAGAATCCAAAAGACCAAAATAGACCCGAAATGACAAGGCTGTAGAAGAATTAAATCACACAATAACTAGGGTGGGCCTAACAGAATGGTAGAATTTTGTCTTGTGAACACAGAAGAATTAGGTACTAGGCTACAGCCTATTTTCAAGATTCTCAAAGTCCATTTTCTTTCCCCACCCACATTCCTTTTTTTTTTTGGTACTAGAGATTGAACCCAGGGGTGCTTTACCATTGAGCCACATCCGCAATCCTTTTTTGAATTTTTTAGTTTTAGACAGTGTTTCTCTAAGTTGCTGAGGCTGGCTTAGAACTTATGATCCTTCTACCTCAGCTTCCCAAGAAGTTGGGTGCCACTGCTCCCGGCCCATATTCTTCTTAATGAAGTAAGTACATAAATAAAATAAAGGCGGGAGAGAGGGATGGAGGGAGAGAGAAAAACTTTTGCAAGTTGTTTTTTACTTAACAACAACAACAAACTAAATTTCCATTTAGTTTTTAGTTTCAATGGAAATAAATGACAATTAAGGCACATACCGAAAACTGTGAAAGCTAGCCAAAGTAGTACTCAGTAGCAAATTTATAGCTTTAAATGTACTTTTTAGAAAGCAAAAAACTAAATATACACCTGTAATCCCAGCCTTAAATGTACTTTTTAGAGAGCAAAAAACTAGATATTCAGCTCTAGAAATTAAAATAAAAAAATTAAATACTACTTCTCAAAGAAGTGATTATTGAAAATAAATGAGAAAGTGATGATATAAAACAAGTGTTCACCAGCAAAACAAGATTTTACTCCTTTAAAAATCAGTCTCCCCTACACACACATAAACAAAAGTTCTAACCTTTAATGATTGCAATTTTAGGATAGATGAGAGCTATTCAAATATCCATACATTAGAAATGTCAGGCAAGTATATGAGAAACTAGAGACAGGGCCCTAAACAATAAATAATTGATGTCTATCAATTCTCCCTCTCTGATCTCCCAATGAAATAGTAGAAAAGAAAAAAAAAAGGTCTGTATGAAAACACAATTAAAGAGAAGAGTAATGAAGCCATTGGAGGGTCACAGTCTTTATTTAAGAGTAGTGATTACATTAGCAGGGCAGAGAAAGCCAGGGCTTAGAACGCACAGGGGTGGATATGTAGTTCAAGGGAGCAACTATGCCCCAAATATGTGGTTCTCAAATCTGGCTTACAAACAGAAGTGCTTGGAGAGATTGTTGAAACACAGATTGCTGGATTCCATCCCTAGAGTTTCTGATTCATCAGGCTGGGACGGGCCTGGGAATATGCATTCTTAATTCTCACATGATGCTATTGTGCTTGCTCGGGGGTAGGATTCATAGAGACACTGTTCTGGATAATCTTGGACAAGCTCAGGACTTTGAAATATCAGATTTAAAGAAAGACAAGGATGAGATGGAGATAGAAAGCAGGGAGCTTCCTTAAAGTCTGTCCAGAATAATTAATTGTCCAATCAGTTCTTCAAATACACAAGAAAAGGTCAGCAATCAGGAATCTTTCCCCAAACAAGTAATCAAGATCTTTATTGTTGTTCTTGGAACACCAGTGAAAAGGCCTGAAGGGAATTAATTTCCATCGTTTGCATTTCTTACAATGGTAATGCATTCATATAGTGCTTGGGCAATCAAAAACCCCAGTCCATATGCTCTACATGAGTAGAATTTTATTCCTGTTACTACAGTTACCCACAAAGACCAGGGAATATGCTAAAAGGGTCCTTGATCCTCAAGAAAGACACTTGCCAAAAAAATGTGCTTTTTTGGTTTTTATAAAAATTGAAAGAAAAGAAAATATCTTCCTTCCTGTATAGAAGAGTTAGTTTCTATTTTGTCAGGAATCAGATTAGAGCTTGCACATATATGGATGATGAACCTCTTAATATCCATATTTATAATGAAAACTTCTGCTAGTAATGACTAGAATAATATAACTGCTGTATTTGTAACTGTTTGTAATGAATGTGTCTCAGAGCCCAGATTTTCTTGCTAAAGTTGCATTATTTAGGGCCAGACAAGAAAGCTACAATTCGTGAGACAATAATCATTTTCTCTCTAAAAAATGAATGAGCATGAGTATATATGCCTGCTGGCTTATTATTTTAAAATAGCTCAAGTCAAATCTTTATACCTTCAAGTGCTATTTTTGTTTCTAAAAATCCTATGACTTAACAAATGTTATTTTAAAAATTTAAGAGTTCAAAATCAGATCTGCTGTAAACTGTATCTGCCTTTTCTTCACTTGTGCGAAACTCTGTCTCTATCTATTACATATTTTAACTGAAACCAAGTGTGTATTTCAAAGTAAATTCAAGGAAAGATTTCTGCTTACATCTTCAGTAGTATGGAACCCTGGCAGACCATGCACTTGCTACCCAAATTGACATCCAGCAGAGCTTTCTCCCACACAAGGCATCTGCCAAGGCAATCCTCTCCACCCAAGAACTTGTGACAAAATCCATTTGCATTCTAGGTTTTTCCTGATTTACCCATATAACTTCCTTCTGTCCAGCCCATTACCAATGTAATGAAAAAGAGATGCCAAGTACATTGTGTTGCCAAAATGTCATAAAGGGCACAGTGTTTGTCTAACAGGATGTCTTTGCCACATCATGTGGCTGGATGAGTCCCTTAAAGGGTCCAAAGGCTGTTGGTGATTTTGACTTAGTGTATGATCAGAGGAGAGAAACAGGGCCTTCAGCAGACCACACCTTTGACATTATACAAAGTGGTGGGGTGGGGGAGACTGTTTTTAAAAATCAAAGTAAGGCAGAGCTCAGGGTGCACACCTGTAATCCCAGAAACTCAGGAGGCTGAGACAGGAGGATTCCTAGTTCAAAGCCAGCCTCAGCAATTTAGCAAGGCCCTAAGTTAACATCATCATTTTTGTCTTCAATTTTTCTTCAACTTGAGTGAAACCTGTACGTCCAAATCAGACTAATAATATTAAAGCATATGAAGACAATTATTCTTTAATTCTGTTTAAAGTTTTCTGTCTTCTTTAGTTCTCACAACAATTTTTGAGGTGGATTAACTCTAAAGACAATTATACTGAGGGTCAGAGAGGTTAACTAGCTTGCCCAAGGTTATGTAGCTCTTAGGATGAAGGACCTTTGGCTCCAAAAAGAGGCTGTAGTGTGTGCTATTAGGGCAGAACTGTATAGAAATCAGACAATAGGATGAAAGAGTTGTAGAATGTGAAAAATGCTTTAATCAATTTCAAATTCTGTTTTACAGTCTCATGTTTCATGCACTTAATGCACAACTTTTCCCTTTTAGGTGCACATATTTGATGAATTAAAGGGAATGCTATAGTAAAAGTTGCTCTATCCAAAACTTTTGAATAATGGCATTGCCCATAGCTCCATGGAGCAGGGGAGGGTGGGTAGAGAATTGTCAGAGATGTAAATAACACACTCTCCAGCTATAGGACATGAAAGCTCTGTCTCTCTTTTTTTTCTCCCCCTTCAATTTGCTCAAACATATTTTTTTGTCACTCATAATTCAAAAACAGTTTAATGGAAAAACTTCAAGTGTTATATATATATTAGTCCTTGATGAGAACTAGAATGTAAGAATAATTTTACCAACAAGGAATTTAAACTTTTTTTATTTATTGAAGATTAATTTTTCTTTTCATGGGAGAGCACCATATGGGTTCCTCCAGACAATATAATTTCCACCAGGCATCGGGCAATTGTTTTACTAATCTCAGGTTTCATTTTGAAAAATAAAATGCCTAGCCTTTTCTTCTAAAGGACAAAATCTTTGCCATAAAATGGTTTCCTGTGGGTCAAAGTTTGTCATATTTATTTCTGTAAAGTGGCAGTTTATCCCCCTGGCTCTATTTTCATTTGCTCCATATAGTTCTGCTTCACCTTTGCTTGTAGATCTTTTGGGGAGAAGTCAACAGAATGTCTCTGTCTGTAGAATCGTGTGTTTGCCGAAGGGGAGTTTTGGACCAAGTCAAATGAAGAAGGCCGCAGGCTCCCACTCCCGGGGTTCCCCAAAGCAAAGCCAGTCAGCGTTCGGGGAGCAGGAACTGTGTTTGGGGTTAGTTTTCTTCACCTCTGTGATTTAGTGAGCAGAAAAGTCCACGCTTTCCCCTAAGAGGGCCTGGGCTGCCTGCTTCACAATGAGTATGGTCTAAAGATAACTTTTTAAATGCCTTCTGAAGATGCATCGAGTCTAATGGAGACAGCCAAGTCCTGGGCAGAGAGAAGGAAGGGAAATTGAAGATGTAGCTTTGAGACAAGTGCTTTCTCTTTTCACACATGCCACGGATTGCTTAATGCTCACACAAAGCCTATGGCCATAAAATTCCTTCCAGCAGGTTCCTTGGAGGAAACAGAACAAACCACAACCTGCCCATTATGGAGGGCTAGCAGGCTGCTCTACCCTGCAGGGATGAAGGACCTTTGGCTCCAAAAAGTCTCTGGTTTTCTTTTTTTTTTCCCCCTCTTGATATGGAGAACTGCTGACCCATCATCTCTAGGAAGAAGGAGATAATAATAAACAGGTTAAGGGATCATTAAGGCGAACCTTGCTCATTGATGACATTTCTTTCACATCCCTTTTATTAAATGCTTTTAAAGCTTGCCACCGAATAGGTTTGCAATGCATTAAAACTCCCATTGAAAGGGCCAGCCTCATATAATATGGGAAAAGATCAAGAGCCATGAAATAGTGCATTCAGTTGATTGGCTTAGATGTGGAGTAAGCATCATCTTTGTGGTTCATACTGCCATTATAAACTCTTCTTGTGGAATGTAGCTCTTACCACAGTCAATGTCAATAGCAGACAAGATGCAGACTATTAAGCAATATCACAAACGGGGGTTTTCCTTCTCAGGGCAGCGTACCTTGTGTGTGGTAATGATATGCAGACCTTCATCAGATGGGATGCACTGTTTTTTCTGGTCTATCACTGGGAACATTTCTATTAGCATCAGTTAATCCTTGACCCTTTTCTCGTGTTGCTATTTAGGTTTCTTCCGGAGGGTGAATTGATGCTATAGAGTTTAATCCGCATTAGCTGGTATAGCCTCTAAAAGGATTCCAAATGGGTTCTGTCATATGTGCTGCTGGTGGGGGGTTGTGGCTTGGTTGATGGTTCACTCCTAGCATTTTTGCACCCTGAATGTGATCAGGGAGTAGCCAAAAGTTGGTGAAAGAAAAAAAAAAATAAAATAAACAAAGTTGTTGACAGCCCAGCAGTTAGAGAGTCTTGAAGCCCCAGCTGGGGAATTCATCTGGGCCAGAAGAACAGCAAGGCCAAATAGGTCAAGAAGCAATGAACCTTAAAACAGCTTTAAAAGGAAACAGATGAAAAGAGTGAAGAATTCACCAGGACACACACAGGCCTAAAAGCAGACACAGAGGAATCCCAGCAATACTAAAAGAAAGTAGGACTAAGGCCAAAGCCAGAGGAAATTCAAGCCGGATGTGGATATCTGAGGAGTGCATTTTTGCAGGGAATCACCAGAAGATACCCAACATGTTGTAATAAATATTTTATCTAATGAGGAAAGAAATTGGATGGATTGATAAGAGTGCAACTCAGTTTTGCAAAAATAATAATAAAAACATTTCAGATTTCCAAACCACTTCATGTATGTTCCTTCTTTTTTTTTTTTAGTGACCCTCATGAACACAAACTGTCCCCTCCCTACCCTCTAGAGTAGGGAAAGATGCTATATTAGTCAGGATTCCATTCATTAATAATAACCAAATTCTACTCAAACTGCCTTATGAATGATAGAAACTAATTGGTTCAAACATGAGTGGATCCAGGTACTCAAAAAATGTCATAGATATCAGACCAAAACATCTTTTAACTTGATTCTGCTTTCTTATCTAGGTTCCATTCTACTATTGACTTGGTTTCAGTGGAGAGAAATGCCCACCTGCCGCTCTAGGCTTATCTTCTATTTTGGTCACTCCAGAAAAAAAAAATCTTTTGCCCAATCTTTTCAGAAAAATAGCAATTTCCATTTGGATCACTTTATTTATTACTGAAAAAGTCATTGTCTATGCCACGCCAGTCACTATGACCAGCGTGAGGGATGGGTGGAGACGTGCACTCTTCAGCTTGACCTTGGAAAGTATGGTATGTGGCTGACAGAAAAAGCATCTTATTCTGTTTTGTGCTACTGTAACAGAATTGATGAAGAGCAGAAATATATTCCTCACTGGTAAGGAGGCTGGGAAGTCCTGGGTCAAGGTGCCAGTCTCTGCTTCCAAGATGGCACCTTGAACGCTGCTTCCTCCTGAAGGGAGGATCACTGTGTCCTTACTAGGAAGAAAGTGAAAAACAAAAAAGGGACCAACTTCATACTTCAAGCCTTTTTATAAAGGCACCTAAGCCCACTCATGAGGGAGGAGCTCTCATGACCTAATCAACTCTTGTTTTAAAAGTCTTCCCAGTTAATATGGGCACAATGGTCATTTGGTGTTGACCCATGAATGTAGGAAGGGATACATCCAAGTCAAACATTGGAAGAAAGAATGAGCACTGAGCAGGTTAAAGTAGATGTCCACCTTGTGGGCCCAATGGTGGGCACTGTTCTCCATCAGGGACTTGCAGCATTAGATTAGTGCTTCACCAAAATGCTGTTTAAAAAATACAAGGATTTTGGGCTAGGAATATGGCTTAGTTGCCTCACATGCACACACAAGGCCCTGGGTTCAATTCACATCACCATCCAAAAAAAAAAAAAAAAAAAAGAATACAAGGATTTCTAAAACACCAGGTTGCTCCTGGAACCACTTGTTTGCTGTAGAAGGAGTATGGGGAACTGATACTAGACTTTACTCCATTGAATTAATTTATTTATTAGCAAGCTATCACTGAATTTATGCAGTAGCGGGTATGTGGGGTTCAGTGGAAGTTAGGGTAGCTGCTGTGGGAAGTGAAAGAAGAAGTCAATGGAAGATACATAAATAATTTAGAAGTGGCCTTAAGGGTGAAGTTGAGTTTGGAAACCTTAAGTTTAGAGTCATTACAAGTTCAACAGGACTTGTGACTTTTTTTTTCTAGTTCTGCATAAGAAAGTTGATGTTAGAATTGGGTCATGTTGGAAATATTTCTCATGGCTACCATGGAGTGTGGATGAGGCAAGATAACTGAAGGAGAGAGCCAGAAAATGATAGGCTAATGTAGTAGTGAGGGCAAGAAGATACATATTGAAGGCTGAGTAGTTCCTTTCCTCTCCTATACTATGAGGCCACTGGACACTACTGTCTCTACTATACCCATCGAATTTTACTATTTCATATATACTCTAAAGGGGTTGACACACTCTCTACCTCCATTTGCCTTCACATAGTACCGATCTTCATTCAGCTATGGGGATTTCTAAGAAACACAAAAGCATCTTTTAAAACGAGGCTTGGTGCATAGTAGTGGCTCAGTGGTGGGTGGGTATGTAAAGTGACAGATCACAAGAGGTGTTGATAAAGAACTACTAGAGGTAACAGGATGGCCATCATCTGACTAAAGTATCAAAGAGGACTTCACAGAGGAGGTAGCATTTGAAAACGTATAGAAGAAGGTAGAGGATTATGTATCACACAGGTTTCAGCAGCAAAACCGGATGTAAAGGAATGCTTACCTTTTTCTAAACAACCACTTAAACAAGGGTTCCAGTGTTTCTGTTATGAAAAACTCCAAGACACTTTTTAAAATTACATTTACATTTATTTTTTTCCTATTTATGAACATTTGAGTGGGTCAGGTGATGCACCGAACCATATCAGGATTGCAGGATCCAGACTCTGCCCTCACACTATCCACGGCTGATGGAAACCAATATACACACAGACCACGGTACAATTAGAGATGTGCAAATCTTTTAGAAAGAGCCTAAGAAGAGGAGAAATCAGTTCTTCCCAAGGTTCATCTTTACAGTAGTGATAGCAATGAAGCTGCTAAGTTTAAAGAATAATAAAATGTTAATAATAACAAAAACATATATGTATATGTTACTTATTATGTGTCCATCATTTTTTTTTTTTTTGGAGGTACTAGGACTTGGACCCAGGGATGCTCTACTTCTGAGCAAAACCCCACCCACTTTTACTTTTATTTATTTTGTCCTTGCTAAGTTGCTGACACTGGCCTAGAACTTGTGATACTCCTGCCTCAGCCTCCTGAGTAGCTGAGAGTACAGGTGTACATCACTGCATCAAGTTCCAGCCAGTGTTGTAAGTGGTGTACTATATAAATTCTCACTTAATTTTTTGTAAATATAGATTTTAGTTGTAGGACACAATACCTTTATTTTATTTATTTATTTTTATGTGGTGCTGAGGATTGAACCCAGTGCCTCACACGTGCTAGACAAGCACTCTACCACTGAGCCCCAGCCCCAGCCTTCACTTAATCTTTAAAGCAGCTCTTGGAGGTGGGTTCTATTATTGTCCTCATTTTACTGATGTGGAAACTAGTAAATCCATTAAATCCTTACAGCTAGTATTTGTGCCTGGGCTCAACCCAAGTCAGGCAGCCTCTGAATCTCACAATCATGACCACTACTCCACAAAGGGTTAGTAGGGATTTTCCCAGGAGCCAAATGTAGGATAAGAGAGAATAGAATGTTCCAGAAATCACAAGCAGTTGAGTCTTGCTAGATGGAAATGTACCTAGTTGAAGATGAAAAAAACGCAAAAATGCCACGTTTGAGAGTTTGGTTATTAATCTCTTTACATTGGGGAACCATAGTAAAATGTAGAGCCTGAGAGTGCCAGGATTAGATTTTTCTGTTAGAAAGAAATTTGAGCCAAAGTACACAGGAGGAAGAAGGAGGAAAAACTAGAGACAAAAAGAACTCTAGGGGGTTTTGGACAGATGTCAGGTAAAGCAAAGAACTCAAGGAAGGCATTTGCTGTAGGTAGCTTAGTCACTGGGGTGGTTTGGAAAGTTTCTTTCCATTTGTGCTCCAAGCTCTATCCCCATCCTTATTGGCCATATTCTCTGGTGTTATGGTCAAGAAGCACATTTCTTAGATTTCCTTCTTTTTGGCTTCCAACTAGCCTTGGACAAGGGAAGACGAAAGGTTTCCAGTGAAAGAGGAGAAACCCAGGCATTTACATTTTCTTAACACTGAAGCATCTTCAGAAGCAGCTGTGTCTCCTGCATGGCTCCAGGTCCGGCTGGTCAACTCTGCCTCCATTATGCCAGTTCCCCACTGGGTGATCTCCACCATAGTCACAGCTCTTGCTAAGGCTGTAGCTTCTAGGCCCTGTTAGCACTGCCTCTGTCCTTTGACGCTTTGTCCCCAAGGCTGATAACGGCTTTTACGGCTTGCTGCTGATGCCAGCGTTGGGCTACCTCACCATTCCCTGTTTGGCTTTTCCCCATTACCCATGTTATAATTTCTTGTATTAAATTCTATGTTGGAAACACCTGGAGTGACTTCTGTCTTCCTGGCTGGATTGTGATTGATCTATACATCAAAAAGTCCAACCCTATAACATTGGAGTCCCTTCAGGATTAATATACAAATGAAGTTAAAGAAAGAGATTGCTCTTGAAAGGCAAAGGGTGACGACAGGGAAATGTCCTAACAGGGCCTGCACTGCCACAGGAGTACAACCTGAAGAACTCAGAAACTGGGAGACATTTTTAAATTAGGATTATTTTTAAACAAACCCTGTTAGACAAGGTTTGACCTTTATTGAGGCAATTTAGCTGATCTGAAATCAGACCTGCTGTAGTTTGGATCCTGCATGTGCATCAGAAGCGCATGGTGCTTTCCCCTGGTGCTATTGGAAGGTGGTGGGACCGTGAGAGGTGAGGCCCAGTGGGAGTTCTTTCAGGAGTGTTCCCTGGAAGGGAACTGTGGTACGTCAGATACTTCCTCACTTTCTTTTACTTCCTGGCCATAAAGTGAGCAATTTCACTCCACCACACACTCCCTCCATGATGTGTTGCCTTGCCCCAGGCCCAAAGCAATGGGACCAATTGGTAATACACTAAAACCTCCAAAACTATGTGCCAAATAAATCTTTTCTCTTTATAAGTTGATTAATTTGAGTTTTTGTTATAGTAACAGAAAGCTAGCATAGTATCTTATAAATACTTAAATTATTAAAGAGCTGAAATACAAGTTGTAGCCAATAGAACACATTCTGAACTATTGTCATCTTCTTAGCTCTTTTATAGAGGTGTGCACCACTGCATCTAAAGTTTTAATTAGTTATTTACCTGCCATTTGTGGCATGTCACTGGGTAGCTCATGTACATTTCAAGAAAACTGTGAAATGGTCCATGTAAATGTTATTGCAGCAGTTAATCATCGCAACTCTTGATTAGAAAAACATTATTTGATACTGTGTGGTTAGTAATCTAGTTAGTAATCTAAATCCTCAATGTGTGAACTCTTCAAAGATCTTTTTTTTCTGGGGGTGGGAGGTGAAAACTTTTATAATATCTAACATAGTATTTAATGTATAAAATCATTAAATATAACAGATAAAATGATTATAGAAATGTCACCTCGACTTGATAATTTTATGAATAAAAGGAAGGAAAATGGGGAAAATAATTATAGAGATTGAGAGTCTTGTTATAGTTAGGCATCCTCCTCTCAGTCCAGGTGTATAGCTTCCATTTTTCAAATATTTTTGTCTATTCAATGAATGAGTCAATTTATATAGCATGCATTTTTTTTTTTTAATAAGAAGGAAACTCAAGTTCAAGTTGTACTTACAACTAGTATCCTACTAAAGACAGAAACCTGGAAATTTAAATTAAAAAGAAGTTTAACTTAGACCTGCCCCTGAAGATCATGACTTGGAATGAGAATCTTGGAGTCACCCACTTTTTAGGTGACCAGAGCCAGTAGCAAAGCAGCTAATTGAAACTCTAGCTCTAGGGAAAGCTATTAAGGTTCACATACCTCTTGAGAGGGGAAAATACATTCCTGAGGCAAAGGAATGCTTCCTTGGAAATCTCATACAGTATTTTTAAAAGGATCTTGGCATTAATACTTTTTACTTGATGGTCTGTAAAACATAAGCTCATTGTCTTCAATATTTTTTCCTCTTGATTTTGTTTTTGAATGTGATTCCCTTTTATGTTTCCTGGTTCTGATTTCCCCAGAAACACTGAACTGGTATATACATTTAAATCAGACAAATGAGCTCTGAAGGAAGCCCTGCCTAGGGGAAGCCAAAGAGAGGAAAAAATGAAGCAAGGTGTTTACAGGCAATGACTTCTGTAAACTTCTCTTTTTGACATGCTTTACTTTCCATCTTGTTTAAAGATCTTTTGGTAGTAAAACTTCATAAATTTACTCACTATGTTCTGGGGTATTTCTTATGAATGGACTTGCCATCTCCTAAGAATTGTATATGTTTTTAAGTGTCTTTGCCACTATTTTGCATTTTTACTTTCAAGATACTGTAAGTTACCCAGTCATCAAATTTCAAACTGCTCACCTTTTGAATTCTTGAAGTTCTAAATATGCTAGTGGCTCTATTTGACAGCAGAATTTGGAAACAGATGCTTTTTCAGTTGATTGCATTAATTTAATCTAGTTTTCTAGGTTATTAATCATTAATCTAGTTTTCTCGCCCACCCTATCCTTCAATGAGAATCCACAATTTTTTACTTTAAAATCAAGAAAAAAAATTGGCATTTTTAATGGAAAGTAAGAATAAGTGAAGTCACAGTAAGATTTTTGTGTGCTCTTTTTTTTAGTATGGCACACATGTCTCATTTTGGTGTCTTAAGCTGGAATTGTGGTGAGTTCTTCCTTTGAATATTGCTCTGTACACACTCTCTACTGATACCACCATGTATAAACATTGCTTCTGTGTGTGAGAGATAAAATTTCCCCAGAGGCCCACAAAACATTTAATGAAGTGTGAAGCACAAACATTTCATTACAACATATTGTGTACTTTTGCCTTTAATAACTACATTCCTCATCCAAGAAGTCTCGATAGTTTTCAAAAGTGAATTACAGTAGTATTATTTTCCCCAGAATATAGTTTTTCCATGACAGAAACAGCACTTTCCTAAACTATTGTATTTATTAGCAACCTGTTGCTCTTCGACACTGGTGCCATTTTCATCAACCCCGATCGAGTGTGTATCATTTAAAAATTATTAAAATAGTTTCATGTTATTGGATTCTTTTTCCTTAACTGTAGGCAACCATCGCAGAAAATGACGCACTCGAAGGGTAAGTGTGAAGTCGCCAAACATTACATTGAGTGGAGAATGACGTCCTCCATGGCAAGGGTGCAGGCGTTTAATTGAGGAGTTTAGAATGAGTGGGGAGATCTTTCCTTTGATTGGTCACCAAGGAGACAGGTAAGCTCTGAATTCCTGCTCCATCACTCCCTACTGCAATGTGCTCCAAATCCTCTCTTCCTGCCTTTCTGCTCTTCCTCTCCAAGGCAGCCCCTATTAGCTATTTCTGCACACATGACAAAGTTGAGAAGCAACTTGGGCTTTTACCAGTTAGCAAAAGCTAATAGTTGTCCAATTCCACAATTACAAGTGAACTTTTAAAAAACAGTCCTTGAATATGTGCAGTGTGTGTATACCTGTGTACCTTACCCCAAGCACCAGTCTTTACATAAGTCTGAATCAAACCAGAACTACAGAGACAGACCAACTGAGAACCTGTGCATGTAATGAGGAAGCTGGTCCTTTGGAACAAGGGTATATTCTCAATCTGAAGTATGCTTTATAATGTCACTTTAATGTAACTGCTCTCTAATGTCTTGCATCTCATTGAGTTCCTAATTATTGTCTCTATCGGTAGTCTGTCCAGTGAGATTCTTGGGAAAATTAAAAGGATATCCACAAAGTTGATATATCTATAGTTTTAAATGGTTTGGGCAAATGACATGTTTGTGCAGGCAGATAAATATAAAGCTAGCCTCCTCTCTTTCAGAATTATTTTTGTTATAGTGAATTACCAGGGAGCTTGAAAAAACATTGACCTTACCACATCTAACAAAGTTTTACTAAGCCAAAAAAAAAAAACTTTATACATTTCCTTGAAATATTTTATTAAACTGGGAACTTTTTATCCACTATTATTTTCATTAGATCTGGTCCCAGAAGCTGCCTTTGAAATCCTTAATAATTCTTGAGCTGGAGAGAGTCTGTTACTAACTCATTAGGAAAGGCAGAGGGACTGAAATAGAATGGTTTCTGCTTATTGGTGAGCCAGGGAGTCAGGGATAGCAATATCCCATGGCCAACATTACAAATTGAAAGATACTGTGTCTTGTTCAATAATGGCCCTTGTGGTTTTGTCAGTAAGGTAAGTTATCTAAATGTTTTTTAAGAATTACCAGTTTTAATTCACTTTTTTAATTACCAGTATTTTATGACCAAAAGGTCATTAATGCAAAATACTCATTATTTTACTGTCATGAGATTTTCTTGGAATATAACCTCTTAAGAATGTTATCCAAATTCGTGTTCTAAACCACTGAATGAGCTTAGATTGGTACTTGATAAAGTTCTTGTAGGTGGATTTTAAATAGAAGCAATAAAAAAATTATTCCAGTGATGAATCCATGAGATATAAATATCAAAGCTTTTTAAAAGTTAGATTCTTGGCCTATAAATGTTCTGAACAAGAATTTATCTTTTGGGGGAGGGTCAGGGCAATCAAGCAAATTGCTCTTTTTCTTGTAGTGCAAGAACATCCAAACAATTTTTCATTAGTGGTGAAAAAGAAAGGATGTAGTTGGTGAGGACTCTTGTTTCTCTGTGACTTGCTTCTTTATTTATTTTTTATTTTTGGCAAACTAAGTACCTATGTTTAAGTGTGGTAATTTGGTGATTTCAACAAAAGAATTTCTTAAAGGAAATATTAAGGTATTCACTAGCTCCTGTTCCCACTGTCTTTTTTTTTAACCTTTATATACATAGCTCATGATATACATTCACTCGTGCATTTATTCATTGAACACATAGTCATTGGGCAGAAGAATGGGAGATACTAAGATGGACAGACACAAATTACACTCTCAGTAGGCTTGCTAAATGGGGTATATATTGCAGAGTGAATTAATCTACACTGTCGCTGACCCACTTCTACCATGACTTTCTGTGTTATATTGGATGGACTTCTAAAAGTGACATTTCTCAGTGTCCCTTGTAGCTAGAATTCCACATGGACACTAGGTTTCACCAAATATATGTATCCACATAAGACTTAAGATGAGCAATGTTAGTTTGGGTCATGTATGGGGAAATGGAATGATGTGGTGGAAGCATTTAGATTTCCCAAGACGCTGAGACGTTAGATTCTATATTTGTTCCCTGGTGTGAAACCGTGAACCGAGAAGAGGCAATAGCAATTAGAATTTTTAGCAAACAATTCAATTGGTGTAATCAAAACTTTCTTTTGGTTGCATTATTCCTGGATGTGAATGTTCTAAGTTTGATTCACTGGCTCTTCCCAGAATTATAAAACTATATAATAACCTGTAATAAATCTCATCCTCCTTGAACTAGCTGAAGTGGATTCTGTTGTCTGCATCAATAATTGTACACCACACAATTGGCAGATGTTGTGGGCACATATTACTTGTATACCAAGTAAACTAATTAGTACTACAGAATGGTGAAGATGTATTTGAATGAAAGATGGAATTTGGAAGAGGGATTATTTCTTTCCTGGGTGTTCAGATAGAAAGAGCTGTTAACACTTGAGTAATGCTTTGAGAATGGATAAAAGCAAACTTCTCCAATGGGGCAGAGGAAGATATGCCAAGTGAAGGAAGAGCCTAGAGTAAGAGATGAGAACAGGAGCAGGGCTGGAGAATAATGAGCAATAATGAGATATAATGGGAAAGAATGTTAAAGAGGTAAATAGGAAATAATGAGACACTGGAATATTTGTGTAGAGTGGATAAGAACCACTGATTGATTTGTGCATTTAACAAGTGTTCCTTGAGACCCTGTTCTGTGCCAGGCATCGTGTCAGACAGAGCTCTGCCTCATTATGATTAATTTAGTAGTGAAGTAAAGAATAGATTTTAGTGATGGAAGCATTGAAGGCGGAGAGCCAAGAGGCTTTTACCATAGTCTCAAGAGAAATAATGAGCATTGCAATAGCAAAGGAGTTTATAAGTTGTGTTGACTTCTTTACTTGGCCATTATCATCACAGACGGTACAATTTTGCCTTCTCTATATTCTCTATATTAGTTTAAAAGTTCTGATGTATGTATTTACACATTCATGATGTGCTCTGGTTGGCCCATGATTTTATGCATGACTTATTTCCTTTTTACTTTTTTATTTATTTATTTTTATTTTTTACATACATGACAATAGTGAAATGCATTACATTCATTATTATTCATTTACAGCACAATTTTTCGTAACTCTGTATATAAAGTATGTTTGTGCCAAATTATGCCATTATACATGTACTCTCTCTTTTTTTGCATTACAATTCTTTTTTTTTTCTTACACACAAGTTTTATTCAGTGGTGTGCACAGTACTTTTGTGTTCTGGCCACTCTCTGTGGACTTTGTTATTTTTTTTTTATTGGTTGTTCAAAACATTACAAAGCTCTTGACATATCATATTTCATACATTAGATTCAAGTGGGTTATGAACTCCCATTTTTACCCCAAATACAGATTGCAGAATCACATCGGTTACACATCCTCATTTTTACATAATGCCATATTAGTAACTGTTGTATTCTGCTACCTTTCCTACCCTCTACTATCCCCCCTCCCCTCCCCTTCCATCTTCTCTCTCTACCCCATCTACTGTAATTCATTTCTCTCCTTGTTTTTTTCCCATTCTCCTCACAACCTCTTATATGTAATTTTGTGTAGCAATGAGGGTCTCCTTCCATTTCCATGCAATTTCCCTTTTCTCTCCCTTTCCCTCCCACCTCATGTCTCTGTTTAATGTTAATCTTTTCCTCCTGCTCTTCCTCCCTGCTCTGTTCTTAGTTGCTCTCATTATATCAAAGAAGACATTTGGCATTTGTTTTTTAGGGATTGGCTAGCTTCACTTAGCATAATCTGCTCTAATGCCATCCATTTCCCTGCAAATTCCATGATTTTGTCATTTTTTAGTGCAGAGTAATACTCCATTGTGTATAAATGCCACATTTTTTTTTTAATACATTCATCTATTGAAGGGCATCTGGGTTGGTTCCACAGTCTAGCTATTGTGAATTGTGCTGCTATGAACATCAATGTGGCAGTATCCCTGTAGTACTCTCTTTTAAGGTCTTCAGGGAATAGTCGGAGAAGGGCATTAGCTGGGTCAAATGGTGGTTCCATTCCCAGCTTTCCCAGGAATCTCCATACTGCTTTCCAGATTGGCAGCACCAATTTGCAGTCCCACCAGCAATGTACAAGAGTACCCTTTTCCCCACATCCTCGCCAGCACTTGTTGTTTGACTTCATAATAGCTGCCAATCTTACTGGAATGAGATGGTATCTTAGGGTGGTTTTGATTTGCATTTCTCTGACAGCTAGAGATGGTGAGCATTTTTTCATGTACTTGTTGATTGATTGTATGTCCTCCTCTGAGAAGTGTCTGTTCAGGTCCTTGGCCCATTTGTTGATTGGGTTATTTGTTATCTTATTGTTTAATTTTTTGAGTTCTTTGTATACTCTGGATATTAGGGCTCTATCTGAAGTGTGAGGAGTAAAAATTTGTTCCCATGATGTAGGCTCCCTATTTACCTCTCTTATTGTTTCTCTTGCTGAGAAAAAAACTTTTTAGTTTGAGTAAGTCCCATTTGTTGATTCTTGCTATTAACTCTTGTGCTATGGGTGTCCTATTAAGGAATTTGGAGCCTGACCCCACAATATGTAGATCGGAGCCAACTTTTTCTTCTATCAGACGCAGAGTCTCTGATTTGATATCAAGCTCCTTGATCCATTTTGAGTTAACTTTTGTGCATGGTGAGAGAAGGTATGCATGACTTATTATCTCCTATGATGTTCTAGGCAAATAATAGGCATGTGGTCAATGCTTCTGGATTGACAGATTTAAGAAATCTCCAAATCTACATAGGATGTGCATACATGTATCAGAGAACTCTAAGACCCCCCAAAAGCCACATGCAAGTCAGATGTTAGCACCAGAGATCTGGGTCTTGGTGATTCTAGAAAAATGGCTATAAGCCTCATGGAAGATCTGGTGTCCCTGAAACTAGAGGTATGGATTTGGAGTGGAGGACGAAATTTGTGATTATCTAGATGTCCTTTGTTCCCAAGTTTCTGGGTCATTTACCCATCTTAGTTGTGCCACTCTGTACCTCAGTGAATAGTGCCTGACTCCTGTACTGGCCAAAATGCTAACACAGCCTTGCTACAGAACAGACTTTTAAGGATGGGTTGAAACCCAAAGAGAGGGTTTATATTAAAAGGGTAAATGCCTTTCACGGTTCTTAGAGGGCTGCTCCTAATAGTCCTTTGGAGTGTCCCTGCACTGTCAGATACAGCTTCCCAACACACTGCTCAGCCTATTTGCTCTCTTTAGATCTCTTTTGGTCTCCTTTCTTTCCATTTGACTCCCATCCCCCAACCCCATTAATTTTGTAGGTAGAACAATTCAGTCTTTTGTTGATTTACCACTCTCCACTCCAAGTCATTCTTTGGGATTCTTACCTTCCTCAGCCCAGGTCATTACCCGTCATGGAATTGTCCTCAATACCCTGGGAAACTCTTTTTTTTTTTTAATCCAAAAACACACACACACACACACACACACACACCTATTCTGCTGCACAAACACTAACAAACAGCATGTATTCCTGGTTGGAAAAGGGAGCAAAAACTGGCAGAATAAATTCAGGCCAATTTATTGAAAACCAGTCCAACAAAATGGGAATTTCAATTTATAAGTTCTTTTCCCACTGAAAAAAAGGAGTAAGAGACTATTAAATTTTCTTTAAAAAAGTTTGTCAAAGACTAAGAAAAAAACTCATTTACCAGTTAATTCCTCAACAGCTACCTTGAAATATCACTTTTAAAGGAGTAATTGTGCTCGATAAAATGTAAGTTTATTTTATTGCCTTTAGAAGTTTAAATTCCAAATGTCCTTCCATGGATCAACCAAAAAAGCTTTGGGATGGTATCTTTTTGTCTCTCTCTTCATCCATATGGCATATGTACATATAAAGTTGTATACATATGTATAGTCTCAAAGTTTTGATTCTAATATGTAGAATCAAAATATATGTGGTATATACATACTATATATTCTCAAATTTTTCTATATAATCATATATATATACATCTAACATATATGTGTATGTATGTATATGTGTAGTCTCAAGGTTTTTTTATAACACATATATTATATACATAAATATAATATATGTGGTGTACATATTTATGATATATAGTCTCAAATTTTTATGTATATCATATATAATATATATATATATATATATAATATATATGTATATTCCTAAAATCTTTCAAAACCCCATATTTTAATATATTAGATGGTTTAAAATAAACAAAAACCTTACTCCCTTGCTCATCTGTGAGCCAGGGTATATTGACTGCTGGGAAATCACAAATCAATTAACAAAGGCGGCAGTGGCTTTTGAAGCAAGGGAGAGGATTCAATTAAAGCAGAAAGGCTCTAAAGCTCTTTGCTCTGTCTGATGAGTCTTCTGTGGCTAGTTCACATTGATACCCATCAAAAGCTGAAAAGAGGGCACCAGCCAGTGTTCAAAACCGACACTCATTCTCCAGTCCACGTCCTGGCTTCCAAATACCTGTGAGCAAACAAACCCTCAGGCATCCTTCAGATTAGAGTTAAATGCTGGGAGGGAGGGGTTGTCTGAACTCCCTTCTCTGTATAAAAACCATGCTTTCCACTCAGAAATCCATTGGATAACAAGGTAGCCATTCCTTGTTTGGCAAAGGATATGTGTACCTAGAACAGGATGTTTTCATCTAGAACTAGGAAAGAACTGTTTTCCAGGAAATTTTAAAAATAGAATTTGTTGTAGGCTTTTTCTGCATATGAGAATAATAGATTTTCATTTTGAAAAATTTTGAAAAAAATGATTATCACATCTAGAAATAATCACTGTTAATGTTTTCCAATCTTTTCCACTAAACGTATGAATTCATACAAATGTGTATGAATGTGGGTGTATAAATACACACACACACACACACACACACACACACACACATATATATATATATATATATATATATATATATATATATATATATATCTGTAAGATGGAATCATACTATTGTGCAAACCTGACTTTATATAATATATCAAGAGACCTTTCCATGTCATTGTATGTTTCCTAGAGCATTATATTCCTTGGCTTCGTAATATGAACATATACCATTAATTTATTTTAATCAGTACCATACAGTTGCATATTTTGGTCGTTTCTTTTTTTTTATTTTTTATAAATGGGTATGCTTATGCATACATAAAAAATTTTACCTATATAATTTAAATAATATCCCAAGAAATCTAATTGCTTCACCAAGAAATAGGGAAAACTTTTATTGATTTTGATAAACAATACTAAATTGCTCTCAAGAAATACTAGGCTGTCAGTGAAGTGGAAGAGTGGCCATTTCTTAGGCGGTCATTTTGGTTGCTGTTGCTCACCTTAACCATTATTTTAATATTTATAATTTTCATACTTTTTTTTAGAAATTGCTTGTGCTTTGTATTCGTTTTCTGGTGACACTATAATAGATTACAAACTTAAGGGGTTTTTAAAAACCCACAAATTTATTATCTTAGAGTTCTGGAATCCAGAAGTTTGAGATAAGTTCTACTTGGCTAAAATTGAGGTGTCAAGGGAATTTTAGGAAAGGATCAACTTTCTTGCCCCCAGCTTCTAGAGACCTCCTGTACCTCCCTGACTCATCGTTCTTTCATCTCAAAGCCTGTGCCAGGCAGAGGCATCTTTCTCACAACCTCGTCTCTCTGGTCCTAACTCTTTTACTTCCCCATTGTCCATTTACTGACCCCCTGATTATATTGGAC
The DNA here is from genome assembly GCF_021218885.2 of Marmota monax. Classification (NCBI taxonomy): domain Eukaryota; kingdom Metazoa; phylum Chordata; class Mammalia; order Rodentia; family Sciuridae; genus Marmota; species Marmota monax. Next base: position 43,509,548 of record NW_026693571.1, read on the forward strand.
CCAACTGGATAATCCAAGATTGCTGTGTATCTCAGAGTCTTCTGATTAGCAACCTCAGTCCCATGCAACCGGAGTTTCCCTTTGCCATGGAACATAACATCACAGGCTCTATGGATTAGGCATGGGCATCTCTGGGTAACTGGCATTCTATCTACCACAGGCTTCAATACTTGTAATAAAAAACAACATAGTAGAGAAATGTTAGCATGCAATCTGAATTCTGCATTCACGTTACCTACACGAGCTAGCTGCATCCTGTTATGTTTCATGTTATGCATGTTGTACTTCTACATGTGTGGCTCCTGAAAAACCCTCAAGCTTCCTTCTGTACAAGTTCTTCATTAAAAATGGGACTTCTGATACCAGCTTTATTGATCTCACTTGGATAGCAACATGGTTTTTTATTAATGTTTTAAATCTATATATGACAGTGGAATGCATTACAATTCATATTACACATACAGAGCACAATTTTACATATCTCTGGTTGTGTACAAAGTATATTCACATCAATTCATGTCTTCATACATGTACTTTGATAAGAATTAATGACACATGGCCTTTAGAGAGGAAATTTTGAGAAAGATCTTTATCATTTTGAAAAAAAAAAAGGTGCCACTTTGTTGTATTCTTCACTCCAGCATTGGAAACCAATGAGTATTTTGGTTGCTCATTCATGGCTTTTTTTTTCTGTCTCTGATGCGCTCTCTCTCACTCTCTCTCTCTCTCTCTCTCTCTCTCTCTCTCTGGGTTCTTGCTTTTGGGATTGTTTTTTTGGTACATCACAAACAGGTTGCAAATGAACCTGCGGATTGAATTTTGTAGCAGCCCTTCTAATGGGTATTTATTAAAATCACAAAGTTGAAAAGATGCGTTGCTTCTAAATGCAAGTGATCTAAAAATACTTTTATAACTTTCCACAGAGTTCCTTTCTCCCGTGCCCTATTGAAACATCAGCGCGCAGGCTGCCAACAAGAGACTGCCCTAATTAGTTGGGAATGAGGAGCAACCCTGCGAAAATAAAAATCTGCAGTAAGGGCTAGAGTCAAGTGATCAGAAATGTTTTGCCTTCCACTAAGTTTGAAAGGGAGGGCAGAAAGGGCGGAAGGCCAACCGCGGTGACTTGGCTCTCTCAAGACTCTTCCAAAGTAGGAGAACAAACAGCCCAGACACAGTTTTAGCACCTCTAGTTTTCAGAACACAGTTGGATGTAATGTCAACATCAAGGAACTGACAGAATGAAGCTAACTGGTGTGAAGAAAAAAAAAATCCATCCCAGTCCTTCTGAGGAAGCTTCTAAATATCAGTTGTCTCAACCTATTGATAAGCATGGATGCATTATTAATGAAGCCAGCAGCCTGCCTGTGCTACTCAGATGGTTCAAGCATTTAGTAGGAAATGCTTCTGTGAAGTTCTGCACAAAATAATGACAGTGTCTGTCTTAAATCGAAACAAATGGCTGTGGCAAGCTCTGGGGAGGCTGGGAGCAAGCAGCTGCTTTGCAGAGAAAGGCAGAGGGCCACCACCTGCTGCAGACAGGCGGGCAGGCAGCCGCCCACGGAATATTGACTACTTAATAATTCAGAAGAACAGGAGCCCTTGGCTCTTCAAACATGGCATTGCCCCTTCATCACTAGCTTTTCATCACCTTAATGAGCTACTTGAAGAATTGGATGGTAAAATCTCCCCCAGCAATTCTCCAAAGTCTAGGAGGGAAACTGCCCGCTGTAACTAAAGAGTCCACTCTTATTTTTTCTCTGTATTGTTTTCTCTTCCCTCCCTGATGCCCTCCCTGCCTATTCTGTTTCTTCCTTCATTTGTTCTTCTATCCTTCTACTAATGTCTTGAGAATATCAGGGGGAATATTAAATCTGAAAAATGTTTTGGGGTCACCTTCCTCTGTCAGCTTCCGATATATTAGAAGAACAATGCATGAGGTGGCCTGACTGGTGTCCTACTAGGAATGTTTGAAGAAGACCATGTGCTCAATGAGGCTTTCCCCTTGGAGACTTCTGTAGCCAAGGTGCAGATGAATCCGACTTTCTTATGTTTCAGAAAGGAAAAGATGGGAATTCTTGAGTTCAATGGGATGATTTCAGTCAGGGGGACTGCCCCCTCAATGGCTACCTTTGAAGCCTGATTCTTGCCCCATAACCATCCTAACTGCAGGACAGGATTGGAGGTTTCAATGCTCACACAAAATGAAAATGTGGGCAAAGCAAAGCTCTTTTATTTACTCATTGAGTAACATTTTTGTTTGTTTGTTTTGTCATTCTTGCCCATTTGTGTAACAAGAACTTATTGAAGAATGTGTCAGGCATGGGGCTGGGTCCTGGGAATAGGATAGTAACCAAGGCCTTTGTGGAGTTTATACCAATAATTTACTAATGAGAATATGTGTAAAGGCAGCAGTTACCGGTTTTGCCAAGTGCTTTTGAGGATATGACCAACATGCCACAGAAAGAATAATGGGATTAGGGCTGCCACGGTTTTGAGCTATGAGGGATGGTCTTGCTCAGGAGGTGGCATTGTAGTTGAGACCTAAGATTGGAGAAGGAGATGGCCATGGAAGAAGTCATATGACAAGCATTCCAGGCAGGAAGAAAAGAATTGAGCAATTCTACCTTGGAATCCACAACAGAAAGCTGATAGGTTGGAACCTAGTCAGTGACCAGGAGTGGGGCTCAAGATGAGGTTGGAAATGTTTGTTCTTGAACATATTAGTCATTTCAGCATCTCAGTATAGCTATGATTTTATTTTAAACAGCAGTATACTAGGTTAAAACCACATTTCCTGATGTATTTTTTCAGACAAGGATGATTAATAAGATACAAGTAGAAGTCATTAATATATTGGGTAAGATTTTTCGGGAAAATCTATTTAAAGAACTGACTCACCTAGGAGACATGCCCCCTTTTTAGTTCTTCCTTTTCTTCTTTATTCTTGCTTGGAATGTGTTTGTCAGGGTGGAGCCCTAGCAGCCATATCAGGCCATGTACCAACCTTGAGAATAGAAGCCGTAATTCAGAATGGCAGAGCACAAAGGTAGAAGAAGCAGTTCCTGTTGACTATGCGGCATGCCTGCAGGTTAACCTGTGTGTCTATTTCCAGAATTTTTTCACATGTGAAAAAAGCAAATCTATTATCTTATTCTAGCCGGTTCAAATTGGATTTTCTGTTATATTCATCAGAACATAATTATTTCTGAGCTGGGGTTGTGGCTCAGAGGTAGAGGGCTTACCTACCATGCATGAGGCACTGGGTTAGATCCTCAGCACCACATAAAAATAAAACAAAGATATTGTGTCCACTATAACTAAAAAAATAAATATTTTTTAAAAGGAACATAATTATTTCAGAAATACCACAACTAGGGTTTGGGATGAAGTTAGTCCTCAAGTGTTTACCTAGTGTGTACAAGGCTCTGGGTTTGATCTGCAGCCCTTTTGGACATGTTGATTTGTTTAATAAGGATTCAATTGAGCAATATGTCAAAAAATAAAATATAAAAAAATACAGGTAGTGCTATTTTAGATTATACCTTTTGGATTTATATACTAGTTTTGTTGTTGTTTGTTTGTTTTAATTTTTGTTGTTTTTGTTTATACCACGGATTGAACTCAAGGGTATTTAACCACTGAGTCACATCCCTAGCCTCCCCCACATCTTTTTTCGTATTTTTTTAATATTTATTTTTTAGTTGTAGTTAGACATAATACCTTTATTTAACTTATGTATTTTTTATGTGGTGCTGAGGTTCGAACCCAGGGCCTTGCATGTGTTAGGTGAGCACTCTACCACTGAGCCACAACCCCAGCCCTGTATTTTTTTTTTTTGAAACAAGGTCTCACTGAGTTGCTTAGGGCCTTGCTAATTTGCTGAAGCTAACTTTGAACCCTGGATCTTCCTGCCTCAGCCTCCTGAGCCGCTGGGATTACAGGCATGCTCCACAGCACCCAACTAGATATTAGCTTTTTAAAGAGAACAAAAAGCAATGTAATTTACTACAAGAGATATTGCTAAGATTTAAAACAAACAAACAGGTATTTTGAAAAGGATTTCCCAGTACTAATTTTCTTATGAAAATATTTTCAGAGATGGTTCACATACACTTTAATTCATCCTTTCAAGTTAGACAATTGAAAGATCCTAGGAGAGGAATGAACACTTCAAAATGTCCAAAAAGCCAACAAGGACTTAGTCAATTCGAAACCCCCACTTTTCTCCATTTACAATATCATTACTTATTCTACTATCCTTCTGAGTAGCAACTACAGTAGGTCATCTAATACCATTTACCAGTTACCAAAATCATTCCCCAAATTAGTTTTATACATTTTTTGAAAACCAGTTTGTTTCTTTTTGTTAACATTAAGCATCACATTACCCCCCAGGTAATCTATGTGTCAATCGGAGATATGTTAATATTCTTTCAACACCATTTGCACTAGCTGTGGTTGTTCACAAATTTTGGGTCCCCATTTTTGTTTAGGGAATAGTAAAAATGAAATAGAGGAAACATCACTGTTTTCGAGTTGACATTAGTTACCAAAGATGGGAATTCCTTTATAATTAACTAGCATATTGCTAAAGTCTAATGAACAATAATGGCTTTAGATGTTTTTTTTATGAAAATTCTGATGCAGAAAACCACTGACTTTTTACCAGTTTTGTTTCATAAATGGGCATGTATTTTCCCTGTTGAGTTATGACATTTATTTGCTGAAAGGAGAGGCAGGAAGGGATCATTTAAAATTTAAAAACGGAAAAAAGTAAATCATATAAAGGAAAAAAACCCTAAACAGTCAGAAGTGTGGCACTGAAGGTGACAGATGTGGACTCCCCAGGCCTTGGTGTGAGCTGAGATAGGTTGGATGCTATAAAGGGAATGGGGCTGGATCTCAAGAAGAAATTAATTGTGGTACTGTGGGAATCAGAGGTGGCATTTGAGCTGAGTCTTGACAAACAAGAAAGAAGCTGAAAGGCAGAGAATGAGGGGGAGTCATCCAGGCAGAGGAAAGGACGTGAGAAGATGCGTGCTGGTGTGGAAAACCTGGGAGAACAGAGAAGTGGCCTTGGAGTCTCAGGGACAGGAGATGGGGAAGAAATTGATTGAGACCACAGGCTTGGCAAGGCTCTTGCTTTTCAAGGCTTTGCAACCAACCGATGCCTGAATGACAGGGAGGTAAAATGGAAGGGAAAAATAGGGTGCTATGAGAATGCCTTCTAAAGTTTGGCTGCTGGCCAATCAGGCTTCATTGAAACACTGCGCTGGGAGGATCTGGCCATGGGGAAATGGGGAAAGAGCTGTGGCAGGAGGTGAAGCCTCAGGATGTAAAGTAGGGAATAATGTAGGAAATGGCTTATCTGAGCCTTATGTACATGTAAGCAGCCTGGATTTCCTTTCCACTGGGAAACCATGGAAAGAATTAGGCACAGAGTGGTACGATTTGATTCGTGGTTTACCAGATCACCATCTGATAGGCGGACAATAGATTAGAGAAGAAGCAAAGAGAATTAGAGGCCAAGGCAGGAGTCCCAGGGAGAGACCGTGGTGATTTAGAATGGGCCTTGTGGACTGCAGACAGATCTGGGAGACAGAATGATAAAGATTCACGAAGGGACAGGGTATACAGTTGGGGTAATGCTGAGGGAGGAATCCAATAAAGATCTAGTGAAGTACCATAACTAAAGAGATAGCAGAGTTCCTCCAGGAATATTCCACAATAATCAAGAAGAGGTTAAAAAAGAAATCAGAAATTCTCTGCATTTCTTATGATTTCTACTCTATTGACAAAATATAGAAAAATAAATAGCAATTCCGATGTTATCAAAATCAAACTTATTTAAATTGTTCTCACTTCTAAAGGCCTACCCCCTTTAAAAAATATATCATCCTTTAGTGAATTTTACTTTAGTTAAAATTTTGAAAATTGATGTCCTAAAAGAAGTATATGTTCTGTGTTGGATGTAGGCTAATTTTTTGGGCAACAATTTTGAATGTCTTTTCTAAGATAAGACAAGATAACTAAATTATCTTGTTGGTTCTGACAGTATGAACCATGTTTTTAATTCCTTGTGATGGTGGTGGACAGATTCAGCCAAATAACTGGATTCATCAAACTAATTTTAACTGAAGGATCTGATAATTTTTCCCACCAAGACCTCGACTGGATTGGTAAAAAAAAAAAAAAAACAGCAATGAAGGTAGCTTCATTGCACTCCTCAGTTTTGCACTTGAATTGGTGAGATGATGAATCAGGTATTCCTAAAAGTAGAAAAGGAGTCATATTGTTTGAATATCATGAAGTGACTGATTAGTGGTTAAAAGCTGTTTTTAAATAGTCTCTTCTTTAGTGCTCATACACTGGCATTTCTTGTTTTTTTTTTTTTCCCCCATATTTTAATTGATGCATTATAATTGTACACACAGTGGGATTTTTGTTGCTTATTCATACATTCACACAAATAACAGTATAATTTGGCCAAATATCCCTCCCCAGCACATTCTCCATCCTCCCCTCTTCCCATATCCTGGTCCTTTTCATCTATTCTGCTGATCTTCCTTTGATTTTCATGAGACTACCCCTCACCTTTAGATTCTGTTTTCCTCTCTAGCTTTCACATATGAGAGAAAATATAAAATCCTTGACCTTTTAAGTTTGGCTTATTTTTCTTAATATTCTTAAGTTCCAACCATTTTCCTGCAAATGACACAATTTTATTTTTCTTAATAGCTGGGTAAAACTCCATTGTGTTCATATACAACATTTGCTTTATCCATTCATCCTTTGACAGACACTTAGGCTGGTTTCATAGTTTGGCTATTGTGAATTGTGCTGCTATAAACACGGGTATGCATGTATCACTGCAGTAAGATGACTTTAATTCTTCAGAGTAAATACTAAGAAAAAGTATAGCTGGATCATATGGTGTTTTCATGCCTGTTTTTTTGAGGAACCCCCATAATTACTTCCATAGCAGTTGTACTAATTTATAATTCCACCAACAGTGTAAAAAAAGTGTTTCCTTTTCTCTTCATCCTTTTCAGCATTTAATATGGTTTGTATTCTTGATGACTTCCATTCTGACTGTGACACACTGACATTTTAAACATCTGAGGTGACACGTATACAGATATATTTTTTTTCACATTTCAAAACAAAAGTTTTCACAGTTCGAGTAATTGAGAAAGTCAGTAATATTTTACTTGGCTACTGCTATTTCACCACATAGAAGAAAAACTTCTTTTGAAAGATGTATTTTTAAGTGTCTTTCAAAGAAGTTTGGATTTGGGCTCCTTGTGGTGCCCAGGAAGTGAAATGAACCATAAATGAGACACATCAAAAGTAACTTACAAAGAACTTTTTTAATATTAAAGTGATGAATCAGAGCTCAAATTAACAAGTCAAGGAGTCCGTCTATAATGAAAACCTTTTTCCAACATAACACTTCATTATAAAGGGAGTTTTTCTATAATAGAAGCAAGTGTAATTACATTTTTATATATAATTAGGACATTATTATCATTTCACCATATCAAAGTTCATTATAAGACATCTACGATACATTTTTCATAGAGCAAAAATAAAAAGAGAACAGGAGTCCTTCAATTAGACTCATATAAGGACATCCGTAGAGACTGAGAGAAGCTGATCAAACAACTTAGCCCAAAAGGGACCAGGTAGAACCCACGTTGCTTTTATGACACAGAAATTGCTTTTTTTTTTTGTATCCTGCATAATTTCTAATTATGGTTTTCACCCATTCCTGTTCAACTTAAGAAATTCAAGGTGCAATGTTCTTGGCTACTGGAACCCAACTTTCCCCAACATGTTAAGCTTCATTGTTTACTGGGCTTAGAGTCATTCTTACATTTAACACAAACACCTGCTAAAAAGGAAGAAATCTGCAAACTGCCCTGTTTGGTCAATTTTATCTATATAATTAAAGTTCCCTTCTTCCTCCTCCCCCACCACCTTATAAAATCTTTAGGAGATAATTAATTATAGGAGCGCCTAAAAACAAAGTCGCACCTTTTAAAACCAGATGATATAAAAGAAATGTCGAGCAGAGGGTGATAATTTAATCATGTGTCAGGATTTGTAAATGTGTGCAAATAAATTTTGACTTGTAGGAATTAACATATTAATATGTTCTTAATTGTTCCAAACTTAATTGGAACAAAATGCATTTTTTGCATGTATTATTTTACTGTGAGTGTTGCTTTTAGAGCAGGCAAAAATGTGAAAAAAAAATACAATTCTGGGAATCGACTCTTTGTACACCAACATCAGAATTTTTTTTCAGTTTACGAAGACCGCTCACTGAGCAGTGCCCTGGTGAATTTGTCATGGATGTTCAGCTTGGTTTTCAGATCCTCAGCCTCTGCTCTGCTCGCATGCAAGATGCATGGTTCTGTGCAAGAGAAAGATTTCTTTCGAACCAGAGTAATTAGAATACTGGATATTCAGCACCCAGAGCCTTAGACAGCTCCCACATTGTAAAGAAAATTGAAGAGGAGACTCAGAATGCCTTTTCTAGGCTGGGAACTGGGGTCTCTGACTTCCATGGCCAGGGATCTTTCTGTTCCACTCTATTCATTAGCATTTGTCACCTTTTTTCTACAATTCCCATGCTTCCACAAAAGAATTTTTTAAAAAATTTGTCATTGCCTCTATTACATTTATTAATTTATCTTTACTCTTCTTATGCACATATTTTTTCTCTGTTTACTGCATGACATCACATCCTTACTTTTTCTTTTGAAGAGCAGTTTAGTGTGAATTAGTAGAGGTAAAGAAATAAAATGCATGAGGCTATCCCCAACACTACTGATTTGGAAAGGACTTCATGGATTCTAGTTTTATAATTTAAAATGCCAATTATTATTATTAAGTTATTACAGAAATATCATTAATCCAGTTTTCTGATAAATAAAATTTAAATAAATACAGAATTTATACCTGGCACTTTTACCTGGGTGCTACAAAAGCTTTCACTTTGGGGGGTTTTGACTCTTTGGATGCACGTATTTCTTATGACAGCCCCATAGTCTGAACATCATGCTGTGAAAGAAGACTGCAAAGCCCCAGCTTCCCTGTGCAAAGGTAGATTCAAACTAACATTTTCATCATCTAAAGCAATACTACATCGATTCTCAAAATAAGTGGTAACTCAGATGCCAAAATGGTGATTGATTGGATTGATTATTCTCATATAGTTTTACGTGTAGTTCCTTCTAATTGCAAATTAACTTGTCTCCCTGCATCTTAAACCAAATTTAGTGATCAGCAACTTCTCAGTGTCCTGTAATCAAGGTTGTTGATGATGGTATCAATGTTATGGATTAGAACTTTGTCAAAAATTACATCCAGGCTGGGGTCATGGCTCAGTGGCAGAGCACATACCTCCCACGTATGAGGCACTGGGTTTCGATCCTCAGCACTGCATAAAATAAATAAATAAAATAAAGGTATTGTGTCCATCTACAACTAAAAAAAATTAAGAAAATGTATATATCCAGTGATTTTTTCCTATTGAATGTTCATAAGATTTATTCACAAATACTATAATTTTCATAAGAAATTATTCCTTAGAATTAGACATTTTTTCCTTTATCATACTAACATGGTGAATATTAAAATAAAGAGGAGAATCTGTCAGTGATTCTTTAAGAAGGAGGAAAAATACTGACTAAAGTGCTTTTTCATTCCTTGTTTTATATTTTTAAAAACACTGCTTGCATAACAATGTGTTAATTTCTCCCTTAATTAGCCCCAAAAGAATATTTCAGGTACCTTATTTAAAAACAACAAGCTAAAAGTCTACAAACTCTTTTCCTTTTTTCAGCTAAAATAAAAATCCCTATTTGGTTTAAAATAATCTGCAGAAGGGTGAGTAAATCAATTATGAGATTGATTTTTATTAAACCTTTATCATCTGATCAAACTATGTAGCTGATATCCGATCTTATAGTTAGGAAATGCTTTGAGGGAATATTAGCAAGTTGGTACTGTGGACACTCCTGTCACCCAGCTGTGTGGTATGCCTGGCAGCTGAAGTTTTAAGAACCTTTCAAATGAAATCACCCTGTCGCCGAGGCACCTCTGCACGAACTTCTGTGTGCTGGGCATAATTGGTTTTGTGTGCTCTGATTTTTTATGACTTGTGTACTCTGTGTAATTCACATACATTTGTTTCTATGTTTCTTCCATTTGACTTGAAGCTCTTTCAGGAAAGAAAATCTATTTACCATTTCATGCACACCCTTTCATGGTGCCTGAAAAAAGGTTTTGCCCACCACTTCAATTAATATTATTGACTTGTTTTCAAACTGTCGATCACTATTACGTTATGGATTTTTGATTCCTTTCTTGTTTGTTCTATTTTAATTCTATGGTAGTCTATGTCCCAAATAAGCTGAAAACTTCTTCCTTTTAAGAACATCTGCATACTAATAAGAAAAATCGGACAGATGGACTGAGATCCATATTATATTATCATGCCCCCCCCACTGCATTTGCTATGAACACATTCTAAGGCTTTTCATGATTGCCTAAGGAAATGTCAAGTGTGTGCTCCTTATTTACAGAGGAGACATCTTTTCACAAATCAAAGAAAGTACATCTTTTTCCACTTTGCATTAGAATAGAGGGCTGGTGAAGCACCCCTTTTAGCCTATCAAAGGACTGATCAGACGTTCAGAGTCTGAAGTTATGTGGATTCATATTTAATTATGTTGGCCAATTATTTCACTGCACTCGAAGGAGGGGGAGGTTGGTGACATAGAAGTGAATTCCCAGACCACACAAACTATTGCTTATCCCTCCTGGCCATCACTCCCACACTGTCTACATATTCCTGTATCCTTGTTTTGAAATGCAACTTTCATCTCTGAAAAGAACAGCATTCAAATAAACAGCAACAGAAGGGACCTGCATTTGGAATAGAGCAATATGCTGGAGGCCCTACTTTTTTAGAAATGCATTTTTTTCCTTCTCCAAAAGGAAACGTTCTTGATCTCACCATGTTTGTGGTAAAAGGCTCTAGACGTGTTTATGACCTTGACTCTGAATTGAACTCTTGTGTTACACTTGGAAATGGAACTCTGCTCTTTTTTTAAACCTTTAGAACCTTGAGGTTAATATTAATCATATTTTTTTCCACACAGAAAACCTGTGTGTTACATTTGTATATATATTGTTCCAAGTGGTGGCTATCACTGGGGCAGCATTCAAGGCTGAATTAAAAGGGGGCTTGTGTAACACTTAATGGGGTGACCAATTCTCAATATAATATCCTATTTTCTTGCACGTGAAAATAGAAATTTTTTGAATGATGAATTTAAGTTTCTAAATCTATTTCCTTTATGAATATTTCCAGCCCTGGGTAAGGCACAGTTTATGAAAGGCTGAAATGATTTTTGTTTTAAGGTTTTATTTGTGGTCTTCTGCTCATTAACATAGAACAAATCCTGTGAACTTCTAACGTCATATTTACACTTGAGAAAATTAGGCAGATGATGGTGAACTATCATTCACAGAAGTAGGTCTTTTTATTTAACTCTACAACTAAAGAAATGCAATGTTCTTTTTCTTCCATGAGAGCTGCTCTTACCAAGCTCTCTCCCTGGTTCTCCAGCCAGGCTGTCTGTACTTTGTACTCATCAAACTGTTCATTCCTGACAGCATGTGTGATTTCTTTTTGGACAGATGCTTTAAGGACCAACCACAACGCTAATAGCAGATTTTGGAGAGTCCCAGCCTGGTTGTAAACCTCACAAGAAAAGCACAAACATGAGGTTAATGCTTTCATTGTTTCAAACAGCATTTGCTTGTTTTCCCCTCACATCCGCCGTCAGGAGAGTCGTTTTGATTTTCTCTGGGGTTGAGACACCTCAAAGCAACAGGGGTTGTGGTGGCCAGAACCCCTTCTAGGTGGGAAGCCTCTCAGCACCAGCTCCAAAGCTCTGGTGTCGCATCTCAAGGGCAGCTTAGACAGCTGTCATGGTCAGCTCATCTCTTGTCTTTTCTGACCTCTTCTGACCTCATTTCATCAATAAGTAAAGTCTGAAGTCTCATCCAGTGGATGATGCTCCTGCTCCAATAATGTAATTATTAGGCTCCAGCGGTCGACCAGTTGGCCAGATGAGCAGGGCAGGCATTCTCTCCCAGATGCCCTTAGCGCCTGACAGATGGCTGTGTCAATCGTGTTTAAAGACACTGTGTTCTGGTTCCCTTTCAGTCCCCTGTAAAGCTGTACCAGCCAAGATGAGCATGAGAGAGATGGTCCAAACAGGAAAACTATGTGAAGCCTGAAAACCACTAAGATAAGGGAAGAGAGGAAAACAGGCTCCGTGCAGCAGAGAATGAGTAGGTTGGGCCATGGTCCAGGAAACTGGTCTCCTTGATATGCTCTCTTTTTATTTCACTTTTCTTGCCCAGGCTGACCCTGGGCTTAAGTGACCCTCTTTCTTTAGCCTCCAAAGCAGCTGGGACAATGGGTGTGTGCCGCTACACTCAGTTTTAGCAATATTCTTTCAATTCATTCTAGTCCTTGTATCTTAAATCCGGGACTCCATTCTTCTAGCCTGCACTATCAAGAAAAAAGTTCACATCAAGTTGAACATACCTCCCTAGATATCAGCCACCAGTGCTCCTCAGCAGGGCATCCTTGGGCACAGCCTTCTCAGCTGTCCCTGTCAGTCACATTTAGCTTTGTTTCTTTAGTAATATCAACAGAAAGTAAGGGTTCTTTTCTCTTCTAACAAAAGAACATGCCACTTCCCAAAGCACAAAGTGTGGACAGTCACGCCCTGCAGCAAGACTGCCATGTAACCACATAATCATGCTGTGTGCGTCTCTCAGGAGGTCAAGATGGACACTGGAGACCACTACCTCAATCACATATTTAGCCTTATCTCTATGAATATATTGACACTCATTTCCAAGTACAGCAAGAGGGTAACTTTGTCATAGGTTACAATAAACTGTCACTTCTTTTTTCCTCAATATCAAGTGGCTTTTTCATGCTAACCATGAGTTTAAACTCATGCAATGCTTGTTTGAAATCTTGTGTTTTGTATTCTCCTTTGGTCTGTCTTTCAATTTATTCACCCAGTCAAGCATTATGAAGTGTATGTTATCATCAGTGCTCTATTCAGGCTCTGGGAGAGGAACCCAGACCCTCATGAACTTAGGTCCTCTCCCCCAGAAAGAAGCCTTGGATTTTCAACAAGTTTCCTCAGAACTGCCCACCCTAGGGCAGAGAGAACTGAGGAAGCAAAGTAATGAGGTGGCCCTAAGAGATGGATTGGAGGTCTATTCTGCTAGCAAAAATACCTCACCGGTGTCTATAACATCCAGCTTATTTTCTTCAGCTGACTATGAATAATTCTCAGCACATATCCTAAGTGGTCTCCTGGTCCCAAGCTCTTCCAGAAGGGCTGATGTTCCTTCCATATAGCTATCAGAGTTACTGTCTGATTGTCACTCTTTCCCTTCGCTGGAAGCTTCCAATTGTCTTCTTGTTGGCTGTAGGGTAGTAGGGTAAATTCTAAAGCCCATAAGGCTTGTAGAGTCTGTTTGGAACACATTGCCCTAGTCTCCCCAACTCTGCACCCCACACACTCAGCTTAAGATCTGGCGCGTTGACGTGCTCCCCGTTCCCCAACCCAGCTGCCCAACTGTGACTTCAGCTTCTCCACCATATCTGTTCATCTGGCAAGTTTCTCACACATTCAAGATGCAAACCCCAGATACAGTCATGCCACATCTGGTTGGCAGGTAGTGCTACTCTCCACGGAGACACACAGCACCATTTCATCCTTTCAAAAGAAATGGTATTATAGGTTTTCTGCTTGCAGAGATCCTCTCCACTGTGTTCTGAGTTCTGGAGGGAAGGGATTGCATCTCACCTGTCCCCACATGCTAAGTCCCTAGGGGACTTAGCAAAATCTCCAGCCTGGAACAGGATGCTAATAATGCTTCCTGAATGAATGAACACATGAAAAGGAAATTGACTATATTTGCTCCAAGGTCTTGTGTCATCAGTGCCCCCCCCCCTTATTCAGTGTCTAAAAGAGCCCGATGATAAAGTCATCCCATGGATATTTTACAGCGTGTGTGAATACCTCTGGCACACACTGCATTTGATGTCTAGACGAAGAGCCTTTGGATGCTCTGAATGTAGTACACCAGCAGGCAGCTTCCTAAGGCCAGATTCTTTGTCTCTGTGGGAACAATTGCCCCATTATTAGCAGCAGGGCCAGACCTCTATTCAGAGTTATGGGCAATCTTTGTTTTCCCCATTACTATTTTCTCTGGGCTTCGAAGTAGTGCAGCAAAGATGTTTGGGCGACTGTTTCCCTATGATGCCAAGATGTCTTAGAACAATGTTATGATGCTCGGTCGCACCTACTACCACTGAGACAAGCCCAGAAGTTAAATTATGAAGCAAACGTAAGCTTTGAAGAAATTTTTATTTAATCTGTATTCCCCTGTTTCATCTGCACATCCATCCAGCACAATCTGCATCACTATTAGCCACATCAACTTGCTTAAAAAAAAGAGAGAGAGTAAAAAGTAAGACATCTGTGTTATAGCATTAATATATTCAAAGGTTTTTACTTTCATCTTGCAGGCATTAACAGTGTGTAAATGTGATGTAAGCGCAACTTACAACAGCACTAAGTTAGCAAAAGAAAAATGTACTTAGGAGCATGGCAAAAGGAGGGGGGCTTACAAAAAAAGCAAAAAAAAAAAAAAAAAACAAAAAGGAGAGAAAAGGTCTGTGTGGGCGGAAGGGACAAGCAGGTTGGGAATTAGGGAAAAAGCAAAGATTTATCGGTAAATAAAGTATTTTGCCTATTGCTCTTACATGGCTGATTTCTAATTGCTAGCACCATCTCTAAGGCAGCCAGGCAAGCCTCCAGCACTGTGCTGAAGGTGTGTTTGTGCTGCTATGCCCTCTGGCTTGGCTGCCAGCCTATTCCCTTAGATCAGAGCCAGAAGGCAGACTGTTTTCGAATACCGATCACCTCACCCGGACCTAATCCTTTGAGTTCTCTTTGGCATCTATTCCTTCTGCCAGTTTCCTCTTCTGTTCCTCTCTTTTCTTCTGAAGTTGACAACAAAGACATCCTCAGGGCCCTCCTTGATGTGAGACCACTCTTGATGTTATTACAGTGGGTTTTTTTTTGTACCCTAAAGTTGTGCTACTTTTATATTCAGCTAGCACAATATTTGCACACCAGAAGATAAAGAAAATGTGAATATGTTATACAGAGCGATAGTTTCTTTTTAATTTGTAGCCCTCTGTGTTTTTTTTTTTTTTTTATGTAAACCTTTTCCTTCCCTGTCACTCATCTACATACCTGATCAAGAACCTGAAGGTCTCCTTTTACAGACGATGGGACTTCTATACCTTAAATTGGCCTGACCTGCCACTTTTAATTTTAAAAATATGGCTGCACGGGATATGGATGAATATGGAATTTCTATGAAGCACAAAACTTTTGAACAGTTCCTGTCCTCTGTGATAGTGAGTTTTAAAAGGGAAATCTCCAAAGAGCTAATTAGTAGACAAGTAGAGCTCAGCCTGAACAAAGCTGAAAAGATAGCAGATAACTAAAAGGACCTGGCCATAGCTGACAAAAATCAAAGCCCTGACAGAGGACTGGCAGTAACCTTGGGCTGCTAACTGACAGGGACAATAAAAAAAAAGAAAAAAACCTCTGAACCTGGCGGAGAGTGACAGCAGTACTCAGGGATCTCGGAAGAGCACAAACCTCTACCCCAAGGACAGTAATCCTCCAGTCCACAAAACCAAAGGCTTGTGCTGCTCACCCGGCTCCAGAAGATGTGAGCTGGCCGGAACATCACTCATGGAGACAGGGAGAAGCAGCCCAGGAGCTGTGGAAAGTTCTAGACTGTCGATTAACTCCAGAGAGGGAAATGTCTCCCTGGGGTGGGGGGAAGATGTGGAGGAAGAGGAAGAGCCAGGCAGCTGCTGGTACCGCAGACAGGTGGGCCGGTGAAGGAAAGTGAGGGGGACCCAAATTGGAGGAAGCCCATGCTGGCCAGGACTGAAGAGACCACAGGCCACTGAAAAAATAGTTGGAAAGGACAGGAATGACTCTGGAAAGACACTTGAGGCACACAAAGAGGAAAAGGTGGAGAGAGTCGGGGAAAAGAGTAAGGGCCATAGCAGCTCCCTGTAGGAAAATAATTCACAAGGAGCCAATTATTTGGGTGGAGGAGAGAGTCACGTTTAAAAACTATTAAGAGGGAGAGTAAACACAAAAATAATGCTGTTAGAGCAAAATGTCTCATTTACCATGAAGAGGGAGGAAGTACCAGCAGGTTTGCCATAGATTTAGGCATGAATGAGTCCTATGCTGAAGTCCCAAGGATAAAAAGATCAAGAGAAACAAGAAAAGATACTTCTATAAACTGGGTGATCTGGCAATTTCCTGGTCTTCATAATATTCCATTATTCACTTCTGGACACATGACCAAATCTATTTAGTAAAGAAGCAAAGCCCTAACAAAGTGTGGATGACTGTGATTCCGGTGGCACTTTAAAGCAAGCTCTTAGAAAGCATTCTGCTTTGAGACCCAAACACTCATAACACACATGAGGTGGTTTTCGTCACCCCTAAGTAAGACCTTAGCTCCAGACAAGTTCTTCTGGGTTCTGTATTTATTCCTCTCTGAGATGCTATAATCTAAATTCTTACTGACATTTTAACACTTGAAGATGTGATCAGCGACTGCCGTCTCCAGGGATATTGCCTCAGAGGGAAACAAGCCACAAGGCTGGGTGAAAACTTCAGAAGTACAAACCCAAGGGTATTTAAAAACAAACAAACAAACAAAACATAAGAGCATATAAATATGATTAAATTCAAGGAAATTGCATCTCTATTTTCTGCCCAGATGCCAGCACCTGCCATGTACACCCCACAACGGAGGAAGGATATAAAGAAAACTGTGATTTCCATCCATCTTAAAAGGGACGTCCAAGCCTGCGTGCAACACAACCCTATTCCCACAAGAGGACACTTTGGGCAAGTTAAGAAGCTGGCTTCACACACACAGTGAGTCTGATCCCACCCATCTATCTGAACAAGGAGGACAGATCGGGAAAAGTCTCTAAGTCAGGCAGACACAGGAGACATCCTTGGAAAATCCACCCCATACCAAGCTTGGGGGAAAGAAATACTTTTCTTTATAATTTGGGTTTGAGATTCAACATCCATTTTAGAAAACTAAATGTGTATCAGAAGACAGTAGCTTTGAAAATATCTGCTCATATTTAGAGCTGAATATACAATCTAAGACAAGCTTTTTTATTTTTTTTAAAGCAAGGGATTTAAAAGCTAGTTTAAAGTACAGCCTAGCAAATATTTGGTTTTGAATATTCTTTAGTTCACAGGACAGGAAAAATAAGGTTTTTCTGTTTCATACTTGAGGATGATACTACTGATGAACCCACCCATCGCATAAGTTGAGTTATCCCTAGGAGCAAGGGAAGATTTTTGGTGAGCTGTTATCAGGGTTAAGACAAACATCCTTATCCTGGATCACTTGTATATATTTGTGATCTGACCACGATTCAGGGAAATAAATAAATAAATAAATAAATAAATAATAGGGAGCTGGAAGGGTTTTTATTCTCTTGTAATACAGATGAGGTTCCTCAAGCCCCAGGTAGGTCCAGAAACTTGAGCTCAGTGGCTGAGCTGGAAACAGAGCTCAGGCCTGACTCCAAGCCCTCACACTAGTAAAAAGAAATAAGTCAAACTGGTTGAGTCCAGCATAGTTTACTTGCCTGTTTTGGTAAAATCCATTACTGTTTGTTGTTTTTTGGTTTTTCAGTTTTGGTTTTTCTGTTGTTTTGTTTTTATAATTCTTGTTGGTATTTTTTGTTTGTTTTTAATTTGGCAGTGCTGGGGCTTGAACCCAGCCACTGAGAATTCCATGAATCCGAATATATGCTTCTCTCTCTCTCTCTCTCTCTTTCTGCTCTCTGGTGCGAAGCCTGTAACAACAGCCCTCTCTATGGTAACCCACGGTATGGTAAGGCTCTCAACACAAAATCATAAGAATGGTGCATCTTCCGAGTCTCGAAATTCTGCGATTGCTTCATTTCAACCAGGTTTTTTTTGTGTGTGTGTAATTTTTTCCTTTAGAAAACAAATATTTTTTTCTAAAAGACAATATGATTTTTAGTTTATAAAAGAAAACAAAAACAGAGTGGGGATGTGGGAATGTGGGGATGGGAAGGAATTATAGTTTAGTAGTAGACCATGTGAGAGGCCCTGGGTTCAATCGAGAGAGAGAGAGAGAGAGAGAGAGAGAAGCTGGCAGGAGTAATAAAAGCTATGCCTTTACCCTATGATGATTTGAATATCCTTTAGGAAAATCACCAGAAGATATTGATATGCTAAATACCAAAACTTCTCTAAGAAACAACAAAAAGATCATCTAATACCTTCTGTTGGTGTGAACTGTCACTCTGGATTAGCCTTTGCCCTAGGGAGTCAGTGTGACCTCTTTCCATTATTTTCATAATAGAAGCAAAGATAATTCCTCTCTGTTTTCCCTAGTCTTTCTTTCCTCTCCTTCTTTGTGATAATACAATTTGGAAGCATGGGGAAATGATGCTTGGGATCTTTTAAGGACGTTTGGTTAACATGATCATTTATTATGAAAGTGGCTTTGGAAAAGCCTGTGGACTTCAGTGGAAACTGTTTTTCCAGTTTTTAGTATGCATTTACAGAACTGTTGCAAGCCCGGATTTCTGGTGTTACTTAGATTGAAGGAAGAAATACTTGATGGGAAATTTTCTTTACATATTTTCAGATTGAAGGATCCTATATTTCTACAAATGGAATAAGTCATAAAGAAGTGATTTGTAAAGACAGTGCTAATAAGACAACTAAGAACTATAGTTGTAGGATAATCTTAGCAGACCATACTTTAAAAATGATTTTGCTTTCTTCATGAGAAATCACATTGTTTCTTTCAGAAGTGGAGAATAGGTAAGAAAGATCTTTCATGATTATTTTCTTATTCAATTTTACAGATCCTGTAAAAAAAAAAAGCTGTATAAAAGAGAATAAAGAAAAATTATCAAATGTATGAAAGATGATATATCATGAGCTTTGTAATGTTTTGAACAACCAATAAAAAAATAAAAGAAAAGAAAAAAAAGAAAAATTAAATCTTGAAAATAAAGAGAATCTACTAAAATTAACTTAAAAAACTAGGTTGAATGAAATCAAACAGTTATACTGAGAACTAGGTGAATTCAATTAAATGCTACTTATAAAGAAAATAATTGTCAAATTATTTTCTCACTAAATAAATGGTAATCAAATTATTCTCTTTATCCAAGGTTAGCTGTGTGAACATCACTGAAACAGAATAAAAGGTAATGTGCATAAAAAATGGGAAAAACTTGTCCACCAAAATGACAAAAGATCAAAATTTAGAATGCTTAACTTTTAAAATGAATTCTTATTTTTAAAGCATCTGTGGAAATTATTGCTTTGGGGAGTATTTTTTATTAACTGTGTTAAATAGTCACTTTTTTCTTTTTGATGTATTTGAAGATATTATATACATTCATACATACACACACATACATATATATATATATATGTATATATATATATATATATATAGAGAGAGAGAGAGAGAGAGAGAGAGAGAGAGACTTCTATTCAGTCCAAAGTTGTTAAAAATATCTTCATCATATTTCATTAAAAACATTTCCAATGATGTATGAAGTATCCTATAGACTAAGTTAATATACAGGCACTGAGAGTGATAATTAAAATGTTTAATAACTGATATGATATAAGCATTCACCATTCAGAGTGAATGCCTGCTAGATATATCAATAAGAATGCCAGACATATGTAACTGCTTGAATCAGTCTGCTTGTATAACAACTGAACATCAGTTGTATATATACAGACTTCCAAAAATAGATGCATTAAGGAAATCATAGTGTGTATCAACAACAAACATCTGTTGAATTCTGCTTAGTGTACATGTTTGTGTGGATATATATCTACTCACACATACATACACACATACATACATATATGAAAAGATAAGATTATCTCTAACTTCCAAAACAGTTCTTCAAAATTCATCACTCTAAATCATGTCACTACAATGCCATAGGTGATATTTACATTAGTTTATGAAAAGTGTTTTAAGATAAATATTGCACCTTGGCAATTAAAATTCAAATATATTCCCTTAGCCAAAATTTATGTTTATAGTTTAAAAAGGGATAGTTATGCTCATGACACAGTTGTTATTTAGGCTATTATAGTCTAAAATATGGTGTATTAAATTTGTACCTCTTTATTTGTCTGAGTGGAATTACAAGTAAAAATGTGTAAACTAAGATACTTCAGCAATATCCCTTTATTTAATTCACTGTGATTTGTTAGGTTTCCCTTTTCATAAGTTATCTTATTAAAATGCGTAATTTCCAGTCCTAGAGTATCTTTAATAGTATGAGTGAGATATACATATATTTCAGAAATAAAAGGAGGCAGAAGAGCACCCTTCCCCCAAGCTTCTCCCTCTTCTCAAATTACAAAAAAGAATCAACTTCACGAACCTCAATTTTGCAACAAATACAAACCATTATGGTGTTTAAATTTAGAAAATTTAGTACAGTCTGAGATTTTTATCTTGTGTGTGTACGGTAACAATTTCCACCTCTGGGTGGTTTAGAGACATGCTTACTGATGGTTGTTTTCACATTGCCCAGATGGTAAAAGTAGAGAATAATGGTGTTAGCCCAATTTCAAAGTCAGAGTTAAGTCCAAGATTTCCTGAGCCTGGTGTATCCATGAGGCCTATCCTCATGATTGGATTGCTTCTTTGGGTCTGTAAATGGACTGACAGGAGACAATACTTTCTCCTCCATCAAAAGTCATACTTAATATTAAACTAAACATTTTAATTGTTAAAAATTAAAATAATTCCCCCATATAATAACCCAGTGTCTCTTGATACAATCAGTTCAAGTTAACTTTTGTAGGTGAAGGTGAACACAAGCTTTTCTATATTTTTCTTGTTGTCGTTTGTTTTAGACAGTTTATCTCACCTGGAACCCCAGACTAGACTTGAACTCTGAGGGCTCAAGTGATCCTCCCACCTCAGCCTCCCTGTGGCAGGGCCTCCAGTCGTGCACTGCTGCATCCGGTTAAGTAATTCTTTTCCCTATTTGATCATCTCATCAAACGATGTACAAGTCACAGATTTGATTATCACAGATTTGATTAAGTTTGCTCAGAGGAAACGCCAACGATGGGT
Source organism: Marmota monax (assembly GCF_021218885.2). Taxonomy (NCBI): domain Eukaryota; kingdom Metazoa; phylum Chordata; class Mammalia; order Rodentia; family Sciuridae; genus Marmota; species Marmota monax. Next base: position 43,530,899 of record NW_026693571.1, read on the forward strand.
GCACTTAGTGCAGGGCTGAAAGCATTGTTAAAAGCCAGCAGCTGTTCTATGTAAGGGGCTAATTATGCATAACGAGTGTCTAATTTGAGAACAACACAAAGCACATTTCATCTAAGCAGCAAAGAGATTGATGTGACATGCCCAATGTGTCTCTTATGAATTTGTTGATTGACCTAACTAAGTGTAAGGATGAAGGGTGAGTAAATACCACTCCCCACTCTTGGCCAGGAACCACTGGGTGACAAGTAAATTTTGCTTAGGGAAGTACTTAGGACCAGTGCATTCTGCTATGTGCCTTAATAGTTAAGAAAGAATTCTTGGGTCAGTAATGAGATGTTGTGCATGGTCCAGGGCTGATTGTGATTTTCGTCAACATACCTGAAAAATATAAATGTGCTTGGTGGTTTTAACATGTTGGCAAATTCAGAAAAGTAACCACAAATTTCTCCTTTAGCAATGTGTCTCACACTTATGTGATTGAAGCATATCTCATAAAATAAATATTTCGAGCCTGGCTCAATATAAAACAATGCTGGTCCTGCCGCCTTTCTAAATTTCACAAATTATTTCAAAGAAACAGCATCTATTTGGACTTGGTTCTCACATCTCAAGGCAGACAATGTTGAGCCATATACCAATTTAGAATCCCCAGAGACGGATCTGCATTGTGCTGTTCTCTATAGGCAGAGAACTTTGTGAGAACAGAAAGTGCTTCCATCTTTTTTATCATTATCTCAAATGTCTACCCCATTTCCTAGCACATAGTTGGCAATCGAAGACTGTGCTTTGGATAAACAAAGAAATGAGTGGAAATGGAACCATTGTGTTTATCTAATCACTTTTTTGAGCACTAATGACATCAGATCTTCATATTTGGTTGGACAATTTCTTGTGATCTCTATTTTTTTCTAGTCACTTTTGTCTTATATAGGAGATATAGTGGGGGAAACCTTAGAGAGTTGGATCACCAACACTGACGTTCTATCACCAGGTGAAGGTCATGACCACCATTTCAAAGAGCACCAACTTCAGAATCAGATAGACTTGGGCATCTGACTCAAAACTCTTTTGGCCCCAGTTTCCTTGTCTTTAAAGTACTCTCCTTGAAGAGATAACAATATGATGACAAACACTAGCAATAGTACCTCCAACGCCATATAATAGGTCTGGATTGCATATGAAGTTTCTTCTCTTGCCTTTAGAGGTACACAGAGACAATTACTAGATTCAGATTGAGCATATGAGTGAAAGGATTCTTAATAATGCATTAAAACATTAACCTTCTCTTTTAACTTCCCTGTCACCTGTGAATTATGCATCATTCTGCTGTTTTCACTTACAGCTTTGGAAGGTCTATCATCTGCTCATTTGATCTAGTCTCTTTACAAAACATATAAACTGGCTCTTGCCTTAGATGGACTTATCACCAAATTAAACAGAGGCCCACAGACATAAAGATACAGCAAGCCTAGAAGTAGATCCTCGAAGGAAAGCAAAGTTCAACTCAACGGGCCGTATTAAACCCACATCAGATCCACCTGAGCTGCACTCTCTTGACAGGCTAATTGTAAGGGTGCACAGTGAGTCTGAGGTGAAGGGACTGTGCAGCTGGTGGGAGGGTGGGAGACAGGTGTTTGAATAGACACAACCTTCTCACTAGGTCTGTCCAAGTCAATGATTCTCAGTATGTTTTTCTTGCCCCACAAGTTCCATTTTTATTCTTAATGGTTTTGCAGATGGCCACTGAGAAACAGATAAAAATGACAGTAAAGCATGTTTAAATATTAAACAGGACCTTGACAAGGGGTGATCTAGCCATTGGAGATATAATTGTACATGAGGTACCCATTTGTGGTGAGAGACCCCTTTAAGTGTGTGACTCCATCAGTGGGCATCCTGAAAGCTGCCAGAAGGTTTGGCTGCCAGAAGAGAATCATAAAATTATAAGAACCATATCTGATCATTTGCTTATGTTAGAATTGACAGTGCATTATCTTCCCTTCCCTATCAACACAATAATGAGCAAATGTGTGTAACAGCTTGTCAGTAACTTTAAAACAATACTTAGGAGACAACAGGAAGCTTCCTTCTATTGAATTGATCCCTAGCAGAGACCACTTCAGTTTACCTGGCAACATTTGGTCAAAAGTCCTTGAGACATTCATGCTAAGATATTAGAAGCCAGTCATTTTATTATGAGTGTAGATTTTGGACTATACTGTTTCAGAAAAAAAAAAAGTATGAAGGACAGGTCTCTAGACTAGGGAAGACAGCAATTGTACCCTTCACCATATCAGAAGAAAATAAATAATGAGACTTGCTGTAAAGAAAGTTGTATCAAATAAATAGAAAACCAAAAATTCTAATTTCCTCCTTTGTTTTATATATCATCAATAATACTTCTCTTTGGTCCCAGCTACATTCTCCCATAAGTTTGATTCCTTCTTTTTTTTTTTTTTTTTTTTTAATTTTTTATTGTGGGTTGTTCAAAACATTACAAATTTCTTGACATATCATATTCCACACTTTGATTCTAGCGGGTTATGAACTCCCACCTTCACCCCATACACAGATTGCAGATTCACATCAGTTACACATCCATTGATTTACAAATTGCCATACTAGTGTCTGTTGTGCTCCGCTGCCTTTCCCATCATCCACCCTCCCCCCTCCCCACCTCTCCCCTCCCCTCCCCTCCTCTCTCTCTACCCCCTCCACTGTATAACCCTGAGGGTCTCCTTCCATTACCGTGCAATTTACCTTCTCTCTCCCTTTCCCTCCCACCTCTCATCCCTGTTAAATGTTAATCTTCTTCTCCTGTTCTTCGTCCCTACTCTGTTCTTAGTTACTTTCCTTATATCAAAGAAGACATTTGGCATTTGTTTTTTAGGGATTGGCTAGCTTCACTTAGCATAATCTGCTCTAATGCCATCCATTTCCCTGTAAATTCTATGATTTTGTCATTTTTTAATGCAGAGTAATACTCCATTGTGTATAAATGCCACATTTTTTTTATCCATTCGTCTATTGAAGGGCATCTAGGTTGGTTCCACAGTCTTGCTATTGTGAACTGTGCTGCTATGAACATCGATGTAGCAGTGTCCCTGTAGCATGCTCTTTTTAGGTCTTTAGGGAATAGACCAAGAAGGGGAATAGCTGGGTCAAATGGTGGCTCCATTCCCAGCTTTCCAAGAAATCTCCATACTGCTTTCCAAATTGGCTGCACCAATCTGCAGTCCCACCAGCAATGTACAAGTGTACCCTTTTCCCCACATCCTCGCCAGCACTTGTTGTTGTTTGACTTCCTAATGGCTGCCAATCTTACTGGAGTGAGATGGTATCTTAGGGTGGTTTTGATTTGCATTTCTCTGACAGCTAGAGATGTTGAGCATTTTTTCATGTACTTGTTGATTGACTGTATGTCCTCCTCTGTGAAGTGTCTGTTCAGGTCCTTGGCCCATTTGTTGATTGGGTTGTTTGTTCTCTTATTGTCTAATTTTTTGAGTTCTTTGTATACTCTGGATATTAGGGCTCTATCTGAAGTGTGAGGAGTAAAGATTTGTTCCCAGGATGTAGGCTCCCTATTTACCTCTCTTATTGTTTCTTTTGCTGAGAAAAAACTTCTTAGTTTGAGTAAGTCCCATTTGTTGATTCTAGTTATTAACTTTTGTGCTATGGGTGTCCTATTGAGGAATTTGGAGCCCGACCCCACCGACTGTAGATCGTAGCCAACTTTTTCTTCTATCAGACGGCGCGTCTCTGATTTGATATCAAGTTCCTTGATCCATTTTGAATTCACTTTTGTGCATGGCGAGAGAAAGGGATTCAGTTTCATTTTGTTGCATATGGATTTCCAGTTTTCCCAGCACCATTTGTTGAAGATGCTATCCTTCCTCCATTGCATGCTTTTAGCCCCTTTATCAAATATAAGATAGTTGTAGTTTTGTGGATTGGTTTCTGTGTCCTCTATTCTGTACCATTGGTCCACACGCCTGTTTTGGTACCAGTACCATGCTGTTTTTGTTACTATTGCTCTGTAGTATAGTTTGAAGTCTGGTATCGCTATACCGCCTGATTCACACTTCTTGCTTAGCATTGTTTTTGCTATTCTGGGTCTTTTATTTTTCCATATGAATTTCATGATTGCTTTCTCTATTTCTACAAGAAATGCCATTGGGATTTTGATTGGCATTGCATTAAACCTATAGAGAACTTTTGGTAATATCGCCATTTTGATGATGTTAGTTCTGCCTATCCATGAACAGGGTATATTTTTCCATCTTCTAAGATCTTCTTCTATTTCTCTCTTTAGGGTTCTGTAGTTTTCATTGTATAAGTCTTTCACCTCTTTTGTTAGGTTGATTCCCAAGTATTTTATTTTTTTTGAAGATATTTTGAATGGAGTGGTTGTCCTCATTTCCATTTCAGAGGATTTGTCGCTGATATACAGGAATGCCTTTGATTTATGCGTGTTGATTTTAAATCCTGCCACTTTGCTGAATTCATTTATTAGCTCTAATAGTTTCTTTGTAGAGCCTTTTGGGTCTGCTAGATATAGAATCATATCATCTGCAAATAGTGATAATTTAATTTCTTCTTTTCCTATTTTTATGCCTTTAATTTCTTTCGTCTGTCTAATTGCTCTGGCCAGTGTTTCGAGAACTATGTTGAAGAGAAGTGGAGAGAGAGGGCATCCCTGTCTTGTTCCAGATTTTAGAGGGAATGCCTTCAGTTTTTCTCCATTCAGAATAATGCTAGCCTGAGGCTTAGCATAGATTGCTTTTACAATATTGAGGTATGTTCCTGTTATCCCTAGTTTTTCTAGAGTTTTGAACATAAAGGGATGCTGTACTTTGTCAAATGCTTTTTCCGCATCTATCGAGATGATCATATGGTTCTTATTTTTAAGTCTATTGATGTGGTGAATAACATTTATTGATTTCCGTATATTGAACCAGCCTTGCATCCCAGGGATGAATCCTACTTGATCATGGTGTACAATTTTTTTGATATGTTTTTGTATCCGATTCGCCAGAATTTTATTGAGGATTTTTGCATCTAGGTTCATTAGAGATATTGGTCTGTAGTTTTCTTTCTTTGAAGTGTCTTTGTCTGGTTTAGGTATCAGGGTGATGTTGGCCTCATAGAATGAATTTGGAAGTTCTCCCTCCTTTTCTATTTCCTGAAGTAGCTTGAAAAGTATTGGTATTAGTTCTTCTTTAAAGGTTTTGTAAAATTCTGCTGTATACCCATCGGGACCTGGGCTTTTCTTAGTTGGTAGTCTTTTGATGGTTTCTTCTATCTCCTCAATTGATATTGGTCTGTTTAGGTTTTCTATATCCTCCTGACTCAATCTGGGCAGATCATATGACTTAAGAAATTTATCTATGCCTTCACTATCTTCTAATTTATTGGAGTATAAGGATTCAAAATAGTTTTTGATTATCTTCTGTATTTCTGAAGTGTCTGTTGTGATATTGCCTTTTTCATCCCGTATGCTAGTAATTTGAGTTCTCTCTCTTCTTCTCTTCACTAGCATCGCTAAGGGTCTGTCGATTTTGTTTATTTTTTCAAAGAACCAACTTTTAGTTTTGTCAATTTTTTCAATTGTTTCTTTTGTTTCGATTTCATTAATTTCAGCTCTGATTTTAATTATTTCTTGCCTTCTACTTCTTTTGCTGTTGTTTTGCTCTTCTTTTTCAAGGATTTTGAGATGAAGTATGAGATCATTTATTTGTTGGTTTTTTCTTTTTTTAAGGAATGAACTCCAAGCAATGAATTTTCCTCTTAGAACTGCTTTCAATGTGTCCCATAGATTCCGATATGTTGTGTCTGTGTTTTCATTTATCTCTAAGAATTTTTTAATTTCCTCCTTGATGTCTTCTATAACCCATTGATCATTCAGTAACCTATTGTTCATTCTCCAATTGATGTATGCTTTTTCCTTCCTTCTTTTATCGTTGATTTTCAGTTTCATTCCATTATGATCAGATAAGATGCATGGTAATATCTCTACTCCTTTATATTGTCTAAGAGTTGCCCTGTGACATAATATATGATCTATTTTTGAGAAGGATCCATGTGCTGCTGAGAAAAAAGTGTAACTGCTTGATGTTGGGTGGTATACTCTATATATGTCAATTAGGTCTAGGTTATTAATAGTGTTATTGAGTTCTATAGTTTCCTTATTCAACTTTTGTTTGGAAGATCTGTCCAGTGGCGAGAGAGGTGTGTTGAAGTCTCCCATGATTATGGTGTGGTGGTCTATTAGACTCTTGAACTTGAGAAGAGTTTGTTTGACGAACATAGCTGCACCATTGTTTGGGGCATAAATATTTATGATTGTTATGTCTTGTTGGTGTATGGTTCCCTTAAGCAGTATGTAGTGTCCCTCTTTATCTCTTTTGATTAACTTTGGCTTGAAATCTATTTTATTTGATATGAGTATGGACACGCCTGCTTGTTTCCGAAGTCCATATGAGTGATATGATTTTTCCCAACCTTTCACCTTCAGCCTATGTATGTCTTTTCCTATCAAATGCGTCTCCTGTAGGCAGCATATTGTTGGGTCTTGTTTTGTGATCCATTCTACTAGCCTGTGTCTCTTAATTGGTGAGTTTAAGCCATTAACATTTAGGGTTATTATTGAGATATGGGTTGTTCTTGCAGCCATATTTGTTTATTTCTGTTACTAAATATGGTTTGTTTTCCTCTTTGATTGTTTCCCCCCCCCCTTTACTGTCCTACCTCCCACTGTTGGTTTTCATTGTTATTTTCCATTTCCTCTTCCTGTAATACTTTGGCTAGGATGTTTTGAAGAGATGGTTTTCTAGCTGCGAATTCTTTAAACTTTTGTTTATCGTGGAAGGTTTTAATTTCATTCTCCATCCTGAAGCTTAATTTCGCTGGATACACAATTCTTGGTTGGAACCCATTATCTTTCAGTGTTTGAAATATGTTATTCCAGGATCTTCTAGCTTTCAGAGTCTGTGTTGAAAGATCAGCTGTTATCCTGATTGGCTTGCCCCTAAATGTAATCTGCTTCCTTTCTCTTGTAGCTTTTAAAATTCTCTCCTTATTCTGTATGTTGGGCATCTTCATTATAATGTGTCTAGGTGTGGATCTCTTATGATTTTGCACATTCGGCGTCCTGTAGGCTTCTAGGATTTGGGATTCTGTCTCATTCTTCAAGTCTGGGAAGTTTTCTTGTATTATTTCATTGAATAGCCTGCTCATTCCTTTGGTTTGGAGCTCTGTCCCTTCCTGTATCCCAATGACTCTTAAGTTCGGTCTCTTAATGTTATCCCATATTTCTTGGATGTTCTGCTCATGGTTTCTTAACAGTCTTGCTGAGCTGTCTATGTTCTTTTCCAGTTGAAATACTTTGTCTTCATTGTCTGATGTTCTATCTTCTAAGTGTTCTACTCTGTTGGTAGTATTCTCCATTGAGTTTTTAAGTTGGTTTATTGCTTCCTGCATTTCTAGGATTTCTGATTGCTTGTTTTTTATAACCTCTATCTCCCTGTATAGTTGATCCTTTGCTTCCTGGATTTGTTTGCGTAATTCGTTGTCGAAGTGATCTTTCATTGTCTGATTTTGCTGTTTAATGTCTTCCTTGATACTCCAGATCATCTGAAGCATGTATATCCTGAATTCTTTATCTGACATTCCATCTGCTGCAGCTGTTACCTCTTCTAAAGTTGCGTTGACCTGCATTGCTTGTGGTCCTTTCTTTCCTTGTCTTTTCATACTGCTTGCGTATCTTTCCTGCAGGTGCGGGCGGCGGCTCTGCTCTCTCCTTATTCCAATTGGGGTGTCGTGGCTACCACGCCGGCAGGTCACTGGGCCTGTTCTGGGAGCTGGTGGCGGCTCTGTTCTGCCCCTACTCCAATTGGGGTGACGTGTCTGTCGTACCAGCAGGCCACTGGGCCTGTCCTGCTGGTCGGTCGCAGATCTGCCCACCTTTCGGGCACGAGTGGAGGCTCTGCTTTGCCCCTACTCCAATTGGGGTGTCGTGACTACCCCGCCTGCAGGATGCTGGGTCTGTTCCTGGCAAGGGAGGCGACTCTGCTCTGTCACTACTCCAATTAGGGTGGTGTTTGTACCCCGCCGGCAGGCTCCTGGGCCTGATCCGCCGGTCTGTTGTAGGTCTGCCTACCTTGAAGGCGCGGGCGGCGGATCTGCCCTGCCCCTCCTACCACGCCTGTGGACCCCTGGGCCTGATCTGCAGGTTGATCACTGGTCTGCTCACCCTGCGGGCACGGGTGGCGGCTCCGCTCCACCCCCACTCCAATTGGGGTCACGTGACCACCACACCGGCAGGGCCTGATCCGGGCGTGGGATAAGGATCTGCTCTGCCCCTACTCGAGTTGGGGTGACGTGTGTACCACACTGGCAGGCCACTGGGCCTGACCCGCCAGGCTGTCACAGGTCTGTTTACCTTGCAAGCGCGAAGGGCGGCTCTGCCCTGCCCCTCCTACCACGCCCATGTACTACTGGGTCGTGGGTCTGCCCACCTGGCGGGTGTGGGTGGCGGCTCCGCTCCGCCCCCTCTCCAATTGGGGTCACGCGGTCACCACGCTGGCGAGCCGCTGGGCCTGCTCCGGGGGCTGGCGGCGGCCCGGCTCCTTCCCTCTGGCTCGAGGACAAATTGAGGAGACTCGGGTGACTGAGCCTCACCCCCCTTACCAGGAGACCAACTGCTTATGTCACCGCTGGTATTGATGAAGATCTCTCCTCCACCGCTTTCTGCTGACATCAGATCTCTGCCATGTTGGTATCCTATGCGAATGGCAGCATTTCGTTCCCCTTACCAGGCAACCCAAGCAATGGGTGAGTCCTGACCTGCCCTCAGCAGGACCCGGACCGAGACACAGTTTCCGCGGGCTCCTAGCCCCGGTCCAGGGAAGTTCCGGGAGCCGGAACTCGGCCGCTCCGTGCTCGGTGTAAGCTCCTATAAGTGTAGGCTCCAAGAAGCAGTCCCCGCGGGCTCAGTTCCGGGAGCCGGAATTCGGCCGCTTAGTGCTTGGTGTATGCTCTGATAGTAGCAGGGTCCAAGAAGCAGCCTCCGCGGGCTCCGCAGCCCTGAGCCAGGGCGGTTCCGGGACGGTTCCGGGAGCCGGAACTCGGCCGCTCTGTGCTCGGTGTAAGCTCCTATAAGTGTAAGCTCCAAGAAGCAGTCCCCGCGGGCTCAGTTCCGGGAGCTGGAATTCGGCTTCTTGGTGTTTCGTGTTTGCTCTGATATTAGCAGGGTCCAAGAAGCAGCCTCCGCAGGCTCCGCGGCCCGGAGCCAGGGCGGTTCCGGGACGGTTCCGGGAGCCGGGACTCGGCCGCCCCGCGCTCCGTGTTCACTCCGATAAGATCAGATTTTAAGAAGCCCCCAGGCGCTGAACCCTAGCAATCTGTCTGCAAGCCGCAGGCGAATTGCAGCCTGAAATTACCTGTTCTATGGCTGAATGAGCTGCGGTCAGTCAAAAACAGGTGTGGTGACGTCAGTTTACCAACATGGTGGCTGCTGGCCTCCTCTGTGGTCTGACCGGTGTGGAGAACCGAGATGGACCGCTTCCTTCCCCGTCTCGAACCCAGAATTCAGCCCTGAGTGCGGTGCTTGCGCGTCTGGCAGAAACTGCAGCGCTGTAACCCTGCGTCTCTATCCCAGCGCGCCTTGCAGACTCTAGCCGCGGGGCGATTTGCTGAATAAGCAATGTTACCCTCCGTGCGACAAACCTCTCGCGTTTGAGTCCCCGTAGCCGATCCTCATGCGATGGAAATCCTTCCTCCAGGTTCCGGCGCACCCCACTATTGCTGGAAATTCCTAACAAGATATCCTTTAGCCGTCCTGACTTGTCATACTCCCACACAGTGAAGCAGCACACGGGGGTAATGCACTCCCCTCGCCGCCATCTTCTCATTCTCCCTGAAGTGAGTCTTAAACATGAGTAAGTTGGCCCTGGAGGGGAGGAAGCACAGTCTTCAAAGAGGACAGGAGCAGATGCAGAGACCACAGTATGGGGTGTGTGCACAGAGCTTAATTATGTAAGGTCAGAAATGACTGCAGTAAATCTCTCAACTCCATGCACAATTTCCTAGTGTGGTCAGAAGATGAAAGTTATTCAGTAGATCAGCAGTCCATCTAATATGGTGACCATCATTCTCCAGCCGCTCCTCCCAACCTGCCGCGCGGGGCTCGAGGGTAGTTTTCTTGACATATCATTTTTGTCCTCCTTGTTGTGCTTGGATTAGGAAAGCCTGTTAGAACTGTTTTGACATTCTGAGCCAAAGAATGCGGCCCCTGTACCCAGGATAGCCTCTCACTGCTCCCAGCGTTGCTTCCCTAGGTGCACCCAAGGATCAGAACCCAGCTTGATTCCTTCTTAATGGAAAATTCTCAGCTTACAGCAGCCAGATGAAAAGGTTTTGAACCCCAAGCATTGTGTTGCTTTCATGGGGGACAAAGGTAGGTACTCTTCTTCACATGGAAGATCATGGGCATACCACCCCCATCTCAGCAGCGCTTCAACACTGAGCTCATGTGATGATACCCTAGGAGTAGGGGTGGATTCTCTCTCTTCTCTGCAAATAAATGTGTTGGAAGCATTGTATATGCTCTACCTGCGGTTGACTCCGTGGGACTGCAAACAAGCCTAAGAAGATGTTGGAAATCAGACTCTCATTTACTCATTCAGGCAATAGGTTGGGTGCTTGTCATGTGCTAGACAGGACCCATGGCACGTTCTAGAGGAAGAGAGATGAGCAAGATAGACGTGGCTTCTATTTTCACAGAGTTTAGACTTGGGGGTCACAGAAGCTCACAAAAGAGTATTAATGTATAATGATGTTAACTGATAAACACATTGAAGTAAAATATACAATGAGCCCATGTAACCAGAGTGACATGGGTGGGCTGGGAGGTCTGAAAAGCTTCTCTGGGGCAAATATTTATGCCACGACAGAAAACATTAGTATTGTTTGATTAGATAAAGAGTAAGGAAGAGTGTTCTAGTCTTAGGGAAGAACAAACTGAAGGCCCTGGAGTGGGAGAGAGTTTGGCATACCTGAGAAGAATGAAGATTTGCATATTTGAACATAAAGAGGAGATCCGCAGGGATAAGGTTTACATATCCTTATGGGAACATAGGTTGAAACCATTGAAAAGTTAAGTAGAGGCTGAGGGGAAATACCTTTACAAGTTCACTTTGGATGTATCATGAATAAATGGAAATGTAAAAGGTGGGTGTGGAGAAAAGGGCTAAGGGCCTAATGTAACCGTTCCAGGGCAAGATGGTGGTGATTCAGACTCAGGAAGAGCACTGGGAACAGAGAGAGATGCACGTATATATGTGAAGTAGCTTTTCCCCAAACCCTACCTGGGCCATGTCCTTTTTCACTGATAATCATGGCAAAGAATTTAAATCATTTCTTATTTTCTGGATAATAGTTGCTTCCCTTTCTGTAAATGGAAGTAGTGATGCTACAATTGTCAACAACAATGCTTGGTACATCCAGGCACTACCAGGAAGATTCCAACAACATAACATTAATTCATGGATTAAAAGTGAAGCTGTACATACTACAGTGATGCAGCCACATCAATGTTTATAGCAGCACAATTCACAAGAGCTAAATTGTGGAGCCAACCTAGATGCCCTTCAATAGACGAATAGATAAGGAAACTGTGGTAGACATACACAATGGAATATTACTCAGCATTAAAAGAGAATAAAATCATGGCATTTGCAGGTAAATGGATAGAGTTGGAGAATGTCATGCTAAGTGAAGTAAGTCGATCCCCAAAAAACCAGAGGCCAAATATTTTCTCTCAGAAGTGGATACATAATGGGGTGGAGAGGGACATGGGAGAAATGGAGAAACTTTAGATAGGGCAAAGGGGAGAGAGGGGAAGGGAGAGGGCACGGGGGGTCAGAAAAACGGTGGAATGAGATGGACATCATTATCTAGGTACATGTATGAAGACACGAATGGTGTGATTCTCCTTTGTAACTAGAGAAATGAAAAATGGTGCTCCATTTGTGTACTATGAATCGAAATGCATTCTGCTGTCATGTATAACAAATTAGAACAAATAATTTTTTTTTTTAAAAAAGTGAAGCTGTATTATTTCCACTCCCTTGGTAAGTTGGTGTATGTTGAGAAAAACTAGGCTACTTGTAATGAATAGAATTGTGACGATAATTTAATAAAATTAATGGAAACACCTGGGCTATCGTACATATCTTAAACCACAAAAATTACAACTGGACAAGATGCACTCTATTTAGACCCTCAATCCTTCCTTACTGAGGTAACAGACAATGGATACTCCATGTCTTTATCTTGCTGTCCTCCCTGCAGGGCTGCCTCACTGGTCTGCTAGAGTTCTTTGCATTTTACCTCTTTCTTGCTGTGCTGAGTCTCCTGCTCTCTGATTCTTCCTGCCCCTTTCTTGTTCACTTGGGTAGCTCTCTCTGGCTCTCCAGTTTCCCTTTGACCCGCCATTTCTCTTCTGCTGCTACACACTACACTGATTTCTTGCCTTTTTCTTCTGTTCTTTGCTCTCTTTCCTTTTCGACTCTCACTCAAGGTTTCTCTCAGGAAACTCTGGCACTCTTCATCGGAGGAGGGAAGTTGAATTACTTAACCCATTAGTGTTGGTTGGAGCCTGTAGCTAATAGAGTCAGGAGAAGCAGCTTCTTGGAGGAGTCAGTGAGCAGAAACCCTGATTCTGGAAAAAACCAAACATGTGCTGTCTATTAGCAAGTATTCCTAAGGGCTTTCTCATCACCAAGCATTTCTTTAAGAAGTCAGTTTTGATGCTCAGCTTCCATGACTAAAGCTACTGTTTTAAATGGAGGTATCTGGAACAGATAGGAGGTAAATCGTAACATTGTGAATATACCAGTTTCATCACACACATACCAAATTCTGAAGTTACCACCCAGTCACTCAGATCAGTGGTCACAGAATTTTAGAAAAACAGTACATAATTGTGCTGTAAATGGGTAATAATGAGTGTAATGCATTCCACTATTGTCATGTATGTGAAAAAATTTACATAATGAAAAAAAAGAAAAATAGTACAAAAGGTAATACATTGGTTTGAAAAAGAGCATCGAGGTATCACCTACCAGGGGGAGGTCTTATGGCAAAGAAATAAAGAAGTTTCATTTTCACAGATGGAGAGAAAAGGATGGCTTGAAGGGCATGGAGAATGGCTTGGGCCAGCCATGAGACCTGTGGAATGACGTCAGGAAAGAAGGTCAGCCAGCAGCATGCAGCCCAGCAAAGGACACAAGTGACATCCATTTGTTTCTGGGCACATAAGAGTGCTGGACCAGGTGTGTTCAGCATTGACATCAGAGATTCTGCCCGCCCAAGTCCCTAAAGTCACAGACAAACTGCTTGAGATTCAGCCGCCAAGTCCCAAAAGTCACAGAAAAAGGAAGGGAAAGTCACAAAATCGTTCATTCACTTATCAAACGAGTATTAAGTTCTCGCTATGTGCTAGGCACTGTTCTTGAGATGAGAATATACTTGTAAACAAATCAGTCTCTGACCTCAAGGATCTTACATTCTAGGGTAGGAGACAGATAATAGACCCCCCCAAACAAATATACTACTGTTACCACTGGTAGTAATAATAGTGATGAACACATACAATGCTTGTCGTTGGCCAGGTGTTACTGTTTCCCATATACAATCTCCCTTGATCCTGACTGTCACAATTCCTGTTTTACAGGTGAAGGTCAAGGGGTGCAGTACCTTGCTCAAGGTCACATGGCCCTAAGAGAGTTGCATAATGTCAGTGATAAATACAAAGAAAAATAGAGGTCAGGGCAGGCCATATACACATGTAGCCAGTGGACGTGGAAGAACTCAGAGAGAAACAACAACGTCATCTTTGGAATCTGAGATCTGGGATCCATGTGCTGCCAAGCTCTGTGACCTTAGGTAAGTTATGTCTTTATGTTGGACTACAGATTTTCTCATCTGTAAAATGGGGATAATAAAACCTAATTAGAGGGCATTCTATAAGCATAAAATAAGATTTGTAATAAGATATACAATAACTAGAGTTTTAGTACAGTCCCGGCATAGAATAAAGACACGTCAGATTTAAACAACAGAGTGCCAAAGCTCAGCAACCAAAGAAGATGACAAATTGCTTGAGGCGGATGTTTCTGGAACAGGAAATAATTATTTCCTCTAGGATTTCGTAACTCAGAGGACTAGGAAGGAAGGAATACAAGAGACTCAGATCTTTTAAAGGGAAATGGGCTCTTTTCAAGAAATGATTATTTTCAGCAGAGGCATGAGGACAGAAGCTCCTTTGAGGGGCCCAGACTCCCCTGATGGACAGAGCAGTGGAGCAGAGAGAGCAGCGGAGCCCGGAGGGGAGCAGGATTTCACAGAGCCACTGGGGAAGCCCTGGAGATGGAATGGATCACACAGTTCCTTTGGGTCAGGGAACAGAGAGCTGAAAGGAAAAGGGCTGGTCCAGCCTGAAGCCTTGCTACTGAAGGACATTTCACCTGGCAAGATACAGGTGGCCCTTTATACCGGTGCAAAAGGACAGACCCTGGCCTGAAGCAATGCTATCCATTTCCATAGTCTTACCCAACCTCATATCCGGTTCCCTTTTACTCATTTTCAGAGACTCACTCTGTTCAGCAGGAACCCCCATGGGATTTCCCATTATGGCAAATGAAAAAAAAAAGTTTCCTGTGTTTCTTAGTATTTTTTCTTTTTCCTACAGTCATGTTCTTGGCTTGTCAAATAGTTTTGCTTCCTTATTAGCAATCCAAGATGGGCCATGTTCACTCAAAGGCTATATCTTTAAGGATATGTTGTTTGGGGTTGATGGGTTGGTATCCTAGAAAAACAAGAGCCCCATGGTGATTTTCTTGGGCAACTAAAAAGATTTGGGAGACCATGACCTCTGTCCCAGGTCAAGATAAAAATATTTAGAGTCCGTGTTGGGATGTCCAGTGGCATTGTGGGTAATGTTCATGGTTTAGAAGTGAAGATACGTGAGTTTTATGCTGAATTTTTTCAATATCATCTTCTAACATTTTTTGGAAATCCATTTATCCTGTTTAGATATCCACTTTTAGTGGTGAATGGCAATAATAAGCACCTTAATGTCAGTGAATTAGTTTGTGGTATAGCTTTAACAGGATTTATTTCTAACACATACCAGGACATTCAATCAAGAGAAAAGTAATTTAAGGCAATAATTTTATGGGGGAAGGAAGCAGGAGGAGTAAACCATAAACTTTATGTTATAAAATGTGAAGTTTTAACACATGCAAGATTCTTAAAAAAATTATTTATAAAAATAAACATACTCTGTCTGTCTACTCTTGATATTATTTAGTACTTTGAGAAATATATAGGTAGAAAGTGCTAGGGGAAATAGGTTCCATATAGTTATTAATATCAATACTTACATGCTTTAATTAAATGCCTAATTATGTATGACTTTTGGTTTATACCTAAAAAAATGATTGTTGGTGGTAGATGTCAGTGCACTAAACCTCTCATTGTCCTTCATGGTCTACCAGATACCCAGTGGCTACTTTTGGGCTTTTCTAAATGATGCACAGCTAGATTCCTAATTGCTCTATTAGTTTTCATGTCCCTAGAGTTGATTCAAATGCTTAATCTTTAGTTAAACTTCCTGAGACAACCTTGAATGACTGTCACCACTGAAATTGAAAATATAACTATAAATACTTAACATAAACTTTAAGGATCATATATAATATATAATATTATTATAACTTAAAATGTTAATTATAGTAAGTACCTGCATAATAAGTACCTATAGTAAGTAGGTGCTCAGTTAACAGGTGTAAGTCTATTTATATGAGTAATGGGCACTCAGCTCTTTTACTTGGGAGATGGGTCCTTTAAGTGTGAGGCCAAACAGACATAGAGAATCAACAGCTGCTAGTGTTCTGAATCATGGCCCTTTCCTATAATAAGAAATTCAAAATGGCAAACCACACTAAAAGAAAAAGACTGAAGGGGAGAAAAAAAAAAAAAAAAGCTTTGAAAGAATCCAGGCCATAAACCTGAAGAGTTTTTTGAGTGGAACTGGGACATGGTCTTTTTGGTCTTCGTAGCTCTAGACAGGGTAGATGGACTTGTAGGCAACATTTGAGCAACAATTATTTCCTCTTTATAAAAAGCTCAGGTTCACATTAAGGGATTTTTTTTTCCAGACTTCTTGGCCAAGTTTCTAGCTAATCAAAAGTATTTTTTCTCCATTTTTAAAAATTTAAAATATTGGAAGAACTATGTGTCATAGGACAGGATAATGTGGATGTGTGTATTTGACAAGAAAGTTTTTGTCTTTGAAAGAGTTACGTTAAAAGCAGAAAGACCACAGTGGCTTGGGGGATCAGCCTCAGTCATAAATTATCTGGGCACCTGGCAGAGCGCTCTCTGCACAGATAGTTGTTGAATAAATGAAGGGACAGAGTGACCTCTGCAGAGTAGAATCTGCAAAGTCCTTTGAGTTTGGGGGATTTTAGAACAGAAATACTCTCTTTACTTTTCCTTTGTCCGTAAGTTTTTAACAGCCCAATCTCTATAACTCTGCTTGTCAATCATTCTCTCCCCACCTGGACCAGGGATGGTGCTGACACCCCACAGGGCACCTCCTGTCTCTGTGCCTTCCTGCATTCTGAAGGCTCCTGCTCTGGTCTACAGTACCCTTTCACTTCTGTAGCCTATCTCAGCCACCTCCTTCTAAATGTAAGTGTGAGCTTTCTTTAATCATTCAAATCCTAATCTGTGGAGTTACCCGGCCTCATCCCTGCCTTCCCCAAGCCCCAGCTCTCAGCCCTCTGGATACCCACCTGCTGGAAGGATTACTTGAACAGTATCTCCGTCTCTTTCCTACACCTCAGAGCCTGCCGACCCCCTGAGTTGGGGGTGCCCAGGATCCCTTCACTCCACTGTAATGGACTGATATATTTCTTCTGGAAGTTCCTCCAAATCTCCTACAAGGACATACCCAGACTTAAAATGACAGGCCCCCAGACTTCTGAGTGTCTCGTTAGTTCACAAGGGACAAAAGTGGAGCCCAGGCTTCAGCAGGGTTCCCAAGGCATGATCCGCAGGGGACCCGGGGGATCGGGGTCTGAGCCTTTCAACCAGAACATTCCCAGGCCACAGGCTGGTGCCAGACCTTCACTGGCAAGAGGGGCCCTGCTGTCCTTTCTTCACCGGCAGGGGCATCGCTGGTGTCCGGGTTTCCAGAAGGTCCAGCTCAGCAGCTTGCCCTCCTGCCCAGCAGGAGAGGGAGAGAGGTAACGGGGCGGAGCCCCAGGCCGCCCAGCAGCACGAGGGAGTCCCCAGTCTTTGCTGCCACCCTGCTCACGCTGTTTCTCTGGGGACTGAGGGGATGATGTCGCAAAGCCCTCATAAGGCGATACAGAGCAGAGGTCAAGGAACGGGAACCTGCAGCCACACTGCCTGGAGCCGAAGCTTGATCCTGCAGGCGTGACTCTGAGACTTGGGGCTATTT
Source organism: Marmota monax (assembly GCF_021218885.2). NCBI lineage: Eukaryota > Metazoa > Chordata > Mammalia > Rodentia > Sciuridae > Marmota > Marmota monax. Next base: position 43,548,432 of record NW_026693571.1, read on the forward strand.
GCTTTAACTCTCTGTCATTTCATTTCTTCCTTGTAAATGGAGACTTTATCATTCCACAACTATTTTATTGTGCTATTTCTCCAGGAAAAGAACTATTGGGGGGGCTGAGAATATGGCCATAAACAAACCAGATAAATTCCCTACCTATTTGCAACACAAATTCTAAAGGGAGAATAAATGACATACAAATACACATGGACCACCAGGGAGAAAAGAGCCATGCAGAACATTAAAGCATAGTAAAGAGAGATATGGGGCATTTTAGGCATCAGAACCATCTTCTCTGAGGAGGTTTCAGCAGAGCTCAGAATACAGTGAGGAGTCACCTATGCATATAACTGGAAATGCTGTTCCTAGCAAAGGAAACTGCAAGTGCAAAGGCCCTGAGGCTGAAGTATGCCTGGGACAATGACATAGTCAAATACAGCTGTGGTGAGGTTAAGTAAGTTAATTCATTTAAGCACTTTAAATGGACCCTGGTATTTCTTGATTGATGTTAGTCATTAATGTTACCAAACAGTTTCGTAGATTATGGTCCAGCTGGTCTGCTCCTCCCCACCAACCCAAGGAAGTCCTCCCTGAAGTTTGGGGACAATGGCACCTGCTTCTGTCTACTGGTTGATGGGTGAGGGTATCATGCTGAGACCCTGGTACTGATTCTCATCTTCTGCCCATTGTCCCCCTGTATCTTGGCCTCCATGGCAAGACATTCACTTGGCTCCTTGAATCCACTCTGCCTTCTGCCTGGTGAGATTTTTGTCATCGGTATTACCTGTGCTACTTGCCAAGCCTCAGGCCACCCTCCAGGGCTCCAGAACAATTGTGTGTCTTATTGGGAGATGTTTTTTAGCACAAAGGACTGCTCCTGACACTGGGGCCTGTGCTTTTGTCCAATGCCTCTCTTCCTCTTTGAAACTAAGAAGCTCTGTAGAAAAATAAAAACACTAAGTAAAGATGGAGTTCATCAGGACCATCCGCCAGCCCAGGAGAGACTCTGGTGGCCTTTGAAAGGAAAATGGCGAGCTCCCATGGCCTCAATGCATTCACCATTTGAGATTTGCACCTGCTCTCACAGATGCATGACCTTCTGCAACAGCTCTACTGAATCCATGTGCGATTTGCCATTTTAAAATAATTATGCTTCCATGTGTCTGTAGCCTTGATCATGTATGGGAAAGTGACAAGCAAAAAATGGCTTCTACTTATGCCTTGGTCTGGCTGGGCACACAGTGGAACTATTGGGTATATGCAGGAGCCTGGCTACCTACAAAACTTAATGGACCTATTTTATATGACCTTGTGGTCCGATGTCCTTGTATAATCCCTTAACATGATATATTAGTCAACTTTGTACTACTACAATGAAATGCCTGAGGCAACTAACTTTATGAAGAGGAAAGGTTTATTGATCTCACAGTTCTGGGGATTCAAAGTCCAAAATCAGATACCCACAATAATTTGGTCTCTGGCAAGGGCAGCAGAGGGTAGTTTGTTGTGGCAGGGACATATGTCAAACCAGAGCAGAGAAAGACCCAGCAACCAGGTCCCTAAGAATGCCTTTCAAGGGCATGTCCCCAGTAACTGGCCCTCCCACAAGGCCCCATATTCTAAAGGTTTTACCACTTCCAAATAGCACCAAACGGGAGGGCCAAAGTGTTTAACACACATCTGAGAAACACTATCAAAACCATAGCCCATGACATTCAATAGTCAATATCAATAACATCAACTGCAAAAGACCTGTATTTGAGAAGCGATTAAAAGCCAGATGCTATGCCAAGTGCTTTTCATTTGTGATCTCCTTTCAACCTTGCAAGAATGTAACCTAGATAGCACACACATCAGCAGCTCACAAGATCACAGCTCCCTTTAATACCAAAGTCACCAGAACCTGGGTCTCCTTCCCTCCTCCACAGCAGAGATCCAGTGTCTTTTCCGTTTCTCTTCCATGAATTTCTCAGGATTCCTAGGAAATTCTTCCACCTCCAAACCCACTGTCTGTGCTGGGCTGGTCTGGGTGTGGCCACTGCAGGGGTGTTCTGCACACCTCCTCTTTCTGTCCTCAGCTGGGGTCTGCTCACAGCAGCTGCTATTGTCCCTGGCACAGCATGGTCTCAAGTGTAGGCTCTTATATTCCCCCACGGTGGCAGGGAGGATTGAGCTGTGACATTTCAGTGAGACTCCTGAGCTGGCTCTGGGAACAAAGCGTGCAGAGGATTTCCAGTTGGTGTTAGACGTGGTCACTTTGAGTCCTCAAGTTCAAGCCCTTCTGAGACCCCTGGACCCACACCCTTACGGTGGATCTTTAGCTTCTTTCTTTGGTCACGTTATAGGACTCCAGTTAAAGTCCTGGCCATGGGATATGTTACGGTTTAGAGTTGAGGTGCCCCCCCAAACTTTATGTATGAGACAATGCAAGAATTTTCACAGATGAAGTGATTAGATTATGAGATGTGTGGCCTAACCCGTGTATTTCACCACCGATATGGACTGACTGGGTGGTAACTGTCCGCACGGAAGGGTGGGACTGCAGGAGGGAGGTCACTGTGTATGATTTTGGACTTTCTATTTTGTCCCTGGTGAGCAGAGCTCTCTCGGCTTCCTGGTGCCATGTCCTGAGCAGCTTCCCTCAGCTGTACCCTTCTGCCACAATGCTCTCCCTCACCCTGGGCCCAGAGCTGTGGAGTCAGCCAGCCATGGACTGAACCTCAGAAACCAGGGACCAAAGTGAACTTTTCGTCTCCTACATGGTTCTTGCCAGGTATTTTGGTCACAGTGATGAAGCTCTGACTAAACCAGGTGTATCTCTTATCAAACTCCCTTTTCCTCCAGCTCTACACAGAAGTATAGTTTTCTCATATTATTTAAACCCAATCCTTGGGTTCTCACATTTTACCCCTGGATGAAGAACAACCCCACCTCTATTCACAGGGCCTTTCCCTAGGGTTCCCACCCAGGCAATGCATAAAAACACAACCCAATTTCTGGGTGGTGTCCTCTTCTCTGATGCCACATCTGAGGCCTACACAGAGCAACTCAATGGGAGCATCAGCATTTGCAGCCCAGTCCTTTATAGACATGAAACTAAGAGCAGCCGTTGCAGCGTCCCTGGCACCTTCCAGCCTGCCCCACCCCACATCTGCCCTGTCTTGTATGTATTCCCCACTGAATTCTCACCACAGTCCTGTGGAATTGGTGTTATCCACGCGCACTTTGGTACTTTGTTCTTTACTAGGCACACCTGCTGAGATTGGAATTAGCATTAAGTCACATCATGGATAAGGACACCTAGGTTTAGAAAGTTGAAATAACTTGCCCAAGATTATGGACACTATGACATAGAGAGCACCCTGTGTGTTCCCTCTCCCTTCATCTAATATTGTCTTCTTTGTCAAGGACTGTTTACTGTCCCTATGAATTCTTTAGTCATTTCTAGTTCATTTTCTGCCTTCGAAAGGGAACATTCAGATAGGCAAGCCTCTGTCTTCAGGTCTACACCCACAGACGGATCACCAAATAAATCCAACCATCACTCTTCCAAATATGTTGACCCTGATCTACACCCGTGGCCAATGCAGCCCTCACACCACCACCTCAGGGCCTCCCCAAAGACCTTCCCTGGGTCCTCTGTCTGGAGAGCTTCCTTTTCTGCATTGCTCTCAGGCCATGCATTTGTTTTTAACCACATAACATAGTATTTTGTTATTTTACCAAGGTCTTTATCATTACATACGTAATTTTACATTGTTCGCCTCTATTTGCTGGAATTGTCTTGCACATAAAATTACAACTCCCTCAAAGCTATGGACCATGTCTTAATTTTTTTCTTTTCTCCAAATAATGTAATATTATGCCAAGTGCATACAAAATGCTAGGTGAATATTGATGTGCCATATTGTTGATTGGAACTAACCAAGAAAGAGCGAGCCGGTACAAATAATTCAATAATGTCCTTGAAAACAGAAGCTTTCAGTTATTTTTTTCTCATACAGCCAATACATTTACAAGTGCTCTAAGTTGTCAATGATGATTCTAGAAGCAAGAAGCAAACTCTTTTTTTCTTTCAAACAATTTGAAAGGAGATGAATCTCCATAGTTCATAGATAAGTGGTAAAAAAGGAAACAGACCCACGTGGTTTTTAATAACTTGAAAAAAGAGTTAAAATAGCATCTAGGGTTTCTAAGTAGTGATTTCCACACATTAATTGTTAGCTGGTCTCATCTCAGCACTTTCTAAAGTGTCTCTGGGTGCCTTTATCATCCACTTTATGTGAATAAATCAACAATATAAGCCTTACCATTTAAATATAAAAAGGTAAGCTTTTTGTTTTGATTCTGGAAAAAGTTGTTTAATAATAAAAAGCAAAATGCCAGCACCTCCTTTTGAAGCATTTCCATTTAATGAAGCTCATTTGAACATACATTTAATAAAATCCTGAATAAATGCTCCACTGTTTACTAGATGTTTTGTGAACAGAAACATCTCTTGCTGCCTTTTGGGGGAGAGCATGCTGCTTTCTGATTGCAAATGATACATCTTTTGTCTTGTTTCTTAATGTTTCTCAAATTTTTAAAAAAACTAGATGGCATGGTAGAGTTAAACCAACTTCAGGGACATTAACATAAAAGCCAAAGACGATCTTGCCATGGGCCATGGCTGTGCCCCTAAATGATATGAACTTGATCAAAATTAGACATCGCAGTAGACAACATTCACTGGAAAGTTCTCATTTCTTTCCTATTTTTTTTTTTTAAAATCCGCCAGAAACTTGTTTATTTCAGCCAAGAACAACCCCCCCCCCCTTCCAAAGGCATCAGGCTTCCGAAAGCTTTATTTAAATGCCTCTGCCAAATGAAAGGCTCCTTTCATGCCATTTCAAGCCCTGAAGTACCAAAAGGGTAAATAACTTGAAGTATCATTTCTGACTGACTTGGCTTTGAAACCAGCACAGCCTGCGTAAACAGCTGCTCAGCTGCAAGGGGGCTTACCTGTCTCTCTAAACAGCCCCCTCCCGGTCCCACTAATGTCGGTAACCATGATAAACACCTTAATTCACTGGATTAATGAGTTAGAGCCAACAGAAAAGGACAAAAACCCATAACTTTTCCACAAACTTAGTTAAATGTCAAGGTTTTTAAAGGCCTAGTTAGCAAGTATATTAGATGAGATATGTCAGTTTCCCAATTTACGACTCTGACTTGTCTCTTGTGATTCCTTATAGCCTCTAGCCATTCTCCTCTTACCTGAGGCATTCTCTGGCAAAAACCTGATGCTTCCAGTCATTCTGCATTCTTGTGTTTCTTCAAAAATAATTGGACAGGCACCTTTCCATAAACAATCATCATTAGTTATATATGGTACACAGATAAGAATACCACACAAATACCTTTCAATGGAATGTCTTGAGCCAAATAATAATAATTTGGCCTGTGTGTTACAGATGTGATTGACAGAGAGTTAATGCACTTAGCACTTTTCCAGGAGGCTCTGAGAATGAGCTCCTTGATGCTCAGAAAGTCCTGCTCCCAGAAGAGTGACATAGACATTGACCACTGAGTTTGTTGCTATTCAATAGCCGGTTCCGTTTCCAGACTCTATGATTAAAGTCATTATAGGAACTGTCAGCAGAGGGGAAGAAATGGAAACTGTCACAAGAAGCAACTGTCTGAAATGCTACAGATTTCCATAATGTTTAACAGTTTTAAAGCAGGGGATTTTAACTTAATGTTGATCAACCTAAATTATAGAGCTGTGAACTTCAAATATTTCCTGATCAATTATTTTCATGTCCTTCTTGGGCTTTTGCTTTTTGTTTTTTTTCTTAAAAGAAAAAAAAAAGAAACTCTTCAGAAAAATTCTGAAAATAAAGCCCCCGAATCTTTGTACTTGTAGATATAAACAAAGTTGTAGCAAAAATGAATTAGCATCTTTTAAGGTATATCTGTGGAAAAAAAAACTGATGAAATGCACCTTTATTTGAGTCAAATAAAGCACCTAATTTGAAAGGTGTTGGTGAATAATATCTTTATACTCAAGTATACGGGTTCAACACAATATTTCCTGTGTGATGATAAGTCTGAATATGTTACAAGTTGCTACTGGTTCTAATTTTTCCAAATGTTAAAATGAAAATTCTTGATTTGTAATTAGGATTTATTACTGTTTTGTAATCCTCTGTACATAATTGGATACATAGACTACCAAAATGATTTACAAGATAAAAAGGTTTTGGAACTCATTGATTTTAAAAATATAGTTTCTGAGGGTATTTATTAGCAGCATTTGAACGTCAATGAACGCTTTAGCTTATTTTGTACTTTGTTTAAAAGCAATGAGAAGTCTGAACAACTATTACAGACCAGAAGAGCTAAGAAGACAAGATAACTAAATGCAATGTGTTATCTTGAATGAAACCTTGGAACAGAAAAAGAGACATTCAGAGGAAACTAATGCAATCCAAGCAAAGGATGGAACTCAGTTAACTGTACATATACGGCTTCCTTAATTGTGACAAATATACCATCATAATTAAGGTGGCTACAGAACATTCATATACTAAAAAACTGTTTTGTTGTTCAACTGCAATAGCATTTAACTGAGCTTCCTATACTTAATCAGCTAAGTTTGGTCTCTCTGATCATAAGGAAAGATGTTAATAACAGGGGAAATGGCATAAATAATATCCAGGGACTCTGGCATGTCTTTGCCACTTCTCTGTGAATCTAAAATTATTCTAAAGTAAAAAGTGTATTTAAACTTATAATAAATGGGAAAATAAATAGCCCTTGAAATGCATCTGGCTTTAATATTTTAGTCGAAGCATTTTACACACCTAAGAAAGATTAAAATCTGATACTAGCCTAAGCCTTGTGGGTTTTTTTTTCCAATATATAAACAAGTTTGCCCTTTAAAAAATGTATGCTTTAACCCCATTTGCTAGTGAGGAGAGAGCCTGATACAATAATACTAACAGTGATACTCTATTTATTTTTCTTTCCTCACCTGCTATGCCCAGGTTTTGACATTAAGAATATTGTGTTTGATATTTTCTGCATTAAAAACCACTTTAGGCTTTGGTTCCATTTTACTTGCAGTCAGAAAGATCAGAAAAAGCTCAAGTCACACAGTGAGAAACTTTATCCACTGAATGAGACATTATCCATTCCACCAGACTGCAAATCAAAGAGTATCTCTTAGGCTGCTTAAAAATTCATTTTAAAATCTGATCCTGATTGTACTTTTATGGTAATTTCATACCATCAATCAGCCTTTTACCTTTAGTCTCTGGGTCCACTGCTCTCCCAATAGATCTCATTCACTCTACCTCATTATAATTCTTTAGGTGAGAAAACAGGGTAAGAAACCTTAACAGAAAATGAGAGAAAGATGTAAATTTCTCGAGAAAAGTCAGGTTCACTAAGAAGCAGAGCTAATGATATGTTCTGATCTTTTTTTTTTTTTTGTAATTAAAATATGGGAGGGGACGTGTCCCCTCCCCCCCCCAAAAAATATTAATATCTTCCATGCAAATAGCACCATTGTAATCTGGGTTCCATCTCAATTTTATCCCTAATAGTTCTTATCTGTCCGAGTGCTGCCTGTTTCTGTCATTTGAAGTGAACAAAAGAAATATTTTTGCAACTCTCCAGAACTTTTCTTCTTCCTTGTATGAAGTTTGCCTGCCCTTCACTGACTGATGGAAGCCGTCTCCTTTCTAATTCTGCTCTGCATAAACGGAATTATTGGGGTGCAGACATTTCAGCTTGCAGCGCTAAGCCCCGCGGAGCAGGCCCCTCTCTAGGTATAGAAGTTCATGTAGAGTTATGGGAAATCAATAATACAACTTCGGTTATTATTCTCCATTTGGCAATGTATATGTGCCTGCTCCCGCTAACAATTAATCACTGGAAGGGAATAGCGTGTGGCTGTGTGTCAACCAGAAAGCGCTCGTGGCAAGTGAAATGATTTCTAACATCCAGTTTAAGTCAAGCTTCCATTCAGCCCTTTTCAGCATGATTCAATTTTACTAACAATAAATGTTATATTTTTACTCCATTGATTTGAATGCTGACTCCGGTGTAAAGCATATTTCTTAGAGCAACGAGAAATGTAGTAGATAATAAACCCAGCAGCTCACGCAGCTCAGCCTCGGTACATTTAGAGTGGAATAAAAAAAAAAAAAAAAGATGGCCATTAACCACCAGGGAAAGGACTGATTTCTCTGAAATACCAAGTCCAGCTGCACTATTGCTTCTAACATCTTTAACAAAATGTTGCCATAAACCACAGAATGCCAATAATAGCAATAGTCCCTCCAAAATGGGTTGTTACCAGCAGTTAGTGACCAGTTTCTTAGTTAATGGCCTGAGGGGAAAGACACTTGAAGAAAGCTGTATTCACTATTTCCTCCCAGGCAATTTAACTGGATGCATTAAACTGCATTTTCATTGGGATTTCAAAATGTTTGTGCTCTGACAAGTCACTCGTCTTAAGGTCTTTTGATTAAATCTCCATCTCCAACAGTCTTCCCGGAGCCCAAATGAGCAACACATCTAAGCCTAGGAGAGGGGTAATTTCAAGTCTCTCAATTAAGAATTTAAATTGCAATCTGAAATATATAAAAACATACATGCCCATACAGATACAATCGCGCTGTGCGTCTTTGTTCGTGATTGAACGCTCTGTGCCATTGAAGAACTGTAAATGGACCCTCCATTCATTCATTTCTATGTGGAGGTAATAATCCTCACTGCAGACTTCCCAGGATTATGGTGAGGATCAAAGATGGAAACCTATGTGGAGCTCCATACTGTAAGGCAGGACCGCCAGCCGTCAGTATTACCCTCCTCCATGTAATAACCTGTGTGTGTTGTATTGTATTCTATTGCATATTATATGTAGATGTTAAGAATTAACTGGTTAATTCTTACAGATGCCTTGAGGGTTAAATTTTAACTCTACATGGCAAAGGAATTGAGGGTGAGAGTAGGGAGGTGATCCAGGTAATGAGATTTCAGTAATTGCTTCGTAAGAGTGGGAATCCACTCAAATTTAGATTGAAAATTTAAGATTTAAGGGACTTATCTTAGAAGATACAGATCCCACTTCTTTTGAAAATGTACATTTTTCATCAGATGTCATGAAACAGCTTATTTTTAGAGGCTAGTTTTTGCTAGGAATAAATTATACCCAGAAAGCAAATGAATGCAGGCACGTAGAATTGGAACTTTGAACAGATTACAAGGAGTTTAAAAATTCTACATGTGAACAAATAAGGATGTTATAATAATTCATACTTGGATAAACTGTCCAATATTATTCTTATTCGGCATCCTAATGCACACGGCCACAGAGGTATTTTACTAGTAAATGTAAAAATAGCTGACAAATACCTTTCAGGTGATAATCTGGTTGAAACGGTCATAAGGATGTCATAAAAATAATTTACTTAACCATTGCCTCTAAGGAACTTCAAAATAAGATTTCATATTCCATTTTTTGATACATTGTTTTTCCTGATCAAACCTAAAATGATTTCTCCTGCTGATTCATATTTTATACATGTAATTAACATATTAAAACAAGGTATGGCCACCAAAACACTTTTCCTATTTCAATGCATTAATCATAGGAATATGCTTCTAGATTTAAACTAAAATGTTCTGACACTATTTATATACTAATCATAAATCATTCAGAAACCTGAATAGGTTGCGTAGTATTATTTAATTCATCACTTCCATGGTCTGTTGGTTTTAAGCGAAACTTCAAGAGCTCATTAATTGCAAGCATTAACCTACCTTTACAAATAAAGGCAAAAATGATTGACAGTACAAAGAAAGTGGCGTGTGTCAGGCACAGGTCTGCTCACACTCATTAAATCCAGTGCTACCTCAGATTACAAATACTTTTAGGTGTGTACCAAGGGGACAAAGGCAAAAGGCATGCTGTCCCTCTCTCACCACGTCATAACATATCTGTGTGTGTGTGTGTGTGTGTGTTGTATTGTATTCTATTGCATATTATATGTAGATGTATATCAAGAAAAATAAATCCAAGAATGTAAAGGAAGACTTATGTATTAAGTTCATCAAATTGAAATTAGATTTTAGGAACACCAAACATACACTTGAAATCAGAAGTTTTACTTTCCTAACAAGCAAAGTTCAAGTTGGCATCTAGAACCCCAATCCCTTTCAAAGGATGCTGGAAAAATGACAGTGGGCAGGATTTGTGTCCTAATATAAATGTGTTAAGAAGGAAAGGATTGTGAATGCCTGTAACCCCAGCTGCTTGGGAGGCTGAGGCAGGAGGATCGAGAGTTCAAAGCCAGCCTCAGCAACAGCAAGGCGCTAAGCAACTCAGTGAGACCCTGTCTCTAAATAAAATGCAAAATAGGGCTGGGGTGGGGTGTGGCTCAGTGGCTGAGTGCCCCTGAGTTCAATCCCCGATAACCCCCACCTAAAAAAATTTTTAAAAAGAGTGACTAGACCTATGAAGAACTCAGGTGGGAATGGCCATTTTGCACTGGGAAAGGACACCATGGAGCGGTCCTTGCCACAGCAGGTTTGGCAAGGGAGGCCTGTGCTCAGGCTGCTTCCCTCAGTTCAGCTCGCCCTCCCCATTCCTGAAGTGGGCAGCCCCTGGACAGATGGCAGAAATCAGTGTGAGCAGACACGAAGGTTTTCTCCCACAACGCACCTGAAGAAAAGGTGTAAGGTTTGGTTAGGACGCTGAGCTTGAAGTCACTCTCTGAAGGGGAGGAAGGGAGCCACTCTCCCCACCCCCCCAGGGCAGGTGTGGACATAGTGAAGAGAGCCCAGGGTCCAGGAGACACTCTGTGGCTCCTGCAGTGTTGCTTTCTAGGAGCAAGACCAGCCCTTTGCTGATCAAGTCCTCTCTCAGCAATATTCCGACAGGTTTGCGATAGCGTGCTGGATTCCTTGGAAGGTAACCAAGCATTCCACGTTGCCCCATCTTGGAGGAGTATGGAAAGTGTGAGGAAGCACCCTGTCCTGCACAGAAAGCAGGATATTAATTCAGAACTTTACTAAACTCCATTTTAGTTGACATGGGCCTATCTGGCTATACGTTAGATGAGTCATCAGAGAGGGACAAGGAACAGCAAGAGCACAGGTTCTTTGGGGGGACCCACAGAGCCTGAGTTTACTCCTGATTGTTGCCCTTGGTAGGAGAGAGTGATAGAGGATGAAGGAAATGGAAGGAAGGCACTGATGGCAAGGCTAGGTACTGGTGGTAGGGTACATCTTTAGTCCTCAACGGTAAGGTTTCACCTCCAGCTGTTATTGACTGCACCAGGCAGTTGACAAAGTCAGAGACAATTTAGGAAACATGCCCAAGTTAGCAAGTGGTTCATCCCCCAAAGACTGATGTGCTGAGCATTTTGTCCTTTGTATGGCAATGTCAGGAGGTGGGACCTTGAAGAGGTGGAGGCTAGTGAGAGGTGCTGAAGTCATTAGGAGAATGCCCTTGAAGAGATTCAGGACCCTAGTCTCTTTCTGGCTTCTGGTTTTAGGTATCCATCTCTTGATCATTATACACTTCCTGCCACAGTGTGATACAGTCTACTGGGCACTCACCAGAGCTGAGCCTATGCCAGTGCCATGCCCTTTAACTTTCCAAACTGTAAACTAAATAAACCTCTTTTCTTTATAAAGGTATCCTGCCTCAGATATTTCATTATAGTAACGCAAAACTGATTAATACAGCCAACGAGTGACTAAGCCCTCAAATTCTAAAACAAATCTGTCAACACAAATGCTCAAGTCCTTGCCATAGAATTCATTGCAGGTCTCAGTTCCTATGAAATCAGGCCTGGTAGAGCATCTTAGAAACACTTTGATAATTCATTTGGATGATTATAAAGTACCTGGTATCGCAGTAATATTTCTAAACATAAATTTCAAAGTCTAAGAGTCTCTAAAGTAAATATTCTGCAGATATATTTGCTCCCTGAGATATTTACACTTTGTCTTGGTTGAAAATGATATTTCTACCTTAATTAGTGGCCTACCTATTTTGCAATTGTGGAAAAATAATAAATATCTTTTTTTGAAATGTTCAAGGATTCTTGCATGTAAATGTCTGCCATTCACCACTTCCTAATGTGCTTTTAATTTAAGACTTCAAGAAATTTCTGGGGCTCACACATTTTTCCAACTTGGACACCCACCCTCACAGCTGCTTATGAAAAAAAATTGAAAAAGCACAGCCCTTGTACCATGGGCTTATCAAAATGCGAAAGGTTCCCCAGTATACACGATTACCCAGGGAGCAAAGCCATTTAATATGAAATTGCAAAATTTCAAGGGTACAAGAGATTGCTGAGAGCCTGTAGTCCAACCCCTCAAATATGTTTGAAATTCATGAGGATAGAGCACAACATACCTACCTTACCCAAATGTGGAAGCCCCACACCACAGACATCTCATTACAGGGAATTCTCAGCATTATGGCAGGTAAACAGCCCCTGACTGTAAACAAGGTCAATTAAATCTGATGTGTGTCTATAAACAATGTTATGCGGGACAATGAGCTTCAGACAATGTTCCCATTTCACAAGCTGGTTTCGAAATTATAGGTTAATGATGGTGGTCTTTTCCAAATTTGTAGGAAAAAAAGTTAAATCAATTAATAAACATCTCTCCACTAAAACTTTGAAACGCCCCCTCCCCATATTTTCTTAAGTCTCCTCTATATGAGATTTTTAGTCTGAAATACTGTCTTTCTCAGAACTGAATTGTTTTGAATTTGATGTCTTAATGTTTCATCATATTTCACACCGTGACTTCAGTTGCTCTAACAGTTGAATACATTTGGGACTCACAGTAACAGAGGTCCACTGTCCTCACCAAGAATCTGAAGCCTAATTTTTTTAAGAGACTGGGTTACAAATGTAGTATTTAATCAGCTGTTAATAATACACTTTCTATATGATACAACATCAAATATTTTAATCAGGTTTCTACAAATGATAAATTATAAATAATGTTGGCATGTCATCAATCAAATATGAGAACCAAGAAAAGAGACAACATTTTCCAGAGAAGCCTCCGTGGACACCTCAGGACTTGGGCCAGTCTGTCCTGGCCAGGTCTGGACTCAGGTGTGAGGTCACAAGAGGGTGGCATGTTGGCCTTGGTGGCAAGGTCGGTTTGCTCTCTTCACTGAGGGCTGTAGAAAATACGTGGACAAAACTTCCAGAATTTTGTCCATATGAACCACAATAAGTTGAATCATTATGAGTCAAGAATGGATCATTTATGTAAGCAAAAAATAAGAGAAAGGACTCTGTGGTAAAATCCATAAAAAGTTAAAAAAAAGTCTAAAAAAAGTTTTCCTTCCTAATAATGTGGGAAAGAAACTTATTACAAACTCTTCAAACTTATTATTCTAAAAGGAAATAGAGAGGGCTGGGGTTGTGGCTCAGTGGTAGAGCACTTGCCTAGTATGTGTGAGGCACTGGGTTCGATTCTCAGCACCACATATAAATAAGTGAATAAAATAAAGGTCCATCAATAACTAAAAAATTTTAAAAAATTTAAAAAGGAAATAGAGATTATTTTTCTACATATCTAGTAAAGTCTTTATATTCAACTTAAAATTTCTATTCGTTTTTTTTTGTTTGTTTGTTCTTACATTTTATGTTCTATATGTTTTTGCAGTACTGGGTATTGAACCCATGACCTTGGGCATGATGGGCTGGCACTCTACCACTATTCCACCAGCCCAGGAAGTAAATATATATATATATATTTATATATATAATATATAATATATTTATATATATTTATATATATATATATATATATATATTCCTATGCCTAGTATTGTTTTCTTTTGTTTGAAGAGCATGATGACTCTCATTTTGAATTTCCAAATTCAGTTTAGGCCTACAATATCAGTGTAAGGTTGTATGTTAAAAAGAAAACAATTGAGAAAATGGGATAGAGAGAAGGCATCATGTGAAGATTGACACCCCCAAAACAAGGTACTTGAGAATCTCCTTCCATCTCCCCCGTGTAGCACGTGAACTAAAAATAGGAATAATTCTTCTCACAGCAGGGGCCGGGGAAGCTCTTCTAGTTGGTCTTCAATTAGCCCCAAGGATGGATGAGAAGATGTGGGTAAGATGAAATCAGCAAATAGAACTCTGTGGAATGAGGCAGTATTTTAAGCTGAATGATCAAACTAATGGATAGAATTTTCTTGGTTTTAAATTTTAATCCCGTGTGTGTGTGTGTGTGTGTGTGTGTGTGTACGCAACTTCACTGTGCAAGACTTTGGTATAAAAATGCATCTCACTCAGACCTTGTTTCTTGGAGTGAAGTGGGTTGTGGCTGATGTCTAAGTACAGTTACCTGGGGAGACTGAGCGGACATCTATCGTTTGAGGTGATGTCATGACCTTGCTCTGTTCTTGGCACGTAGTAAGTGTACAATAAACTCTTGTTGAATGATAGAATAAATGAATTCATGCAGTATGTGTGGGATTCTGCAAAGTGAAGAGACAGTGGAATAATGAGGTGCAATATTAGTACCAGCTCAAAAATGTGCCTTCCTTATTTGTGTGTTTGTCTTATTTTCCATGTTTTGTCGGCTTTCATGGAAGCTATTGCAGTAGCTTCCTGCTTCCACTCTTGCCTCAGTTCTTTTCTCCAAAGAGTGCAGAGTGATCATTTTAAAATATTAATCAGATCACGTTACTTTCCTGCATAAAACCCTCTGATGGCTTCCTTTTTCACTTCAAGTGCAACTTGATCTCTCCACCTGGCCCACAAAGGCACTGTCTCCCCTGGCACCTGCCAAACTTTCTGTTGCTTCAGCCTTTACTATCTACATGGACCTCTGTGCTCCTGTTACATTTAACTTTTCCCCATTCCTTAGATGTTCCAGAGTTGTCCCTACCTCAGAGCCTCTGCACAAACTCTTCTCTCTGTTAAGCCCAGATGCTCAAAGAGCATGCTCCTTCTTACTACAAAGTCCTATGTTGCAATCTGCTTCAGCAAGAAGCCTTCTTTGACCACCTATCCAAAAACAGCTCCTAGCTTCTTATCAGGACATCACTAGTTACTTTCATCATGTAGCATTTATCATTATTTTGCTATTTTCTTGTTTTCTTTTTATTTTCCTGTTGCTGGGGATTGAACCCAGTGCCTCAAACGTTTCAATCTGGTACTCTACCACTGAGCTACACCCTCAGTTCCTTATTTATTTTTTAAACTATTTTTCTTCTGAGAGTGAAAAGGTGAAAATCATGACAGTTTATTCAAAGATGCGTTTCCAGAAACCAGCACAGTCTGGCATCGAATAAGCAAAAGATTGTGGAAAAATGGATTGAACAAATGAGTAGAAGTTTGTCTTAGCTTATGAAGGATCCATGATGGAGAATCTTGAGGAAGAATGGGTTGTTTTGTGTGTTTATATGTATTTCTGTGCATGTCTTGGGTGTCAAAAAAAAACATATTAATATAAGGGAAAATCAGCTAAGCAAGAATATTCTTGGTGACATGTAGGCACCCCATTGACTTCATGAATGGAATTATTTTCTCCTCAGTCTCCTACTTGCAGCACTCATCTGAAAAGAATTATTTGAATCACATTTGCACACTTTTTAAACTTAAAGTTTCCAAGTGGCTATTTTCTCCTGATTTCTGACTTGCTTCCCAAAGTCTATGGGGGTCTCAGTTATGATTCTCCCCACCCAGTCAGGGTGGTTTATCTGTGTATCAAGTGTGCACAATGGTTGACAAATGAATCCTGGCTGTGTCTACAGCCAGGATGTCCCTAAGCAGGGTGTTATAATAGGAATTTGTAATCAGATGGAGGAAGGAGTCAGGTGATAAAGTGGGAATCTGTCCACCCACACTGGCTGGGAATCCTACTTTCAAACTCACCCCGCACCAACAGAGCTTGGAGTTTAATATGGTTGTTACACAGAGTGTGTGCGCTGTGATGGCAATATGTCAGGCCTAATTGGGACCTTCTGAGAGCTAAAAGTACGTGCAATTCTAGCAGGAAGATGTTAATCCAGTCACAAACATCACATTCCCAGGGAAACTTCCCTTCAGCCCTCCCCTGCCTTTCTTACTTAACTATTCAAGGGAAGTGATCGGTAGAGGCAAAACTTATAAAAATTTAAACTATTTGGGTGCTTTTGGAAATGAGTTACAGAGCTCCACTAAACAAAAATTTTCTCCACGAAAATGAGATCCTTAATGGATTGTACTGACTCCTGTCTTACAGAAGGGCAGGTCCAGCCAGCCAGCTAGGTAGCCCGATTCACAGGAGTGACATTTTCAGGGGATTCAAATTCACACCAAGCCTAGTCCATAAACCTGAGCCCCACAGGAAGCACAGCCCTCTCTATCCACCTCCAATTCCCAGCTTTAGGTAAGTGTTGACCAGATCGTTTCTGAAACAATAAATGGAAACTAACATGAAGGAAACCTCTTGCTCTTTTGCTTAGAGGGAAGCTGAGGGCAGATGTGGGGGAAGGTTGTCTGTGGTGATATGATCAATTCTGGAGCCATTAAGACCTAGGGAGGATCGCTGGCTACGGGGTGTGGGGGGGTGGGGGTGGGGGGGATTGCTACACTTCTGCATTTGTCTTTTACTGGGGTGAAAATTCTGGGGCGAGGACATACTTCAGGTCAGGAGATGACTCTAGGTGTCACGACCTTCATTTCACAGTGTTTACTGACAGATGATGAAGAAGTAAAGCAACAATTCACAGATGCGGAGAAACAGCTTTGACCTCTCACTTTTGCGTCCTGCAGTAGGGTCCACCACATGAGGATGCTTTCATCGTTAACTTTTGATGCCTGTCAAGACAGATCTACAGGAAACAAAGCAAGAGACCTCTGAGAAATATGCTATGCCATGCCTCTCCTTTTTTTAGGGGAAATAGCAAAACAGACTCTACTAGACTTCACTGGACATCTAGATTTGTTGGGGAAGTTTGATGTAATTATTGACTACTCTTTATCATGGTCTGCTTTGCCCTAATGTTTGTTAATCACTTACAGATATTATTAGGGTTTTATATACATTCACTCATTCAAGTTCCATGACAGCTCTTAGGGGCAGCCATACCCATTTAACACCCAAGAGGGCACGAGGTGACATGGATTTCAAATGGCCACACTCTAATGAAACATAAAACACCACTTAATTTGTCAGTTTCAAAAAAGGTTTCAAGAGGAAGGAGATTGAGAAGGAGGGAGGGACAGAGGAAGGACTGATGGACAAAGTCCACCAAATTATGTCAGGTCCATGTACAAACACATCACAATGAATCCTATGTTAATATAGAACTGTAAGGCACTAAATTAAAAAAAATAATAATAATAGAAGGCAGATCAGCAGAGTAAGGGGATCAGGGGTAGGAAGAGGGAAGGAAAAGGGGAAGTAGTGGGGAATGGAATTGATCAAATTATGCTATGTGCATGTAGAAATATGGCATAATGAATCCCACTATAATGTATAATGAAAATGTACCAAAATAAAAATAAAATAAAATAATAAAAAGCAACTTGAGTAAAATTGGGACCAGAGTATTATCTTGTAAGATTTATCCTTTTCAGACTTGAGGACACTTAAGACAGGACCTTCGGAAGGGTGAGAGCAGGGTTGCAGACGGAAATGCCACTTTTTTATATTCTATCAGCACTTATTAATCAGAACCTAGAGTTTGCAAGGATCAAGAACTTTGCAGTCATACTTTTGTTTTTTTCCTTGCTACTGAAAGCAAAATCAGGTTCTGGGAGAGAGCCTCTGCCTGGCCTGCATACCATGCATCCTATCAGTTGTTTACACAGGAGTTTGCTTTGATTTGTGGAAACATTTTGTCTCAGGGGCTGCAGGAGAAACACTGCGACTCGATCTCTTCCGCAAGCTCTTTGCTCCCCGGCATCTAGTCACACAAGTCGTTTCCTTGTAGGTAATCCTTAGGACAGAGTGTGGTGATGTGTCCTGCCAGGTTCCCCAGAAGCAATGCTTTGTTTATCCAGATTTCTTCCAGATCATCTCCAAAGATCTATCTGCTTGTGTTTTAGTTCACCTATGTTTTATTTACAGCATCTCGCTGAGACCAGGCAGTACAGAAAGGGACTTTGTGTTTTGTGACAAGTTCTCCTTTCAAGCCTTCATGCTCAAAGAGAATTGACTACGAAGTGTCAGGTGACCTTTCTCTGAGGCTTAACAAGCAGGTGGGACAATATGATCAGAAGATGGTTTTACTGGGCGTCGTGCACCAAACCACAATATCTTTAAGTCCTTCCAGGTATACAAAATTGGGATAATGCTTATTATGAAATAAATTTAAAAATCCACTGGGGGAATTTGATTATGTCCCCTGCAATATTTTCCTCCCCCCGATAAAACCTAGACAGAAGTAGCAAACAATATTTTTCATTCTGCCATATTCAGCTCGGCAGGAAATAATGTCAGGCGAGACATTAACTCCCGCCTTGTTGTGCATGCTAAAGTGTCCTCATTATCTGCCATGCCAGCTCTAAACTTATTCTAGAAGAAAAAAATAAGATCTCAGCATGAAGCTCATTCTGACTATAGGGGGCCCCATGAACTGTGTTTAAAAATTCAGCAGAAAATGTTCTCATCCTATACACGACGTTCTTTTTATAAATGCCTAAGGCCTTAAATTTTAGGAGCCACTTTCATGATTGTTCTTCCAGGGAATCTGTGAAAGCAAGGAAAGATGCTGCATTGTCTGCAAAGATGGGTGTCCTGGTTAAGAACACTATAGCGTTGCCAGCGGTCCTTGCTGGATTTCACAGAAATAATGAGTTCTTTCCATGTTGTCTTGTAATGCTTACTCCTGAAACTAATGAACCAGTGTGTTAGTTGGCTTTCCATTGCTGTGACAAAATACTTGATATAATCAAAAGAAAGAAGGATTGGTTTTGGCTCGCAGTTTAAGAGGATCCATGGTTGCTTGGTCCTGTTGCCTTTGGCCTGTGGCAGGGCAGTGCATATGGTGGGGAGAGGAGCAGGTGGTGGAGGAAGATCCTCACTGTATGGTGGCCAGAAGCAGAAGAGAGAAGGAAGAGGCAGGGATCCCACTAGCCCCTTGAAGGAAACGCCCCCAATGACCTAACTTCCTTCCCCTGGGCCCCATCTCCTAACGATTATACCACCTCCTGGTGGTGTCATGGCCAGGGACCAGGTTTTTAATATACAGGCATTTGGGGGACATTCAAAATTCAAATTATGTGGCAAATGAGGAACATTACAGAGCAGTTTCAGACATTGAAAAGCAGCTCACTGAGCACGTGCAGTACCCATGAGGCCTGGTCTACCTACCACCACACACAACTCATGGTGGAACACAATGGGAAGATGCTGATACTCATGGAGAGCAGGCCAATTCCACCTAGACGAACCATCCCCCACAGTACATGTGGAATGGTCTCTCTTTTGGACTTGGTCTCCCAAATTCATCTCAGGTGTCTCTGCTTTTGTTCCGGTGATTTAAGTACATCGAAAAAATAAACTAGTGGGACTTTCCTCTTCTTGGGGGTGTGAAGAAGGCCACGATTTTCCTCATCTATGAACGGATGTGACGGGATTCCTGGCACTCATGGAAGGGCAGAGACTTGGATTCCAGTGGTCCCAGAGGATTCACTGATTCACTGGGCCTTGGTGGTCTTCCACAATAAGCCCAACCAGAACTCCTTCTAGAACACAAGGGTTCCTTGATAGTTAACATAGTCAAACCTCGAGAGTCCACCATGTCCTCCTGGGACCAAATTCATTTACTGTGAATACTTCCGGTCCTAGGTGGTGAAAGGTTGCAGGGAAAGCACTCGGGTGTGGTTGGGGTGGGCTACTGGGCTGTGAAACCAACATCTTCAGCATAGTGGTTCTCCAATCTGCTGCCCTTTGGAATCACCTGTGCAGGTTTAAGAAGTCTTCTTCAATTAAATAGGAATTTTAAGGACTGGAACTCAGGCAGCAGGAATGTTTTTTTTAATTCCTTATGTGATTCCAATATGTAGCCAAGTTTAAGAACCAAGATTGTTTTGTTCTTGTCATTCAAAATACATTCAGTAGATTTTAGGAACTGAGGACTCTCAGGCCCCTCCGGGACCTTCTGCTTTAGAATCTTCCTTTCAACACGATTCTCAGGTAATTCACGTAAACCCTGAAGTCTGAGGATGACCATGGTTGCATTTATAACAAACACCCTCATGAATCATAGGGCCACTAAAATTTAAGAAACTAGAACAATTTTTACTACCTGGAAAGATGCTACAAGGATGATTATACCCAGGAATGATGGAATTTCTTCTTCCTTGATTCAAATGATCCTGTTTTATGTTCTAGCAGTTAATTTTGCAGACTTCCTCTTTTCTCTCACTCTCTCCTCTTCCCTTAACTTACTCAAGCCCCCCTCCCTAGGGAAGCAAAACCACTCCACCTTTTTATGACAGGAGCAAACAACCACGGGACAATGATGTCAGGAGAGAATTCCCAAGAGACATACACAGGTTAGAGGGCACCAGCACATGTCTTGTGGTTCTTGATGAACAGTTTGACTCTTGTACCACTGATACAGTCCACCTAGAAAGAAAGGCAGTATTTTTGGTTTGTTTGTTTGGGGTTTTCTTCTTTTCTTTTCTTTTTTGCATTGAAGCCATATGATTGTATAGCCAGAAGTCAGTTTCAAAGACTTAAGATCAACCAGGAAGGAGGAAGTTACTTACTATACACCTGATACTTGAACCAGAGGAGAGGAGAGGGTCAAATTTCATGGACATGTATCATATACTCTCACAACTCCAAACCTGGTAACACGATAAATTATGGAGGTTTTGGTACATTAATAAACATTTTTGGGGATGATAGAAAATATTGTTCAAATATAGAACATATGATTATGCCAGTAATTTCCATTTGCCCTTGTCCTTTTACTCTTACTCAATGTCATTGTTAAGACCCGCTAATTCATGCCTCCCGTCTTCCCTCTCCTTAAAGTTTCTGGTACAGTACTAAGAAAAAAGTGGCCCCTGATTACACTCACCATCAGCTCTAGGTCCACCCGGCCATCAAAATGTTCGTCCATGGGAATGATTTCTCCACTGCCACAATAAAACATTCCGAAGTATTAAAAAGTGTTTACTTGACCTCATCAGAAGAAAGATCGGTGGTGTCTGTCTCCTCGTGGCATTCAGTGCAATCTAATAGATTATTTTTTATGAATTTCAGTGCTGGAAGGAAACACAGTGCAAACTGACAGACATTAGCCTTTTCACGTGACCTCGGTGCTCTCCTGTTCAAATCCCACCATGTGCTCACCGGAACTTCAATGGCCAGCTACGACCACTTCCCAAACCATGATTTAAAATAGTATAATAACAACTTGCTGGGAGGGAAAAGTAAGCTGTTTCACAACATGACACAAGGAAATTTGAGATTTTTAAACATTTCTCTCATGGAAAAAATGATACTTAAGTAGTCTTATTTAATCTGTCAGAGAGAAACAAACTTTGATTAATTTCCACTTACTGTCAAGACCTTTATATGATAGTGGTATTTGGGGTAGGGGTACTGGGGATTGAACCCAGGGGGGCTTTACCACTGAGCTATATCCCCAGCCCTTTTTGTATATTGTTTTATTTAGAGACAAGCTCTCGCTACGTTGCTTAAGGCCTTGCTAAGTAGCTGAGGCTGGCTTTGAACTCACAATTCTCCTGCCTCGGCCTCCCAAGCTTCTGAGATTACAGGCACGTGCCACCACACTTGGCCATATCATACTATTTTACTTCATAAAAAATGACTATAGAAGAGCAAAGATAAAGCTCATGAAGGAAATGGCATTTGAGAGAGGTCTTGTTTTGTTTAACCCTGTTGGTGATTTTAATTGAAGCATGCGTACGTAAGAAATACACAATTCTGTATGTGTGTTGTAGACTACCAGACAGGGTTTTGACTTGGGACAGGGACAGGATCACCTCTTAATACATAATAGGGTTCATAGCAGGTGGTCTGGGACTATGCAGGGAAGGAATAGATGAAGGATGGCTACAAAGACAGTAATGCTGGGGAGTATGTAAGAGGCCCCGAGTCAGTTGTCTGGCTGAATAAGAGTGGGAAAGGTTTCTCAACCTCAGTAGTTTTGAAAGTTTGTATCAGTGTTCTGTTATGTGCATTTTAGGACTTGGTGGCACACGCCTATAATCCCAGTGGCTCAGGAGGCTGAGGCAGGAGGATCATGAGTTCAAAGCCAGCCTCAGCAAAAGTGAGGCGCTAAGCAGCTCAATGAGACCCCATCTCTAAATAAAATCACAATAGGGCTCAGTGGCCAGGTGCCCCTGAGTTTAATCCCTGGTAACCCCCCTCCCCCCCAAAAAAAAGAATCACTGCCTGCTATGGACCAGG
The DNA here is from genome assembly GCF_021218885.2 of Marmota monax. Taxonomy (NCBI): domain Eukaryota; kingdom Metazoa; phylum Chordata; class Mammalia; order Rodentia; family Sciuridae; genus Marmota; species Marmota monax. Next base: position 43,570,854 of record NW_026693571.1, read on the forward strand.
AACACCCCCACATCAAGATCACTCCACATGTCTCCAGACATTGCCAGATAGTCCCCAGGGGTGAGAGCACCCTTGGTTGAGGACCTTTGAGTTAGGGAATTCATGGGAAATAGGGCTGAAGAAGGAAGTCCGGATCAGAATTTGAGAGATCTGACATGTTAGGATCAGGTATTTGCACTTAATTTCATAGACATAGAATATTCGTTAAACATCTCTGAGCTCAAGAATTAAATAATCAGTTTTGCAGTCTGGGGGAGGATAATTTAGCTATTTGTAGAACTGTTTGAATTTTTATAAAAGTATTTACCTTATATACATCAAATGAGCACATTACTTCACTTCTATGCCTCACTTCCTTTAGCCGTAAAATAGGGATAATCATAGCATTATGATGATGCTTAGATGAAATAATTTTTAGGAAATGCTTGGAGCAGTACAGGGCATATTTTAAATGAAAAAAAATAATTTTTTTGTTATTGTTAAGATTGTTTATCAAAGGGCAAGGCACTGTTTTGGTGCAAGCAACTTTGAACCATTTTTAAAGTCCAATTACCATTTCTAATATGAATCAATATAAAATTATGCATTCCCCAAAGTCCCAGTATAAGCAAAATGATCACACCCAAAGGGATTCTTGCTCCCGTTTCTCCTTAAAGCCCAGATTAAAGGCTAATGAAGTCACACTTAAAAAACAAATGGGAGAAAATGTTTGAAAGGAAAATAAAGCTGATTTTAAAGCATCTTCTCAAATAGGTTTTGGAGTGTCCTGAAACCGAATAAAGACAAACTGAAGGAAGGCAACAGCCCAAACCACTCCATGGGGCAACAGGAACAGGTCGGCTTCCACAGTGGAATTGCTAACAAGCCACAGGTGCCAAGCCACTCGAGGGATGATAGCCTGATTTTGAGGAGAGAAATGACAATCCTTTACCCATCATTCATCCCAAGGTATGCTTGTCATCTCCCATAGCACACAGCAAGTTACCTTTTTATTAGTGGCTTTGGGAATATTTTCTCAGGAAAGTAGCAGCAGCCACCATACCTGCAAAACTATGCAAATGAGACTATGATGGATGGAAGGAGTTCAGCCACCTGTGGGGGAAGAAAGGTGTGTGGCTGAGCTCCTAGGAAGGCCATTAGGGGCTCCTGTCCTTCCTGCCTCTCTTTCGGACTCAAATGATGAGTGAATACCTGCAGTTTTGCAATATTACTTTGTTCTTTTTCCACCGTTCCCTGCCCATCTATTCTCTCCAGCTTCAACTAAAACACTTTCTAGGCTTACAAAAATCAAGTTAATTTTATTGGTTTGCTTAATAATACAATTTTACTTTTTTTTTTTTTTTTTTGGTACTGGGGATTGAACTCAGGGGACTCAACCACTGAGCCACACCCCCAGACCTATTTTGTATTTTATTTAGAGACAGGGTCACACTGAGTTGCTTAACACCTTGCTTTTGCTGAGGATGGCTTTGAATTCACAATCCTCCTGCCTCAACCTCCTGAGACGCTGGGATTACAGGTGTGCGCCACTGTGCCCAGCACAATCTTATATTTTTTAAATAAGTTTTCGATGTTTCTCTATAAGTTCTCTTGTTGGAGTCCTACCACAACACTTTAGGTCAGCAGCACAAATGCTACACACATCTTACAGAAGGCAATTGTCATTCAGTGGAGGCTTAGATGACTTGTCCATGGAAATGATGGATTGATTATAGAAGCCAGGGATTCTGATTTAGGATCCCGGCATCTGTTGAGCCCTATGCCTCTGCCTGTCATCATATTCTACTAGAATTGTTCTTTTATTCTGACATCACTCTTTAAGCCCATTCCTTAGATCATCTCCTAGGCAAATCATTGGCACCCAAGATTTAACCTGCTCACCAATCTGTTTCTCTGGCCCTGAATGTCCTGAGCTCCAAAATCAAAACATCAAACTGCTTCGGAAACACTGACTCCCAGATGTTAGCTATCCCAGAGTGAACATGGGTACCATTCTCCTGTTCTTTCTTCTCTCCCCATCCCTCTTCTCTCCTTTCTTTTGCATCTCCATCTGTGGTACAGCATCTAATTATCTCCAAATCCTTTTTGATACCTTCTCTCCTTAAAGTCAACAGACAACCAAGTCCGGTCCACTTGACCTCCTAATTGTTTCTGGGTTCTGTATCTTCTTCTCTTTGTTACTGCTTTAGTCCAGGTTTTCAACATCTGTCCTCTTCCTGATCTCTTACAAGAGCACGTGGACTTCAGTTGAGGAATTCTCAGCAAACCCCATTCTTATGTGATAAATGACCTGTGACTTATAGCATTAATTCTGGGTGATTTTCTCTCATTTTTTTTGTATTCCAAATAATAATAACAATGACAAATGCTTCTAAAGTTTGTATGATTTGCTACCCTCTAAGCATTTGCATCTATTAATTCATTTAATCATCCCAAAGACTCTATGAGAAAGGAATGGTTTGTTATTTCATTCTACATTGCTGAAGGGACACTTGGAACACAAGGAGGTTGAGTGACATGCCAAGATTGCAGGGCTTGGGTGCTGAGATCCAGATCCCAGCAGTCTGTCTCCAGACTGTGCCCTTGGCTGCAGCACTGGGATACCTGCAGGACCACAATGCATTGCAAAATTTCAATTTACATATCACATAGGATCACACCCTCCCTACCTTGCCCAATAGCATGGATCCTTTCTTTTCTCATTTCTTTTTCTTTCTTTCTTTTTCTTTTCTTTCTTTCTTTTTTTTTTTTTTTGTACCAGGGATCGAAACCAAGGGCATTTTATCACATCCTCAACCTTTTTGGTTTGTTTTTTATTTTGAGACAAGGTCTCACTAAGTTGCTAAGGCTGGCTTTGAACTTGCCATCCTCCTGCCTCAGCCTCCCAAGCCACTGAGGTCACAGACCTGCACCATAGTGCCCGGCAATCTTTTATCATTTCTTACCACTCCACCATTTTCATCCTCTAAACCTATCATCCTCAGTTGCTTACAGACCCCTGTACCAGTGCCATGTCCTTTCGTGGCTCTGTACCTTTGACATTGTCATTATCCCTGCATAGATCACCCATGTTCCTCAAGAGCACCTCCCACTTCCCTCCCCACCCACGTGAGGCCTCCTCATGTAATTCTGCCTCAGAGAAAACTGCTCTGCCCTTTTCAAACCCATCTTTGAGGTGCCAAGGGGTTCTACGGTGGCTTCCCGACCACGGCCACTTCCCCAGGATGCTGTCTCCCTCATCCGGAGAGCGGAGGTGGCTCTTGGGAGTTGGCAACTCTAGCAATAACTTCATAATTCAACCTCACAGGGATCCCTGATGGCTCAACTCTGAAATGTGGCTGTCAAAGTTATTTCTAAAACTCAACATATGGTCAAGTTCTTCAGCCTTCCAATGATCATCAAGGCATCTAATATTCCAAAATACATTCATTTCTGCTTCAACTATAGAGTAGCTTCTGTCTTCTACATCTGAACCTGTCTATAAAATTAGTGTATCACATTTCCCATTAGAGCTATTCAGATAATTCCAGAATTCCAACATAGGAATTTCCTCCACCTGTGAACATTTACCTCTTTCTTTCTAAAGCAATGGTTCTCAAATTTTGCCGTACATTAAAATCACCCAGGAAGCTTTTAAAAACCCTAATGGTATGCTGCACCTCTTACCAATTAAATCAGAATCTCTGGGGGTGGTGCCCAGACGTGTGTATTATTCTAAACTACCCTGAAGAGTCCATGGCGCAGCCAGATGGAGAAGTCAATACTTGGAGAACTTATTCAACATCTATGTCATCAAAATATACTGAGCAGCAAGGTACATAAGATGAAAAGTATTTGGTCTTAGAAAATATTTTTCTTCTACTTAGAACTCATTTCACTAAGAGACTGAAATAGAGAAAAGGACTTAAAAATTCAAATTCATAAGCTCATTTTAACATTGTTCAAATGATTTCCTGCATGAGAAGAACATATGCTCAAGCATTTGGATAACTTTAATATAGCTTGTCTTAAAGAAGATGTCTTCCAGTCAATGTTTTGAAACAAACTAAGAAGTTACTCTCAGCTTCTTCCCTGCTCCTAAGGTGGAGATTTGTTCCAAGTATCTGGATGCCCTATGTTGCTCTTCCATACAAAACTACCTACTTGTCCTTTGCTTTATTACATCATGACTTCTGGGTTGTGACCCCTGGTGCAAGGCAAATTTGAATGCTGTTGTACCATATTTTCTGAAAATGTGTCTATGGGAATAAATTCATAATTTACCCAAAGATAAAGTTTCATTGATTGTATGAGTGCACTGTTATCTTATGCAAACTCCATTAAAATATTTCCAAATTCATGACTGCTGCTTTTCGGGATCTGAACGTCTCCCCAGAGCCCATCAGTTGAAGGCTTGGACCTGAGGGTGATGCTACTATGAGGTGGTGGACCCTTAAAGATGTGGGGACTAGTAGAAGGTCTGTATATCACTGGGAGTGTGTGCCCACAAGGTGGGCTGTGGGACCCTGATCTCTTCTTCTTTCTCTCCTTTACTTCCTTGCCCTGAATTGGGTAGCTCTGCTCGTCCATGACCTCTGGCCATGATGTGCTGCCTCACCACAACCCCAAAGTGTGCGGCCAACTGGAACCTCAGAAATATGGGCCAAAATAAGCCTTATAAGGTGGTTGTGTCAGGTGTTTGTAATAGTGAAGAAAGCTGTATAACAAATGACCAAGCCACCTTTAAAACATGCATGGAGTCTAACCCTGTGGCATATATCTTTACTGTATAGTTTTTCCCCTTCAGTCAACACTTCAATATTCCTTCAGATTACTTCCTTTGATAAGGCAAATATGTATTTATGTCCAGGCACTAGACAAGCACCAATACCAAAAGAAGGTGTGTGCGTGTGTGTGTGTGTGTGTGTGTGCGTGTATTTTTCTCATGATCTTTTTAAAAATTGAAATTAAATTTTAAACTAAAATTTTAAATTCAATCTAAATTAAATTTTCAATTTAAAAATTAAAATTATTGGTATTTTACAGGTTAGGTCTGTGAATCATACACGATGTAAGCCAATACATATGTAGTTTAAAATATATTTCTTATTCATGTCATGGACGCTGGGTAACAATAAATTTGAAATGAAAACAATCAAAACAAATGGAATGAAACTTTCAAACCTACAAAACATTGTCATGCATCTCACCAGTGTAAATCAATTATCCAAGATTCAACTGAAACAGCATAGGTAGTGCTGTGTGGAGACAGAGGAACAAATATTTGACGTCTTGCACTGATGATAGTAAAATCACAAGTAAAAGTCGGTGCATATTTAAAGGTTACTTTTAGTGGGCCAAGTGAAGTTTAATAAAAATCTCAATAAATTATTTAAGAAATTCACTATTAATAGTCAAGAAGAAAACATTGTATAAAACTGAATTTATACGAATACACATCAAATTAAAATTCCTGCTTATTCAACCTAGTGGAAATAGTTCTGCTATTTTACTAGCCAAATAAAGTATCACATTATTTTTTATGAATCATTCATTTTATCGAGGTAAATTTACACACACTAAAATGCACAGTGCACACAATTCAATAAGTTTTGACAAATGCATACACCTGTGCAACTCACACCTCAATGAAATATACAGAAAGTCCTCTGGAGCACATAATTAGTTAATTCCTGCTCTCTCAATAAAACCAGTATATTCTGATTTCTGTCACCATAGGTTAGTTTTGCCTGACCTAGAATTTCATATAGGTGGAATCACACGGGAAGTTCTCTCTCTCTCTCTCTCTCTCTCTCTCTCTCTCTCTTGGTCAGTGTGCTTTTGAGTATTTCAGTAATTATTTCTTTCTAAGGCCAATTTATATATTATTTTATGAATAGTCTGTTACTTAGCTATTCTTTAATTGTTAAACATTTGAATTGTTTCTCATTTGGAACAAATGTAAATAAATATTGGCACAAAGAATCTTGCATAATTTTTTGGATGTCTGTCTTAATGAATCCATGATAAATGCCTACAATTAAAATTTTTGAGTTGTAAAATAGGTGATTAGCTTTATGTGAAATAGCAAAATATTTTTCCAAGTAGTTGTTCAATGTTACACTCCTACCAGCAATGTATAAGAATTCCAGTTGCTCTACTTCCTCAAGAGTATTTAGGTTTTATTTTTTTAAATTTTTACCTATTTTTGTAAGGGTACTGTCATATCTGATTGTAGTTTTAATTAGCATTTCCCTGATAACTAATGATGTTGAACATTTGTTCAGATGTTTATCAGCCAAAATTTGTATGTTTTTCTTTGTGAAAGATGTTTAAGACTTTCACCTATTTTTAAATTGAGCTGTTTGGTTTTAAGTAATTGGTTATTTGCAGAAATTGTTTTTTATTTCTGGACACAAGTTCATTTTCAAATGTATGAATTGGAAGGATTTTCTTTTGCTTCGTGACTTGACTTTTCATTTTCTAAGTGTTCTCTTTTTTTGTTTTGTTTCATTTTGTTGCTAACCCACTGAATTCCATCCTCAGTCCATTTTATTTTTTTCATTTTGAGACAGGGTCTCACTAAGTTGCTAAGCCTGACCTTGAATGTGGGATCCTCCTCTCTCAGCCTCCCAAATTGCTGGGATTACAAGTTGCTTCATCATGCCCAGCTCTAAGTGTACTTGGAAGAACAAATGTTCTAAATTTTGATGTAGTCAATGTATTGATAACGTTATAATTAACGTTTTCTAAGAAATCATTGCTTATTCCAAGATCATGAACGTCATCATCTAAGAATTCTTTTAGAAGGATTTTTTGGCACTTACATTTATGTGTATTACACATTTTGAATACATTTTTGTGTATGAAGTGAAGTAAGAGTCAAATTTAGATTTCCCCAAGTGGAATCCAGTTGTGCTAGCATTATTTGTTGGGAAGACTTTCACTTATCCCATGAAATTGGGCTAGCTTTAATTTTAAAATTTAATTGACCTTTTGGGGCTGGGATTGTAGCTCAGTGGTACAGCGCCTGCCTCACACATGTGAGGCATTGGGTTCGATCCTCAGCACCACATAAAAATAAATAAAGATTGTATCCATCTATAACTTAAAATTTTTTTAAAAAAAAATGAATTGACCTTTTAAGTTTGGATCTATTTTTGGCTAATACACTCTGCTCCATGGATATAGATGCTTATCCTTAAGCTAATGTCATACTGACATTATTTTTTAAATGAAGGCAGTGTATGTCCTCTAACTCTTTGAAAAATTATTTTCACATTTTAGGCCCTTTGCCTCCTCCATATAAATCAGCTTACAAATTTCTTTTTCTTTTTATTCTTTAAAAATTGAATTATTTTATTTATTTTAATTTGTTATACCTGATGGCATAATGCAATTCATTTCATATTACACACACAGAGCACAATTTTTCAAGTAACTGATTGTACACAAAGTATTTTCACACCACTTGTGTCTTCATACATGTTCTTAGGGTAATGATGTCTAACTTATTCCACCGTCATTCCTGCCCTCTCCCTCCTCTCCCTTCCCTTTGTCCTATTTAAATGTTCCTCCACTCCTCCCATGCTCCCCCCACATCGACATCATGAATCAGCATCCTCATATCAAGGAAAACATTCTGCCTTTGTTTTTTTGAGACTGGCTTGCTTCACTTAGCATGACATTCTCCACCTCCATCCATTTACCTGCAAATGTCATGATTTTATTCTCTTTTATTGCTGAGGAATATTCCATTGTGTATATATACACCAAAGTTTCCCTATCCATTCATATATTGAAGGGCATCTGGGTTGACTTCACAATTTAGCTATTGTGAATTGTGCTGCTATAAACATTGATATTGCTGTGTCCCTGTAGTGTGCTGTTTTTAAGTCCTTTGGGTATAAACCAAGGAGTGGGATAGCTGGGTCAAATGGTGGTTCCATTCCCAGATTTCCAAAGAATCTCCATACTGCTTTCCAGATTGGCTACACCAATTTTCAGTCCCACCAGCAATGTATGAGTGTGCCTTTTCCCCACATCCTCTCCAACACTTATTGTTGTTTGTATTGGATAGCTGCCATTCTGACTGGAATGAGATGAAATCTTAGAGCAGTTTTGATTTGCATTTCTCTAATTGCTAGAGATGTTGAACATTTTTTCAGATGTTTGTTGATTGATTGTATATCCTCTTCTGAGACGTGTCTGTTCAGTTCCTTGGCCCATTTTTTGATTGGGTTATTTGTTTTTTGGTGTTAAGGTTTTTGAGTGTTTTATATATCCTGGAGATTAGTGCTCTATCTTGTGCCTGTGGTAAAGATTTGCTCCCATTCTGTAGGCTCTCTATTCACCTCAGTGATTGTTTCTTTTGCTGAGAGAAGCTTTTTAGTTTGAATCTGTCCTATTTATTGATTCTTGGTTTTAATTCTTGCACTATAGGAGTCTTATTAAGAAAGTTGGGGCCTAACCCGACATGATGGAGATTTGGGCCTACTTTTTCCTCCATTAGGTGCAAGGTCTCTGGTTTAATTCCTAGGTCTTGATCCACTTTGAGTTGAGTTTTGTGCATGGTGAGAGATAGGGATTTAATTTCATTTTGTTACATGTGAATTTCCAGTTTTCCCAACAACATTTGTTGAAGAGGCTATCTTTTCTCCAATGTACATTTTTGGCACCTTTGTCTAATATAAGGTAACTGTAGTTATGTGGATTAGATTCTATGTCCTCTATTCTGTACCATTGGTCTACAAGTCTATTTTGGTGCCAATACCATGCTGTTTTTGTTACTATTGCTCTGTAGTACAGTTTAAGGTCTGGAATAGTAATGCCACCAGTTTCATTCTTCTTACTAAGGATTGCTTTGGCTATTCTGGGTCTCCTATTTTTCCAGATGAATTTCATGATTGCTTTTTTCCATTTCTATAAAGAATGTCATTGGGATTTTGATAGGGATGGTATTGAATCTGTATAGTATTTTTGGTACTATGGTCATTTTGATAATATTAATTCTGCCTATTCAAGAACCAGGTAGATATTTCCATCTTCTAAGGTCTTCTTTAATTTCTTTCTTTAGCATGTTATAGTTTTTTGTTGTAGAGATCTTTCACCTCTTTCGTTAAGTTGATTCCCAAGTTTTTTTTTTTTTTTTTTTTTTGAGGCCATTGTAAATGGAGTGGTTTTCCTAGTTTCTCTTTCAGCGGATTTGTCACTGATATACAGAAATGCCTTTGATTTATGGGTGTTGATTTTATATCCAGCTACTTTACTGAATTCATTTAAGAGTTCTAGGAGATTTCTGGTGGAATGTTTTGGGTCTTCTATGTATAGAATCATATCATTTGCAAATAGTGATAATTTGAGTTCTTCTTTTCCTATCCATATCCCTTTAATTTCTTTCATCTGTCTAATTGCTCTGGCTAGATCAGCTTACAAATTTCTACAAAAACTAAAACCAATTTCTTGGATTTTCATTGGGATTGCATTGACTTATAGGTCAATATTAGATTGACTAAAGTTATATACAATGCTATTGAATCTTTCAACCAATGAACAGTTGGTTGATCTCAATTAATTTCAGCCTTCTTTAATTTCTGTCAGCAATACTTTATATTTTCAATGTAAATATATTTTCAATGTAAGAATCTTTTACATCTTCTGTTACATTTATCCCTAAACATTTTGTGTCTTTTTCATAATTATCTAGGTGATATTTTAAATTTTTATTTCTCAATAATACAATTATTTCAACAAGTAACAAGTATAATACATACTAACCTTTTATCTTGTGATTTTTCTAAGTTCACTTATTGATTATATGGCAGAATTTTTGTAGACTCCTCAGAATTTTCTAAGGATATGATCAGGTCATCTACAGATTAAGACAGTTGTCCCTTCTATTTTACTCATTTTTCTTCATATATTATTATCTGCTTCCTTTTGGCAAATTTTAATCTTTTTCTGTAGTGACATGATGAGATAAATGAATCTAAAGGTATGAATTTTATTTCAAGCATCTCTTCAGCTACCTCCTACAATTTTGGTAGGTTGTAATTTTATTATCATTAAATACAAAATAGCTCTAATTTTTATTAGGATTTCATCTTTGATCTGTGGGTTACTTAGAAGTATTTGCTTAAATTCCGTGTATGTAGAAGAATTGCCAGATACTTTGTTATTGGTGTCTCATTTAAGTCTGTTATAGGAATAGAACATGTTTTATGTAATTTTAATCCTTTAAAGTTACATTTTCTTTTTTCTCAGCAGATGGTGTATCTTATTAAATATTCCATTACATGTTATAGGATGCATATATTCCATAGTCCTTTTATGAACAGTTCTATAATTAACATATGTGCTAATTGCTTGGCAGTGTGACTCAAATGTTCTTTATCCTTATTTGGCACTTTATCCAGGTGTTATGTCGCTATCTGACAGGACACATAATCTCATTGATAATCATGGCTTTCTATCTTTTTTCTTTTATTTCCATCAGCTGCTGCTTTGGGCATTTTGAAGCTCAGTTATTAGTTGCACACAAATTTAGAATCTTCCTTTCGTTTAAAATAACTTTTCCTTTAATCATTATACAATACCCTGCCCCCCTTCCCCTTTTTTTTCTCTGATAATTTACTTTCTCTTAAAATCTTCGATGGCAGCATAAGATCTTGGTCTTTCCTATTGTTCATGTTAACACATTACAAATCTTACCATCTCTTACTTCTAATTTAATCTGTATCTTTATACTAAAGTCTGTTTCTTGCACACAGCATATAGTCAGGTCTTGATTTTTTAAATAATCCAAATGGGCAGTCTCTGCCTTTTAAATGAAACTTTTAGACCATTTATATTTAGGGTTTAAGTCTACCATCTTGCTCTTTGCTTCTTTTCCTCTGTGTTCCTGTTTTTCCTTCCTTATTTTAGATTAATAAGCAATTCTTTGTTTGAAATTATTATTTCCAAATATAATTGAAATTTTATTTTCTCTGAATTCTTAGCTTTTCTAGGGGTTTTTCTAAGGATGATGATATGCATCCTTAACTTGATCTAGTTTTTTTTTTTTTTTTAGGTTATTTTATGTCACTATATGAACAACATAAACACCTTTTTAGCAAGATTCACCCCACTCCTATCATGAATCCCATTGTCATATATTTTGCTTCCTTTTATTCTATAAACCTCATTGCATATTTTTTTAAAATTTTAAAGTCAAATTTTAAGAGAAATTAATCTGCAGGAAATATTGTCTGATTTTACCTTCATTTTTCCCATTTCTGATACTTCTCATTCCTTCCTGTACATCCAGGTTTCCATCCAGGATTATCTCTTCAACCCAAAAAACTTTCTGCTGGAGTTTCCTAGACTTGTGGATTATTATTTCTAGTCAAATTTGGAAAATTTTCGACAATTATTTCTTTAAATATTTTTTTTCCTGTCTCAGCCTCTTTCTGTTCTCTCTTCTTTTGGATTTCAAATATACACATATTACATTAAACTTCTTGGTAATCCCGTCCCTTTTCCCCCTTTGGCATTGGGAATGGAACTCGGGCTCTTGCACATGCCAACATGCACTGTACTACTGAGCTACACGTCCAGCCCCCACAGGTCACCTAAGGCCCTATTATCTGTTTGTCACTTATTTCTCTTCTGTATATTTTAGCATTATGTTTCCTTTTCATCTATTTTCAGAATTGATGCACTTTTTCTTACAGTGCCCAGCTGTAACACCTATGCCCTGAAATTCTCTGTTCTTACATTTTTTTCAGTTCTGGCATTTCCGTTCACTGTTTTTATAGGTTTCTGTTTTCTTTCTATGACGTGAGACCTGCTCACTCCTCATCTCCATTTCTTCTTTAAATTCTTGAAAATGTTGTAATTGCTATTTCACAGATCTTATCTGAAAACTTCAATGTATTTGTCATCTCTGGTTTATGTTTTATGAGACATTTTTCTGATGCTTTGACTAATAATGTTCTACTGTATGTCAAACACTGAGAATTCTAAATTATTGAAAATCTGGATTTTTAATATCTTCCTTCAAAGAATGCTGAGGTTTGTTCTGTTTTGTTTTGTTTGTTTTCTGCTGGTAGATGGTTAATTTTCGGGTGGAACAGCTTGACCCTAGCAATACCTGATTTCAGATTTTGCAGGGGCAGTTAGAGCAGTCCTTGCACTGGGGTTAGAGAAGTCCAAGTTCTAAGGTGTGGCCTTTCTGGAGACTCAGCAGAATGGGTTTTCAGTTATATTTCTCCACTTTGTTGGCCAGCCATGAGAAACTCATCTCACAGGTCTGAAACTGTGGGGAGTAGCTTTCATCAAGGGCCTCAGTTGCTGCATTTTAAAATCCATTGGCCCATTTCTGAAGAATTCAGCCTTTTCACAAGGTGCCTGTGACCCATGATGAGCGTGGTGATAAACTGAGGCAGGACAATTCCGGGAAGGCATGGCTACTCTCACAGCCCATTTGAATTTGAAAACTCCCATGTGGCTTTGCTGAGACTTCATAGCACTCAAACTACCTACACTTTCTCCTGCACCCTGGGTCAGGTCTGTATTGCAGCCTGATGGTGCTCTCACTCTGACCTGGTTTCTATATGATCCTAACACGACCTTTCTTTGAATAAAATCCTCACCTGATCTGGTGTGCTGTCCTGTAGACCTAGCTATTTGGGCTGGTTAGCAAGAGGATATGAATTCTCTTTATAGAAACGAGGTTTAAAATTAGAAAGCAAGTTCAGAGGATACATATTTTGAATGTACACTTTAGCATATGTTGCAGAAATTTTCTTTTTTGAAAAAAAATATGGCAAAATGAAATCAAAATTTAGAGTGAGATACACAATGCAGTGAGAATCAGAAATCTGTCTTTTCAGAACTTAACCACCTGGATTTTATTCATACAGTATGATGCATCTAAAATCAATAAGGTGAATGCTGTTGGAGATGGATGATTTTGATTCCCCAAAGAGATAAAAAATCAATGCTCCTGGGTCCCTTTTACCTTCAAGTAACAGGGCAAACTGAACTGATCGACCTACCAAATGGATTCACCTTGCTCTACTTTAGACTGTCATGATTCTATCTTATCAAAATTCATCTGTACTGCCAGAGTTGGCCACACTTGGGTTGGCTTCACATTCCCAACTTTATTACCCTTTGATTTTCTTCTCTCCCTCTGTTTTTCCCTTTCTTCACTGAAACCCATGCCCTACATCATTCCAGCTTCAAGAGACTTTTATTTTGGACTAGATTTGCCCATTTGATGAAATTAAAGGGTTCAATTGGCAGAACAGAAAGCACAGCTAAAAATAATCAAATGCCAAGTCCATTACCTGTGACCAATGAGGTTAATTTTCTCTTGCCATTTGTCTTAGCGGTTGCTTGTTTAGATGGTAAGCACACCAGGTGGAAACTTTACTTTCTTAAGTTTTCTCATGTTGCCAAACTTTCATTAGCACTCATTGATACAACATAAGTACATTGTAGCTAACTCCAAGGTCATGCACAGTTATGCATAAATCTTCATTATTACATCCAGACCATACAAGGAATTATGCATCCGAAAGTAGAGCACTATGGCTATCGGTGATGGGTCAGTATACGCTTTTCCCCCTAAAAATCATCATCGCTAAGATTTAGCATCTATTGCATGTTGATAGGGCACTAATCACTGTACCCCCAAGGGGGAGAAAAGACAATCCTCTCCATACCATATTTTCTACCTGGGATTTATTTAGACAAACATAAAAATAAATATTCAATCCCACAACTCAACCACCCACTCCCTCCTGTGCTCTGGAGAGAATTATCAGCAGCGTTAGCTGAGAGGACAGGTGGTTAGCTAGGGCGCTGTGGGAGGCTGAATCTGCCCTTTGCTCGGTTCATGTAATCAGAGACCAGAATGTTCTTAACCTTTTATGGGTGGATGAACAACAAATTAGGAATTTCTAATTGGCTTCTCTCCAAGGAACCTTTCCCAGCAAAGTAGCAAAGGTATTAGCAGAGAAGTGTTGTTCACCCAGGCTGATGTTAACTTTTTGTGAAATTAAGAGACCTTTATTTGAAAACAGCTTCAATAGCTGGAGGCACAGAATCTAAGAACCCTACTCCAGGCTGTAATAATTGCCGGCTGCCCTGGGAAATGGTTTCAAGGCCGGAGCAGTGGCGGCTCCATGCAAGCACAGCCTCTAATTATTGAAAAACCTGTGTAGAGTCTCCATGTTAATCAGTCTCTCAGAGACTTCAGCTTTATGTGGTTAGTGCAGATTTATGGCATTTTTCCTTTCCTGTTATTAAAACTGATATTTCACAAGGAAGAAACTATCTCCAGACAACTGTTAAAATGCAAAGTTTCCGTCATGAAAGAAAACTACAAGATGATTCTGAGACAATTCCACAGAGAATTCCAAACAAGGATAAGAAACAACACATCAAAGACAGGGGGGAAAATTCAAAAAATAAAAAGGCACGACTCTAAAATATTAACAAAAAGACTCAACAGTTGGCCCATAGAATCAAGAGGTTAGAGTGTAATTAATTTAAGTGCTTGTTACAATTATGGAAATAAACACTTCCTGCATAAATGCAAGCTGAATTATACATAATTATGAAAGCACTGAACTAATTGGAACATTTGGATTAACATAGTAGAAGCCAAATTGCCTTTTTAAGCCAATGATACAGTGCTTTGCATGTTTCTTGCATGTACACAGCAAATATTAATCAGTAATGGAAAGGAGAATATTTGGAAACACATATTTCTATGAAGTTTGCATTTTGTTTCTCTTGTAAAGTATACATGTATGTTATAAACTAAATGACCATGCACTATTATGGAAGACATACCAGGGCAGGACACACTGGCCAGTTTTGCCAATTTTAACTGATGTACAGATGCAGGCTGCAGGGGCAGAGACTAGGGTACCAAGGCTCAGGTCTCCTTCCACACCCAAACCTGCCATGGTCTCAGTGGTCCAGCTTCATGGGATGATGGGAATGGTTGGCAGGAATTGGCAATCTGAGAAAAGCAAAAGGAAAATTATACTCAGGTGAGATAAAGAAGATTGAATATGAGGTTCTCCTTGGCCAAGTCTAAATTTCCTGTCTAAATTTTCTGGATGGGCACTCAACCACAGAGTGACATCCTCAGCCCTATTTTGTATTTTATTTTGAGACAGGGTTTCACTGAGTTGCTTGGAGCCTTGCTTTTGCTGAGGCTGGCTTTGAACTCTTGATCCTCCTACCTCAGCCTCTCCAGCTGCTGGGATTACAGGCATGCACCACAACGCCTGGCCCTTTTAAACTTTACTAATGTACTTTCTTCTCTCTCAGATGCACCACATCATTTTGCTGCATTAAGTCTGTGGGAATCTTGATAATTCTTGCTCTATTTAGATATGCCCCTCCTTCAATAGAAGACAAAAAAAAATGCATTCTACTTTTACTGTCACTCAAAACTTACATTCCTACAGAGAAGCCAATGAGGACCAAAGCTTGGACTTAGAAAAGCAATTTGATAAAGCTATAGAGTATTATAGTTGAAATGACTAAAAATATCCAGTAGTAACATCTTGTTAACCCAAATACATCAATAACTCTGGGAAACCAGAGTTTCCCAGACAATCCTGTTATATCAAATAAGGGATCATATTAACAGTAGTGATCCTAACCTTACTGCCTTCTTTGACTCTACTTGTTCATACATTATCTCATTACCTTGCAAAAATCTCAGTTCATGGTTTCTGAAATCCCAGGGAAGGTTTTATATGTGCTTAGGTACAAGTTAGCCAACTACAGTCTGTAGCACACCTACCACGGTCCTCCTGTCAGACTGTGGCCTCTTGCATTTACTCTTCTGTGTGTGTGTTGTTGATGGGGATAGGCCCAGGGCATGCCAAGCATAAGCTCTATGTCTGAGTTAGCCCCTCAGTCTGCCACTTTTCTTTATATGCTGCCTGCATATAGCACTTTTCCTATCCTATATTTTAATATCAGCTGGGGCAGCTGTGGGTGGGTAATATTTGAAACAACTTTTTGAGTATTAAATACTTTATGTTAGTTATCTGAGTCTCTGGAAGATTACAAAACTTGCCCCAAATCACAATCTAGTGAAACTGGACCCCTGTCTATCTGAAACTTTGCTATGATCCTTGTTCATGGTGCCCTTCATGACTATGTTGGTACCGAAACAAAAAGTACTGATACTCCCTGTAAGAATTAGGAACTCTCCTAATTGGGGTCCTCAGTGATTTAAAGACAACCATGTTTGATTCTATAGTGATGAGATTTCCTTTCCTAACCCTGGGTCACACATTGACACTAAAATAACCCCATACAAATCCATCTCATAAAAACATAGTTCCTTTGGTGATTAGAATGTAGCCCAGTGGTAAAGCCTGTCCCTACCAGGCACAAGGACCTGAGTTCAACCCCCAACACCAAGAAAACATTCCTTTAGTTTCTTCCTCTGAGAACTCTTCACATAGGACTCAACACAAATGAATGGAGATGGGTCATATGAAGCCAAGACCCTTCAACTTTGTGTCTCTTCATATGCCCTTTAATTATATTCTTGATCCTGTACAACTTAGTTGTATAAAATGGTTGTCTGTGGACCTTTACTCAGTTAAATCATCTGACTCCCAGGCCTGTGATCATGCCTGGTTTGCAGTAAACAATTGATCTGTGTGGAATTGATAAGTGAGTCCATGGGAAAAAAATGGATATAATATGGTGAATTCCTCTAGAAGACATGGTTTAGGCTATCGCTGTAGTTACATTTCCACCAGAAATATGGGAGGAGTAGAGAGGTCTTTCCAGGACTCATAAAATCCAGTCTGCCTCTCTATTTGCACACGTTTACACACACACACACACACATACACTATTCTCTTATTTGCACACATGCATGTGTGTGTACACACACACATACAGACATCCTACTGCAAAGAAGATAGAATGAATTCTTGGTCACCCTGGCTTCCACCTCTTTGGCGAATAGTCTACCTTGATGAATTCCCTTTTATTGCCAATGTGATCAGGTGATCATGAGTCACTGGGCTATGTGATAAACCTGGGCACAAGAATCTACCAGGTGCTGAGGAGTCAGAGAAAGAAATGGCAGGCGAATAATTGAAGCATGGATGGGAGTTGATTAGACCCAGGGCAGCTGTGAGTGGGTCATACATGAAACAACTTTTTGAGTATTAAATACTTCATGATCGTTACTCGAGTCTCTAGAAGGTTACCCAAAAACTTACCCAAAGTCACAATCTAGTGAAATTGGAACCTTGTCTTTCTGAAACCAGAACTAGTGCAATTTTTACTATCAAGCATCCATAAGGTTAGCAAATACCTCAGGAAGTCTGACCCACCAAGTAGCTGACAACTTTGTGAGATTGAAATAAGTATGATCTGCTAGTTAAGGTAGAAGAGTATAGGTGTTTTGGTCACCTCTTTTGCTGCAGTGACTAAAGGATCTGACCAGCACAACTGTGTGTGTGAGGGGGGGAGTTTATTTGAGGGCTCGTGGTTTCAGAGGTCTTAGTCCAGAGAAGGCCAGCTCCATTTCTGTAGGCTTGAGGTGAGGCAGAACATCATGGTGGAAGAGTGTGACAGAGGGAAGCAGCTCACATCATGGTGATCATGAAGCAGAGGGAGAGAGATCCACTTTCTAGATACAAATATATACCCCAAAGCCACGCCCTAATTCTCACCTTCTCCAGCCACACTCTACCACTTCAGTTGCCACTCAGTTAATCCTATCAGGGGATTAATTCACTTATAGGGTTAAGACTCTTAAACCCCAATCATTTTGCCTCTGAGCTTTCTTGCGTTGTCTCATATGTGAGCTTTTGGGGTATACCTCACATCCAAACCATAATAGGCTTTAGCTTAACCTGGTTACCAGGAGCAGCAGACAAGAGTATCTAGGAAGCTTCCTTGCCTTTGTCAGTACATAAAAGGAACGAGTTGGAGCTGGTCTAGGCCTTCAGGCCTTAAGAAGTAAGAAGAGAAAAGGCACCAGAGCTTGCTTCTGAATTATTGTACCTTTTTACCAAAGAGAACGTTGTGACTGCAAGAAGTTTAATAAGTTACCAGCCCAAGGCTGACATCTTCACCTCGCTCTGACTAGTCTCCATGCTGGTTTTGGTAGGCAGTTCTTGACAACTAATCTGGACACAGAGACCCAGCCCCTCTAAATTCAGTCATGTGTGACAGTGATAAATGTGATTTCTAGCAAAGAGGTAAAAGGTTGTTTTCATTGATGCCAATTGTAGCTTTGTGTACCAGACCTTCTCTGTTCTTGTTCCCAACACCAGGGGGAGACACTGTTCAGTGGGGGGGGATGACATTTGGGGAGTAACCAGACTCTGGGTACCTCCTAGGCCCTCAGAGTTATGGATCATAGAGATCCTGGACAACATTTTGTTTTGTTCTGTCTTTATTTTAAGGATATCACTTTTATGCCATGGATAATTGCATTTTATTTCTTACTTGATGCTTATCGTAAATGTTCGAGTCATTATCACTGAGTTCTATAAATGGTCCAATTGTAAGCTCCCCTTTTGTCTGGAACTCTTTTTCTTTTGTTTATGAAATTTCTATGCTGGATTGGAGTATTGTACATTTAAATGAGGTGAAGTTGTTATCTGACACCAGAATCCTATTTATTTAAACAATTTGAGCTTTAAAGAAAGTGTTGTCCTCCCTACTACCGAATCCTCTGAACCAAACCTTTACCCTTGATTCAACAATCACTGTGTCCACCACACTTATACAGATTATTTTATTTAATCCTCTCCGTATTGTTCTAAAGCAATTATTAGTGTAAGCAAATCAACTGATGTTTAGAAAATTTGAGTGTATTGCCCAAGAGTAAATAACTGAGAAGTGGCAGGGTAGAAGGTAAAATGGGCAAAATCTAACAAAATCTGTGCCCCACTCTAGATTCTTAACTGTCCTTCTCCTCCCCATTTCTAAATCATGCTCCATTTACTTGATTACATTTTGAAAATCATTATAAAAAAAAAAATACTTGGGCTGGGGATGTGGCTCAGAGGTAGAGTGCATGCCTAGCCTGCCTGAGGCACTGAGTTCCATCCTCAGCACCACATAAAGTAAAATAAAGACATTGTGCCCACCTGTAACTAAAAATTAAATATTAAAAAATACTTATTGGGGATGGGTACCAGGGATTGAACTCAGGATACTCAATCACTGAGCCACACACCCAGCCCTATTTTGTATTTTATTTAGAGACAGGGTCTCACTGAGTTGCTTAGCACCTTGCTTTGGCTGAGGCTGGCTTTGAACTCCCCATCCTCCTGTCTCAGCCTCCCAAGCTATTGGGATTACAGCGCCGGGTGCAAAGTAATATCTTAACATAATAACTAATTATAATTTGTAGTCCTGATGGTTAGTTTTGTCAGCTTGCCTGGAGTGAGGGCTGCTTTCAGAAATGGTTAGGCACAGTCTGAGAAGGTGTTTCCAGAGAAGCTGGGTGTAGGAGGAGCAGCCAACTGAGTGGGGAAGACCACGGATACACCATCCCATGAGCTGGGGCCAGATAGAATGAGAAAGTAGAAGGGGGAAGCTCACGAGCCCATGCTAGACCCTTCTGGAGTGGAAGCAGGTTTTCCACTGCCATTCTTGCCCATGGACATCAAACTAGATTCTTCAGCCTCTGAACACAAACTTGCATCAATAGCTCTTGAAGGAGGATTTTAGTCCTTCAGCCCCAAACTGAGGCTGTGGCCCTCTTTCACTGAGCAGCTACTGTTTTCCCTGGCTCTCCATTTTTAATCATATTAAAAGTGGTAACTCTGAGTGAATAGAATACCTATGAATTAAGGACACTTTCTGTTTTGAGCAAAGAACCAAGATGGTAACAGATGCCTTCAGCAACACTGATCTTGACTGAGTAGCTCTAAGGAAGGGCTTGTGTTTCCACATAACAAATAAAAACAACTCATGGTAAAACAGTAGACAGCTGCATAAACAAGTAAATATCAGCCAGGGTTGAGAAGTACTGCTAGTGTAGTGGCACCCTCTCCTCCACAGAAAATCTTAACTAAGCTTCTCCAGAAATCTTCACCATAATCGATTTTAGTACTATCAGCAAAAGAGTCTCTACAAAAAAGTTCAAAGTAGGTACTTCCTATTTTCCTGTTGTTTATTTTACTTGGCCACTGGCCTGGAAGAAATCAGCACTCCGAGTGTTGGATGCCCCTGTACTTATTTTTCACAAACATGTATCCTGTATAGTAGTTTGTAGAAGTGTGTTTGCAAATGCAAAATATGATTTAAAAAAAGGGGGGGACAGGTCCTTTAACAAGGCCTCTGGCCTTGAGCTGGGGCTTCATAGAGATGTCTAAATTTCTAAGGTAAGAGAAGTTACCAACTGGGCTCCATGATAACAGCTGGCAGGGGGAGCGGGGAAGGGGAGAAGAAGCTATCCCCCTTAGGTGTGGTCCTTGTTGCCCAGAAGAAAAAGCTGCTTTTATGTGAACTTCTGCTGACTGTGAACTTGTGAGCCTCTCCCCTTACATGCTGGATATACTACCTGAACTTGGGGTTCAGGGGATTAATTGATTACAGTGAAAGCTGTACCCGCTGCAGCTAAACAAAACTGTTTCTTGCTATCTTCGGTGCCCTGCCTGTCTGTCCCCTACACCACTAGTCTATGTACAAACTCCCAGTAGATGCCATTGACCTTTAAATATATTTCTTAACCAAAAGTGGCCCTTGACTGAAGACAGTTCAGCCATCGCTTATACTGGGTGAAAGAGCAAGATTGAGGCTTTTATAAGTATCTAACAAAATAAGTGGCTCATCTTTGTTTGCCTCTCTGTCCTCCCCTGTGTTGGTAGGAATCCAGGCCTGGGGAAGGGAAGGACACTTGCAGATGGAGGGCCCAGCCACTGAAGCTGGTGCTCACTGTGTGAGCAATGAAGCCAGCCTCATATGAGAAAATACTCATGGTTCCCCCCCAGGGGGGGAACAAAAGGAACAGGGCAGTGTGGGTCTGGCAGGTCAAGTTGCAAACCTGGTTCCCAAAGCCCCTCAAGTTGCTATGACCACATGTACTTTGGCCCCTAGCCCTGGTCTTAAGTTTGTCACTCTGTCTAGAAAAGCAGAATCAAAATGGTTTCATCTTCTTTGAGTTGAGGATGCTGTCTCTGGGTGTCATCTAGGAGGTGGCAGAGCATTTAAACTTGCTGTTTGTATTCTTTGGAAAAGTTATTAGTTTCAAAGAATTAGTATTTCAGAAGAGGCTTCCACTACCATAGCTCCCCTCCCTCCTGACCTGGAACTGCTGTTATTAAAACTACATTTACAAATTTGGACCAAAATGGGGGAACTTTAGCAGGAAGCCAAAGTTGATTTGTACCATCAATGTACCCCAAGTGATGGAGTGGCAAAATTATAAGATCTCTGAGTAACCTTTGAATATGATTCAGGCAAAGATAGATGGAATATGTTCACGGAGGTAGAAGTAGCAGCACAGGAATGCTTAAATACCTCCATTTTCTGTAGTACTACCAGTTTGCTTAAGCACCTCATGCAAAGCTGAAAGACAATGGGTGATTTCATAGATTTTTTTCCCACTTAATTGTAATGTAAATATAAAGAGCATGGACACTTTTAAAAAGTATTTTGAAATCAGTAGGAAGCTGATGCCGTGTATGCATTGAGGATCGTTGAATCCTAGTTCCCATGGCTAGAAATGGCCACCAAGATTGGTAAGTCAATGTCTCTTTTCTTATAGATGAGAGAGTTGGCAACCAGGGAGGCTCAATTCTACATTCCAGACTTCAAAATGGCCAATTTATTAGCTTAATTTTCTCAGTTCAGTATTTTCCATTTGGTTTAGAACCAGTTCAAATTTCCAGCTGAAAAGCATATTTTCAATATAGTGGAAGTATCTAGAAAAACTTCTCCTAGGATAGTAGAAGCATATAGGATACAACATATTTACTTTCTGAGATTTTTGGGGGTAGAAGGGATAGGGAGAGCATATAAAATAAAACACATTTCCTTTCAAGGTGTTTGCACATCATTTGGCAGTCCATGTGCTCCTCAGGAAGATATTTAGCTCCCCTCTAACCTCCACTTTCCCCATCTATGACTGAGTTGGACTAGTTTTCTTTAGTACCTTAATAGGCCACCAGAATCTGAGACCATGGTTCTTGGATGCTAGACTTTTTTTTCTTTTTCTTTTTTTTTTTTTTTTTTTTGATACTGGGGATTGTTGAACCAGGGATGATTGACCACTGAGCTACATCTCCAGCCCTTTGTTTGTTTGGTTTGTGTTTTTTTTTTTTTTTGGGGGGGGGCAAGGGTACCAGGGATTGAACTCAGGGGCACTAGACCACTGAGCCACATCTCCAGCCTTATTTTGTATTTTATTTAGAGACAGGGTCTCACTGAGTTGCTTAATGCATTGCTTTTGCTGAGGCTGGCTTTGAACTCACAATCCTCCTATCAGTCTCCCAAGCCACTGGAATTACAGACGTGTGCCACTGTGCCCGGATTCCAGCCCCCCCTTTTGTGTGTGTGTGTGTGTTTGTGTGTGTGTCTATTTATTTGTTTGTTTTTGAGACAGGGCCACTCTAAGTTGCAAAGGCTGACCTCAAACTTATGATCCTCCTGCCTCAGCCTTCTGAGTCACTGGATTAGAGGTGTGTGCCACCACATCTGGCTGCTAAGGCCATTTTTAAATCATCAGAAAACAGCAGAGAGGATAATGTTTGATACAAAATACAACCATGGGGGGCCATAGATACTGAAGCTGAATGAACCTGATTCTTCAAAGGCCTTTCTCTTCTCTCAATTCCTGAAGCATTTTTTGCTTCTATGACCCAGAGGCATTTATCTTTCACATGTTTACGAGTGCATACATTACCCGTGTGCACACTATGGATTAATTCTAAATCCCTGCAGGCCAGGAACTTTGACTTACAGTTCTTTAAATTTTTGTGCTATTAGGTGGTTTAACGCCTCATTACTACTTTCTGAGTTAACGAGAACATACATAGAAAATTACAGACTATCTGGCAAGAACCATTTCCCTATCGATGTGCTCACGTTCCCAATGGTATGAGATGAACCTCTTCAGGTGACAAGAAAATGAGCAAAACAGAACCAAGTCTGCAGAATGGTCAAACCATCGAAAGCCCTCTTTATTTGAACAAGAGGAAATACATTTAGCTTTGTTTTTTTCAATACTCATTTTATGTTTAGTGAAAATTTACAACATCTGTGCAAGTAAAAGGAATCTTAACCCAACAGTGGAGAACTATGCTGGCCAGTCTTTTCCTTTCATCTCTCGAAGGGTGGGAGAAAGAGTGGCGTGGGAAGAGTCTGGGTGAGATTCAGACAAGGCTGTGTGACAATCTCAGAATTTCCATCCTAAAATGAAAGTTAAAATGCTTTTTTAGGGGATTCTTGTGAAGATTAAATGGGATTGTCCAGAGGATCTAGGATTGTACCCGATCCTTTATAAACATTGTATACACCACCTACGCCCTGCCAACCCAAACTGAGAAGACTTGTGCATTGTTGCCTAGCAAACCACTTTTACAAATCTTGCAACAAATCCTACTTGTCTGCAAATGCCCTGATAAAATAAAATTTATCCTTCACAATTAGAAAGCCAATGACGTCCACGTTCATACACGCACTTCTCCCTGTAAATTGAGAAAATTGCCATTTTTATGTGCACTTGTGCAACCTAGTTAAATGTATGAATATACATAACTCATCTAGTCATTTAGAATACAACTTTTCAAAGGCAATGACAACAGACCTCGTATACTATAGTGGTCCCAAAAGGTGACATCACCCAGGGACATCAAAGCTATCTTAATTTGTATAAATAAAATGCATGATGTTGGTACAATTACAAAATCACCTCACAGTGCATTTCTCAGAACTTATCCTGATTTTTTCAGTAGGCATGACTGCATATGAGAATTCTACGCAAGTACTATCGTGGTTGGGTTTTGTTAGAGTGCGGCTCATTCACCAGTAGCTCATTCCTTGAATGTCTCACATTCTAAGCGTTTTTCCTTCCCAATGCTCTTGTCTCCTCCATTCATTTGTCTTTGTGTTTGCATTGTCTGGTAATTTGGATATTTTTATTTGAGATTATTTGGCCTGTGTCAGGTATTCTTCTCTGCGGTCCCCAGAGTCTTGTATCTTGTTTTTAACTTCTTCTTTTTCCTTGCTCTCTTTTTATCAGATGTCATCCATTGTGCCTCGGTATTTTACCCTTGGGTGTTTCAATTATGCATGAATGAGATCTGCCTCACAGTCACATGGCTCCATTTTCAGCCTAAATAACTCCACACAAGAATGAAAGTCTTTGCATTTAACTTGAGGGACTCGCAGCTGGTCGCAGGTTTCATCTAGGTTCATGCTGGTTCTCTCCTAGGAGCGGTTTTGGGGTTGTGTTTAAATCATCTCTCCTCTGCATTCTCTCTGCTCTGGTTTCGACCAAATTTCTGCACCCAGGTCTTTCAGTCTTCACGCCAATATTCCAGCTAAGTCTTTATTTCCATGTTTGCAAATTTGCTACCAGTGGTTGTCTTTGAGTTTCCTCTCAAATAAAAAGCAGTTAATTTAGCAGCGGGTTCTCTAAAAGTCTTAAATCAATGCACAGTGTTTCAGCAATGCCAATAAATCACTCTTCCTCTGTTAAGCCCCACAGTCTAAATCGGTCAGAATTTCTCAGGATTCAAACTTACCACATAAATCGTCTTTGCTAGTGCTAAAAGGTGTGTGTGCCTAAGGCAGATACAGAGAAAGGCAAAAAGGATGTTGCTCTGGGTTGGTTTCCTTTTGTGAAACATTGATCTGGCCATGAATATGAGCCCTCCATTCTCCCAGATTGCCCAGACTGACTTACAGCATTGCCCTATGCAACTATGTGTTTCCAATAGTTAGCACAGTGCCTGGCCCATAGAGGAAATTTAAAATAAATTAATGAAGAAATAAACACAGGAATCATGAATTGTAAGGAGGTTCACTGTGACAAGAATCATTATGTTATATATTTTAACTCATCAATGTAAATTAGGGAAGTAAATCTGAGGTGATCAATAAGAAAAAAAATGGACCGATGAAATTTGAACTAGAACAAGTTCAGTTGTCTTTTCTTGAGCATTATTCTTGCAGGTAATCTTCAAATTGTATGTATTAAATGATTTTAAATACATGTATGCCATCTTTATGTTAGAAGACTCTGGGGCTGCGGATGTGGCTCAAACGGTAGCGCGCTCGCCTGGCATTGCGTGTGGCCCGGGTTCAATCCTCAGCACCACATACAAACAAAGATGTTGTGTCCACCGAACACTAAAAAAAAAAAAATAAATAAATAAATATTAAAAAAGAAGACTGTCATTATTGATGCAATTGAAGTAACAGGAACACAAAATGTAGTCGTACATCACTTAAGAATGAGGACATGGCCTGAGGGACGCTTGAACAATTTCATTGATGTGCAAACATCATAGTGTGTTCACAAATGTGTTCACAAATGATGTCAATGGGCATATAGCCCATGTGACCACCATGGTATATGCATTATCATATGGCATATCTTTAATTTCTTGCTCAACTGATTAAGGAATAATAAGCCATTCAGAGCCTTATTCAGGTTTTTTCAGTCCAGTAATGGCTTAATTCTCCTTACTTTACAGACTCCCAGATACTGGCCCACATAGTGTAAATAATTCTTATGGCCACTCTATAGAGCCTCATCTGGATTTTCCCACCAATATAGTTTAGGTGAGAAACAAGCTCTAAGGTCGAGCAGTATGAGCAATTTCTGGAGCTATTTTAGCTCTGTTGCATCTGCGGAGAACATCTTAAACAACCTGTGTCCAGCCCTCCAGTAGTGCCACGTGGCCACAGATCAACAGCCTGCAACATGAGGATGACACTGTGCATTTTCCATTGCATAGAAGTACACTCCTGCAACATCAGAGAAAGCATGACTAGAATTTGGAAGCAGAAGCATCAAACATAAACAAGAAATTTTGTATGTAGATGGGCATTTCCAGACATTAGGCTTTCATAGCACAGAAGATTCAAAGTATTTTTAAATAAACTCATATAAAGCTATGAACTTTTAAATAAAAAATGAGACTTTAAAAGTATAAACACATTATTGTTGTTGTTGTTGTTATCATCATCATCATTATTTTGATACGAGGGATTGAACTTAGAGGCACTTTACCATTGAGCCACATTTCCAACCATTTTTATTTTTTTTTTATTTTGAGACAGGGTCTTGCTAAGTTGCTTAGGGCCTTGATACATTTCTGAGGCTGGCCTCCATCTTGTAATCCCCCCCTTGAGTTGCTGAGATTACAGGCCTACACCACCAGATTTGGCTCATACATTATTATTAATCACTACCATCATGAAGAAAGAATATATTAATAAAAAAAAGATAGGAAGGGCATAATTTCAGGAGTTCTTGAAGTTGAAGTGTCCTTATTTTTTCTCTAGGTTGGGCCCTGTGGCCTCTGGAGGCTTTCTGCCTCATCCTCTTTAGTCACAAATCTCTTAGGAGATCTTCTAGCTATTTGGATCTTCCAAATATTTCTGTTCCGTTCCGGATAGTGCACAATGGAAAGGTTTAGACTTTCTCTGCATCTTTGATTAACCAAATAGAAGTTGACATTTAAAGTAAGCATTCAAAATCCCCTCAGTCAGTACCAGAGTGACTCCTTTGCCTTGTGTAAATCCACAGACAGTAGCACCAAGCAAAAACCCTGGGAAAAGGAAACACGTATGAATGCCAATTCAAAACTGAGTTTTGCTTACCTACCAGGTAAATCCTTTCTCTTAAGAGACTTCATTATCATTCAAACTGGTCAATTATTACTCTGGAGTATACGTATTCAAAGATAATGAACAGGATGTTTATCTGTGGTGTGATCAGCAGTGCTTCTAATGGGACACGGATGAGGAACAAAGTAAATACAAATCAACAAACAGATGACTTGAGAGAGAACAACACTGTCTCTCTGGGGAATGTTGCTTTTAAAAAAAAATCAGCCTGCTCCAAGACAGGGTATAAGAGATATGATTATTAGTTAAATCATCTTAATGAAATATACAGACCTATGTGCTCTTAGATAGATAATTCATGTGCAATTTTATTATCTCTCAAGGTTTAATTAAATATTTGCCTTTTGGCTAATCAACAGCAATTAATAAGAGATGTTTATATTCATACAACTTATAAGAAATGTTGGCATGGCCTCCACTGGAATTTTAGGGGTCTTCTGTATGAAAAGTGGGGGTTAGCAATGACATGCTGAAGGTTTGCCTGGCTGGAAAGGAGAGGGAAATAGAACCCACAGGATGTTTGACTGTGTGTGGACACGTGATAATTGTGGTTTATAAGATGAAATCTGTCTTTTAGTTCTCATCCCTGGTTTGGTTGCTGTTCTTCCTGATTGCTGGCACAGAGTTCCTAAAACTCATAATTTCCTGGATGATAGGGATGGTAGGAAGATATTTTGTTCCAATATTTGAACTTGGACCCTGATTTCTGATGCAGAACTTCCTCAAACTCCCTGGGAGAAAAGAGTGTGTTGGTTTGAATGAGAGCACTCTTGGAGGGCTCCTGGATAAGAGCTGATCACCAGGAAAGCCAAACCATGGTTAGAAGTTTGGAACTTTCCTCTCTTAACACCTGCTCCCGTCCTTGGGAGAGGGGCAAGGCCTGGAGATTGAACTAATAACTGATCATGTCTATGTACTGAAGCCTTCATAAAAATCCCTAAGGTAGAAAGTTTGGAGGGCTTCCTTTTGGGTTGCTAAGTACTTGGAGGTGCCCGTAGGATGGTACACCCAGGAAGGGCATGAAAGCTCTGTGCCCCTTCCCACGTATCTTGCCATATGCTTTTCTTCCATCTGTCTCCTTTGTAATATTATTTATAATAAACCGATAAATGTTAAGTCAACAATTTCCCTGAGTTCTGTGAGTCACACTAGCAAAAGGTCAAACCAGAGGGGTGGTTATGGGAACCCCAACTTACAGTGGATTGATCAGGAGTTCCAGAAGCCCAGACATGGGACTGGCATATGAAGCGTGTATGTGTGCAGGGGTGGGGGGGCGTCTTGTGGGACTGAGCCCTTCGTCTGTGGGATCTGACTCCAGCTCTAGGTAGATAATGTTAGAATGGAGTTGAACTTCAGGACACCCAGGTGGTATTTGCTAGATAGTTGCTTTTGGTATAATCTCCTCCATGTACATTTTGGTGACCCAAAGTGTCATGATGGAATTATCATAGAAGAACATATCTTGTTTTTTTCCCTGTACTGTATATTATATATGCCTTCTACCAACTGGATGAGATTGATCTGCCTTAATCAAAGTCTATTAATTTAAATGTTGATTTCATCTAAAAAGAATACCTTCATAGCAACATCTAGACTTGAGTTTCACCAAATATCTGGGTAACCTGGTCTAGCCAAATTGACACAAAATTAACCATCACAGACTGAGACCAAAAAAATTTTTAAATGAGAATGTTTATTTTAAAATCAAGGACTTGAAACAGATGACTATTCCGCCTAGATAGATGTAATAAATACTTAATAAATAAACTCTCTTCTTTAAGGATGACACTTCTCTGCATAGAACTCAGAGAAGAAATTTAGATTGACAGGAAAAAGTCATAATGGGCAATTGATCTGGAGTCATCTGTGTCGCAGGAATGTCACCATGTGTTTTATGTATGGACATATACTCATGGCAACTAAAACATGCACAATTGTCACCCAGTAAAGCATAGAACTGCAAGGCAAGAGAAAAGGACGCTTATTAAAAGCAGAAAGAACCAAGAGTGTCATTTGTTTCATAACTTGTCATAAAAATAAATGATGACTTTTTGATCCTCAACTTGGTGCCATTTCATGCAAGCAAGATGACTACTTTTAAGGCCTCAGTCTCTCAAGAGAATAAAAAAGTCAAGGGAAGAGGAGAATCATGAATGACAATGAATGACATGTATACCTTGTATGTTTGGACAGTGGTAAACCCTTTGGGCCTACAAGAAGAAACTTTGACTAACCCCCTGGCAGAAATTCATTTTTGAATTATTTTAAACCATCTGATGTTTCATTAAAACATAACTTGAAGTAAATAAATTCTTCAATTATAGTCCACAATAAACAAAGATTTGGGAGAAGAGGGAAAAGCCCGGCCACCATATAAAATTTATCCAGAGCATCTCTGATTTGGACATCCAGTTTATCAGAATACTTTTGAAGAAGTAATTCTAGTGCTAAAGAAAATGTAAAAGTCACTGTTGATGCTGTTTCTTCATTCAGAGGTGCTGAAATTATTTGTATATTTATGAAATGGACAGAGAAGCCATGCTGAGGCAGGGCTGTGGCATCCATCCCCTATTGACCCTCTGCTGTGGGCAGGTAAGTTTGAGAAAAGGCACTTGATGCTTCTGCCTGGTAACGGCTCACCAAGCTGATACAAGATTTGGCCAGATAAAGGTGCCTCTGTATGACACCTTTTCCTCCAGGGACTGCAGCTCCAGCTGAGGTACAAAGGCAGACAAGTGGAAAGGAGCTGGATTTCAGTCCCCATTTCACACCCCTTTCACTTGGGAGCCTTTATATGAGATCTGAAACACACACACATAGTGGATCGTTGATCCTGAGCTGATGTAACACAGGGGTCTGAATAAGATATTTACTATGACCATATTTGAATGTTAAATTAAATCTGGTAGCTTTCTTTCCTTCTGCTACTGGATTTGATATCAAGTTTTGTAATACCACCTTAATAAGCTGAGTTACAAATCCTTCTAACAAAGAGAATATCAACTCATCCAGAAACACAGAAATAGACTGGGCAAAAGTCTATTATTCTTAACTCCTACATTTTGCTTACCTTTCTTAACACCTACACCTTAAACAATCAGGAAGGAGACAGATGGATGTTCTTTAAGATATGGGAAAAGAGTCATCCAAAGTTTCACCTGTGCAGGAAGAATGAGCTGATGCTGAATGGCAATTATCAAGAATACAAGCAATATGGCTCAGGAGGGTGAGACAGGAGAATTGTGAGTTCAAAGCCAGCCTCTGCAAAATGCAAGATGCTAAACAACTCAGTGTAGACCCTGTCTCTAAATAAAATGCAAAAAAATAGGTCAGTGGATGTGGCTTAGTGGTCGGGTGTCCCTGAGTTCAATCCCCTGTACCCCCTCCCCCCCAAAAAAAAAAACCAGAATACAAGCAACAATAAGTGTTGGCGAGGATGTCGGGTTGGGGAAGGCACACTCATACATTGCTGGTGGTACTGAAAATTGGTGCAACCACTCTGGAAAGCAGTTTGGAGATTCCTTTAAAAACTTGGAATGAAACAACTATTTGACAAGCTATCCCACTCCTAGGTCTATACCCAAAGGACTTAAATTCAGCATACTATAGTGACAATGCCACATCGATGTTTATAGCAGCCCAATTCACAATAGCTAAACTGTGGAATCAATGTAGATACCCTTCATAGATTAAGAAACTGTGATATATATACACAATGGAATATTGCTCAGCCTTGAAAGAGAATAAAATTATGGCATTTGCAGGTAAATGGATGGAGCTGGGGAATATCATACTAAGTGAAGTAAACCAACCCCAAAAACCAAAGGCCAAATGTTCTCCCTGATAAGTGGATGCTGATCCATAATGGGGGCAGGCATGGGAAGAATGGAGGAACATTGATTGGGCTAAGGAGATAGAGGAAAGGGAAGGAGACATGGGAGTAGGAAAGAGGGTGGAATGAGACAGACATTATTACCCTAGGGACATGTATGACTGCACATATGGTGCAATTCTATATAGTACACTACCAGAGAAATGAAAAAACTATGCTCCATTTGTGTACAATGAACCAAAATGCATTCTGCTGTCACGTATAACTAATTAAAACAAATAAAAAAAGAATGATGCTTCATATATTTAAATTTCTGTCTTTGATGCTAAGATAAGTTCCTTTTGAACTGCATATTATGACGGCTGGAAACGGTACACTGTAAACTGCTGTGCACGCAACCTAATTTCTGTGCATTATCTTGCATACTGCCTCTATTAAATATCATGTTTATAAATAAAAAAAGAATGAGCAGTTGTTTAAAATATTTCTCCTTATGGCCATTTTGGGGGATCTCTTCCTCCTCCTCAACCCTATGTCTGTCCTTCTCAGGATTAGAAAGTTGCTTTTTGACCTTGCTAGCAGGAGAAACAAGTGGACTAGGAAGTGGCTGATAACCCAAGGTGGAGGCTGAGTCACAAGAGCAGCACTCCCTTGGAAGAGTAGAAAGAAGTGGTTTTAAAGATCTAGGGACTAGAACCATGTAGGATTGAGAGTGTGGGACTAGAAAAACAAAGTCCAGAGAAGATGGGCTCAGTGATAGTCACAGGAAGTTCTCTAACACCAAGAGTGAGAGATCAGGAGCCTGGAAAAGGAAGTGGGATAAGTTAACAAACTAAGGAAAACACTCTTTAAGTCTCTTTGTCCTTGGGCATCTATATATATTGGTGTGGACTGAACGAGAGCACATCAGAAAGAAACTCATTATTTCTGCGGAGTGTGTGTGTGTGTATGTGAACGAGAGAGAGAGAGAGATCTATCACTGTTCTCTCTCTCTCTCTCTCTCTCTCTCTCTCTCTCACTTATCCCCACTGCCTTCTCCAAGCTTGTGATCTCTCACTCCTGAGATGATAGAATTAGTAGATGTGAACCCAAAAGTGGTAAAGAATACATCACCCTTTCTCCTTCCCTCTCCTCCATTTAAAGACTCTTACCTAAAGATAGGAAGGCAAATCAAGTCATGGAAAGAAACAACTCACCAGTAAGACCACTGCTATTTTCAGTTCCAACTAGAGCGGGGACAGTGCCTTGGTTTCAGATAATAAAGCCACAGCACATTCTGGGAGAGGCTGGCAAATCAGCCATTACTGTCCAGAGAAATTGTTCCACCAGGTCCAGATTCACTTGAGCTGTTTGAAGTTTTAGAACATGGTGAAAACTTCTGATCTGTACCAGATGAATGTACCAGGGTTGATGTTCAGTACATTGGGACTGATTAGTCACTTCAGGGGTTTTCTACATCCTTTCTTTTCTCTCCTTTTCTGATTTTTGGTTATTTCACTGCCATTAGCAAATCCATGAGAAATAAGAAGAAATAGAAGATATAATCAAATCCTAAACCTCAGGGTTGTCTCCCTGCTCTCTGATTTACTTGGATTTAGTTAGGAGGAAAGTTGGACATTTTGATTAAAAGACAGTTTGGGGCTTATACGTGAATGTCAATGATCTATCTCATCTCCAGTGGAGATCACATACTGCCATTCTTAGTGTGGGAGAGAAATCTGCAAGAGTGGGCTGTGCTGGGTTCTCCTGACTCTGCCTTTAGTTCATTTCCTCTCTTTGGACCTCACTTTTCTCAACTGTAAATTGGACCAGAGGTTCTCCAATTGACTAGAAATTCTCCCTTGTTGCTAGTGAGTCACTATTATAGAAATTCATTTGTAACTAAAAGTTCTTACATCAATCTAGCCTCCTTGTGATCTTGGGTCATCATAAGGAGACCAGTTGGAAGAAAGGTGAATCTTTTGGTCATAAAATAGAGCTAGAAAAGTGGATTTGCTCTCCTTAATCCCTTGCTCCTTCATGTAATCCACCTTTCCAGTTGGTTGCTATTCCATTACCTTACTGTCTTTGGTTTTTAAGGAATAATCAGTAGTGGCCCTCCTCTTCCACCCTCCCTGCTGGATGTATGAGCTTTACTGTAACTAACACCCTCATCCCCACAGTGCAGGACCTGGCCAACATATCCACCTCCCTCAACATCTCTAGACTTCAGAGTATACAAATACTAACTCTTGTACAACTCAAACATTTGTTTTAATATAACTTTAGCTCTTACCCTAGCACAACTCAAACACAGTATTTCTGCCTCTCTTAATGATGTATTATCGTTTCCATTGCTATGTGGAATCTTAAACTAGAGAAGCAGTTTTGGTCTGTTTTTATTATTTTCTGGATATTAGCAGAGCAGCTGTCCCAGAGTTTTGAGGAACTCACTTTGACTTTATCTTCACTGATGGTATGATATAACGTGTCTTCATATGTAACCAGTGTTCATATCCAACTACAGGAATGAATTAAAAAGACAAAAGAAACTTTCAGAGTAAATATTTAATCTAGTTAATATACACGCTCTTAAGTACCAAATATTCACTTGTTCATTCTCCACCAAAGTTTATTATCTTATAAAGCTTTGCTATTTCATACTCAAGCGTTTTCCCCTCATTTTTAAAAATAATTATCCTAAAATTTAACATGCCCGTACTTCTTGCTAATGTTAACTGTCAGTGGCTTCATTTTGGTCGTCTGGGGGTAGACATTCCTCCTCATACCCCAAACTCTGTCCTTTTACATTGCTACTTTTTCCACAATTCTGTTTTACTTTTTTTTTTTTTTAAACCATGAGCCCTTTGTTTTCCTTATCTCTCTGAAGAGGTATATATTGAAGTTTCTAAAGCTTTCAGACACATACCTCATACATGTGTCTTGAGAAATAGGTGCAATGAAGGAAGTTTGATATCTTTATAATGATAATTTAATGGCTGTACTACTTGATGTTAGGAAATTCCTCAAAGTAAAATAGTCAGACTGAGATTACACTATGTGTAGTCATTAAGAATGTCTGATAGGCATAGTATGAATCATAGATTAAAATGTATTCTGACTTCAATTTAAAGCATTAGCTTAAACAATTCTCTATAGAATAAATAGTATCTTGACCTAGATTTTGATTATTATCTTTCATTCAGTCCCAAGAAGACCTTCAAACTCACTTGCCCGAGGCACTCGTAAGCTCCAGGTGTTTCTGGCTCATGAAAGAAAGATAAGAATCACTCTTGAGAAGTAAGAAATCCTACAGTAAAAATCAGCGTGGGGTTATCTCTTTGTATCCTTTAACAAAATCAATCACACTTTTGTAGAATCTTAATTTATCATTATCAATTTATTTGACTCTTTAACCAAAATCCATTGTATTAAACTGGCTGCCATGTGTAAGCATTACCACAACTAAAGTGAAAGGGGGAGTGCTGTGGTCTGAATGTTTGTGTCTCCCCAAAATCCATATGAAATCTAACTCCAGAGTGATGGTGTTAAGAGGTAGGGACTTTGTGAGGTGGGGACTTTGGGAACAGGCATTATGAATGGAATTCATGCCTTTATAGGAGAGTCTTGAAGGACAGCTTCATATCTTCCACCACGAGATGCCACACAAGAAAGCACCATCTATGAACCAGAAAAGTAGACCCTCACCCCACACCCAATGTGCTGATGTCTTGATCTTGGACTTCCCAACCTCCAGAACTAAGGGAAATAAAATTCTCTTGCTTATAAACTACTATTTTATGATAGTTTGCTATATCAGCCAGAACAGATGAAAATAATATACATTAAGTGGGTTTGGGCCATAATCCTGAAAGATACAATCCCAAATAATGTTGAAATATTGAAGATCAAAATCTCTGAAGTCTAAGATCCTGAAAGATCAAAACCCCAAAAGTATAATTCTGGAAAAATAATCTCTAAAAAAAATCTTTAAAATTTTTGCTCTTTTTGACATTCTATGATCTTACACACACCAACATGAGCTTTCCTTGTTAAATAATCTGCTCCACAAGGATTTATATATATAGATGACAAATTTGGCAGAAACAATACTGGTGATTAAATAGCAACACCAGTACATATCTTATTCTACTGTGCCTAAAATTATTTTTGAGTCAGTCAGAAACCACTGGCTTCTTTAGGCAAATGCAGCTTTAATTCAGTCAGATTTCCTGAAATTTTATCAGCTGGAAGAAATGCCAATGCAAAAAAAAAAAAAATGATGCATTTTTAAACTGAATATTTTGTCTCTGCCCTATGAATCCACTCGTGTGAATCTACTTACAGACCAAGTAGCCAATCCATTTATGTGAACTTTCTGCCAAATGCACCAGCTGAAGGGAAAAAGAAACTTTATTGGCAATATCTTAAAATTCACTTTTGGAAGCTTTGACCACAGTTAATTCCAAATCTGTCATTATGATCTAGGGACTCGGTTGAAGTCCATTTCCATCTTCAAATAAGAGTACAATGGGGGGCTGGGATTGTGGCTCAGCGGTAGAGCACTGGACTAGCACGGGGCAGGACCGGGTTGGATCCTCAGCACCACATAAAAATAAAGGCATTGTGTTGTGTCCATCTACACCTAAAAAGTAAATATTTTTTTTTTAAAAAAAGAGTACAATGGTTAATTTGAAAATGGTTAAATGGTAATTGTCAACCTGATTGGATTAAGAGATGCTGAAGATTAAGAGGCTTCTGGGTGTGTCTCCGAGGGTGTGTCTAGGAATGATTGACGTGGGATAACCAACTGAAGTGGAGACACCCTCCAAGTGTGGGCAGCACCATCCAATAGGTTGGCGGTTTTGATGGAATAAATTTGGAAGAACAAGGAAGCAGCAGCAGACAAGCTCGATTCTCCTTGAACAGGTCTTTGATTGCTGCTGCGATTGCCTGAGTCCTCAGACTCTCACTCCTTCACACTTTCAAGGTGGACTGCCCGTGTTCTGCCCGTGTTCTTCAGGGAGTTTCCAGAAGCCTTCAGTCTCAGACTGGGGTAGCATCATTGATCCCTCTTGTTCTGAGGTCAACATCTTGGACTGCGCAGCTTCTGGTTCCTCCAGCTCTCCAGCCTGCAGACCAGACCGCCAATGTGGACTATCCAGCTTCTGGCTGTGTAAGCCAATCTAATAAATTCCCTTTTTATAAATTATACCTCCTGTAGTTCTGTTCCTCTGGAGAACCCTGACTAATAGCAAGAGTTTATAAAGTGAATTGTTTTTTTCCACTTGTTAATGCATAGATGAGTTGGTAAGTTCTAGAATTTTCAGATCCAGCAGGGGCATGAATGGTCTAAAGATGGTAAACATCAGTGGCACTAGTTTTGAAAGTGGCATCTGTTAGTCAAAATGAAGCATGTGTTAGTTTTTCAGTGTTAGATTTAAGGGTAAATGCAAGTCTATCTTCTTTGACAGTCAGATCCCTAAGAGTAGATAACTGAGGACCCTGTGTCAGCAAGTCTGGCTCAGGAGATCTGCGAGCTTGTCAATTTTTTCAACCCTGACAAAGGACATTTTTGAAGGTGAGCATGTCAATACATGAAAAGGGGAAGAAGTAGCCCACAACTGAATGATTTGGCAGGGGAGACTTCTGGTATATTTTGATTGTGTTTTTACTTCCTTTTTCATCTTTGAAACATTCAGTGCACTCATATTTGAGTTCTAGTTTTTCTAGAGTTTTGAACATGAAGGGATGCTGTACGTTGTCGAATGCTTTTTCTGCATCTATTGAGATGATCATATGGTTCTTATCTTTAAGTCTATTGATGTGGTGAATAACATTTATTGATTTCCATATATTGAACCAGCCTTGAATCCCAGGGATGAATCCTATTTGATCATGGTGCACAATTTTTTTGATATGTTTTTGTATCCGATTCGCCAGAATTTTATTGAGGATTTTTGCATCTAGATTCATTAGAGATATTGGTCTGTTGTTTTCTTTCTTTGAAGTGTCTTTGTCTGGTTTAGGAATCAGGGTGATGTTGGCCTCGTAGAATGAATTTGGAAGTTCTTCCTCTTTTTCTATTTCCTGGAATAGCTTGAAAAGTATTGGTATTAGTTCTTCTTTAAAGGTTTTGTAAAACTCTGCTGTATACCCATCCGGTCCTGGGCTTTTCTTAGTTGGTTGTCTTTTTATGGCTTCTTCTATTTCCTTGATTGATATTGGTCTGTTTAGGTTGTCTATATCCTCCTGACTCAATCTGGGCAGATCATATGACTTAAGAAATTTATCAATGCCTTCACTATCTTCTATTTTATTGGAGTATAAGGATTCAAAATAATTTCTAATTATCTTCTGTATTTCTGAAGTGTTTGTTGTGATACTGCCTTTTTCATCCCATATGCTAGTAATTTGAGTTCTCTCTCTTCTTCTCTTCGTTAGCATGGCTAAGGGTCTGTCGATCTTATTTATTTTTTCAAAGAACCAACTTTTAGTTTTGTCAATTTTTTCAATTGTTTCTTTTGTTTCGATTTCATTAATTTCAGCTCTGATTTTAATTATTTCTTGCCTTCTACTTCTTTTGCTGTTGTTTTGCTCTTCTTTTTCTAGGATTTTGAGATGAAGTGTGAGATCATTTATTTGTTGGTTTTTTCTTTTTTTAAGGAATGAGCTCCAGGCAATGAATTTTCCTCTTAGAACTGCTTTCATTGTGTCCCATAGATTCTGATATGTTGTGTCTGTGTTTTCATTTATCTCTAAGAATTTTTTAATTTCCTCCTTGATGTCTTCTATAACCCATTGATCATTCAGTAACCTATTGTTCATTCTCCAAGTGATGCATGATTTTTCCTTCCTTCTTTTATCGTTGATTTCCAGTTTCATTCCATTATGATCAGATAAGATGCATGGTATTATCTGTACTCCTTTATAATGTCTAAGAGTTGCCCTGTGACATAATATATGATCTATTTTTGAGAAGGATCCATGTGCTGCTGAGAAAAAAGTGTAACTGCTTGATGTTGGGTGGTATATTCTATATATGTCAATTAAGTCTAGGTTATTAATTGTATTATTGAGTTCTATAGTTTCTTTATTCAACTTTTGTTTGGAAGATCTGTCCAATGGTGAGAGAGGTGTGTTGAAGTCTCCCATGATTATTGTATGGTGGTCTATTAGACTCTTGAACTTGTGAAGAGTTTGTTTGATGAACATAGCTGCACCATTGTTTGGAGCATATATATTTATGATTGCTATGTCTTGTTGGTGTATGGTTCCCTTGAGCAGTATGTAGTGTCCCTCTTTATTCCTTTTGATTAACTTTGGCTTGAAATCTATTTTATTTGATATGAGTATGGACACTCCTGCTTGTTTCCGAAGTCCATATGAGTGATATGATTTTTCCCAACCTTTCACCTTCAGTCTATGTATGTCTTTTCCTACCAAATGCATCTCCTGTAGGCAGCATATTGTTGGATCTTTTTTTTTTCATCCATTCTACTAGCCTGTGTCTCTTAATTGGTGAGTTTAAGCCATTAACATTTAGGGTTATTATTGAGATATGGGTTGTTCTTCCAGCCATATTTGTTTATTTCTGTTACTAAACATGGTTTGTTTTCCTCTTTGATTATTTTCCCCCCCTTTACTGTCCTACCTCCCACTGTTGGTTTTCATTGTTATTTTCCATTTCCTCTTCCTGTAATGCTTTGGCGAGTATGTTTTGAAGAGATGGTTTTCTAGCTGCGAATTCTTTAAACTTTTGTTTATCGTGGAAGGTTTTAATTTCATCTTCCATCCTGAAGCTTAATTTCGCTGGACACACAATTCTTGGTTGGAACCCATTTTCTTTCAGTGTTTGAAATATGTTATTCCAGGATCTTCTAGCTTTCAGAGTCTGTGTTGAAAGATCAGCTGTTATCCTGATTGGCTTACCCCTAAATGTAATCTGCTTCCTTTCTCTTGAAGCTTTTAGAATTCTCTCCTTATTCTGTATGTTGGGCATCTTCATTATAATATGTCTAGGTGTGGATCTCTTATGATTTTGCACTTTAGGCGTCCTGTAGGCTTCTAGGATTTGGGATTCTGTCTCATTCTTCAAGTCTGGGAAGTTTTCTCGTATTATTTCGTTGAACAGATTGCTCATTCCATTGGTTTGGACCTCTATACCTTCCTGTATCCCAATAACTCTTAAGTTTGGTCTCTTTATGTTATCCCAAATTTCTTGGATGTTCTGCTCATGGTTTCTTAACAGTCTCGCTGAGCTGTCTATGTTTTTTTCAAGTTGAAATACTTTGTCTTCATTGTCTGATGTTCTATCTTCTAAGTGTTCTACTCTGCTGGTAGTATTCTCATTTGAGTTTTTAAGTTGGTTTATTGCTTCCTGCATTTCTAGGATTTCTGTTTGTTTGTTTTTTATAACCTCTATCTCCCTATATAGTTGATCTTTTGCTTCTTGGATTTGTTTATGTAATTCATTGTCGAAGTGAGCTTTCATTGTCTGATTTTGCTGTCTAATGTCTTCCTTAAGACTCCAGATCATTTGAAGCATGTAAATCCTGAATTCTTTATCTGACATTCCATCTGCTGCAGCTATTACCTCTTCTAAAGTTGAGTTGACCTGCATTGCTTGTGGTCCTTTCTTTCCTTGTCTTTTCATACTGCTTGCGTTTCTTTCTGCTTGGTGAAACTGTTGTGTTATTGAATTTTCCCCCTATATATTTATATTGCTCTTGTATAGTTGCAAAGTCTCCCTTGCAGGGGCGGGCGACGGCTATGCTCCTCCTCCAATTGGGGCGATGTGTCTACCATGCAGGCAGGCCTCTGGGCCCGCTCCGCGGGTCGGTCACAGGTCTGCCCAACTTGCAGGAGCTAGCAGCAGCTCTGCTCCGCCCCTCCTCCAGTTGGGGCGATGTGTCCACCACATGGCGGGTCGCTGGGCCTGCTCCGCTGGTTGGTTGCAGGTCTGCCCACCTTGCAGACGCGGGCGGCGGCTCAGCTCCGCCCCTCCTCCAATTCCAATTTTCTATTTTTGCAACACCAATAGTAATCATCTTGCAAACTTTATCTTTCACCATTGAATATTTGTTCTTCCTAGTATGATGCAAATATTTCACATACAACTGAAAATGCACTAATCCCACTACTCATATGTGCCCCCTACCCCCACACGCACACTTGGAAATCACTGTTTGTGGGATTCCTACTTTTATGATTTAAACCTTCGGGGTTTTAATCTTTCAGGATTGTTATTTGGAGACTTTATACTTTAGGAATTTTTATCTTTGGGTGTCCAATATTCAGTATTATGAAGTTCTGGAGCATGTCTTTTGGGATTATGATTGGCACCAAATTTAAATGTTCCTATTATGTAATTTTATTTTGAAAGTGATCATTTCTAACTACTACATTTAAATTGCTTGCTGGAGTGGTGGTGTATGCCTGTAATCCCAGAGGCTTGGGAAACTGAAGAAGGAGGATTATGAGTTCAAAGCCAGCCTCAACAAAAGCAAGGCACTGAGCAACTCAGTAAAGACCTGGTCTCTAAATTAAAAAGGGCTGGGATGTGGCTTAATGGTCAATTGCCCCTGAGTTCAATCCCCAGTACCATAAATAAATAAATAAGATTGGTATCTAAATAGTTAGGACTAGTGACTGAAAGTCTGGAGGCAAAGATATCACACAAACCCAGTAAGGAGTGAAGGCAGAGCAGTAAAGCAGATTCCTCGGGGCTAGATCAATGGCTCATGTGGAAACAGAGGCAGTCCTGAGGGAAATGAGCAGACCTACCAGATGAAGGGACTGGCCACCAAGTGGAACTTGAGTTAG
Organism: Marmota monax; assembly: GCF_021218885.2. Lineage (NCBI taxonomy): Eukaryota > Metazoa > Chordata > Mammalia > Rodentia > Sciuridae > Marmota > Marmota monax. Next base: position 43,611,331 of record NW_026693571.1, read on the forward strand.
CTTTGGTTTGACTCTATCTATACTACTCCCACTATCAAAATTCCAAGAAAATACTAAGTACATATTACATATTTGTTTTATAAATGTTGTTGAACATGATGACAATATCCTCCTGGTTTAGATGTTATCAAAGCAAAATTCTCAGTTTTTGTTCTCAAAAGAAAGTAGATATATTTTCTTATTACATAGCACATTAATACCTCCTCTTTTAATAATTTTGTTTCCTTCCTGGTTTTAACCACAATCAACATTCTCATTTTATATCACTTCTGCTTCCAAATATAAATCTCCGAGTTTATTCAAATGATTCTTTGCCATCTTCGCCCTGAATATCTAATTGACATCTGAAATTTAACCTGTCCAAATAGCATCATGGATTTTCCCTTTTTCTTTTCTGCCTGAGTTTCTCTCCTGGGAGTGACACACATTATTTTTGTCATATTCTATTGGCTAGAAACAAGTCACAGATGTAACTCACACTCACACCTAAGAGCAAGGTGTGAACACCTAAGACTAATAAATGCAGTTGTTGTCTGAGAAATCTCCTAGGCCACTCTTGTCTGCCTGACATCCACCAAGTAGATAGAGACCTTTTAAACATATCAAAAAGATTGTACTGCTCTCTTGCTTAAATTTCCCTACTGATGTTCTAACACCCACCCATAACATAAACCAGTTTCTTTATCAATGCCTAATAGTCTAGGTAGTTACCCCTCTACCTCCTCTTCTCCCCACCTGAATCACTACCCACAAACCAAATATATGTTCTGACTGTTGGCCAGTGATTAGATTTCTGTGCTCTCCAGCAAATTGCTATAAACTTCACAACTTCAAGCAGCACATCTATTATCTCATGGTTCCTCTGAGCTTCAAAGCTTAGCCAGTTCCTCAGGGTCTCAGTAAGGCTATAGTTAAGGGGCTCACCAGGGCTGGGTTCTCATCCAAAGGCTTGACGAGAAAAGAATCTCTTTTCCCAAGGAAGGTTTTTTTTTTTTTTTTTAAACACTCAGTTTCCTGTGGCAGTAGGATCCATGGAAGCTTGCTTTTTCAAAACCAACAATAGAGGGAGGAAGAGAGATTTGAGTGAGTCTGACAGCAAGATGGACTCATATCACATAATCACACAAGTGACATGATTTATTTTTGTCATCTTCTATTGATTAGAAGCAAATCACAAATATAACTCACACTTCAGCAGAGCAAGGAGTCAACACCAAAACTGGAGCATCATGGGAGGCACTAGAGTCGATTTACCAACTCTGCTCCATCTCTGGGGCTCAGCCTGCACTACTCCACTGACCTGCGATGCTGTTCCCACACCTGTGCGGACCTCTCCTTTCTATCACTCATTTAGGTTTCAGCTCAAAGCCACTTTTACACAACAGCCTTGCTCTCACCACGCAATCGAAACAGACATCCAAAGTGCACATCTGAGCATGTGCGCGCACACATACACATCTCTTGAATTATATGCCTTGTTTTATTTTATTCATAACCTTGAAATTGTCTTGTTTACTTATTCATTATCTGTCTCCTATTCCCCCCATGAGAGTGTAATGTTCAAAAGACCTGAGTGTTTTGTTTAGCATTGTATTTTCAGCATACAGAAGTGGCACCCAATAGCATAACTAATGATGTGGGGTAAACTTAAAGGAATATTGTAATAAATAGTTTATAGTTTACACTTTTTCTTGAAGTAATGAACAAAAAAATAGTATAAGATTCCCATCTGAAAAACTTTTAAAAATGTATCAAAACCTCATTCTAATAATCAGGTTGGGAATGTGACCAGCAATGTGAAAAATAAAGTCTTGGGGAGATTGAGGTCTGAGTTAAAATTCATAATTATTTATAGCTTATTATTGTAAATGGATTATGAAGGAAAAGCATAGGACTTGTAAAAGTTTTGTTTCTGTGGTGATAATTATATTCCTAAATGTAATGATTGGAGTATTTGTGTGTTTATGTGTGTATGTGTTTGTGCAATTCTGTAAGTATTGCAGACTCAAGTCACAGAATTTCAACTGATTTAAGAACCCCTGTGTCTTTTCAAGTTGGGAAAATAGAAAAATTAAGTGGCTGTAATACTCACTGAATAGAAGAGATATTGAAGTAAGTTGCTCTTGAGAGTTCCATGCGGAGTCACCATGCAACAGCTCTATGTGTTTTTGTAGATTTCAAGACAAGTATTTACCAGTTCACCAAGAAGGAATTAGGAAGAAAAAACCTAGTTACATTAGCCAAAATGCCAAAAAGACTGTCTTACACAGCAGATTGCCAATTTATGTTCAAATCTGCATTTGATGAGGCAACAAATCCTGACCACTGACTTCAGAACATAACTTCCTTTTTCAATGTAGAAAGTAATTTGTAGGTCAGAAATTCTGCTGGTGGATGCAGAATTAGAGAGAATTCAGCTGTCCTTAAAAGACATGTCCACCCAAATGGAACAGAAGAGAAGACACAGAGACAAACCCACTTACTTACACCTATCTGATACTTGACAAAGGTGCCAAAAATATATGTTGGAGAAAACAGCCTTTTAAACAAAGGATGCTAGGAAAATTGGATATCCATAAGTAGAAGAAAGAAACTAGATCCCTATCTCTCACATTGTATAAAAGTCATATCAACTGGATCAAAGACTTAGGCATTTGACCAGAAAACTTGCAACTGCTAGGAAAAAAAAACATAGGACCAACACATCATAATATTGGTGCAGGTACTGATTTCCTTAACTGGACCCCAAAAGCTCAAGAATAAAACCAAGAATTAATGAGTGGGATGCCATCAAATTAAACAGCTTCTGTGCAGCAAAGGAAACAATTAAGAGTGTGAAAAGAGAGTCTACAAAACAGGGAAAAATCTTTGCCAGCTGCTTCTCTGACAAGGGATTAATATCCAAAATATATAAAGAACTCAACACCAAAAATAAACAAAGAAATCTAAATAACCCAATTAATAAATGGGCAAAAGAACTAAACAGATATTTCTCAAAAGAAGAAACACATATGGCCAAGAAATACATGAAAAAAATGTTCAACATCTCTAGCAACCAGGGAAATTCGAATCAAAACTACGCTAAGATTTCATCTCACTTCAATCAGAATGGCAGTTATCAAGAAGACAAATAATAAATGCTGTCAGGGATGTGGAAAAAAAGGTACGCTCATACATTGTTGGTAGGACTACAGAGTAATACAGCCACTCGGGAAAGCAGTATGGAGAGTCCTCCAAAAACTAGGAATGGAAACACTACATGACCCAGCTATTCCACTCATTTGTATTTATTCACAAGAACTAAAATCAACATACTACAGCGACATAGCCACATCAATGTTGATAGCAGCACAACTCACAATAACCAAATTATAGAATCAACCCAGATGCCTGTCCATAGATGAATGGATTAAGAAATTGTGGTATATATACACAATGGAATTTTAGCCATAAAGAATGAATTACAGCGTTTGCTGGTTACTGGATGTAACATCATGAGAACATTATGCTAAGAGAAATAAGCCAGTCTCAGAAAAACAAGTATCAGTTGTTTTCTGTCATGTGTGTAAATCCAGAGCAAAATAATAGAAAGATGGAGGGGAGGATCAGGGTGCATAAAGATATAGAGAGGATTAACAAAGAAGAAGCAAAAGATTGAGAGGAACAGAGGGAAAGGAAAGAGAGGAAATGCAGAATGATTTTTTTAAAATCATGCTATGTGGATATATAAAAATATCACAGGAAATTTCACCATTAAGTAGGAAGAACCAATCAAAAATAAATTGATGAGTGAAAGGAAGAACATTGGAGAAAGAAGACTGAAGTAAGGGAGGGAAAAGGAGGGACCATGAACTGAAATTAAATGCCCTGCATGTATGATTTTGTTGGAATGAAACCAACTATTACGTATAACTATAGTGTTCTAATTTTTTGAAAAAAAAATGGCATGTCCACCAGGTTTTGGCTGCCTGTAGGTTTGTCTTACTCTAGCAACTCTTAGCCTTAGCTTCTTTGGACACAGCTGGGGGACACTTGGCAGAGTCTTCTTCATCTTCTGCCTTCTTCTCTTTTCAGCAGTCACAACATGGTCTCTCCTAGACAATCTGTATATATATTAGTGAAACTGATTATAGACTCCATTTCCAAAAATATAATGTTATGGTTTGGATGTGAGGTATCCCCCTAAAGCTCCCAGGTGAGACGATACAAGAAGGTTCAGAGAAGATGTGATTGGGCTATGAGACCCCCAACGCAATCAAGTGAATTAATCCCCTGATGGGATTAATTGAGTAGTGAAGGCAGGTAGGGTGTGGCTGGGGGAGATGGGGCATTGGGGGTGTGGCTTTGGGGTATCTGTCTGTGTTTGGCACGTGGAGATCTCTCTCTTTGCTCCTGATTGTCATGTAAGCTGCTTCCCCCCACCACACTCTTTCACCATATTGTTCTGCCTCACCTTGAGCCCCAAGGAATGGAGCTGGTTGTCTATGGATTGAGACCTCTGAATCTTTGAGCCCCCAAATAAACTCTTCCTCTCCTAAAGTTGTTCTGGTCGGGTCCTTTAGTCACAGCAGCAAAAAAAAAAAAAAAAAAAAAAAAAAAATCTGACCAAAACATACACCTAGGTCTTCCTAGGCAAACGTCCTCAACACTTATAAACCGTTTCAGATAATAGGCTATTTTTATGGATGTTTTGTCTTGCTTTAGTAGATGACTTTTTCTTTTTTTTATATAGTTAACTTTTAAAAATTTTGTTTACTTTTTACAGCTCACAGTTTCATTTAAAAGCCTCTTCCTCTCCCTGTCAGTACATCCTCTTCAGCACCTGTAGCTTCTCTGAACTGACTATCTGCTCTGCTTTTTACTTTATTAAATAATCATCTGCTCAGCTAGTTTGGGTGACACTAATAGGGAAAAAAAATGAAAAATATTTTCATTATAAATTTCATCAATATTTTAGAAGGATAAGCCATTGGAAAACATCTGCAGTTTTCTATCGCAATTTTCAACATTTTCTCTCTGGAACAGAAAGTGATGAAGGGGACAATGGAGATACTGAAATAAATATATTGAATGTCAGGTTTCTTGAGGATATTTATTCTCCCTTCATTGTGTTGTTGGAGCAGTGAAACGTGACACAGAAGTGCTCTTCTGGAATCTCTGTTTAACGACTTGCACGATGAACTCTATCTACTGAGAATGCTAACAATGGTAGCTTCTTTAGTTTTCAACAGCACTGCCGTCTCCATTTCAACTCTCAATCTGAATGTTTTAAAAAGGAGATATGATTTGGAGAACTTTTGAGACTTATTTTAAGCAAGACATTAATATTTTTCTATTAGAAAACCAGTAGGAATCATTAACTGAGCAAGATTCTGCTTATGAAAAATATGCCTTCAATCTGTGAATTTTGTGCATAATTAAGTAAGTCCATCTTGTCCGGCTGCAGCACCATCTTATCTGTAGTAAGCTCTTATTCAGTTACAACTACCTAGTCAGAAAGGCTTCTACACCTCTAAAGGTCTCTTTTGCCCTAAAACGTTCTACCACTTCAAAAGCAGTTTCTTGATGAACTAAAAAGTACTCTTATGCGAGTTGTTGGGATTGGCAAAAAACCAAACTGAACAATGAAGGATGCATGCACACCAGGAGTTCCAGAAGGCAGGAAAGAGAAACAGTAATGACTCTAGTGGTGAAAGTCAGGCTGAATAGCCTTCAGAGACCAAGTCATCCTTTCTGGAAAGAGGAAGTAAGTTAGTGAAAGGTACACCAAAAATGAGCAAGTGCAAAGAGTAATGATGGAGAGGTGTAGGGGGCTTTGGACAGATGTTAGAATATTCTGTAAAGATTACAACCTGCTAATCAAATTGACTGCTATTATCTATTATTAGTTGGTGGTAGCCAATCAGATAATATGGAGACTATATTAAGGATGTGATTTGGAAAAGGTGCTAAGAGACATCTTCCCTTCACTGGGACTGTTCCCATCTTTGACACACAACTAGTCAAAGTTAGTAGAGCATAATGATTGGGTGCAAGGACTTTGGAGTCAGAATTTATAAAAAAAAAAATCTCAGCTCTGTAGGTTATTAGCTGGGGACACTGATGCAGTACAACAGAGCCAGATACACGCTGTACATCTGCAGGCAGCTTCATGAAACAGAGGAGGGTAATCCTCTCAAACAGTAAGGTCAGATTGGTGGTGGACTTGAATATACCCATCTCTCCCCATGGACATCTAACTCTCACTGGTGGCCTGAATCCTACATGGTGCTGTTCTGGTCATAAGGTCACCACTGCTCCCAGGCTTTCCAGTCCTGCCTGGGCATTATGACTCACTTCTTGTTCAGAATCTAGAGCAGAAATGCCTAATTGGCTAAAATTGGCAATGTGTCCATGCTCTTATTGACAAAAGTTTTGGGAAAGTAACTTCCTGGCATATTGAGCTTCTGTAAATGAAAGTGGGCTCTCTACAGAGTACAAGATTTCTTAAATATACATAGAAGGTTCAGATGCTGGGTGACCGAAAAGAATGGCAAATTTTCATCATAATCAATCCCTCTGGCTGCCTGACATCAGCACACACCATCATTCCTATACTCACATAGAGAAATTCCTGTTTACACAACCAAAACCATGACCATTTCATCCCCAAAAGGGTCACCAAAAGTCTCACTGGTTAACTACATTCATATTCAAGTGCAAGACCACTCAGTAACCTTCATTATCTCTCAAGTTCTGGGATGATTGCATCTCAAAATTATGGGGAGATTCAAGTTTGTTTCTGCAGTATGTTAGGCACAAATACATGTATGCATGCATAGATTTCCCTCTCCACTGTATGTTTTCTTTTTTTTTTTCTATTTAGTACTCAGGTGGTCAAGGTTCCTCGCCTGATAGATGAACTTAAAAATTCATGTCAAATGCATATGGTTTCTTGGTGTTCCAAAATTATGAGATTGTTGTAGTCTTCTAATGGCTCTAGCCATTAGACACAAATGTCTGAAAGACACTTCAAGACTCCCCTGGATTTTGTCCTAGTTTGATTTTATCTTGATAGAGAAGATCAGTCATCCCATTTAATCCAACAACCTCTAGGAGGAGCCCAAAACACCATCTGGTGGTCTTAGCCTCCAATTCAACAGAAGTAAATTTGGGTCCCCTAGTAGAATCATTTCTCCTTTTGGTGCTAAGAGCTTTTACGGAGCACATTCTAGAGTTTTATATTGCTGAGTAGTAAATTTCTACAAATTAGATATCATGTGCAATGTCAAGCAGTGTCACTTCTACCTTTGGGTTCTTGGACCCTAGAATCCTGGCTCTGTGAGACAGCACTGTACATTGATTCCTGGTTCAGAGTACATAATATATCCTGTAAGAAAACACTCCAAACTTAGAAGGTAATGTGTCCCAGTTGGAACTCTGAGTCTTAATTTGTTTCTTTCCATAAGTTTATATATATATATATATATATATATATATATATATATATATATGAATAATAGATTATAGATAAAAGCAAAGAATCTATGAACATCAGAAACAAAACAAACAAACAACTCTTAACACATGTATCGTGGCCATACAAGGCATTTATAAGTACAAGGATGCTGCTGCTATCAGAAGCATGGTCAATAAGAAAGGCATATTCATAAATAGAATAGATGTCTCTTTAGTTAGGACAAAACACTGCCTCTTTGGGAGAGAAAGTAGATATTGTGATTAACTACTACTAGCTAATAGGTTGGCCTTCCCAGGGTAGGGAACTTGGAGTTGTTCACTGCGGCATACAAAACAGGCTCTGAGCAGTGGAAAAGGCCAGGCTCTCCTTACTGAGGGCAAATCCTTGTGACTGTGCCTCTCCAACTGTAACCTCCATCCCTGTCAGTATAATCATGCTGCTCATAAATCATTGAGAAAGCACTGAAGCAAATTGACCTCCACTATATGATAGGAAATCATATCCGCCTGGTTACTAAGAGTCTTTTCTGCCCATTCTGGGTCATTTTTAAGTAGACAAGATGATATGCCATTCAATGTTCCGCTCCTGGGAAGGCTAGGCTCTACTAGTTGGAATTCTGACCTTGTGTATCATGACATAACATGTTGAAGAGAATTTAGGAAAGGTTTTACAAGTGTTGGTCAGGGTCTTTCAAGAATCTGATATAAAAACGGGTAAGTGAGCCATGGGACTGTGGTGCAGCTTTAACTTACAATGGAAGAGAGAGGGAAAAGAAAATAACTGGAAGTATCCTAGAATAATATTAGATTTGAGAAAGCCTTATGAGAACTCTTAAGCAAAAATTGGCCTTCCGAGAGTGCCAGTGTCTCAGGAACTGATTGACCTTAGTACTCCTCCTGTGGCTGGAAACCTTAGGAGGCATGAGGGCCACAGATTTCAAAACACAGTGTGTGAGGCCCTTGGTTAATTGCACTCCTTATAGTTAGCTGCCTGTGGAATGCATTGTCAGTGGCCAATGTGACAGGTAATAAATCCCCAATTACCTGATTATCTCAGAGAAAAAAATATAAAGATGTTAATACTAAAATTGTCCATAAGGGGATGAGGTTCTAACTCAGTGGTATGCACTTGCCTTCCATGTGTGAGGCCCTGGGTTTAATCCTCAGCACCACGTAAAAATAAGTAAATAAACTAAAGATATAAAAAAGTTTTTTTTAATTGTTCATAAAACCACTGAATGTTTTTTTTTTTTTTTTGGTTTTTTGTTGTTGTTTTGTTTTGTTTGGGGTACCGGGGATTGAACTCACTCATGGGCACTCAACCACCGAGCCACATCCCCAGCCCTATTTTGTATTTTATTTACAGACAGAGTCTCACTGAGTTGCTTAGCTCCTCACCATTGCTGAGACTGTCTTTGAACTCGGGATCTTCCTGCCTCAGTCTCCTCAGTCACTGGGATTACAGGCATGTGCCACAATGCCCAGCTAAATTCTTTAGTTTTTAGTGTTCAATCTGCTTTCCTGGTTAGACTATTGCTGTGGTCTAAATGTGTTCCCCAATATTCATATGTTGAAACTTAATCACTAATGTGATACTATTAAGAAGTGGACCATAAGGAGTTGATTAAGGCACAAAGGCAGAACCTTCATGGATAGGTGTATGGACCTTGAAGGAGTGGGCTCATCTCTATCACCCACACGCAGCATCCATATCTTCCAGAGGAAGCAGCAAACAGGTGCCATCTTGGAAGCAAAGTTCAGGCCCTCACCAGATGCCAAACTTGCTGATAAACTGATCTTGGAATTCCCGGCTCCCAGAACTGTGATTTATAATTTAACTGCTATTTAATTTATATAAACTATTATTTATAAATTACCCATTCTATGGTATTTTGTCATAGCAACACAAACTAAGAGAGTTACTAAAAAAATTTCATTGATATTCTACTTTCTCTTCTAGTTTCTAATGGTACATACAAAGTTTTAATAAATCACATGAATGTATAATTATTGCATTAATTAGGAGGGACAAGTTAGGGATATCACTAAGAGAAGTCAGTGGTCACTAAACCAGTCTTCATAAAATGGTCCTTTCCAAATGGGCCACTTGACTCAGATATTTGCTCCCCAGATCTGTAGCTCTAGAAACTCTGCAGCATACTCAAGGATGATTAGTCTTAGTAAAGGCTTTAAGACCAAATAACCAAACTTACACATGCAAGTACATAAACCAAAATCTCAACACATTAATTTATGGTGAGAATATAGTTTCCAGGAGAAACTAAATATTAATGTTAATTAATATGATCATGCTTTCCATCCACTTAGGAATCTCTACATGGAGAAGGAAATTTTTTGTGATGTGGATACTTAATGATAAATAGATCAGAAGGAAAAAAGTTAATTAAAGGCAATGTGATTTAGGAGAAAAGCTTGGGAGTCAGGTAGACCAAGTTCCTTTGTAGAATGTACTTGTAAGTAAACAATTCCACCCATAAAAGATTCATGGTTTTTAAATTTTATTTTAAAATAATGAATTTATTTCAATCTTCTTGAGGAGCATCTATAATACTTTTTATAAACATCTACTCCAATTATAATGCTAAATTAAATTAATATCCTTGTTATTATGCTTTCAGGTTTTCAATATCTTGGTTGCACCTTAAAGTTTCATAGTGCTATTGTTTTAGGGCGGGGATCATCTTTCATAGCTCTCTGTTCTGTATAAAATGAGCCTTGGTTCTCTTCCATTCTATTTTTCTCAGTGTCCCTGACATATCTCTACTCATTTTTCAAGGTTCAAAATCACATTATCCCCTCTGTATAATCTCCTAAAACCTCCATGCTTCCATGCGGTCCTGGGCAGTTGGATGGTTTCTCCTTTGGGCACTGATTTTGATGTCATCATTATATCACTTGTCACATAGTACTGTGGCCTAGGACTGGAAGGGTCCAGGGAAGAGAATCCACCACAATGCTGTGCAGTGCTGTGTGAGGTTTCACTGAACTAACCAGTTGTGCAAACTGATGGAAAACAGGTAACTGATATGTGAATTCCTGGAAGATGTGAGATCAGCATCAAGGTAGCAAGTCAGATCTGCAAGGTGTATGGAGACCTTAAAGAGGAAATTAGTCAACAACAGAGAGAATTAGGGAAAGATCGAAGAGCAGATAGGAGACAGGCTCTAAGGGATGGTCTAGAATTTAGGTCAATAAGAAAACAAGGGCATTAGTCCAGTTCTCTCTCTTGCTGATGCAGATATCACAAAGCTTAAAAGCAAAGAAACTGTTTTCTAGTTAGCATGTCTGTCTTCACTCTTAAAGTTTACTGAGGACATAACTTACTTGACATTCCCACCCTAGCAGAATGCCTGATTTGTTGAAATAATGGATAGATAGATGGACTTAGACTTTCAAATCCAATACTTAGCACTACTACTCATTTTTGCATCTCTGTTACATCTATTTCAACTCATCTGAATAATTTTATACCTAATAAGTTGTTTTCATGTGAGGCTGTACTGGAAGTTATAGTAGAATTTTACCAAATGTGATGTTTGTCATCTTTTACAACCGTTTTTAAGAAAAGTGATTAAATTTTATGTTTTGTTCATGAATTTAGAATGCTTCTGGCATGTACAATTAATTTTTGTCTTCTGAAAATGAGAAGCTTTGTTTCTGAAATACATTGGAAAAATATTAACACATTTCTTAATATCTTAAATGACATTTGTGTGCACACAAGTAACTGGATAGAAAATATATATGTATACAAATATACATACATATAATGTCCCACTGCTGTAATTTGGATCTTGAATGTCCCCTGAAAGCCCACAGTTTGAAGGCTTGGACCACAATCTGTTATACTATTGGGGGGCAGCAGAAGGTAGGGCCTAGTGGAAGGAAGTCAGGTCATTGGGGCATGCCCTTAGAGGAGATATCGGGGCCTCTGCCTTTCCGTCTTTGTTTCCAGGTCACCACAAGGTGAACCGACATCCTCCATCACATTCCTAAAATGTACTGTATTGCAACAGGGCCTCACAAGCATGGACCAGAATAATTCTTTCCTTCATATAAGTTGATTTATCTCAGGTATTTGTCACAGCTTTGGAAAGAAGTTGAATACCACTGATGTTTAACAGAAATTATAAACACAACTTGGTTTTTATAAACTTTGGGTTTGAAACCATGCAATTTTACATTTTGAAAACAACAACAAAACTACATTTCAAACCAAGGATGTACAGATACCAAACAAGGTAGCTCTGGATTTTAAGTCAGCTCTTGAAGAATTTTCAGGGTTGCTTAGATGTCCAGAGTTTGAAGAAAATTGTTTCTCAGACCCTCAGCTCTCAAGGATGCTGTGTCCTAGCATTGTTGTGCCTGAGTGCTGTACCCTTAGCCTGTGGCTTCTCCTTCTCCAGCCCCCTTTCATTTGATTGTCCTTCCAAATAAAGGGACAATTTGAAAATATCCAGTTCAAAACCTATTTGCTGATTCTATTTGATTGCACCTTAAAAGCTATTTTCGGGAGGAGAGGGAAGATGGCGGCAAGGGGAGTGCATTGCCCCCGTGTGCTGCTTCACTGTGTGGGAGTATGACAAGTCAGGACGGCTAAAGGCTATCTTGTTAGGAATTTCCAGCAATAGTGGGGTGCTCTGGAACCTGGAGGAAGGATTTCCATCGCACGAGGATCAGCTACGGGGACTCAAACGCGAGAGGTTTGTCGCACGGAGGGTAACACTGCTTATTCAGCAAATCGCCCCGCGGCTAGAGTCTGCGAACCTGCAACCGACCTGTGGATCAGGCCCGGTGGCCTGCCGGCGTAGTACACTCGTCACCCCAATTGGAGTAGGGGCAGAACAGAGCCGCCGCCAGCGCCCAGAACAGGCCCAGTGACCTGCCGGCGTGGTAGCCACGACACCCCAATTGGAATAAGGAGAGAGCAGAGCCGCCGCTCGCGCCTGCAGGAAAGATACGCAAGCAGTATGAAAAGACAAGGAAAGAAAGGACCACAAGCAATGCAGGTCAACGCAACTTTAGAAGAGGTAACAGCTGCAGCAGATGGAATGTCAGACAAAGAATTCAGGATATACATGCTTCAGACGATCTGGAGTATCAAGGAAGACATTAAACAGCAAAATCAGACAATGAAAGATCACTTCGACAATGAATTACGCAAACAAATCCAGGAAGCAAAGGATCAACTATACAGGGAGAAAGAGGTTATAAAAAACAAACAAACAGAAATCCTAGAAATGCAGGAAGCAATAAACCAACTTAAAAACTCAAATGAGAATACTACCAGCAGAGTAGAACACTTAGAAGATTGAACATCAGACAATGAAGACAAAGTATTTCAACTGGAAAAGAACATAGACAGCTCAGCAAGACTGTTAAGAAACCATGAGCAGAACATCCAAGAAATATGGGATAACATTAAGAGACCAAACTTAAGAGTCATTGGGATACAGGAAGGTACAGAGCTCCAAACTAAAGGAATGAACAGTCTATTCAATGAAATAATACGAGAAAACTTCCCAGACTTGAAGAATGAGACAGAATCCCAAATCCTAGAAGCCTACAGGACACCGAATGTGCAAAATCATAAGAGATCCACACCTAGACACATTATAATGAAGATGCCCAACATACAGAATAAGGAGAGAATTTTAAAAGCTACAAGAGAAAGGAAGCAGATTACATTTAGGGGTAAGCCAATCAGGATAACAGCTGATCTTTCAACACAGACTCTGAAAGCTAGAAGATCCTGGAATAACATATTTCAAACACTGAAAGAAAATGGGTTCCAACCAAGAATTGTGTGTCCAGCGAAATTAAGCTTCAGGATGGAAGATGAAATTAAAACCTTCCACGATAAACAAAAGTTTAAAGAATTCGCAGCTAGAAAACCATCTCTTCAAAACATACTCGCCAAAGCATTACAGGAAGAGGAAATGGAAAATAACAATGAAAACCAACAGTGGGAGGTAGGACAGTAAAGGGGGGGAAAATAATCAAAGAGGAAAACAAACCATGTTTAGTAACAGAAATAAACAAATATGGCTGGAAGAACAACCCATATCTCAATAATAACCCTAAATGTTAATGGCTTAAACTCACCAATTAAGAGACACAGGCTAGTAGAATGGATCACAAAACAAGACCCAACAATATGCTGCCTACAGGAAACGCATTTGATAGGAAAAGACATACATAGGCTGAAGGTGAAAGGTTGGGAAAAATCATATCACTCATATGGACTTCGGAAACAAGCAGGAGTGTCCATACTCATATCAAATAAAATAGATTTCAAGCCAAAGTTAATCAAAAGGGATAAAGAGGGACACTACATACTGCTTAAGGGAACCATACACCAACAAGACATAACAATCATAAATATTTATGCCCCAAACAATGGTGCAGCTGTGTTCGTCAAACAAACTCTTCTCAAGTTCAAGAGTCTAATAGACCACCATACCATAATCATGGGAGACTTCAACACACCTCTCTCGCCACTGGACAGATCTTCCAAACAAAAGTTGAATAAGGAAACTATAGAACTCAATAACACTATTAATAACCTAGACCTAATTGACATATATATAGTATACCACCCAACATCAAGCAGTTACACTTTTTTCTCAGCAGCACATGGATCCTTCTCAAAAATAGATCATATATTATGTCACAGGGAAACTCTTAGACAATATAAAGGAGTAGAGATAATACCATGCATCTTATCTGATCATAATGGAATGAAACTGAAAATCAACGATAAAAGAAGGAAGGAAAAAGCATACATCACTTGGAGAATGAACAATAGGTTACTGAATGATCAATGGGTTATAGAAGACATCAAGGAGGAAATTAAAAAATTCTTAGAGATAAATGAAAACACAGACACAACATATCGGAATCTATGGGACACATTGAAAGCAGTTCTAAGAGGAAAATTCATTGCTTGGAGTTCATTCCTTAAAAAAAGAAAAAACCAACAAATAAATGATCTCATACTTCATCTCAAAATCCTTGAAAAAGAAGAGCAAAACAACAGCAAAAGAAGTAGAAGGCAAGAAATAATTAAAATCAGAGCTGAAATTAATGAAATCGAAACAAAAGAAACAATTGAAAAAATTGACAAACTAAAAGTTGGTTCTTTGAAAAAATAAACAAAATTGACAGACCCTTAGCGATGCTAACAAAGAGAAGAAGAGAGAGAACTCAAATTACTAGCATACGGGATGAAAAAGGCAATATCACAACAGACACTTCAGAAATACAGAAGATAATCAAAAACTATTTTGAATCCTTATACTCCAATAAATTAGAAGACAGTGAAGGCATAGATAAATTTCTTAAGTCATATGATCTGCCCAGATTGAGTCAGGAGGATATAGAAAACCTAAACAGACCAATAACAATTGAGGAAATAGAAGAAACCATAAAAAGACTACCAACTAAGAAAAGCCCAGGACCGGATGGGTATACAGCAGAATTTTACAAAACCTTTAAAGAAGAACTAATACCAATACTTTTCAAGCTACTTCAGGAAATAGAAAAAGAGGGAGAACTTCCAAATTCATTCTATGAGGCCAACATCACCCTGATACCTAAACCAGACAAAGACACTTCAAAGAAAGAAAACTACAGACCAATATCTCTAATGAACCTAGATGCAAAAATCCTCAACAAAATTCTGGCGAATCGGATACAAAAACATATCAAAAAAATTGTACACCATGATCAAGTAGGATTCATCCCTGGGATGCAAGGCTGGTTCAATATACGGAAATCAATAAATGTTATTCACCACATCAATAGACTTAAAAATAAGAACCATATGATCATCTCGATAGATGCGGAAAAAGCATTCGACAAAGTACAGCATCCCTTTATGTTCAAAACTCTAGAAAAACTAGGGATAACAGGAACATACCTCAATATTGTAAAAGCAATCTATGCTAAGCCTCAGGCTAGCATCATTCTGAATGGAGAAAAACTGAAGGCATTCCCTCTAAAATCTGGAACAAGACAGGGATGCCCTCTCTCTCCACTTCTCTTCAACATAGTTCTCGAAACACTGGCCAGAGCAATTAGACAGACGAAAGAAATTAAAGGCATAAAAATAGGAAAAGAAGAACTTAAATTATCACTATTTGCAGATGATATGATTCTATACCTAGCAGACCCAAAAGGCTCTACAAAGAAACTATTATAGCTAATAAATGAATTCAGCAAAGTGGCAGGATATAAAATCAACACCCATAAATTAAAGGCATTCCTGTATATCAGCGACAAATCCTCTGAAATGGAAATGAGGACAACCACTCCATTCAAAATATCTTCAAAAAAAATAAAATACTTGGGAATCAACCTAACAAAAGAGGTGAAAGACTTATACAATGAAAACTACAGAACCCTAAAGAGAGAAATAGAAGAAGATCTTAGAAGATGGAAAAATATACCCTGTTCATGGATAGGCAGAACTAACATCATCAAAATGGCGATATTACCAAAAGTTCTCTATAGGTTTAATGCAATGCCAATCAAAATCCCAACGGCATTTCTTGTAGAAATAGAGAAAGCAATCATGAAATTCATATGGAAAAATAAAAGACCCAGAATAGCAAAAACAATGCTAAGCAGGAAGTGTGAATCAGGTGGTATAGCGATACCAGACTTCAAACTATACTACACAGCAATAGTAACAAAAACAGCATGGTACTGGTACCAAAACAGGCGGGTGGACCAATGGTACAGAATAGAGGACACAGAAACCAATCCACAAAACTACAACTACCTTATATTTGATAAAGGGGCTAAAAGCATGCAATGGAGGAAGGATAGCATCTTCAACAAATGGTGCTGGGAAAACTGGAAATCCATATGCAACAAAATGAAACTGAATCCCTTTCTCTCGCCATGCACAAAAGTGAATTCAAAATGGATCAAGGAGCTTGATATCAAATCAGAGACACGCCGTCTGATAGAAGAAAACGTTGGCTACGATCTACATACTGTGGGGTCGGGCTCCAAATTCCTCAATAGGACACCCATAGCACAAAAGTTAATAACTAGAATCAACAAATGGGACTTACTCAAACTAAAAAGTTTTTTCTCAGCAAAAGAAACAATAAGAGAGGTAAATAGGGAGCCTACATCCTGGGAAAAAATCTTTACTCCTCACACTTCAGATAGAGCCCTAATATCCAGAGTATACAAAGAACTCAAAAAATTAGACAATAAGAGAACAAACAACCCAATCAACAAATGGGCCAAGGACCTGAACAGACACTTCTCAGAGGAGGACATACAGTCAATCAACAAGTACATGAAAAAATGCTCACCATCTCTAGCAGTCAGAGAAATGCAAATCAAAACCACCCTAAGATACCATCTCACTCCAGTAAGATTGGCAGCCATTATGAAGTCAAACAACAACAAGTGCTGGCGAGGATGTGGGGAAAAGGGTACACTTGTACATTGCTGGTGGGACTGCAGATTGGTGCAGCCAATTTGGAAAGCAGTATGGAGATTTCTTGGAAAGCTGGGAATGGAGCCACCATTTGACCCAGCTATTCCCCTTCTTGGTCTATTCCCTAAAGACCTAAAAAGAGCATGCTACAGGGACACTGCTACATCGATGTTCATAGCAGCACAGTTCACAATAGCAAGACTGTGGAACCAACCTAGATGCCCTTCAATAGATGAATGGATAAAAAAAATGTGGCATTTATACACAATGGAGTATTACTCTGCATTAAAAAATGACAAAATCATAGAATTTACAGGGAAATGGATGGCATTAGAGCAGATTATGCTAAGTGAAGCTAGCCAATCCCTAAAAAATAAATGCCAAATGTCTTCTTTGATATAAGGAGAGTAACTAAGATCAGAGTAGGGACGAAGAGCAGGAGAAGAAGATTAACATTTAACAGGGATGAGAGGTGGGAGGGAAAGGGAGAGAGAAGGGAAATTGCATGGTAATGGAAGGAGACCCTCAGGGTTATACAGTGGAGGGGGTAGAGAGAGAGGAGGGGAGGGGAGGGGAGAGGTGGGGAGGGGGGAGGGTGGAGGATGGGAAAGGCAGCAGAACACAACAGACACTAGTATGGCAATATGTAAATCAATGGATGTGTAACTGATGGGATTCTGCAATCTGTGTATGGGGTGAAGGTGGGAGTTCATAACCCACTTGAATCAAAGTATGGAATATGATATGTCAAGAAATTTGTAATGTTTTGAACAACCCACAATAAAAAATTAAAAAAAAAAAGATTTTAAAAAAAAAGCTATTTTCGTAAATTCTTTTAACTGAAAAACACTTATGACAATTACAAGAGTGCTATACATTTTGGTAAAAATCTATAAAGTCTTTCCACTCTAAATTTAGTATGAAAATTATTACTTGCAAGCATCAATAAGCAAATGACTTTTTTGTTTTACCTTAGAGTAACTAGTGCAGTGCACTGTTTATGAAGGATCAATACATATTGGCTAGACTTCTCCATCTTATTTGCTATACAAATATAAAATGTTTGAACCTCAAAAATATTTTACAATGTTTTGGGTCAGGTCATAAACATACATCATTTAATATAGTGTGTGTGTGTGTGTGTGTGTGTGCACACAAGGGATTCAACCCAGGGACACTTAACCCCTTAGTCCCAGCCCTTTTTTGTATTTTATTTTAAGACAGGGTCTCACTAAGTTGCAGAGGCTGGCTTTGAACTTGCAATCCTCCTGCCTCAGCCTCTCAAGTCACTAGGATTACAGGCTTGTGCCACTGTGCCCAGCTAAATAAAATATTTTTACCTCAATTTTTCAAACTAATTTTATCAAAGCTCTATGTGACAATAGAAAAATAAATGTAATTGTTATGTATACTCTTTAATGCAATTTCTTAATTGATTTTAGAGTCTCAATGCTTACTTTAGAAGCATACATAGTCTAAAATGTTCATTATTGCTAATATTATTTGTAATTAATAACTATTAGCATTCTTAATTAAATTTTAAAATTTCATTTGTATTATCTAATAGTTTCTTAATCATCACATACGTTAGTAGGTTTTGTTTTGTTTGTTTTGTTTTAAGTAATACAAATCAACTGTCTATCTTTAGAAAAAGTGATTGGAACGAATAATATCAGGGACTTACAAAAACCACTGTGAGTTCAGAAAATCATATATATGAGAAGAGCAAATATCAGTGCAGATTCTGGGGCTAGAAAATAATAATGGCCAAAATTACCTCATGATAGGATACAGCCCTGGAAATGATGAGAGGCCATAATTCATATCAGCTTCCAAAATCTAAAAACAGGCAAATTAGTATTTTGATTGGATGGGAAATTTTCAACAAACTGTCCTCTACATTAAAGTATTCAAACATCCAAACACCACCCCTTCAGAAAATTTCACTGAAATGAAGGACTTGTATTTTAACAAGACTTGTATTTTTTGGCATGTATTTATAGTACCAATGCATGGCAATTGACTTCTGTTATTTTGTTTTTCAGGCTTATTAGAATATCTATCAATATAATAATCCAGCATGTTATTGTATGAGATGACAAAAGAATTTAGGCCTCTATAGACAAAGAATAAGGGTTGAAAGATTAACAAACTAGGGGGAAAAAAGTATACTGCTATCCCTGCTAGGTAAAAGCAAATTGCCTCTCCTCCTCCCCTTCCCCTCCTTCTTCATTGTCCCCCACCCTCTCCTCCTTCTTCTTCTTAATTTTTTAAAATGTAGGGGAGGAACATTATATGCTGTATACCACATTGCTTCAGCAAAAAGGCACTATCACAAATAGCACAATCAGAGCTACCATCAAATTCACCTTCCCTTCTTCAGGAAGCTAACCCATGGATTAAGTGGGAATGTGCAAGGAATTACGATCCCTATAATTTTCAAATCTCAAATACCTCCAGAAATGCAGTATTGCTTTTGATTTGCTATGTTGGCAGGAAAGAGCAGGGTAAACTTGCAGCTGACCTATGGTAGCTTTGTGGTTATTTCCAGGGATGCCCAGCAAAGAGGAATTCAACGTACAAGCCAGTGATACAGAAAGTGCTCTTGTCTTGTTCTGTTTTCCCTTGCCATAATAATACTCGAGACTGGGTACTTTATAAAGGCAAGAATTTTCTTTAGCTCATGGATCTGGAGGCTGGAAGTCTACGAGCAGACAGCTGCGTCTGGTGAGGGGCTTGTGCTGCATCCTACCATGGCTGAATATCAAAAGGGTAAGAGGAAACATTCAGAAGAGAGAAAAATAAAGAGGAAGCCTCCCTTTATAACAGCCCATTCATTCAGGAAGCAATTCCATCCACCAAGAAAAGCATCAATCCCTGTTAACACCGCATCACCTCTTAAGGTCCCAATTTCCAACACTGCCACGTGACAATCAAATTTTAATGTGAATTTTGGAGGGCACAAACCATATTCAAACCAGAGCAGCTGTTTAATGTCTGAAACTCCTCTGAATGTACTCTGTTCTAGCTGGTCTACATTGTTTATTAAAAAGATATAGGTTTCTAATCTGTACCTGGGTTTTTTTTTTTCATATTCTTTGCCCCTTTATTAATTGGGTTGTTGGCCTTCTTATTGTTGAGCTGCAAGAGTTCTTTATATATTTTAGATACTAAACTCTTATCAAATACAATTTGCAAATATTTTACCCATTCTGTAGATTATCTTTTCTGTTTCTTATCTTTTTTTGTTTTTACCTGTTTACCTGGTACAGAGCCTACTTTGTCTTTATAGTCAGTGGAGTGGAAAATATCCCTTGGGAAACTTGTTCTGGAGATGAACTCCATTCTGCCATCCTGCACAACTACAGGAAGACAAAGGACCAACCTGAAGTTGCCTTGTGCTTTCATATCGCTGCTTCTGTAAATCCTTTGCCCACAGGAAATCTTTCTGGGTGAACCTCACTAGAATCTAGCAAATCCTTTCAATGATCTGATTCAGGGAAATTGCTGCATGAAAGAAGATTCTCAAGAGCTTTCCTTTGAACCCTCTTCTATGGTAACTTTTATTCCATAGTTCAGATGACAACTGAAAAATGCTGCTGTTTTTCTGCAGAATAATTCATCATATGATGGGCTCAGGGTCTACTAAATGTATTTTTAAATTTTAAAAAAAGAAACAATTCATTAACCAAAAATCTAATATGGTGTTCTGGACCCCTAGAAATTAGCACTAGCTCAGAATTAACATCTACTGCCTAAGAATCCAACAATTTTGAATATAATACTTTCCCCTAGTGCAATTACCTGAGTAAATAAATACAGTTATCTTTGAGAAGGCATAGGTAAAAGGTTCACAGTATGTACTTGCAGGGTTACAAATATAGCTTTTAAGATGCAATCAAGTAGAATCAGCAAATAGATTTTGAACTGAGCATTTTCAAATTGTCCCTTTGTTGGGTAGGACTTTATAAAATGAAAGGGAACTGGAGAAGGAGAAGCAGCAGGCTAGGGGTACAGCACTCAGGCACACTAATGCTAGGACAGAGCATCCTTGAGAGCTGAGGGCCTGGGAAACCATTTCCTTAAAACTCTGGACACCTAAGCAACCCTGGAAAGTCTTCAGGAGCTGGATTGAAATCTAGAGCTACCTTGTTTGGCATCTAATCTGTATTTCCTTGGTTTAAAATCTAGTTATATTTATTGTTTTCAAAGAGTCCATATTGCATGTTTTTAAACTCAAAGTATACAAAGACCCAACTTTTGTTTATAATTACTGATATGCATCAGTTGGTGCTCAACTTCTTTATCTATTTTGTTTCAGCCTCTTCATACTCATGGTTCTATTTTAGTGCAATCCTGTTTTCTCAGGCTGTTCAATTTGCTAGTTTAAAAAAAAATAACATTTGAACTTGAACCAATTAATCACAGTCTGAGATCTGTGTAGATCATGCCATTCTAATTAACACAATGGCATGACTGTATATTACAGTAAAAAAAATACCTAATCTGCCTTTGAGATTTAATAACTTAACATGAGTACTGTATTTCCACTGGAGTCACCGTGTCCGGTCAGGTATAACACCTCCCACCAGCATTTCCCATCTTGGGAAAGAAATTAGTAAGGAACGTATAAAAGCTCTGGCATTGTCCTCCTCAGATTTAAAATGCTTGATGAAGGAAAACTTTTTTAGACGCTCCTAGAGAGCATAGTCAGAAAGTGATTCATATATGATAAAAACACCCTAGCATTTCTGTTTTTGAAGGTCTTTAAAATTTTTCCTCTAAATTAAGCCATGTTTAAAATACAACTTCTTTTTCATTAACCAGCAAAGTGTAGAGTGCACTCAGTCGCCCAGAATACCATATGGAATTCATAGCCTCTGGAAAACGAGACCATTTGGCAAAATTATTATTTCTAATGTTGCATTTCATCCCTTTTGTTGAAGAATCCATATTCATTCTGAAGAATAACAATGTCCCTAGAGTTGTGCTGATATAAGTTAATAAATTTCGTATGTATGGGTGTGTGCGTGTATGTGGGTGTGTATACACAAAACTTCTCAAATTTAACTATTTTCATTTTGTTCCCCAGGACATGATGGGATCCCTTCCTAGTTACAGATATGAAAGTTATGTAGGAAAGAACACGTTTTTCTTTCAAGAAAACAACCTCAAGCAGAAGGTCAGCATCTTCATATAAGGAAAGAATAGCTCTATCAGACAGAGGGGAATTTTCTAAGCAAAAATACCTCCCCTGTGGAAGAGGCTTAATGGGATTAGGGACATTGGGTTACTCCAAGTCTTTGGAATATGCCATATACCCACATTTCCATTTCCATTGTTAAAGCAGCACTCTTTTCTGGAAGCGCTGATGCTCACATAGAAAGTCTGCCTGGGCTATACAATCAGATCTTCATGTGATTAAGTCACTGGACTTTTTTCAGGGTGGTTATACAAAAGTCCTGGTTGTATTCTGGGTTCTGAACTTATTCTTTTGAGATTTTATTCTCTACTTTAAATTATCTGATGTTACCAAAAGCATGAATTCAATCCCAAATGCTTGAACTCATCATTGTTTTATGATGATCTTTGGTGGCAACTCCATGGTCAGTGAGAGTTTTATCCTCAACACCAATAGTCTCAGTTATTTGCTATTTGACCATAAGCATCATGTTTTGCTGTGTTTTCTTCACAAGCAAGAACCAGGACTTCATTACTTTAGCTCAGTGTGGATGACAACACCAGAGAACTTCATATTTCCCTTATGCAGCCTACAATGCAGCCTCTGGTACCAACATCCGTATAAGTGAGGACATAATCCCAAGCAACAAATCTGTACTGTAGCCCAGTCAGGCTAAAGAAAATGGACAAAGGTTTAAATAGTGGGTATTTGGAACCCACAAGAATCAATGTGGATTCTGAGGGTAAGAGGAACAGAAACCAAAACAGTGATTTTTATTTATTTATTTATTGGTAGGAATTGTTTTGATAGAAAACCACTGCTCATATGAAATAAATGCCAAAGGTATCTAGTCTCTTTGTTTTGCAACTCAAAATTCAAATTCCAAGGTAAGGTTTCTGAGACTGGCCTATTTTCTGTCACATTCTGTTGGCTACAGGAGGATAGGACACTAACACTGGGAGAGAAAACGGATGCATAAAGCCAACTCACATGCAAATGAAGTGATCTGATCTAAATTTTTAGAGGATTGAATTAATTTATCTATACTAAAGTTAAGATAGGCAATTTATAAGTATTTGATTTTGTTGACTAGTTTAGAAACAAATCAACACCTCTGTCATTTCCCCCGACATTTTCTATTTTTGTTCTATATTTTCTCTTCTCCTTTCTGCTCCTTAATTTTTCTTCTCTTATTTTAGAATTCCATTCTTACGAAACAGTCATAGACTGACAAGTAGAACACATATATTTATCTCCATTCCGTCTCAAGATCCCTGTGAAATAAATTTTTTAAGAATCATAAACAAAACATATTAATAGTTGTGATGAAAGTAGGGTAAGAGATGAGAGATTTAAAAAGCATTCTGAAGACAAGGCAGAAACAAACATCCCTGAAGCTACGCTGAACAATTTTTTCAACCTGTAGTCATTTTTCAGCATCTTTGGGCAATCCAGAACCAAGGAATTAACCCAAGGAATTGAAAATAAGGGGGAAATGGGTTTGAACATGATGCAATATAAGTGCTCTGCACCCCATTTGACCACAGCACCCCAAGACACACAGCAGAAAGGAGTACTTTACACCAGACAACTCCTTAATGAAGATGCTAAATGAATAGTAATGGATATACCTAGGCTCCAGGAGTACTGATTGGTACCCAAGGTTGAACTTTTACTCTAGCATAAGGGGCACAGTCTAATAGCTGATTGAGTATACTATGACCCTGAAAGAACTCCAAGAAGACATAACTTGTCTAGTGCATCAGAGCTTTCAAAATTCTCACCCAGAGAAGAAATGCAGAGAAACCAGTCCAATTTGGAAAATAGAGACAAAGTTGCTCCAGAGATCCAGTCCTCCTCAAGATAAATTGACACATGTAGCATTGATGCTGATTGTCCCCCAATTTTCCAATCTTTCATATTTTCTGTAGTTATAGAACCCTGATTTTTAGCAAGTTATATGGCTATTCAAAATAAAGATCATCTTTTCCAGCTGCCCCTAAAGCTTAAGGTGATGATGTGATAGATTTCTCGCCAATGGAAGAGGAAGTATTGGTGTATCCATGTTCTCAGAAAGAGCATGCCATTATCCCCCTGTGCGTGCTTTCTCTAGGAAAAAAGAAAAAAAGATGCAATGGCTGGGTTGCCATTGAGTTGATCTTGGGAATGGAATTCATACATAGTGAAACTTTAAAACAGGGGCTGGGAACTGAAACCATGGAAAGTCATTTCAATTTTGTATGTTTTTTTTTTTTTTCTGTTACCAGCAGCTGAACCTGACACCAATGAATACTGCAGCCAAGACAATAAACTACATGAAAGAGACATGACAACCTTAACCAAAGAAAAATTTTCCTGGAGGAAAAGATAATTTAAAGAAAAAAAAAGACAACTTTAAAAAAACAAATTTATATATTCAGAGATAATCAAGAAAATATCATATTTATTAAGAAAAGTCTATTCTAAAGGAGAAAAAGAAAGAGCTCCAAAGACTACAAATTTGACTCTTCTTCTACCCTCAGAAACATCAATAAAAGGCTGGAAAATAATATTTCCAAAACTTCCAGATTTTAGAACAAAAAGGCAAACAGAATGAAAATTAAAAGAAAAAAAAATGATTAGAGTTTTTTAAACAGATCTAGGAGTAATTCTCTCAGCTTGATTCTGTTGTGACAATGATATGGAGCAAAACCCAAGACTGACTTGGGATGGTTGCATATTGTAATCAATAAATAAACTTTGGCCAGGCATGGTGGTGCACTCCTATAGTCCCAGAAACTTGGGAAGCTGAGGCAGGAAGATGGCGAGTTCAAAACCAGCATCAGCAACTTAGTGAGGTACTTAGCAACTCACCAAGACCCTGTCCCAAAATAGTATGTAAAGAAGGACTGGAGACGTGGCTCAGTGGTTAATCTCTGGTACCAAAAAAAGAAAGGAAGGGAGAAAGGAAGGAAGGAACTTTGTTGTAGGCCACAGAGATTTGCAGTGGTCACCCCTCAAAGAGATTTTATCTTGAGATCACACACAAAGACAGGAAAATGAAATTTTCACTGGGCTTCTTTCTCATCATAAACACTGGATACTAGGAAAAATAATAGTCTCTGGATTTTCAGGAAAATGAGAGTAAACCTGAAATTTCCAACCTTCCAGATAACTATAGGGAAAATAAGAACATTGTTAGACATGAAAGAACTCAGATATTTACCTAGTTTATTCTATTTCTTCAGATGTTGCAAGGGGATCTCTTCAGTAAAACAAGAAAGATTCGGAATAATTTTTACACAGGACTGATAATTGAAATATCAAAAAGATTTTGAGAGCAAATGTAGGGGAGTAGCTTGTATGTGTTGGCTTCCACCAGGGGATTATAGTTTGCATTTTTGAGGATCTGACATAACCTGAAAAACCTTTCTCCAGAGCAAAGATTTAGCTGTTGTTATGTCAGTAACAGCATCTGAACTACTAGTGTACCACTCCCTCCTTCCCCCTGGAATACTAGGTGGAAAAGAGAGAGAAAACAATGAGAGATGCCTGAGGAAGAATCAACTGGAGGAATTTCTATCTCTCCTGTCATTCATTCAGTTAATTCAAAGAATACTTTGAGCACACACTACAGACCAATCCCTATACAATTCTAGGAGATTCGTAAGAAAATAAGACAGTCTGTGGTTTCAAGGAGCTCACAGTCTTTCAGGGAAGATTAGCTCATATAAACTAAGCACCTTGCAAAGAGATACTGACATACTAAAGGTAGGTGTAAGAAGAAGGGATAGAGAGATTAATTTTGTGTTGCAAAGGGTAGGGGTGTCCTAGAGTCCTCAAACCTTTCAGAAGGGTCTGAGTCTCTAGATAAAGTGGCTCCTGAGGCTAGCATCCTTTTGTTGTAGGAAACAGTTTTTTTTTTTCTTAAGCCAGTAGCATATAAAAGTTCTCTAACTGAATTTTCTAGCTCTGAGGAATCTTAAGCCAAACCGCAGAACAAAGAGAATTAGTCAAAGAAGTGCCAGTGAAAAATCAGCAAACCAGAAGACTAAGTCCAAAGAGGCAGGAGGGAGCCTCCTAGAAAGCCACCAAAGAGTCTCATGTGGGAAGGAAAGGTGCATGGAATCCATAAACCTCTAAGAGTGAAGGCTGGGAGAGAATTCACACAGCCCACAGTGGGATTGTGTTAAAATGGTGCTGAACACTGGGTAATGAATTCACAGAATAGAACTGGCCTTCCTGATGTGGGGAATGAGGTGGAGACGAGTTACAGGTAATCACAGTGATCAATTGAATACATAATATAAACTTGCTTGATGGAAATAATTTAGTGATTTGTTACAGCAAATTAGATGTTGGAATGAAAGTGTGGTTATGGCTGTTGTGCTTGTTCTCCAAATAGAATCAATTTACGGTTAATAGAATAACTCGGGTGAGCAGTGTGTGACAGTAGGCAATGCATAAAAGTCTTACTTTGCAGTACATTTATATTTTTTAATAGGCAGCAAGCCCCACTCTCTTGCCCCCTATATATATGAAAGAACGAGCAAGAAGACTCATTTATTTGCACTTATGTATGAGAGAAGGGATGGATGGAATGATGGATCAAGATTAGCAGTTTATTTAGAGAAAATATGAAATCCTAAATTTCAGGTAAATAAGAAAAAGGAGGAGGGGTGGGGGGGAGAGGAGGCGGCAGAATGCAGGGAGATTCTCTGAAAGAGACCTTGCATTTGTTAGCTGACCACAATTCCAAAACGGGTTATCTTTTGGGAGTCAGGATCTGGAAGGGTATTTATGTGGGTCCTGCAGCAGCAGAGTTGACCAAGGGAACACTGAATTATTTATCTAGATGGATAAAGTGACATCAGATTAGGAGGGTCATGAATGTCAAGCTGAGCGTCTTCCTATCAATCTTGTGGACTAATGGGAAACGCTGCAAAAGACTGAGAATGCAGTACCTTGAGAAATGACTCAGGCAAACTCCAGGCCCTGGGTTAAGGAAACTTCTGAAAGTGATCCTGCTAGATGGGCTGGCTCGGACCGAACGCCCCGCCCAGCCGCCGGTAGGCTCCACCCTCTCCCCCCCAGGTACCGCCCCCTCCCCTCAGAGTCTGAGAGCTGCCCAATCCCCGACCCCGGTTTAGCCTAACTCCGCCCCCGACCGCCCCGCCTCGCCCCTCTGTTTCCCTGGAGACGCTCTAGGCGTCCCCTCTCTCTGCCCAGCGGTGCCAGGTCTCGGAAACTCCACGGGAGGAGGGGGCGGCGTCGGCACCCTGCACCTGCCACCGGAGGGGACTGACTTCTGCAGAACGGAAAACCAGAGCTGCTCCCTAGGGCCAGTTCACCGAGGTTCGTGACGCTGGGGGCGAGACTGGGGACAGGGCTTTCTCAGCTCCTCGTTGAGGTGGGCTGTTCTTTCCAGGCAGTCCGTTCCCCAGCCCCGAGACCTTTCTCCATCAGTGGGCCTCAGGCTCCCTAAGTTGAGGCCCTAGCCAATTCATTCAAAAAACAATAGAAAGGACTAGAGAAAGGCGCTATTCTTGCGCCCCAATTCACCTGACCCTCTCAGAGCCATGAAAACAATAAACAGGGGTAGGAAAAAATTGATAGGTGTGAATTCCTTTTGCTCTTTCAAGGAGCATAATTTTTGTGATATTTCTTCTGTAGTTTTCTTAAAACTTTCTTAGAACTAGGAGAGAACAAAAAGGGGATTAAACTGTTTTCTGTTTGGGTGAAGAAAACTCCATCTCATAAACTTTAGAGAACAAACAAGTGATTATCCCTAATATCACATTTGTATTGTACTATATCAGTACATACACATATTTCAGGTGTTTTGATATTTCATCAAATTAGTTATAAGTTTCATTGGGTCTACACTTTGGGTGGTTTATTTTTAACAGTAATTCATTTAAATACATAGTAGGAACATATACAAATACTAGGTACAAACACATAATATTTGTTGTATGAATGAACCTTATTGCGTGCTTAGGGTGGCAGAGGAATTCTTCTGTTGACCGAATTTTTAATTTTCCTTCTCTCTTTACTATTTTATTTTTCTTCCTGATTTCCAGGCTGAAGTCTGTAAGCCTGGATAGAACTTCAGCAGTAATTTGCAAATGTAAGTTAGGTGAAACGTGGCCTGCCTTCAAACACTTTTCCTACTCTCTGTTTTGATCTAACCATCAATAAATGTCAGTTGGCAGGAAATGTGTGATTTCTATTTACTTAACAACCTATGTAATTATCCACCACAGAACGCTATAAGCATCCAAAAATTATGGTGCAAGGGATAAACCTTATTTATTGACTTCTTAAAATCATTCGTGTGAATTCTTTTTTGCTCTTTCAAGGAGCATGATTTGTTAGATTCTGTAGTTTTCTTTTAAAGTTTCATAGTAAAAGAGCTTGTGGTGATGGTATGAAAAGTTTTCATTCTTCTGGATGATTTTTGTACATAGTAGCAAAGTCATATTTATTTTTAACTCTCTTGATTGATATGTATGTATATTTATATATCTATATCTATAATCTACATATACATATTATATATATATATATATATATATATATATATATATATATATATGGTTTATGGGCTTTAATTCTCTCATCCCAGCTTCTATCCAAAAATGGCTGAACTCTGGGGACATTGGTCAACCTCAGACAGTCCCTCCCTAAGTAGCCTCTGTCTACAAAGTAGTAGTACCCCCCCACACCCTTTGTGTTTTCTGATGAGGGCATCTCTGGGGATAGTGGGAAGGAGGGTTACTCTTTGAAGAATTTTACTTGGGGGCCAGAAATTTAAACTCACACCATGGGACACTTTCAGCCTGACCCAGAACTCTCAAACCTTTCATCCTGTATTCTCATTCTCATTTGTCTTTGCATGTGGGGGCCAAACTTAGAGACTGTAACCACTGATACAAGAACCAACCAGCAGATCAAAGAATGCATCAAATCTCTTCTGAATACCAACAGTGGAATGGCTTTAGGCGGCCTTTTGATCTCTGTCTCAGCCCCATGGTGCCACATGTAGCACAGCCCACTTACTGGCACTGAGGGGGCAGCCTCTGGGTCCTCCTAACAGACTGCTTCAGCCTGGGTTCCTGGGGCTAAGCTCATTTTGATACCAGCCAGAGAGATACTCTTATTCTGCTTTTCTCTTACTCACCTGAATCTGAGCAATTCCCCTTGCTGTAATCACTCTGCCCTGTGTTTTCCTCTGCGGTGATGAGCTGGGAGAACCGCCGATAGCCAAGAGCGATGTGCACCATTTCTGCTGTGGGTCAAAGTCAGTCACCACACAGCAGCACTCAACCCATTTTTCACAGCTGAGACTAGGTTGGAGCTCACCTAGGAACCGGGAACACTGGCCAACACTAGGAAAGCCATGTAGCTCAGATTAACAAAGAGCAATAGGCTTCTTCGCTCTACAGGTATAATTAAAGCCTCAAATGACAGGCTCCTAAACATACTTTAATTTTTTCTCTTGTTTTTCTCTTTGTCCACTTCTACTTGCTAGAATATAGTTACTTCCTAGTTTCAGAAAATTCAGCATAAACAATACTGAACAAAAGAGATGGTGATTACTTAGATAAGAAAGTAATTTGCTATAGGAGCCCACTAAATATGTGGTATATTTCAAACATTATGTGCTTCATGAAATTCAGATCACACATCATCTATTATGTAAAATAAAGTACACTTATGTGCCCATGTATTATTTATGAAGAACAAAATATCCTTGCCCAACAGGCATAGCTTGGCAAGGTAGGAAGTGGGGTTTAGAGCAGGGAGAGAGTCTGCTCAATTTCCACCCCAACTCTGAGCTTAAACTTTCCAAACTAGATTGGCTGAGGGATATTTTTCCAGCATGCAGCTAATAACTTTTTTCCCATTTTATAATTCTGCTCTGACCGCCCCCCATTCAGAGTTTGTGCCTTGAGGCTTGCCAGCAGGGCTTGCAGTACTTACATTAAACTAAATTTAAGAGTAAAGGTGCTCCTGCTGCTCATGTTCTCAGATCAGAGGAGAGCAAAATGAAGGAACTGGCAGCTGAAACTTTAATGGTTGAAAACGTTGACTCAGAATTTGAAAAAAAAAAAAATCGCAGTTGATCTGGGTGACAAAGAAGACATGTTGCTCTCCGTGTACATCATCTGCATCTGATTTCATTAGATGCTTGTATTTCTAGCCAAAAATTGTCTAACCCAAGTAAACATCAAAGAGGAAAGATTTTATATAACATACTGGTAGGCCAACTTTTGCGGCGGATTATAAGCACCTTGATGGGAATTATTGGCTGGATCAGAGCTTCTGCAGTCTGTTTCCTCTCTCTGCAAGTTGCTGAATCTTCTCAGTATTGGGGAAGTTTCTTGGTGAATCCTTTGAATGCCCCTGCAATGAAACAGAGATCACCCTGCCCCCACTGCCCATTACATCATGCCTGGTAAGGCAAAGTGGGGACCTCAGAACAGTTTCAACTCACAGAGGCTGGAATGCCCTGACTCAAGAAATCACAGCTGTTGTCGCCTTCTCTCCCATTTGAAATCTACTAGGGCTGGGTAGGTGAGATTTAAAAACTGAGTTGGCTCAAAGCTACTCTGTCACATCAGAAGACTCTGGTCTTTAGAGCTTCTCTGAAGTAAAGCATAGGAAATGGATTTAGGAGACTTTGATGTCCCTCAGTCCTGTCCATGGAGTTTAACCCTAACTTGGTCAGAAATTCTTGACACATGTTCTGCATAATGTTGCCATTTAGTAAATTCTAATCATCCTAATCCAGAGTTGCTATTAATATAATATTTGGTCAGAAAAAGATTTTTTGGGGGGGTACCAGGAATTGAACTCAGGTGCACTTGCCCACTGAGTCACATCCCCAGTCCTATTTTGTATTTTATTTAGATACAGGGTCTCACTGAGCTGCTTAGTGCCTTACTTTTGCTGAGGCTCGCTTTGAACTCGTGATCCTCCTGTCTCAGCCTCCAAAGCCACTGGGATAATAGGCATGTGCCACTGTGCCCGGCAGAAAAAGGCTTTTAACTAAAAGGAATTAAGGCATTATATTATGATGTATGCTATATAATGTAAAGCATTTCTGATGTTTTTTTCTGGAGAAAAGTATTAATGTTTACTGATTAGACTGTAAAACTATAAAACTACTTTAAAACTACTGATTAGACTTTAAAACTGTAACTGTGTAGAAATAAGAAGACATTATGTTTCATGAAGCAGAGCATGGCTTGATAAACCAATATTAGGACTATAATATAAAACATTGATCTGCATTAGATCTTATCTTTTAATTTTAATTATGTGAAAATTATTTTAAGGCCAAAGTAATAATCTTTTTTCAGAAACACAAGATTACCCAAGACTACCCAATTCTACACTGAATTTCAAAAGATTTTTCATTTATGTCATAGTGAAAAACAGTGATCTATTCCAAGTCACAGTGAGATCTTGACACTTCTGAGCTCTAAGTCCATTAATAGATTTTTATCTCAATCAGAAACTAGTTTTCGAGACTCTACCCCATCAGGATCCCACCAAAATTCTCCCTAACTTTTTGACCACATCTTCTTCTAAACATTTGAAATCCATAGTTATCCTGAAACCCTTCATGCTTTAATTGCAACCATGTCCCATAACAAAACCGTTACCAAAGCTGCTGATGATCTGAATCTTAGTGAATTTATTGGATTTTCTCCTCATCCACTTGGTGATGAAGATGCAGCTGAGGAATAAATTGACCAAAAATCAGACAGTAGACAGATAATGAGAAGAGAACCTGCAGAATCTACTCACTGAGTATGATTCCCAAGTAACAGAGCAATAGCTCTACCTACAGAGGCATTCTTGACAGACTGGAGATTGTTAATAATGTTTGAAAGGGTACTCTGAAGATTTGTTCTTTAAAATATCATTTTGTTTGCTTTTTTATAGTCCAAAATGACCACTCTGCCCCCAATACTCATGACACGTCCAAAGCTTATACACTTAGCCAGACAGACGCTACCATGCTCCTCAAGACTAATTCCAAGGTAAGTGTCCCTTGTTTTCGTTTCTTACTGAATAAAATTCTGCCATAAGAGATGACAATAGTGTCTCTAAGAAAATAAGATTGATTAAGGAAAAGAGAAATGTATATATTGTCATATTCAGATTCTCAAATTTGTTGTTTCAAAAGGATTGATGAAGCTCATTGAAATACTAAAGAGGTATTTATTTATTGAACTAGTACTCATTTAATCATCTCACTCCTCATTGCAGTTATGTCAAGGTTCCTATAGAGTTTTGAGATGTTTCCCTTTTTTTATTGTGTGCAGAGAAAAGAAAGGAGAAGCTTTAAGAAATAAAAGCATATGGCTTTTTATCTGTGAGGTCTCAAATGCTGACTTCTGGTTTGGAGAAATGAGGGTGCAGCCTTCCTACTAGGATAGATTGACAGGCTTGCCTTAGGTCCCAAAATGACGCTGGGCCCTCAAAGTGCGACTTCAAACTGCCGCTTTGAACGGCTGCTGAGCTATTAGAGTTGTCACTGAGAAAATGCAGAACAGAGAACTTGATGCATTTATCATATTTATGAATATTAAGTGAGATTGTGCTACTTTGAATTTGCCATTTGTAATTTTGTTGAATTTTAGTAATACACATATTATTTATCAATATAAATAATTTGCATATGTAAGTTTGACTATTTTCCTTACTGCATACTTCTCAATTCCTGCAAGGCATAATGATCAAAGTATTATGAGACTTCTTTGTTCTCATATCTCATTTTTAGTATTTTGGGAAAAGACCAAAGCCCCTGGATCAGAATAAATACACAGCTAAAGAAAAATAAAAGTTCTTCTAAAGTAGCAAATCAAAATTTTCTTTTTCTATAACTGAGAAATCTTTCAATAGATGCATATGGTTATGTATATGTATGAATGTGTATTTTGTTTTACTTTTGAATGTTGTGAAATATTTACAAAATCTGAAAAAGCTTGTTCCTACTGTCTTTTTTAATGACTGAAATTACATTTTCTTTTTGAGCTGAGCAAAAACATAACCCAATCTCACATCCCTAAAGTCAGATAGATTGAAAAGAAAACTTCTTCTTGAGGTCTTTTTATTAAAGAAAGACATTTTATCATTCAGTTAGGGCAAAGTTTTTATAAGCATTCTTTAATAGCTTCTGGATAAAACACAAATATTTAGAAATGTTTGGTTTCGTATCTTCAGAGTTATGAGAGGCTAATAGCACATTTATTTTAAAAGGTGCAAGGAAATGTGAAGAAAGAATACACTGTGAATATATTTCTCAGTAAAGTCTTCTTAAAATCATTTGCATCTTGAACCCCTAATAATAACTTGAATTTTAAGTGTAATTAAAAAATCATTTGGGCTAGGGTGTGGCTCAGTGGTAGAGCACTTGCCTAGCATGTGTGAGGCACTGGGTTTGATCCTTGGAACCGCATTAAAAAATAAAATAAAATAAGGGAATTGTGTCCATTTACAACTACAAAATAAATTTTTAAAACATTTAAACAGCATTTTAAGGCAAAATTTAATAATGTTTGGGACAAATAAATTTTTTACATTGTCAAATAAGTATTTTTCCAAACACAATGTGACTTTTGCATTGGGAAGTTATTCTGCAGAACAGTGTGAACAAGATAGAAAACCTTACATCGAGGAGAAAACTCCACTTACTTAAGAATATGTATTATTGCCACATGTTGGTGTTTTATTTATTTATAAAACATTGAGCTTAATATTCATCCCTGTTCCATTCAGGAAAATTAAAATTTCTAAATGGTCCATTAACAACCTAACTCCATAGCTATTGCATAATATTTATTATCAATGCTATTGTAGCTGAATATTTCTGTTCTCCTGGTGGCATTTTATGTGTTTGGTAGCTTTCCAACTTCATAAGGCAGTGCTTTATTATTTCTTTCCATTTCACTCAGTGCTCAATTGATCAAAGAAAAAGAAGACATAGATCACTATGTGGAGGTGAATTTCAAAGGATTGTCAAAAGAGGAGGTTGCTGCGTAAGTATAACCTCTTAAAGATACTTTAATACAAAGTTTGTTTCTTTTGTCTTGGTTCTTTATTGAAATTTCAGTTTTCCTGTGCCATACACTTTTTTATTGGAACATAGTATTTAAAAATTAAAGATTATATTAAATAGTGATAAGTCATGTCTATTGATCTTGCACATATCAAAGTCTTCAATTTTATGGCTCTCAAAATTCTTATATTTACCAAGATATGCTGCTATCACATTTACAGTATTTAGTTAAGTCTGGGCCAATAATTGCTTATTAACCTTCATTTTAAAGTGTTCTGTCTCAATACAAGAAAAAAGGAGCTATCAAAGAAAGAGTTATGTGTCTTTTTTGCTGGTAATTAAAAAAAACTTTTATTTATATATTTTCTTTCCCGTACAAGTACCCATAGAATGAATCAATGGATCATAGTTAATTAATTATTTAAGGAAAAATAATCTTAAATTGTCTGGATTCATTTTTAAATGTATCATGTAAACTTTACCATTTTATCACTAGTTAGAATCTAAAATAAAAATCCATGTAGGTTAGTGAAAAATTAATAGAAATTTAAAATAACAACTAAATAGGCTTAGCATTGCTTCTATATAGACTTAATGACTCTGTTATAATCAATTACTTTAAACATTAAAAATAGAAATCATATAAATGTACATGCATCTTATGAAATTAATCAAACTCTTCAGTTTTTCTGCAATGCTACAATGTTTATGCAGCTAATGTTTTAAAAAGACTCTCAACATACTATTAGTATATTGCCTAATGCTATGGGATTCTAATATTTTTGGCATAGGTTTCATATATTCTAAAATTCTAAAACTCTTGATATATTTAATTTTGTTTGATATTATCTCTGTCAATTTGTATAGAATATGGAAAAACAATATAACTCATTCTGTCAATAGCTTCTTTATAAAATGATCAAATTTTACAGTCACTTTTGTTACTCATTTCTACAGAGCTCCATAGATGCCATATGTAGCATCTAAATCTTTGGTTAAATGTTATTCTGACAGTTACTTCACTAACTTTCCATGGTCACCTTTTGGATTAAATTAAAGGCCCATATTGTTTGATAGTATAGTTACTAATTTTCTCTCCTTTTTAATTTTTTTATTTGTTCTAATTAGTTATACATAACAGTAGAATGCATTTTGACACATCATACATAAATAGATTACAATTGCTCATTCTTCTGGTTGTACATGATGTAGAAACATGCTGGTCATGTAGTCATATGTGCATATAGAGTTATAATGTCTGATTCATTGTATTGTTTTTCCTAGTTACTAATTTTAAGAAAAAGTATATAAGGGATATTTGCATTCTAATATAAATATAACAATATTCAAATAGCTCCAATTGACTGAAGACTGAAGCATAAAATTAGGAATTAAATTTGTGCTTCAAAAATTCCACAGACTAAAAGCTCATTTGCAAGTAAGCTTTCAGTGTATACTGAAGAAAAAATTTTAGCTAAGATTATACAAAATAGACTCTGATGATGAATGTTTTCTTAATACTATTAATATTGATATCATTTTTCCACTAAGGATATTACCAAATTGATTTCTTATTTATCATTATGCTACAGAAAAACAGTTACACTGGATAATTCTCAATCCTTAATAGTGCATTTTCTCCTTAAAGCTTCCCACACTGGAGTAGGTTTTTAGATTGAAGCCTTCTGTAAGATAGTGGATGCAAACTATTAGCATGAAGATAGCTTGAGCATGGCTCACTGTTATGCTTTTGATTGATACACATTCTGGATCTCACCCCAGACAAACTAATTGAATAGCATATAAAGGAGAAAATTGATGAGTGATTTCAGCATCTCCCAGTAATGCCCAGCAGGTGCTATGAAGAATTATGCATATTCTATTAGCCCAGGGATTGCTGCATAAAACTTTTTATTAGCCATTCAACTCTAAAAAGATAAATTGTTCAACAAGCATTTATTAAGTACTTACTTTATATCTAATACTAGGTTTTTCACAGTGGGAGGGACAATGATATTTTATTGTCAGTTGCATGGCCTCATCCTGAAGCCTTAATGTCTATTTGAGACAGTAAGACCTGGGAGCAGGAGACAATAAGAAATGTGTGCATGCTGATTTCATGTGAGGTGCAACCCAGAGGCTGAAAGGAATCAGAGAGAAGTGGGATGCTAGTATGACACTTGTCAAGGCAGATTTTGAGTTTGGCTTTCTGTCTGAGCAGCATGATAAAATGATCTAATTGGTAAGTCATAGATCTTCAGTATAGAAGGATGTAATGGCATAGAAATTCTAAATGTCATTTTCAATCAGGCAGAATCAATCTGAGATATGCCCTGAAATCCCATTCTCTGTATTGCCTGTATGTCTTTAAGATGGTAACCAATAAATCGATGTATACTCATTAATACAATTGATGTGCACTAGCTTTGATATCCCAGAATATGCATATGCTCTTCCTCTAGTCCCCAAATAGCCTCTCATCACCTACCCCATATATACCAACTTACACTTAGGTAAACTCACGGTGACTTTCCTCCTCTTGTGCTGGGTGAACAGTTTGTTTCTAAGAATTGTTGGTTATTTGTTTTTGTTTTGGCACTAGGGATTGAACCCAGGAGTGCTTAACCACATCCCCAGTCCTTTTTTGAGTTTTATTTAGAGACAGGGTCTTGCTGAGTAGCTTAGGGCCTAGCTAAATTGCTGAGGCTAGCTGTGAACTTGTGATCCTCTTGCCTCAGTCTTCCAAGCTGCTGGGATGACAGACGTGCACTATAGCACCCAGATTTCCACTTGTTCTTTAGATCCAAGCCCTCACTTATTCCAAGACTTTCTCCTTCAGGTAAACTTTTTTTTTAATTAATTTTGATTAGGTATATATAACAGCAGAATGAATTTTGATACATTGTACACAATTGCAGCACAACTTTTCCTTTTTCTGGTTGTACACAATGTAACGTCGCACCATATGTGCAGTCATACAGGTACCTAGGGTAATAATGTCCATCTCATTCCACCATCTTTCCTCTCCATGCACCCTCTCTACCTCTCCCTCTCCTTTGCCCAAAGTTTCTCCATTTTTTTTTCTGCATCATCAATTTCTCCTTTTCCACTGGATCAACCCCACTGACATTCATATCTTCTCTATCACTTCCCTTGGCTTCTCACCTCCAACCTCTATACCATTGTTTGCTATCCTTCAGAGCAAGCAGAAACATTGTTTTACTATTTTTGCCTTCCATTCTGGCCTTGTCAACTCTGAATTCATTTCCGATCCCAGTACTCACTGCAATCTCTCCATGTGAGGTCCTCAGTGACCTTCATTGTTGCCACATCTAATCATTGTGTTTCTGTCCTCACTGCTCTTGAAGTCTTCTCAGCATTTGACAGGGTGCAACACTCTAGCCCTCAAATATTCTGTACTGGTGGTTTCCAGGAACCCTGTCCTATGCTGTTCCTCCAAACTGGACTGCCTCCATCTCCTTTGCTGACTGGATTTCTGCTTTCAAACTCTCAGTGGTGAGGAATCCAAGGGCTGGGTCCTAGGCCCTCTCTTTCAGTTATACTTGTAAACTGGATCCAGTCTTAGAGCTTCAAATATTAGTCATAATTTGGCAACAACCACATTTTAAAAATTCAGCAATGAATTCTCCATCACACTCCAAATATTTATATTTAACTGCTTCCTTGATATGTCTCCTTGGATATAAAATAGATATTCCAAATTTAATACAATTTCAAACCAGACTCTTGCTTCCCTTCCCTCCTCTCCCACCGTTAGTAACCTTTCCACAGTCTTTCCCTAATTTAGCAAGCCGCACCAAGGCTGCCTGGAGTTTTATATTGCCTTTATCTTGCCCCCACTGAATCCCCCATGATGCCCCAGCAGATACCAAAAACACATCCCGCGTTGACCTACTTGTCCCCATTGTATAGCTACCATCATGTCTTGCCAAGATCACTAGGACAGTCTCCTAACTGCTCTTCCCCAACCATGCTGACTCCACCAAAATCCAGCTGCCAGAGTATCTTTTGAAAAACTTGATCAAGACACTTCTTGGTTTAAACACCCCCACCCTGAAGTGGGCCAGGACTTTGTGCCCTCTCTGGCCTAGTCTCCTGTTCTCCCTGCCATTGTGTTCTCCCATTGTGGACTTATTGCTGACACTCCTTGTCAGTGGGTATCACTTTGAATGGGACTTCCTCAAGGAGCCCTTCTCTGACCTCATAATGAAATTTAAATGAGTAGTGGAACAGGGCAAGCTAAAGTAGTTACTGATCACACCCAGTTAGTGAAATCCAACCAGTGGGCATAGAATAGTGACAAGGCAAAAGGTTTGGGTGTTTATGTCATCCACGTTTGCCGAAGCAATTTCAGTGTGCTTTGTTACTTCTTAGGTAACTAGATTACTACTGTGCCTTGTAAGTTTATTTCTTAAAGAACAAATGCATTGTATTTGCATTCTACATTTGACATTCATGACTGACTTTACTAGCTAAGTCTTCAAATGGTTCACTGATCTTTAACTACTGAAGACAAACACATCAGAAGCATTGGTATACTTCAGGCTTTTAGTTCTCTATGATATTATCAGATAGTATGATTGCTTTTTAAAAGGACCTAAAATATCACTTATTATCATATCAAAATTGCTCCGAGTAGCTAAGTAATAAAAGTGCCATTTATAGACTCAAATACAAATTCCTGGGGGCAGTTTTTACCACATTAGCTATGTATATGAGGATATAATAAACAAAATCATCTAGGGACAGGGAATATTAATCTGCTTGTTATTATTTTCTGCTTCAGCTATCTAGTTCTGTTATGTGGAAGAAGAGATCGGATTGCAATTTGTACATGTCTCTAAGATATTGCTTTCTTCCAGAATGCCTTACTTTTAACATCCCCAGTTGATATCTGCTGAACGTCACTTCAGAAGTCAGCCCAGTGGCAATTAGGACCATCAGTTGCCATATACACTGAGTGTGGGCTGTAAAGAAACAACCCTTTAATTTCATGTCTCGTAAAACCTTTTTTTCTCATTTGAATCGTGTATTTCTTACTGACTTATAGGAGATTAACTTTAAATTAGAAGTTAGGCTTTCATCTATATGGGTGCCCACATAGTGAGAAAATCTCTAGAAAAATGGCTTGCATGTTTATTATCTGGAGGCTGTGAAGCCCTCCCTAGACCATGTCAGTTGACTTAGATAGGTACAAAAAAATTAGGATTTTTTATTTATTGAAATTTTGAATTTCAGAATTGTCTTCCAAAGGTGCTTTTGCAAACTATCCATATAGCTTTTTCTGTGCAAATCTAGATCTAGCACAATGACCAGGCACGAGATGTGACAAGCTGAAGATGTTTATTCAGAATGTAATATTTTATAACAACATTGAAGGAATCTAAACTCCTTTAGGTGTGCTTTTCTACTCCTTCATGCATGTTTGCCTACTCTTGTGAAATCACTTTGTTTTCTTTTCAAAACATTTTGCTGTTTTGTTAAGCAATAAATTCTCTAAGGAGGTTTGCAAAATTCAACTTTCTGAAGAAGCCAGTTGCCAGGCAAATGGTGTTATCATATCAAGCTTTGTCTTCCACATAGTCTTCCAAGTCTATTAAAATAGCAAAGGCCCCAAACTATTCAGATCCTTTTCAGTTCTCCATCATGGTTGAAAAATAATTCTTAAAATGTCAATATTACTGCAATTATATAAAAATCATCCCTTGGTCTATACCCATACCCTTTGCTCTTTTCTTTGTTGGAAATTAGAGAGGTGACAATAACCTCTGTCACCATCTCAGTTGTTAAATCAATACCAGGCTATGGGTCCATAAGTGCTCTTTTGCTTTCCCAGGGTCTCCACAGATATTACCAGAACAAGATCTGTTTGGCACAATTAGGGGATGCTCACTTCTAGAATAGAAGACTGCAGCATCTGTGTTCTCTTTGGAAATAAAAATTTTCAAATGCCTATCTTTGGGAAATAACAAAGAGAATAAAAATTTGTAAGAGACGCTTTTCTTTGTTAGTTTTTAGATTATTTACAACTTTAAAAATATATTTGTATTGGGACCATTTTAAACACTCCAAACTTTCTTTTATCTGGGAAGACAAATTATCAAGATGCAAACTTGCATGCACACACACACGCACACTTGCACACATAAGTACATATGCAATGAATTTATAAATATATGCATATATTACATGTGTGTTTGTATGCATGCATGTATGTATATCGAAAAACTCTGGCTTTACTTGTTAATCTAAATTTTTATGTATCACTACATAAAAATCTTTCCATGTGTGCCCACTTAACAGAGTGAGAAAAGCTCTAGAAAAATGGCCTGCATGTTTATTATCAGGAGGTTGTGAAGCCCTCCTTAGACCAAGTCAGTTGACTTAGAAAGTTACACAGAATTAGGATTTTTTTATTTACTTAGCTTGGCTATTTTTTTTATCCCTCATAGATAACTCCTATTTTGTGTACTTTAGGTAAATTAAGTCTGTGAGGAGGAAAGCAGAAATACTGAAATAACAGCTGACATGGGAAAGACAAAAGAACTGGCCACTACCATAAGGCCAAACTCTCTGGGACATACTTGGAAGGACAGAAATGACTGGGCCCTGCAGGCACCCTTTTCAATGTGTTCTGCTTAAGTAATTGTTAGTGTTTATTAATTATAACAAAACATTCAACAAAGTATTGTTTCGTTCACCTTATTCTGTTTCATACGTCAGAGAAATGACATTTTCCAGTAATCCATTTTAGAAATTTTAATAATATGGGTTTTTTGGTTTCATTCTCAGTTTTTATATTTAAAGATTTTGATTGTAAATTCAACAATGTTAATCCCCTCAGTTCTTAACTTAATTAACAGACCAATTATTAATGCATTTGCATATTAATTAATTAATGACCATAGTATCTTCCAACACTTTTATGGGATGAATGAAAAGAATCTTTCCAAATTTCTTTTGTGCTTTTATAAGGTTTTTTTTTTCCCATTTGTTCCCCCACTCTGTTCCTGAGGGATTAGAAGTTCCATGATCAAAATAATGTCTGAGGGGCTGGGGATGTGGCTCAAGTAGTAGCGCACTCGCCTGGCATGCGTGCGGCCGGGTTCGATCCTCAGCACCACATACAAACAAAGATGTTGTGTCCCCCGAAAACTAAAAATAAATATTAAAATAATGTCTGAGAAGCCTAACTTTTATTCTTAGGAACTGGGAAACCGTTGGACCCTCTCACACAGAGAAGTAGCATGGCTTCATTTTGAATATCACTCCAGGATGACCCGGTCTGTGGGCAACTGCCAGGGTATTGATCCAAATGAGAGTTGGTGGTGACTTGAGCAAGGCAGATGGAGAGGGAATGATAAGTGGTCTAAGTTAGGGGATGGGAAGATCAAAACTTACAGTGGAATTAATAAGGGTAAGAAGTATAGGGAGAAATCAAAGATGACTCCTGAACCTATCTGAGCAACTGTAGGAATGTGTGTTCCTGGTTGAGTCCCCAGTTCTTCCAACAGTATCCAGCACACAGTAGGCACCCAATAAATCTGTTTTTAACTAAGGCCAACCACGCTTCAGCTTATCTCTAGTTAAAATCCTTTCATTCCCACTTTGAACTGTGTTCTTTGCAAACACACAATCATAGCTAATACTTTGGAGCACTTAATATATTTGATAGATATTGTTTTAAAAGTGTCACATGTGTTAATTAATTTAACCCTAGACAAAATCTTTCTTAGTTCCCTTTACGGCTGAAAACAGAGACATTAAGTAACTCGTGCAAGGCCACGCAGATACCAAGTACAAGAGCTCATTGAATGCAGGCAGTCTGCTCTAGAGCCCTTCCTTGATCTGGTTGCCATGCTGCCTCTGCAGTGACTCAGGTCAGGTCTCCATCGTGCTGTGTTCCCCCTCTTCTCTCCTGCTCCATGAATTGCCATTCTCCTGGCCTAGAATGCTCTCTCCTCTTACTCTAACAGAGCAACTGACTCCTCCTTATTCTTAAGTGACTTGACTCTATCAGGTAGCTTTATCCTATAGAACTGTTTTTTAGTCAGCTTTTTCCATGCTGTGACTAAAATACCTGACAAGAATAATATTAAAGGAGGAAAAGTTTATTTGGGGGTTCACGGTTTCATAGGTGTCAGTCCATAGACAAACAACTGGCTCCATTCCTTCAAGATGAGGCAGATCATCATGGCAGAAGAGTGTGGTGGGAAGAAGCAGCTCACATGAGATCAGTAAGCAGAGAGAGAGAGAGAGTCTCCACTTGCCAGATAAAAATATATACCCCAAAGGCACACCCCCAATGACCCACGTCCTCCAGCCCCACCCTACTTGCCTTCAGTTACTACTAGGTTAATCCACTGATTAATCAATAAATTAATTCACTGATTGGGTTAAGGCTCTCATAACCTAATCATTTCACCTCTAAACCTTCTTGCATTATCTTCTGCATAAATTCTTGAGGGACGCCTCACATCCAAACCATAATAAGTACCCACCCCTCCTTCCATCACAGCACTGGAGGCTGTGACACTGCATTGTCATGGCTAGTGTCTTTGTCTCTTCTAGTAGACCACAGGATTCAAGAAGGTTGGGTGGTGGCTCATATGTGCATCCTTGGTGCACGTGGTGCTGAGCTCACAGGTCAGGTGTTGGGAGATCAGTGAGTGAGTGAGTGTTCATGACCTCTTACCCCTCCATGGCCTGGTACACATGCTCTGCCTAGATGCTTCCCCTCCCCTTGGTGCCTGTGCACTGAGGAGGCTTTTATTTATCTTCCAGCTTCCGCTTCCTGTTTCTTGCTCTGTGAGTCTCCTTCAGTCCTTCCTTGCTCACGTGGTAGAGTTGCAAGCTCTTGTTAGAACTCGCTCAGTAGCCATTGACAATCATGTGTTTCATTTCCCCCTTGATTAATGTTTGACAAACTATAATGACCCATTAGTAAGTAGTGGTTGTGACCCATTCTTTTGGAGATCGTGGCCAGCATTTTAAAAATGAAGAGAGTGCAATGAAATAGAATAGAAAAGAGAGCATTGCACAGAGCATGGCAAAATTTGGGAGGCTGCCACGTGTAATGGAAGAGAGCACAGGTTTTAAAAACAGCCTCCCTGAGGCTGATTCATAGTGGTGAAGGGAGAGGGAACATGGGAGGAATAGATGGACGCTAGATAGGGCGGGGGGAGGGAGAGGGCGTGGGGTTAGAAATGATGGTGGAATGTGATGGACATCATTATCCAAAGTACATGTATGAAGACACGAATTGGTGTGAATATACTGTGTATACAACCAGAGATATGAAAAATTGTGCTCTATATATGTGATAAGAATTGTAATGCATTCTGCTGTCATATATAAATTAAAAATAATAATTAAAAAAACAGCCTCCCTGGATTAAAATCTTAGCTTTATCCTCACCAACAAGCAACTGCCTGACTTTGAGTAAATTACGTAATCTTCCTGTACCTCAGCTTCCTCATCTGAAAAAAACAGTTGAAGTTAGTGGGGCTGATCTTATAAAAAAAATAGGGATAATGATAGCAGGGCTGTACTCACAAAATGCTTATGATGAT
The DNA here is from genome assembly GCF_021218885.2 of Marmota monax. Taxonomy (NCBI): domain Eukaryota; kingdom Metazoa; phylum Chordata; class Mammalia; order Rodentia; family Sciuridae; genus Marmota; species Marmota monax. The sequence continues at coordinate 43,655,100 of NW_026693571.1, forward strand.
TCATCAAGTTATTATCTATAGAAGCTGCAATATTATGGGTAGTAGCCTTTAAATTTTCATTTCATGTATTTACATAATATATACATATACACATACATGTGTGTGCATGTGTGTGTGTGTGTGTTTGTACATGTACTGAACTGCAATATAAAAGTCTTTCTTTCTGTGAGTGGCCAGAAGGAATGGACTCAGATCTAAACTGGGAATCTTAGAAAGCAGGGATTATATTTTATTCACCTTTAAGACTCTTCTGATTTACATAAAATAATACTTCTGTTCCCTCTACTTTTCTTTCTACAATAGACTGAAGAAACTTTAAGTTAACACTTTGTATTCCACAGATGCTAAATTATAACTAGAAAATGAAAAGCAATTAAAGTATGTAAATGTGCCCCCAGCTGCAGATGCCATAGTTCCTGTGAGGGATTCAGTTTTACTCTGAAGTTCTGGGCAGACCGGTCAAAGGAGAGATGTGATGGGCCACAGGATTCTCACTACTGAAAGCTCATGCATCAGTTATTCAAGAGAGAAAAGCTTTTTTCTGATACTAAATTCCAAAAGAAAGTTATAACATGAACTTAGTAAAGAAATGGAGAACTGTAATAAAACTCTGTACCCCTAATGAACAATAAAATGGTTATTTATACAGTTTGTCATAACTGTTACATCTCTTGGCTAAGTTTTGTTTCCAGTAAGATAGTAACAAAATATATTAAATGATTACAGTGTGCTGATCGCTGTTTAAAGTGATCCTTCAACAACCCTATGAAGAGTCGCCCTTGTTATTAGTCCTAGAGACCAAGGCATAGAATGGCTAAGTAATTTGAAATAGACAATCTATTGTTATAAAGAAGCTCTTGTGGTTTGGATCTTAAATGTCCCATAAAGGCCCTGTGTTGAAGGCTTGTTCACCAGCTTGTGGTGCTCTTGGGAGACGGTAGAACCTTCAAGAGGTGGGCCTGGTGGAAGAAATTTAGGTCATTGAAGGAAAGCCCTTGAAGGGGATGTTGGAACTCTAGTCTTTTCCTCTCTCCCTCTCTTTCATTTCCTGATCATGAGATGAGTAGTGCTCTGCCATGATGTTCTGCTTCATCATAGACTCAAAAGCAATAGTGCCAAGTGACCATGGACTGAAACTAGGAGTCAGAATAAACCTTTCTTTCTTAAAGTTGATCTTCTCAGGTAATTTGTCACAGTGACAACATGCTAACACAGGGAAGAAATGGTTAGCAGAAAGGAAGGAATGAATAAACTATAGAGAAAATGGATGACATACACTGAAGTTCAGATTTTCAGAACCCTCTTGAATATTCAGGACTACACTGGATCCAGAAACTTCCTCCAGGATCACCTCTACAAGGACCCAGTAGTTCTACAATCATGATTCAGAGTTCCATGAAACTCCTTACTTAAGCTTGTCTGAAACAATTCTTATCCTACAACCAAAACAACTAAAAAAATACATTGTTGAGCAAGAGGAATTTTTGTCTTTAAAGTTAGCTTGGCCTAGGGATTTCCCTTTTCAAGATCAAGATGGATGACTAAGCCCATTTATTTTCTGTAATTGAAATGGCCACACAAAAGTTCCAAGGATGGTAAATTCTTACCATGGAAATAAGAAAAATTAGAGATCTCAAGAGTTTCAAAATATTTCTTTCAGAAAACAGTAAGAATATCACTGGTCATAAAAAGTGATATTTTGTAGTGATAACAGAAGTTGATTCATCAAGAGGACATATCCTAAATATTTGTGCTCCTAATGTCAGAACTTCAAAATACAAAACAAACACTGATAGGAAAAAGAGGAGAAATAGAGAAACCCACAGTCTTAGTTGGAAATTTCAACACTATAATCTCTGTAATTGATAGAAAATTTGAATGATACCATCAATCACCTTAAACAATTGACATTTACAGACTATTACACCAAACAACAAAACAGATGTTCTTTTCAAGTGTGCATGACACATTTGTCAAAGCAAAGATATTCTGAGCCAAAAAATAAATGTCCATATACTTAAAGGAAAAAATTATATGTACATAATTTTGTAAAAATATGTCCATAATTTTTACATCCTAAAAAAATCACAAGACACATTAGAAAATATTTGAACAGAATGAAAAAGAAAACATGGCATGCCAAATTTTGTGAGGTGCAGCTAACACAGCACATCAAGGGCATCTTATAGCATTAAAATGCTTATATTGAAAAGTAGAATATAAAATGAAGGGTATACAAGTATATATAAAATTAGAGTATAAAGTGTTTATATTCAAATCAATACTCTAACCTCTCTTTTACAAAGTTAGAAAAAGAAAGCAAATTAAATTTAAAGTTAAAAGAGAGAAAGGAATAGTAAAATGAAGCCTTGCTCACCAGCCTGTGGTGCTATTGGGAGTTGGTAGAATCTTTAAGAGGCGGGGCCTACTGGAAAGAATTTAGTTTATTGAAGGTATATTCCTGAGGATGCATACCTCCAATAACCTCAATGATAGAGAAATGATCAAATGACCTAATTTAGGTCATTGGAAGTATGCACCTTCAGGAGAAATGACCAAATTATAGAGAAAATCAATGAGATTTATAGCTGGTTCTTTGGAAAAATCAAAAAAATTGATCCATCTTTAGTCAGACTAATCAGAGAAAAAGAAAGGCCACACACATCAACTTCAATTATTTTTGCTTCAACTGGAAAAACACTCAAATATATTTAGAATGAAATGGGCTCCTATAGTAACCATAAAGGAAAAAACAAAATACACTAAATTAAAATTACCCAACCTAGGTACTTCCTTGTGAAATTTCAAACATTATATAAAGAAAAGATGCTAGAAGTTCTAGGGGTGGGGGAAGAAGTTGCCATCAAGAAATAAATATCACACTATCATCACAGTTGTACACACTCGCACTAGGTATAGCACTGGAAGAAAAAGGACGATGTCCTCAAAATCGGAAGGATGATTATTTTTACTCTAGAATTGTATATCAGATAAATTATCCATCAAAACGGGGAGCCACATAGACTGACACATCTTCTGACAGACTCTGCTTCTGCAGTTTTTCTTGTCCCCATTCCCTAAATGGTTAAGCTGAAGTGGGGGTGGGGGTATAGAATTTAAGGTAAAGAAGGCTATACAATCTGGAAAATAGCATCTAAATCAGAAGTCCAAATTAAATGTCTATGAAGTTGCTGTAGCAAGTTATGGAAATAAGCACCTAAAAAATCTTAGTGATGATGTTAATATAAACCTGTCACATATGTCAGGGATAAGAAGTAATCAGGAAACTGATATTTAAGTGTACTATTAAATGTAGAAAGGCAATATAACATATGCTATATATGTTACGTGTATTATGAAAATATTAATTTAAGAAATAAAGCCAGCAAAATTTGCAAATAAACGATTGTCTCCAAATCCTTCCCCTGACCTGAAACACCACTTATATTTAATGACAAATTCTCATGTGTATATATTTATACCATACACATACGTGAACATGCATATTCTGTTCTTCTATTTGCATTTATTTTCATTATAACTATTTTCTTAATCTAGTTGAGATACGTTTCTGTCTTGCAGACAGTGCCCTTTTTTGTTCCAAGTGATCATTTTTTTCCTTGTACGTTACTATTTTGTGTGAATGTTAGAATTTTCTTGTCAAAAGTCAGTAAAATATCATTGAATTTTTATGGGGAGTACATGGAATTTATGTTATTCTAGGAGAATTGATAGCATTAAAATATTGAATCCCACCTTATCAAGAACCATCATTTTCAACGTTAAATTATATCAGTGACAGCAGCATTCCTTCACATTTCTACTCTAGTAGAAATGAATATATTGCAAAACACGAAGGCTTTTTTCCCACAGGTTTTTAGTAGACACACAATATCAACATAAGAGATGTGTTTTGAGTTGCTATGTTGCTTTTTTTTAATTGGTGTATAATTTTACATAATAGTGGGATTCATCATGCCATATATGTTTCTTAATCATGAATAAACTTTAAACTTACCATGTGAAAACAGTTTAGCTCTTGGGTTGGAAGGATTTCTGGGAGAAAGGACTAAGTCTTCTAAAAGTCTTTTCTAACTAATTTTAATCATTTTTATAATGTGCCTATATTTATAGATTTTTTATTGTTGTGATAAAATTTAGCATATTTTCTAATAATCTTTAAATCTCCTGTACATCAATTGAAATACTCTGTGTTTCTCTGAGGTAGTATAAAGATAACAATGGCTAACCACATAGGCTATAGAAGCAGATTACCTAAACCGATACCCCAGCTTCATCTCTCACGGGGTGTGTGATGTTCACTTGTCAATTAAACGTGTTGTACCAGAGTCATCTATAAAATGGAGAGAATAATGAGAGTACCTATTTCATTAAAAAACATTATAAGGTTTAAATAAGATAATTACATGCAAAGAATTGAGAACAGCACTTGGCACATTGCTAAGCCTAAAAGGCACCTATGACTATAATTATAATTGGAAGTTATATTACTTTCCTGGCACTGTTTTTGGTGACAGCAATTTTTATTTTTCCTGATAATATTTGAAAAAATTTCTTTATCTTTTAACCAAACCAGTTTTTTAATAGATTTAATTTTTGTTCTGTTATTGATTTGTGATTTGACTCTTAATATGTCCTTTCTTGTTCTTTGTATGGGTTTATTTCATTATGTTTGTTTTATTAGGATTGTTCCTAGCATCCTGAGTTGAAAGGTAGCTGCTTCTCTGGTATCAGTTGATAGTGGTTTTTAACAAACCACTCCTATAAGCTTCCTTTTCAAAACTGCAATGATTTCTTCCTGCATGATTAGATTTTTATGTATTTTTAAAATTCTAAATATGTTAAAATTTCCACAGTGGTTTTACCTTTAGAAAATGAATAAATTAGAAATATATTGATGAGTCTGAAAGTGAATGCTTTTGGGGTGTTTGTTTTTCTTTTTTTGTAGGTACTGCAGGAGTAGGAAGTGAACCTTTATTTTACACTGCACATTTGCCATATATAATATCAGTTTATGAAATTTCTAGTGTGACTAATGTATGGCCAGTTTTCATAAATGTTTCTTCTATGTTTGGAAAATAAATATATATTCTCTACTTATTGGTTAGACCATTCATATAGAAATATCTGTAATATTCTAATAACTAGTTTGAGCCTGTTATTTCTATCTACCTAGGCAATTGTTATTAAAATAATTTTCCCTCTATCTGTAAGTTTCTGAAAAAAAAACATTAAAATCAATTTCTTTTTATCTTTCTGTTCATTTTATATACTTTGAGACTGTTATTAGGTATGTTGTTTACCACCTGCTGTATTTTTCTGTAAATTTGAATCTCATTTATGAATCTGATATAATTATATGCTCCTTGAATTTTTTTTCTGCTTGAGTTCTATTTTGCCTGATATTAACAACATTGCAAACTTTCCCTTCCTTGATATTTGCAGTACTATATGGAAATACCAAGAAGTGAACATATGTTCCTATTATGTATCTATTTTATGTATATTTTTATGTTTGAATTCAAAGCTCTTTCATCTTCTTGCAAATACTTCCTTTTATTTTTACAATATTCTTATTGATGCACATTTTTGATTTTGTAAATCTGTCTTCCTAATTTAGAACTGGTAGTTTTCTAAATATTTGAGCTAGCTGCACTAAAATTAATGTGCTATTTAGAAGAAAGAGATATTTATATACATGGATATTGTCTGGCCAAAGCATCAGAATCATCAACCTACATTTGTTTTCATTGTGTTCTGGAAGTTTGATCATTGGGTATGTATAGTCAATGAGAAATTGTGACTTCACTGTTCACATGTGCAGTGTACACCTTTGTTATATTAATTAAAGTAGCACAGAGTGTAAATGATTTCTTCAGAGAGCGTACAGTTTGGTACTTACTCTTGAACACTCAAGTTTAATGGGGGAAAATATTCTCTCTATTTTTCTATATGGAAAAATTTAAATATGCCTACTAAAATGATGCACTATTCCTACAATAGAAACTTTAAAACTCAAAGAAATGAGGTCAACTGCTGTCCTTAAATAGTCAGAGCTTGACATTTCTCTTTAGTTAAATTACTACAGATTTCTTACCCAAGAAATATAAAATGATAAAGCTAGAATGAAACTAGATATCATTTTGGCTTAATACTTTCTGATTGTATCAAAGGAAAAAAAAAAGGCAGAGGGCAAAAGAGTGTAGTTAACAGAGTGCCAACAAAGAGTTTGTAAAAACAAAACAAACAATAATATATTATGAGAAATATGTTATTTTCTCATAACAAAGTATCATTACCTCTCTAGAAGAAATGTCATTATATGAGAAATCTAAATGCAGATTTTGCTATTTTCCCTTATACTATCTTTCATTGCATTGCTGAAAAGAGCATGAATAATGTTTTGTTTTCATTTTTAATTTATGTGACTTTTCCCTTTGTATTTTAAACATGTAATCTTTCTCTTAAGTATTTGTCATATTTATAGCCAAATGTATACTATTTTTCTTGCCAATCTTTTAATATTTTTTAGAATTGTGAAAGAATATATATTTTAAGGAAGCAACATTAGAATAGATAGCACAAAACTATAGTTGTAAAGAATCGATGGGTTTACTTTTCCCAAAGAAACCCCTCCTGCAGTTGTTTAATGTGAAAGGTTTTTTTCTTGAAAAGGTTAAAAAAAAAAAAAGTTCTAATCAACTTTTGTACATTATGTAGAACTTCATTTTCTAAACTCTGCAAAAGAAAGTTTCATATTTAATGGGAAATCATGAATTATTCCATTTATTATCTACTTCCTCCTTTCAAAGACATGATCTGGATAAAAGGCGGGGTGAATAATTTCAAAAAATACAATACATTTTTAATGGGAAGGTGCAAACTACAGATTCTCATGACTATTAGCAAGTGTAGAGGAAACAGAATTTTACTTGCAAAACTCGTCAAACTCTTGCAAAGATAAAATGCATGACACACTTTAGTAATATAAAAAAAAAAACAGTGAGCCAAAGTTTTTCTTTTTAAGGCAACTTGTTGTTTTTGCTAAGTTTGATTTTTATATTCTCCAGCTTTCCATTTTTATTAAAAGTGAGTGATATTTCACTCGATTTATATGGAAAAGCAGTAGTTTTTTTTTTTTTTAATTATTGTTGTTATTTGTAGAGATGTATAGAGAATTGAAAGAAAATGTTATCTGACAGGAAAAAAATCCTAAATAATAGAATTTCAAAAAATTTGGAGAGTGTCACAAAATTGTGTCTCGAAGTGCAGAGCAAATACCATGTTCTATTAAGTTTTATGTTAATAAAAATTGTCAATATTAATTTAGACAAGAATATTCAGTTGATGAACTAGCATTGTCATGTTTACATGTGTTTATAGTCATGAGATTAAAAAGCTCATTTTTTTGTTCTCTCCCTTATTTTCATGTTTTCTATCATCGTAATAAACACAGAATTTAACAGAATTGCATTACTTACTCATATTTCTTTTTTATTATTATAACTCAATTTAAGAACTAAGTTCATTTTTGAGGTTTTATTTTTTAGCTTAGTATTATTGCTTTTCTGATGGTTGAAAGTTACAATGTAATTTGAAAACAAAACAAAACAAAAAGATATGAATCCATACAATGGTCTCCTTTTGTCAAAGGGGCTTGGGTTCGTGTTGAATTCTGAAAATACTTTCCCTGAAAATTCTTCTTTAAAGATGGCATTCAGTTCACATCTTTCCGTGTCTGACCTTTAGTTGAAATCATTCTTTTGTAAAGAAGTTTGAATTTCTCAAAGGAGTTTGCAAATAATGACTGTATACAAAAATTGTGTATATAATTGACCTTATATGAGGAGCTTTTCTCCCAGTTCTTTACACCAAACTTCTAAAGAAAAACTTTAAAAAATATGTTTCGGTTTGAGATTTTTCAATAAAGAAAATGATTGTCAAAATGTGGTGTGACAGCTTCATGGATAAATATTGTGGTGACACTTTATATTGACAGGTGCATAGTTTATTCATTTCCGATGGATGAGAGCCACGGTACTTCAAATATTTGATTGAATGGAAATCACTTGAGTAAATCATTTTTAACAGGATGTGCACATTAAAAATATCTTTATATTATTAAGGGAATTATTTAAAGCCATTGGAAGAGTTGCCGCCTCGTACCGCCTGCAAAAATATAATGTCTTTCCTCTGATTATCTGGTGATTATCACCAGCAAAATTATTATTTGATTTATAAACATTCATTGATTTGATCTCCCAAAAAGTGACTTCTGCTAACACTAAGCATCAATGCTAACAATTGAAACTGTGAAATAATATTTTTCCATTTGACACAAATAATCCATGCGTCCTAAAATAAAATAACCCATGAAATGAATTCTTACTGTGCTTTTGGGACAATTCTTTGCTGACACAATTGTTCAATATATTATTTGTTGAAAGAATTATATTAGTTATAGTCTGAGTTACAAAATTCTATGAGGTAGACTTCATTCCTTAATTATTAACCTTATTATGTCTCTTTAAAAGGAATTCAAGTTTGAACTTGGTTTAAATAGTTTTTTCCAAATGGTTTATTTCAATTTGTATATACTTTTAAAATTTTGAAAGTTGTGTTTCCTAAATTTTATTATTAATAGATAAGAATTTGCAGTTTGTAAAATTATAAAGCAAAATTTACATTTGTAAGTTTTTCTAAAAATTCAAATTAGCAAACTTACAACTGTTTAGAAAACCACATAAAATTTCTATTTTATAATCTTCTGGGGGTAGATTTTATTTATTGATTAAAATTATAAAGTTAGTCTAGCTATCCAAAATTAAACTGAAACAAAAATCCTACTACATTTATATTCTGATTTATTGATAGTATTTTTAATTTTGACTTGCTTTTTACAATTTATACAATTCAAGGTGATATATTTATTTGGACAGAAATTCTAATGAAGTTTTCAGAAAAAGTATAAATTAATACATAAATAAAGGGTTTTGGGAATGAAGCTAAAATGTTCCATTCAGTCTTTCAAAGAGAGTTTATATAAAATTATAATTAAATTATTTATATAGCAATATATAAAATCATGATCATATAATATATATTTAACACAATACTTGTATATCCAAGTATTTTTATTTTCTCTCATAAAAAATCACCAACAAATTTTACAAAGAAAATAATATTATAATGGTTATGCTATTGAGCTTTTTTCGTGATTAGTTATAACTGCACAATATTATGAAAAGAGCTATTTTTTGAAATACATCTTAAAACTGTGTGTAAGCTCAAATGGTTGTATTGTGTTCATTATTTGAAGTTTTGAAGTGTTTAGGAGAATTAATGTTCATTTTAATAACTAATTCAAATTGTAATGACAAATTGTAGTGAAGGATTCTGATGCTGATGTAAGAAAATTCTACTTTTTGAAATATTAACGTGTAGTCATTAAGCTAAGTCATAGAAAATAAGCAGTTGATCATCATGTTATTTGTGATCGGTGGTTGTACTGAGATGCAAAGTGAATTTGTTTCAGAGAGAAGACATTACAATTTGAAAGTACTTTTTATATGCATTTTATTCAGTTAATAAAAATGCCTCATTAAATATATGAATGCTTATCTCTATAATATCTTTCTAATTTTCCAAAAATGAGAATGAAATGATTTGAAAACTGTTAATCTGTGAGATGCCACCTGCTGTATTTACATTTTAAAATATATAAATAGGGTGTAGTATTTGGTAAGTGGTCTCATAGACAGCTACTTGTTTTGCAGTTCTGCATGGGTGATATAGAATCCATGCATAACTTTGCATTTATATTCTTTGAATATCATCTTATTTGCATACCAATTAAAATAATATCTGTATTAAGACAGTTAATGAAAGTTATCAAATTTACATGATGTGACTGCAGTTTGCTAAATTTCCAGTAGATGCCCCCAGAGACCAGTCAACTCATTGGAATTCTTTACATTTAAGCAACTTTTTTATATTAAAACTTCTTTTTCTTGCTGTTTTGAATTACATATAAAACAAAAGTCTTAAAATCTTAAATTCCATGAGTTTATTATTCTTCCATTTTATTACAAATACATACACATGCATATATATGAGATAGCAGTACAATTATTAATCAGTAGTAATCTGTACTATGACAAATAATATAAACCTAAAGGTGTAAAAAAATTAATACTTTCAATTTTCATTGTAATTCTAAATGTTTTTAAAATGAAGTCATTCCAAACACAATTTTTTTTCTAGTTTCTTTTTCTTTAACTATTTATGTGGCAAGGGAAATGCTATATCATTGTGTTAGCTTTGGGTGAAAAAACAATTACCATTTTCTAAACATGATTACACATACCCAAGGAACTTACAAAATCGTTATCAGTCTGCATATATCAGAAAATAACTTTAAAAAAATTTTTTTATATGTAATATCTACCTACACTTAAAAGTATGTGTAGGAATAGTGATTCTCTTTATTTCATGGAAATTATATTAACTGAAGCTATTTAAGTATTAATTTAAGTCAATGTAATTATCCCGTAGGTGATTCCAATAACATTTATCCCTACGATATGAATGTAAGACTGTTATAACTGGCACAGATAACCCACTAGTGACTTATAAATATTAACTTAATGGAATAAAAGTATTATCCTGACTTTTGATTAGCTATTACATATCTTTTGAGTTTATCTTTGTCAGATTAAATTAAAAATTTATGCTCTTGTTTTAAAGTATTTTTTTTTATTGAATGGTTTGAAATATTTGACTGAATGTGAAGCTTCACCTTGTTACCATAATTTTAGTTTGTCCCGGGAAGAAATATGATAAATGTAATTGTCCTTATTTGAATAGGTGATAATGCTTTACACCGTCAAAGTCAACCTCTTAGTTTATGCATTAATTTAGGTGGGGATAAGATAAAATAAATTGTTATACCTATTCATTTCACCTATTTGTCTTTTCTGGGTTTGTAGAAGTATGCACTTTTTACCCTTTTAAATGTTTGTCAGTGGTTTATCCTGGTAGCTGTTACACCCTTGAGTGGGAATCATATCTATTTAATTTGCTTTTCATGAATGCTACTAGCGTCTGCTCCCTCCTTTAAAAGAGGGGGATCCTCTGGGAGAGCCACAGAATGATACTGATCTCTGCTCCCAATCCAACATAAACATGGATTAGCATGGATAAAGAGAACGGCTTTCAAATTGGAGATTACATCATAATTGTCAAATTTTGTCAAATTCCTAAATGGTCAATGCAAATAAATAGAACAGTTGTAAGAATGGGCAGGAGGAAAAGAGGAGAAAACGCAACAATAGTTGATGTCCCAGGAGGCAATGTGGGAAGTGGAAAGAATTCACAATCCGAAGTCAAAGAGGGTTGGGTGTGAATCACAACTCTGCCATTTATTAGCTTGTGTGGTTTTGGGCAATTCACAGCCTCACTGATCGCTGGAGAGAGGTGTGTGTGTGTGTGTGTGTGTGTGTGTGTGTTTTGTTATTGTTGTTTGTTTGTTTTTAAATCTGTATAAATTAAAGTAGTACTTAACACAGTTGTGGAGTGAGTTAAAAGTGATATTTACACAGTGCCTGACACATTGTGGGAGTTCCGAAAATAGTAGCTATTGAAGGAGGAATTTAAAATCCATGTCATATTTCTGTGCCTGTGCTTGTAGACCAGCACACCCCGCATTTCCCAGCACCTCCACACATTCAGCAGCTATGAAGCTCGAGCCAGATTGTTGAATTTTGTTGTCAGTTTCTAGATGTTTTTAAAAACTTGTAATTTTTTTAGGGAAATTTTGATATAAACTATGATAGTTTTAGCAAAATTTCTTGAACAATGCCTTTAAAAGGCAGTAAAACCTGTATGAAATGCACAACTCCCTTGTTCTATCTCCAGCTGCTTCCCTGATCCCAATGCAGCCTGAGGTACCTGCTGCGGTAGAGATCTTCCTCATGATGCAGATTTATGGATGCCCAGTGTGTCTATCAATGTCCCCACTTCTACTTTTGTGAGTGGTATATATTTTTTTTTCTGTCAGAACTCTCCCCAAATCCCATCATAGTAAATCTCTTCATGATTTTTAACAGAGTTCTCAATTTTCATCTTGTAGGGCAGTTTAGAGTCAAAGAAATTTTCCTTCTTCTGATGCTTAAAAGCAACACTTAATTTAGACAAAATTTAATGTATAAATGAAACCAAAGACTAAAATCTTTACATCCAAATGGAATAACAATTTAAATAATAAATTTGGATCTTGTTTACATTTCTATTTATTTTCTTCTTCACAAAGAAAGTGAACTTCAACTGTGGTTGTCTCTTAAGAAATAAAAAATCTGAGAAATCCAAATATAATAATGAAAATTGTCATGTATTTTTGTTTTCCAAGAATCAGTTCATTTTAAAAAGATATTCAGATTAAATAATTTGCCTTACTTTAAAGATTTAGTAGAAACCTATTTAGTAAATAACTATGATTCTTTCTTGCTCTCAAATATTACTCATGAGGCTTAATGGCTTACAGGTGCATTTGTACATGCATATAGGTGTGTACAAAATATAAATGGTGTCAACAAAGTTATATATACATATTTAAACATATTCTTATTTGGTATAGCTTCTGCAAAAAAAAATGACCTTTTCAAAAAATTACTAGAAATCTTTAAAATCGATGCTATATATTGTTGGTGTTTTGAACCCAAAAGATATGTTGGAAATACTCCTAGTCCAGCTTCTTCTGAATCACTTGGTGTTCTTTGGTCAAAAGGCAATGAAAACCCATTCTGACTAAATTAAGTGGAAATGATTTTATGGAAAGGATGTTAGGTGACTGGTGGAATGTGGGCGAGAACCTAGCTCAGAAGAAGTGGACAAGACACAGGCCCCTTGCATGGATGTAGGTAGCAAGACTACTGGAGAATCTTGTCCGGTGTAGCTGCCCAGGGCTCCTGCCTCTCCCACACCTGTGCTGCTTGCCTCAAAATTCCAGCTCATGGGAAAGACCGGGTCTCCCTCTAATTTGGGTCAATAATCTACCCTCTGACTAGGGAGTCCTTGAATTCCTATCCCACATATAAGGCTGGCTAGTTGCAGAAGTATTTTCAAGTGTGCCAAGGCAGAAGTAGGGCTTCATGCTGGATGGGGCAGATCCCCCTTCATCTCCCATGTGAAGGCAGAAGGATCTGGAGAGTGATTTTCTACCTCTCTGTCTGGATTAGGATTAGAACTGAGATGACCTCCCAACTGTTCTGCCCAGTGCATATTTTCATTGTTTGAAGTCACTGTTTAACTTTTACTTCGTGGTCCTTCTTTTTATTTTTGCTGCAGCAGGCTTTCTTCACTCATAGGAAAACATTCTGGCAGCCAATGCATGAACATCTGAAGTTGGCATTGCTCCTCTGAAGCAAGGTTAGGGTTCCAGGCTGTGTCGTCAGGGGCCTTCCACGTCACCCCACAAACTGCCTTCTAGGGGACCACTTGCAAGAGCCCTTGGGGACTCCCAAACTCAAGCTATCTGAACCCAAATTCATCATCTTTCCCAGTAGCAAATGTTCCCCTCTTTAGCAAATTACCAATTACTCAATCAGAAAACCTGGTCATCATCCGAGCTTCTTCCTGTCCTTCACCTCCAACAGCCATTCAGCCACCAAGTATCCAATATTTTTATCTTCTAAGTATTTTTTGGATCCACCTAACCCTACTTAGCCCCCTGCCTGTACCCCAGTTCCAGCCCCTGTAGCCTCGCCAATCCACGGCCACATGAGTTTACCATCTTTTCTCCCTACTCCCAGTTTCACCCTCCTCCCATCCCTTCTCTTGGATCAGGTGTGAATTTCAGAGTCACAAACTCAAGGATGCTAAATTGAAAGTCTTTATTTTTTTATAACTTAATTTTAATTCCTGGCCCTGAGCCTTGATCCTCCCTAGTGTAAAAATCCAATCTTGTCACTCTCAGGTAGTCAGTCCAATTCCACAATTTCTCAGGTTGCTCAAGATTCTAAAACATCTTCCTCCTCACCCTATCTTCCAGTACAGAAACAGCGTTGTACTGAAGGGGGCTGAAGGAAGTAGAGTTACTAGATTTAGCAAATAAAAATACATGAATTGAATTTCACTTTCAAAAACCCAGGTGTGTGTGTGTGTGTATATATGTCCCATGAAATACTTAGGGGATTCTAATATTAAAAAGAAAATCATTTGTAATTTATATAACATTCAAATTGAACTGAGCATTCTGCATTTTATCTGTCAACATGGGGAGCAGGCAGGGCAACAGCATATGACAGAATTTACTTTCAGATTTTCATGGAGGACCTTGTCATTGTCACTGATTTGCCCATCCAGTTCCCAGTCCTCTTTCTTCTTTGCTTACACAGCTCAAATTGGGTTGGGACATCACTGTGCCCAAGAGGAGTCAGGATATTTGGGTTTCCAGACTCCTTGCAGCAAAGGGAGAGTGGGACGTCATATGACCCAGTTCTAGACAAAGGGTCCAAAAGTAGAAATCTGCTAGGAGTTGTGGGAATGATTCTGTTTTTCCCCAAAATAAGGAAAGACACAGTCAATGCCCCCTCACATTCCACTTTCTTCTTGAAAGTGAACATGGTCTCTGGAGCCCTATGGCCACTAGCAGGGAACAAGGAGGAAAGAGGGTCAAGATAATCCCAGGGACCTTGATCTTGAACTTGCCAGTCCAGTGAGCCAGGTCCTTGGCTGCCTAAGATTAGGCAAAAAGTAGATTCTCTATTTTCAAAATACTGTGATGTGAGTTCTCTCTGACTTATAGCTGAACGTTCGCATCTCTAGGCTGTGGCATCCTGTGCAGGCAACTGTCCCCAGTCCATCCTTGTTTATCAGCTCTGGCAATACGCTGGCCTGAAGCCTTTCAGAGGCTCCCGGTGCTGCCCATTTCAATCATGGGTGTGCCATACTTCCAACCCCAGTGAGAATCTCACCATGAGCCTCTCAGCACACATCCCTGGCTATGGCTGGATAACACAGTGGCAGACACAGTGACCCTCCCCTTCCGTTAGTGTCATCTGTGAAGCCCTCTGAAAAGTTATGACATTTTTTCATAATGTCACACCATACCACTGAGGGACTGCGGGACATCATAGGGCTGGTTCTGGTTCTCTGGTTTTCTTCTGCCTACAAACCCTTGATGGCTCCCTGCCTTCTTGTGCCCCGTGCATGGGGAGGTGGGCAGTGGGGATGTTGGTAATCCTCCTACCTTCAAGACTCTCACGCAGGAAGCAGGTTCCAGTGTCTTCTACACTTAGATCCCACTGAACTTCACTGATGGCTGGCTTGTTCTTCTCGCCCACCCCTCTGGTATTTGACTGGAATAAAGGGGAGCAGGGAGGACATGGTCTTTCTGGCTCCATTTTCCTCTTCTATTTCAACTAGAGGGACAAGCAGGAAAATCTCAAAAATGGTCACTCCAAAATTTACTCTCCCTGTTTTGAATATTTCTTGGCTCAAACCGAATGGTAGCTGTTGATCTTTTGACCCAGGAATGTGCTTTCCTTACTCTATGAGCTGGTACAACAGACTGGCTGCTGGTGTGGGGGAGCACTGCTGTTCAGAGTCATTCCTTCCAGATGCCGTTTCTCAAAAGCAGTCACACCCTGTCCATTGGGACTCAGCCTCTCCAGGACTCTCCATCACTCCTTGCTTTGAGTCTGAGCTTCTTACCATTGCTTTACCATGAGGTCTCTTCATTGTCTGGATCCCACTTAAAAATAGATAAATAAAGACAAAAATAAAAACCTCCGTATCTCCGTACTCTCCACTCACCATTCTTGATTTCTACCCAAGTAGATTCGCGGAATGAGAAATTCTTGGCAGATGGAACCTGGGCAGTTTTGCTGTGGAAACTCCACAGGTGAATCGAATGACAGCCAGGAGCTGATGACCAGCAGCAAAGGGCTTCACATTCCCGCAGCATTTTCACTTAATTTCATCTTGTTCCTGAAAGAATCCTGCGATGTAGGGAGGGCAGATATGAATGTGTATATTTTACAAATGAGAGGAAATTAAGACCAGGGAGGTTGGGACAAATTGGATATTCTGACTAATTCTGAGCTCTTCCCAGTCTACACTGAAATTTTTATTGCCAATAGTATCATATATCAGTTTTTCTAAATATTGAGTTCTTGGGTTTTTTTTAAAAAAGCTTACAAACATTAATAGAAAGACATATATATATATATATATATATATATATATATATATATATATATATATATTGCTATGTGGTTGTTCTTTTTGATAGGTGAATAGCCACCACATATCATAATTTTGTATATTTATATGTAGACATTTTCAGTCATTATTTTTCATTTCTTAATTATGGGATTGTGTTTTCCCACTAGAATGCCAACTTCACAAGAATACTGAGTGTTTAGAACACTGGATGGTACTTAGTAGGAAATGCAATAGTGATTCATTGAATGAGTAGATGAACCATCCTCTGTCAATGTCCTTGCATATGGTTTATTATTAAAGTTAGGATTTGTTTTCATCATTGTTTTTTGAGCTGGGATATTGCTATTACCCAGGGTGGTCTCACACTCCTGTGCTCAAGTGTTCCTCCTACTTCAGCCTCCTGAGTTCTGAAACTAAGCAATGAATTAGCAAAACCAATAACTTAATTCTACCTGAAAATAATTTTATATATATATATATATATATATATATATATATATAAATGTATGTAAAGTTTATATCAGTATATATAATGATATGTATATATAGCGATAGAGTTCAATAAATCATTCTGTATGAATGAATGAATGAATGAATGATAAACTTCCATTACATACAACAAAACTGCCAAATACAGGGAGGACGTTGCTTTGATATTAAATAGCAAATGTGATTTTTGCCCAGCTTATTGTAGTTTTCTGATTGGATGGGTTGGCTTGTTTGGGTGGAAGGCTGGTGTATCCAGTATTTTTTAATACTGTCAGCGAACTAGCTTATTGTCCTTGTCAAAGAGAGCCCAGCTCTGGAACGGATATATTTATAATGTAATTTCATTAAAATTACTGTATTTATATAGCTTCTGGCATCTTTCATTAAACTGAAGTAGTTCAATTATAAGTGTCTGAGGCAAAGATCTTTTGATAGTTTTCAGTGCTTTCACTGAGGGGAAGAAAAAAAAAAAGAAAGAAACACTGTTCAGCCTTTAATTATCAGAGAATGAAAACACCGGGCAGATTGAAAGGATTAAAACGAGGCATTGAGCTTTCTGATTCTTATTCCCAGCTACAGGAACTCGTACAAGAAGAACATCTGCGTGGACTTGCTGCGGGAGGGTTATCACGAGTCCTTCACTGAGCTCTTTGCTCTGATGGAGCAGTGGGAGACCCTGAGGGTGGCTGCGCGACGCAGGTCCATCTTCTGGACGCAGAAGCCCCTGGAGGATCAGCTAGATAAACTAGATTACTTATACCACCACCTGACCAGGGCCGAGGCCGCCGAGAGGAAAGGTAGGTGGCGAGATGGTGGGCAGGTCCCCTAGGGAAGGTTCCAGACTTCTCCTGCATGCAGGGGAAACATTGAGACAACTTAGCCCAGGTCTCTCTAGTCAACCAAGCATATTTATGGGACAAATAATAGGGACCACTGAATGAAGGAGCAGCGCAGACATAGGGTCTCCTGGTGCTGTCACTCCAAGCCGGGAAGACATCACATGGCACCTAATGACATCTTCTAGAACTTTCCAACAGATTCAAAACTCTCAGATCATGAATTATTAACGTTTACATAATTTATCCTTATCTGCCTATTGACTTTTGCTAAGGAGATACTTTTGAACAGCCCTGTCCCTTCAAAATGATACAGATTTTCCAGAATTTATGCAAATGAGCTTTGAAGTTTTTCTCATGACATGTTACTTGAATCAGAAATTTTATATTAGGGAATACTGAGAAGATACAAAGTACCTGCAATTCACAATTGTGGTTAAAATTGTTAATTTTATACTTTCCATGATTCCATGGAATTTCTAATAATTCCTTTTTTTTTTTTGGTATTCTAATATTTTCCAGAAATTTATATGTCAAGAATTGGAGAAAATATTTTCATCTCTATTATCATTATATTGATATTGTTATAAATATTTTTCAAAAGTCACATGTAAATAATTGATCATTTTAATTGGTCACTTATAATTAAAGAAAAAAATGGAAGTCCCAGATTTTGGCATATAAATTTGGTGTTCTAAATTATTCGTTTCTTCAACATTTTGGGTGAAAACATGATAGAAATCAAAATAAAAAATAAATTCTTGGGCCTTGACATGACAGTGTTTCATTTCAGACCATTTATGGGTATCTGACAAATTTCTGTTAGCCCCTCAGCTTCTATAGAGCCATCTGATGAGACAGGGGACAGCCACAGAGGCAGCCACAGTCTCTCAGCTTCTAGAGTGAAGTCCCATCAAGATGTGACCTGACTTAAGACGACAAGATGTCCAAACTGTGAATAGCACATCAAGCAAATTAGGGTGGAGGGGGTGGTGAGGTTGAGATGGGACTGGGTTATTTACACTATGAAAAGTATTTAAATGCCGGGTTGACTTTAAAATGGAGTCTGTTGGTGAACTTTACAATGTGATTTATATAAAATTTCTCAAGAAATTAACTATCGAGAATAAAATATACTTTTGTGAAAAACCTGCATTCCCATGTCAGCCCCAAATTCTGAAGTGATATTGATGCTGGAAGCACAACTAGTCAAGATAAAACTCGCCCATTAGCCACTTTTTAAAGTTGAATTCCATCATATTCACTGTGTGAGGTGGGGGCTTTCATTTGAGCAGCATAAATATGAGCAAAAACTCTGCCTTGTCATAAAGTGTCACAGATGAGTCAACTTGTCATAAAGGCTTCTGTAATGATAAAGAAACCAAAATACCAAATAGTTTGCTTGAAGGTAGAACACATTTTAATTTCTAATCTTTCATTTAAAAAAATGGTAACTATACATAAAAATAAAAATATTCCTCCAATTTGAAACTCATGAAATCCCAACTTCATTCTAGACAAAGTCTTGCGCAAGTGGTCAGAGTCATGAAAGGAAATATTTTCTTCACAGAGCGGTTTATCACATATTCATGGTAACTAAGTTTGCATTTGTTAAATGGGGCAAAATTACTTCTTGTTCAGCCTAAATGGTCTGTAGAGTTCTTTCCTAAAAACTGCAGTGGCTTTTGCCTAGTTGAAATACAGAAAATCATAAATGTTGCAAAAAAGGTTAGTGGAAATAATTCAGTTGAATAACATGTAAGCATTTATATGGTCCTTTGTAAAGAAGGTGTGCAATTTTTTTACAGTCAACACATGAACTTAATTGAGGGAAAATTGTGATTTGAAGAAGGAATGCCCCATAAAATGGGATACACATTTTTGTTTTTAATAACTTGAGTTAATCCTAATCTTAAAATATACACATGTATATGTGCATGTGTATGTATATATATGTGTGTGTGTATGTGTATGTGCATATATATGTGCATGTGGGTAAATATATACACATGTATCCAAAATATAAAAATCTGTGAATAGCATCTCAAGGTTCCATCCCATATGGTGGGGAAGGGGGGGTCTGAAACAATTATCCTAAAATAATGTGTCTCTGAGAAACCTCATTGCTTCTCATTGGAAAGACCATTGCTCTAGGGTCACAATGAAGTTCATTTAATCAAAACTATGGCACTAACAATAGTCGTCTCAGGTCAGTTCTGTCTCTTGAGATTTACAGAGCAGTAATCTAGAGTTATTTAAATAACTTTAACAAAATATCACTTGCTGTTTTAGAGCAAAGTTGTGTTTAAAGTAAGCCAGCCATTTCTTATTGGATTATTTTCCACTCCTGGAAGGGTTTCTTTGTCCCTGACACATTTCCTGTTTTATCCATTGTTGTGAATCATCTTCGTACCATCTGTATGTAACATTATGATTAAGATCTTGAGCCCCATGGGGTTGGGGAAGAGATGGCAATAATGGTAATGGGTACTGAATCAATAGATAATTCCAACATTATTTACGCTTGACTTTTAAATTATTGCCAAGAGTTGAGCAGCAATTTTTTTCCAGTAACATTTGTTTAACATACACAAAGTGTGTTCTAATCAAGCAAAGCTCCAAAATATATTATAAGTTTTATGCGAAGACAAACAAAAACAAAAAAAATTATCTGGTAAAATAAGTTTGGTGAACTATCATTGAAGTTAAGAAGGTTGATTTATCGCGGAACTTATTGGAGCCCTTTTCATGCTTACATATATTGTGTGTATACTTCTGAAATTTATTTCATTATGGAATCTCTTCTTTAGAGAGCATAGCGTTTAAATAACAGACCAACAATAAAATTTATTTTCATCTTCTGAGTATACTTACTGACAATTCAAGAGAGTGACCTACAAGCAAGGAGACAGGCTACTTAGAATGTAAAGTATACATATGACATACATAGAAAAATAGCTTAGCTGAGAAGTAGTCTTTCAATATGGTATCTTAATAGCTTATATAAGTATAGCTCATTGTCTTTTTAAAAAAGCATTGCTTATGACATGTTGGGAATATTTTTATATTAATGTTTATTTACTGAAAAATAGAAAAATTATTGCAGGATTATGTATATAGTTTTGAAAATTTATATAAAATATTCTTTATATAAAAATATTTTATTTAAGTAGAGTATATGAAATTCTTTACTCAATCCAAAAAGAGTAAAACTCTCTAATTAGTAAATATGACCAAGAAATATGAAATATTAAGAAATAGACTTGCATGGTCTATTCACATTCGATGAATCAATGTATACATAAGAGGTGTAAGTGAAGGAATGGCACGGGTTTTAAAAATTTCTGTTGAAACACTGGATGATTTATTTATAGTTCTTGACAATCACCTTTTATTTAGCTTGTTTCACTTTTCTGAGCCTTTGGATTTAATCTTAGAGATGCATTAATGGGCAATATTCTTCATTATTGTAATACCTTCAGGAACAAATAGGCTGACTCTTCTGGTAGTAGTGAGCAATTGCATCAATGAATTCTACTCCACAATCACTGTTATAAAAAAAAAAAAAGTTTTAGAATAGTAACTCAGGCCACTACCTATTTACAAGTGTGCTTTCAGAATAAATGCAAAAAGACAGAAAGATTATAAATTTGTTCACATTCACCATTTGAGAGGGGTTTATAGGACTGAGGTGCAATTCATTAACACACAACAACTTTTTTTTAAAGTTTTTTTTTTTTTTTTGTAGTTGTAGATGGACAGCATGCCTTTATTTTATTTGCTTACTTTTATGTGGTGCTGAGGATCGAACCCAGTGTGAGGCAAGCACTCTGCCACTGAGCCACAGCGCCAGCCCCGCAGACATTTCTATTACTATGGCAGTGGAGTTTATAAGGACAATTCATAATTTATTAACAAACCTTTCTGCATACATGTAAGTCAGGTGCCACTTTAGGGGGGGGGGGGAAACTACAAGGGTTCAAGTAATAAACTAACAACTATCTGAGTAAAAGGAATGCTTAGTATGTATGCATTTTCAGTGGGGAAAATATACCCAGAATATAGAAGCATAGAAGTCTGCTCTTTCTTAACACTGTCAGAAAAACCTATGTTGCTAGAAACTTTATCAGAAAACGTGTGCAGCTTATAGAGGTGTCCTGATCATCATTTCTTATATCTGTCAAACCCTATTTTTTTTTTCCTTCAGGGTGAAAACAGTGCAGCATTCCCATATCCTCTCTGCTTTCTTCATTCACATTATTTTGTCGTTGTTAATAAGCATTACTTTCTCTCCCATCTCAAAACATTTTTTTAAACCTCCAATGTGAAAAGTACCCAATGGGAGTCCTTTCTCCCAGAAAAACTAGGTACACTGCTAATTGATATTTTCCAACCCATATGTCAATTTCTAGTATGTTGTACATTTCTGGAAAGACTTTTGTTGATTTGCTTATGTGGATATCCATTAACATGTAATTATTTAATTTTGCATTCAGATTACTTTTATAAAATAACCACACTTTTAAGAGTAAAATGGGAATAAACGTCACAGCATCGGTTTGCCATTCCCAAGCATGTACGTCGAGACATCCTCTTTCTAATGTAGTTTGTATTTTTCTCTTTTTGAAGGACACTTTGAAGAAGTGTATAATAACTTGTACGCTCTGGCCTGTTTCTTCGATAACGCTGAAGACAAGTGGGTAAGGAACCACTTCTATGAACGATGTTTTCAGATTGCACAATTGATCAAAATCGACGGTGGGAGGAAAGAGGCCGAGGCGCATGCGCACATGGGCCTTCTCTACGAGGAAGACGGTAAGTGGGCTTTGTCCGGATGCAGAGACCAGGCAACCAGAAAGCAGGCAGGAGTTGAGAAAAAGACTTGAGTTCAAGATGCAGATTATTGAGGTCAAAGAGCAAAGACGCATGGCTGACTCACAGACCCAGCTTCAGTATTCCTTGCAGAATATTCTTTATAGCATTCCTTGCTCGGCTCCTGTCTGGGCAACGCAGCCTGGAGTTCCCAGCAGCATCCTCACAGAGAGAAAGTACCTCCCCACTACACACACATACACACACACACACACACACACACACACGGAGACACACACATCCCTCAGTCCACAAGCTGCAATTTTATTTTATTTTTTCTTTCATGACAGGCCTCTCTGTTCATTTTAACTTGATTTCTCATGTATGAAAATTCTTGAGAAAAAAAAATGAAATGTGCACTTCATGATTTTCCTAGTGTCCTACTCCCCTATGTAAAAGTCCCAAAGCTATATAATTTGGATACCACCCTACCATTATTTTACAATAATTTCTGAAGGAAATATTCCTTTAAATATAAGTTCATACTTAATAGTTTTATCTTATGACAAGCCAAAGTCTAAAACAACACAAAATGGTCAGAAACAAATCTTGTGTAGTGATCGATCAAGGATTCAAATAGGGATTTAAGAATTAAAATTATCTATGTGATAAATAGTATGTAGATGATATGTGTATTATCTAATATGTGTGTGACGAAGAAAATATCTTATCATGAATATGCTATTTAGTCTCTAAAAAAAACCTGTCTTGTTTTCCATAAAAATTTTGACTATGGCAAAACACTTAAATTTTTTAAATATTTATTATTTTATGGCTAGAATTACATAGGACGTTGACCAATTCTTTCAGATTTTTTAAATTTCTAAAAGGTTTCTGTGCTCCAGGAAGTTGCGGTTGATGAGATTTTAACTCCAACCCTGGTAGGTTCTAGAAAGTAGTCAGGCCTATCTCTCATGACAGATTCAGCCATGCCAGAAAAATAGAGCAGAGTAAGATATCATACAGACTGGATTCAGGGAATGCCTGACAGAGTCGGGAGGATCAGGCTGTGAACTTGAAAGATAGGTTGAATTTAGGCAGGTAAAGAAATAGGAATGTATTCAGTGAAAGCAAACAACATACACTGGAGCATAATTGAGAAAGGGGTAGGAGGAGAGTAACCTACTTACAGTGGAAAGTGTATTTTTGAGCCATGCTGGGAAGTCATAGGAAAGGTGAAATAAAGATACCTCGGTGTTAGGAGCTTGGATTTAGTTTCTGCACGTTCAGGGTAAGGACAGGAGAGTGAAATGTCTATCTATGATGCAAACTGTGCCAGGAGCGGAAAGAGGAAGGGGGATGGCTAAGAAGCTGCAACAGTCATGGAGCTCAGAAGAATGAGTGCAGAAATATTTAAGAGAAACATAAGGAAGTGTTCTATTGCAGCCAACCTATAATATCTCAAAATAGAGGATTAGTTAAATAGATGAAGCAACTTCCAGGCAACAGAGTTCCATGCAGTCATGAGATTACAAATTAGAGCAAAATTCATTTATTCATTGAACAAATACTGATTTAGAACCTAGCGCCAGGGGATAAAACAGTGTACAAGGCAAAGTCCCTGCCCTCGAGGAACTCAACCACTTCTCCATGTACAGTTTAGTAGTGTGAAGTATATTCCCATTGTTAGGCAACCAATCTCCAGAACTTTTTCATCTTGCAAAACGGAAACTCTGTGCCCATTAAACAAATCCCCATGTCCCTCTCCTTTTGATTTTTTAAAATCTCTATGCATTTCTATTAGAGGACTTATAAATTGCTTACTTGATTCATTCATCTGTTTATTCACTCATTCAATAAATATCGGAGTGTTCCCTGGTCCTATCGTTAGTAACCATGGCACCGTGGTTGCCCATATCATCTTAGTGACAGACATACAGTGGCAGAGAGCAGGGATGAGCTGGGAGATGTGATCTGCGTGGGGCTGTGGTGACACATTACTCACAAGTCTTCGGCTTGCTCTCATTTGGGTGCCCCACCCTACAGCATGATAAAATGCATCCATGTTCCATGATAAATAGACTGCTTTAAAATACTGGAAAGACTTCTGAAATTATTTTTAGAGTGGGTGACTTTGTTTTGAAACTACGTTTTGTCAGATCTAAAAATTTTCCATATGCTCTTAAACAGTGCATAGACCCTAGAACCAGGCCTGACTGATAAAACCACTGAGTCAGTGTTGATGAATATTCCAGGGATTGCCTTTGAGTCTGTGATATGCCTGGTGATGGTAAAAATAATCTGTGTAGCTTCTGTAATCTGTGGAAGATTTTTCACAAGAAGTATAGGAACATCAAGAATATGTGGCTAGGGGCTGGGGCTGTAGCCAAGTGGAAGAGTGCTTGCCTAACGTGTGAGGCACTGGGTTGGATCCTTAGCACCACATAAAGACAAACAAATAAAATAAAGGCACTACAAAAATAAAAAGAATATGTGGCTAGAATAGAAGGGGACTCACCTGGCTGTAGGATTCCCACTGAGGAGATAGTGGTATAGCTTCCGCTTATCAGATCTGATTGGTCCAGACAAGTGAACGGAGGCCCCACAGCAACAGCTAGGCAGCAGCTGTGCTGGGGGCAGGTGGCAGCATCCCGATACCACGGGTGCCCCCATTCAGGTTAAAAGAGGATATTAGCCAGCAGATGGCCATGGGCAGGTTTTCAGGGCCTGACCAAATAGGCTGTAGTCCAGGGCAGGGCTCCAGCTCCCTCGGGGAACTGTAGAGCAAATGAGGAACAGAAGCAGAAGCCATTTTCACAGAGACTGGGCACATGGTTGCAGTCAAGGGTAATGTTCAACCCATTGGCACAAATGTGACCAGCCCTCACACAGACGCCCCTGGCAGGTCCTTCGGCACAACAGACGTATAAACTCTATTAGAAAGAAGATGTCTCACAATCTGCTGGAGATGGGGTCCTACCATACTTGACTCAAGGGGTGGCGGTCTCGTTTTTTCAGACCTGTAGAGCAACAGTAGGCATGGAGTAGTCGCGGACTGACAGACACAGGCTGTAGCAAATCACAGGCTGTATCTTCTTTTAGAATTCTGAGGACCTTATGGGCAAGACCCACGGGCATGCTGGAGAAAGTGTGCAGACAGTGGATCAATAGGAGATGTGCTCTTTCATTCTGGAGCAGACACAGAAATCTAGCAGGGCCAGAGGCCAGACTCCAGGAGAGAGGACTTTGTAAGAGACATGACTAAGGAAGCATAAGCTCCTTCCCTGCCATGATCTGAGGCCAGGACACAGTATCAAGCTGATGTGGCCGAACCTTCACTTCAGTCCTATCCTGCCAGGTCAGCAATAGAGGATCAGTGTAGTACTGGAACTTGGGGCAGTAATTCAGTTTTCCTCTCAGTAGAGTGCCCATCCCATCCTGGGTAAGTCCTTTCAATATCACAAAAAATGAGGGATCCCATCACTAAGCGCCTTAGCCTCCCACTTCTCAGTATTTTCCAAAGTTAGTTCCTGTTCATAGTTGGTACCTGCTGAAGTCCAGCCACTACAGCACAAGGAGTCTCTTCCTTTTCCAGTTTGAGTCTCTGACCTATCCCTAGATAGATCTAGTCAAGTCCCCTAATTTGCTTCCAGAAGGCCATGGTGTGTGCCTGGTAGTGTCCTGGGACAACTGCCAGTGTTAGCAAGAGAACTGGGTACATCAAGCTTGCAGCAGACCAACAGCAGCAGCAGTGCTCCGGGAGAACTCAGAGATAAGAGCAGAATGAGGAGCGCAGCTCTCCCAGTGTAGCATAGGATGCTGTGTGACTAGGGAAGTGTCACACTCCTGGTGTGCTCAACACCCAGACGCCATCGTGATATGACATGGAAAAGTCTTGATACAGTTCTATTCTTCCTGCTCAGCATTCATGATGTGATGCATCCCACCTCTCCTGCCTGATGGGCAGTGGGACAGGGAGATGGAAATCCGGGGTGAGACCAAGGCCTTATGGTTGCAGCTGCCGGCTATGGCATACAGATGGCAAGACTTGTCACACAGACTTCCATAGTTTGGGAAGCACCAACCTCACCCCTATCAGGAAAGAATTGGAGGTCAAGTATTTGCAATGGGTCAAGATTGATTGCCTCAAGCACCAAGCCTGTCTGGTTTCCGTGGAGCTTTGCTAAAGTCCATCTTCTTTTCTGAGAAGCTACTGCCTGGGATCAGTTCTGGACATGTCAACCCTTTCCTCTTGGATCTGTAAACTCTGCATAAGGAATGCTCTCAGAAGAGTGGAATTGGCACCATGCAAGGCTGAATTCGTGATGTTGAGAACAGATTTGAATAACTGCCCCAGATTGCAAGGGAAAGACAAGGAAATTAAAACAAGGAGGGAAGAGGACAAATATGGAAATTCCTAAGAAAGAATACACAATAATTGAGCAAAAGCAAAGCGGTTTAAAAAAGATTTCTTGACCCTTAAAAAATCTGAATATGCAAATCAAAATAGCTCTTCAGTCAAAATTAATAAAGAGAAATCCACAGTTCAATAACATCCCAGAAGTTTTTTAATTACTCAGATAAAGACAGAGTTCTACCAGTATCCAAAGAAAAAATACACATGGCCTACATTGGAACAAGAGTTAAACAAGACTCAGTTTTCTCCACTACAGAGCTACATTCTGAAGCAATAGGAAGGCATTTTAGATATGCAAGTTCAGAAAGCACTATGAGTATAGTTTCCATATATATTCCAGAACTCAACAAGAGACATGTCAAAATTAAGAATTCAAGAATGGGGAAAATCTGACACAAAAGATCTTTGCAGCAAAACCTTACTTAAATCAACATAAAGTTAAATTTTTAAAAAAATGTGTGTCAATAATACTGGAAGTAGATGATACATGAAAACATGATTTAAATTTTCTCTTTATGATTTACCGTATTTACCAATTTGGCAGTAATGTTGATATTTCTCTATCATATTTTAAACCTCAAATTTTATGAGAAACATTTTTAATTAAGCTGTAAAATCATGTAAAAAATGTGAGCAATTACTTATTCAATCTTGGATGAGAAAGACCTTTGAAACACAAAACAATTGGACAAGGCATTAAGGAAAGTGATGGGGTTTATTAAGGGATAAATATATCCTCTCCCTACTCCAAGTATAGGATGAATTCAAAAGAAATGAAAATCAGATCATAATTGTAAGGACTAATTGGAGAGCAGTGCTTAAATCTGTGCAAATCAGATTCCATTATCTCCCAGAATTAATCTTAACAACTAGTACTGGCAGGCAGGTCAAGTTCAGGTTCTCCTACAGGCTCCAGCCAGCTCCTTTGAGCTTTAGCATGAAGTTCAGAGATGTGACTCCTCAAAACTGAGTCAGAAAGGATGAGAGTTAAGAATTTCAACAGATATGTCATTCCTCCTCCCTTGAGAAGAGGAAGGAAATAGGAAGCCCCTTTATGAAAACATGAGGCTAGAGGAATGGAATTCCCAGAAACAAAAGTGAGAGATTTGATACATAATATTTAAATTGCTTATTAAAGATCTTATACAGTTTAAAACACTGGTAAATATTGGAAACAAACATGATAATAGAGCAATGCCATTTTTATATAAAGAACACATACACACTGATGAGAAAAATCACTCAATGGATAGAGGAACTAAGGAACACAACTTAAATAAATCCAACCAGATAGTTAACATGAAAAAAATCGATCATATCAGGGCTGGGGTTTTAGCTCAGTGGTATAACGCTTGCCTAGCATGTGTAAGGCACTGGGTTCCATCCTCAGCACCACATAAAAATTAATTTTTAAAAAAGGTATTGTGTCAAACTAGCACTAAAAATGTTTAAAAAATTGATAATACAAAAGCACAAATTAAGGCATTCTATACATTCTATAATGGTCTAACAATTGTTTATCGTGATCCTATTATGTGTAGGCACTGGGATAAGTGTTAGGAATACATGACTGAAAAAAGATGTTGGTGGCCCCTTTATTCAGGAGCTCACATTTTAATGGAAGAGGCAAGTAGGTTTTTTGGTAATCACAACAATGTAAACACCGAGAGACTAGGCTCTAATGCACCCAATTCAAATGTGGAGGAATCAAAGTCTGTTTAAGATAGCTTTTAATGCTTGTGAAACTTTGATAAATTAAGCATTTTTTATACTGCTGGTTCTAGGATAAATTGGTCTGATATTTCCAGCATACAATTTGGTAATATATAAAAAGAGTTTTTTTAAATGCTCAAATCGGCTTTTTTTTTTTTATAGTTTAGATATGAGGTGTCCCCACTGCAAAAATGATCAGAGGTGAAATGATTAGGTCATGAGAGAGCCTTAACCTAAGCTGTGGATTGATCCACTGATGTAGATTAACTGGGCAGTAACTATAGGCAGGTAGTGTATGACTGGAGGAAGTAAGTCACTGGGAGTGTGACCTTGGTGTTCATATTTTTGTCTCTGGTGAGGAGAACTAACTCTCTCTCTCTCTCTCTCTCTCTCTCTCTCTCTCTCTCTCCTGTCTGTGATGGCCCGGGCAGCTTTCCTCCACCTTGCCCCTCTGCCATGGTATTCTGCCTTACTTCAGGCCCAGGGCTATGAAGTAGGCTGACCATGGATTCCACCTCTGAAACTGGGAGCCAAAATAAAACTTTTCCTCCTCTATCTACATTGTTTTTGTCAGGTCTTTCAGTCACAAATGATGAAAAAGTAGACTAAATATCCCTTAATCCTGTAATTCCACTTTTAAGAAATAATCAGATATAAAGACAAGGATATCCATAAAGACGTGTTAAATCTTTATATATGTATTATTTATAATAAAAAAGAGAAACAATAGAAATGATCTATAATAAGGTAATACTTAATTATGGTAATTACACATGATGAACCCTTGCCTGGCCATTTGAAATGTTGTTTTCCAAAAATTAGAAGCAGAAAAGCTGCCATTTATTGAGTGCCACATGTCAGTCATTACAAAAATGTTATATCTGGACAATAGACTTTATCAGCAGTCATTTCTGGGCTAAAGCAAGGAGGTGCAGATGTGTGTGTCTCTATTTTTCTGTGCTATTTTCCCATGGCAACCATGGAGAACTTCTTTTGAGATGGTGAAGCCACAAGACAGGTCTTGGAAGGGGGCTTCTCTGGAGTCACCAGTCCTCAGTGGACTTAACATGAACAAGAAAATTACTTTGTCTAAAGCCCTGGGATTTTAGGGTCTATTTTGTACCATAGCAGTAAATCTAACTTTGACTAATATAATCTCTAATATAATATAATGCTTCTATCCCCTTATTGAGGAATTTCAAGAGTTTTGTTAATAATTTTTGGCAATTTCTTGGAAAGTTTCATATACTAGTAGAAGGCTTCCCTTTGGAATGTGGTATCTAACTTCTTTGTGCTTTCCTGAACACTCCCATTTTAATGTTTTTAACAAATTCCTCAATTTACTAATATAACTTTATCTTCTAGAAACTCTATTTTTGATATGGAAAAAAAGGATGCATCTAACATTTTTATGTGTTTCTATATTTTTTAGTATAGTAGACATGAAATATATTTATACCTAGAAAATAACACAACTTTAAAACTAGCTGATGTAGAATGACTCCATCATAAATCTGCAATAATATATTGCCTACTACAAGGAGACCTAACATGTTTTAGGATACCATGATTGTTGCTATTCGAAAAAGAACTCAAGAGAAAATAGTGACCCCCTTGACTGACCCAGTCTCCCCATGTTTCCTTCTGGGTCAGAGACCCTACCTGATCTTGGAAGTGGGATATACTACTCAAAACATGAACTTTTGGACTCAATTCCAAATTCCTTATTTCCTTCACTAAATTCTCCTGGAAGCTCCCTCCAGGAGAATTCTAAAGAGAAAGAACCAGTCTTTAGAACAAAATTATTGTGGCTACCAACATTGAACACTGCAAGTAGACATCTCAGAAAGTCAGTCAAATGAAGATATTTAACTGATCTCTTATAGATGGCTTATCATAGAAATAAGAGGTGGTGTTTGATTTGTTAACCTCAAGATAGTCCACTCTGAAAATATCTTTCTCACACATTCCACTGAATCATACCCAGGCAATAATTCATACGACTAGAAGCATCATCTAAATCTCTAGGGACATTCCCACAATAGGCCTCCAGGGCTGAAGAACAGCTTTAGATAGGCTTGTTACTTGAAATTCGCCAAGTGCACAATACCCTTGTGCTCTTGTTGAACCACAATGCTGTTCAGCCTGTGGAAACATTTGGTGGCCTCAGATCATGCCAGTATTTGCCAAGACTGAGGAATAGCCTCAATGTCAAAAGTTCCTATCATTCTGCTCACCACCTGTTAGTGGCTCTGCATTGCTGTGACAAATACCTTAGAAAATCTACTAAGAGGGGGACAGATCCCTTTCAACTCCCAGTTTCAAAGCTTTAAGTCCATGATCATTTATCTCCCCTACTTCAGGACTGAGATGATACAGAACTTCATATCTAAAAGGTGTGGCAGAGTAAAGCTACTTAGCTTATGACAGCTAGGAAGTAAAGACAGAGAGGCAGGCTAGGGGTGAGATATAGTCCCCAAAGACATGCCTCTAAGGACATATTCCCTTCAACTAGGTTCTACATCCTACAGTTTCCACCACCTTCCAGTTAGTCCATTCAGCTAAGAATCCCCCAATGGATTAATCCATTAATGAAGTCAGGGCCTCTTGATCCCACCACTTCTCACAAGCTTTACCTGTTGGGCTTTGCTGCATTGGAGACCAAGCCTTCAATACTTGAGCCTTTGGGGGACATTCTATATCCAAACCATAACAACAACTAATGTCTATGATCCTCTATATCCTGGTGTTTTATTTCCCAGGTACCTCAGTATCAGGATCTTGATGTGCTGATGGTGACTGTTTTCAACCTTTTACTTTTCTCACAACATATATTGACTTTGAAGTACTGGTATTTAAATAAACCCTTCTCTCCCAAAGCAGAGATAAACACCACTCCTAATTATGGACTGTGGTTAAAGTAACACAGGCTGAGGATCATATGCTACCTGCATTTCTGTAGCCTTTCTCTCCCACCCAGAACATACGTTGAAATTCACATGAATTCCTAATTTCAAATTTTAAAAGTTTTATACTTTTGAAAAGTAGATAGTAACAAATTAATATTATATATTTTAAAAAGTAAATCATTCAAAAACTTTGGCTGGTTTGTTTTTGTACAGCATTTGTGATGCATTTCAGAACTGATGAGAATACACATCTGTGTCTCAACAGTCATTAGGAGCTGTGGGTTTGGGGCAGAATTTCTGGCTGTGCTCCATGCATCCATCCAAAGGTTTGACAAGTAAATTTCTAGATCCTTCTTTATCATTGCTATTATGGGTCTGGTTTTCTCCCCCTGCACTTTCCCTTCTGTACCTCTCTCTCTACACGTACTCCATGTTGACAAATCCATCATCTGCTAGAACATCAGCCTCCATCCTCCATTGATCCCTCATCTAATAGATCCCTCAGTATTTAAAGTGACTAAGAAACCAGCCATGAGATCTGAACTGCACTCTCATTGGCCTGGGGAAACGAGGCCAAAGTTTCTATTAACCAGAGAACTTTCTGGCTCTAAGTAAGAGCAAACCCATTTTCTTATGGCAGGTTTCCTACTGGCTGATTCTACATCATAAGACCTAAAGGGACTGCTCAAGGCCCAGAGCATTAGGCTTTCAGAGTCACAACCACAAAGGCCAGTTCTCATTCTGTCAAAGGACGGCTTCCTGCATGAGACCTCTTGGAACCGTCCTCATCCACACCCCAGTTCTTCCGACCTATCTCCTCTCTGCTTTGATCTCAGACTTGCTGTGAGTTTGGCCTCCCCATCTACCTCACCTGCGCCCTGTCTGTGATTCTAGTTCTCTCAGGTTGGTGGGGAAGGCCTTTTGTCCATCTGTCCTGCAGTCTCCTGGCTATATCTGTACATTGCCCCTGTTTTGTTTGTGTTTCTCCAGTGTTGGTGCTGACAGCTCTTAGGAAACAGCTTAGAGAGGACAAGGACAGTACACATACTGGTGATTTTTTTTTCTCATTTTGAAGGACACTTCGATCGTATTTCTTATGGGATTGTTTCAGTCAGATTTCTGTCCTTGTGAAAAAACACTTGGTAAAATGACCTGAAAAAGAAAAAGTTTCATTTAGCTCCCAGTTTTAGAGGTTTCAGTCCATGGTCCACTGGTCTTATTATTTCTAGACCTATGGTAAGGGAGAGCATCATGGCAAGGAGTGAGTGGTGGGGCAAAGCTCTCATGGTGGCCAGAAAGCAAAGAGAAAAGAGAGGAAGGAGCCTGGGTCCCCCTGTCCCTTCAAGGACACGCCCCCAATGACCTGATTTCCTCAATAGGCTCCACCTCCTAAAGGTCCTACCACAATTGAAGGACCAAACTTTCAACACACGGTTCTTTGGGCAACACTTCA
Organism: Marmota monax; assembly: GCF_021218885.2. NCBI lineage: Eukaryota > Metazoa > Chordata > Mammalia > Rodentia > Sciuridae > Marmota > Marmota monax. The sequence continues at coordinate 43,687,974 of NW_026693571.1, forward strand.
AATTCAAACTATAGCAGAGTTGAATTGTGAACCCCCCAAAAATGGTGAGTTCTTGACTCCCATTTTTTGTGACCTTACTGGGAAATAGGACCTTTGCATAAATAAAATTAACATGAAGACATTGTAGCATGATTTATGAACCAATATGACTACTCACTTATAGAAATGGGAACCTTTGTAAACAGAGACAGGCATGTACAGAGAAGAGGATGGGAAGCTACAGGCAGAGCACCATCAACAAGCCACAAATCCACCAGAGGGTACCAAGGATAGGGCAGAGACATGGGACAGATTCTCTCTCACAGCCCTCAGAAGGAATCAACACTGCCAACATCTGGAATTCTGACTTCCAGACTCCAAATTTCTATTGTTTAAGCTGCCTACTTTGAGGTCCTTTGTTACAGTCAGAAAACTAATACAGCGTTCAGCATGGTGTCAATGACCTCCTTAAGTAACAAAAGGTATTATTCCAGAAAAAAAAAAAAAGAAAAGAATATACCAATGATGGAATAATGATTCAATATACATGAAGAATGTGATGTTCCTTTATTTTTAAACTGTTGACATGTGAAACAACTGGGATGGTGATCAATTGAATACCATCCAAATCAACACTAGAATAGTTTCAAAAAGTCCTTAATATTTCACATAAACAATCCTTTCCTAGCATTTTGGCCTTTTATTTTACTCATTTTCCATTATAAATTAGGCTTTATTTTTATTCTTAGGCTTATGAAGTGATGTTGATTATTATAGCATTCAGTTCTCCAAAAAAGGTAAAAATACAAAAATTTAATATAGTCAACATGCCACATCAAAATTGATAGAAACTTCATTATAATTTCTTATTTGTCGTGGAATAACACTTGCCAGTTTATTAGAAAAACAGCCTTAATAACTAAAAGACATGCAAAGGATATATCAGTTTTTAGTGTGGTATTTTATTTTCTCTTTCATTTTATTAAAAATTAATAGAGATGTAAGCGCTGTTGAGTGGATTTAAAACCCATCAGATACACCCAATCTCAACTGGGGCAGACTCTCGAGAAGGGCCTTGATGATGTGGAATAGTGGGGGACTCGTTTTGCATGATAGGCCCTTTTCTGATGTTAGAATGGGTTACTTTGTGCATGTATTATTTTTTTTTTAATTGGAGGAGACCAAGCTACTTTAAAAATATCTCAGAGAAGTATGGAAAAGGACAGAGGATTTTATAGTTGCTAAGAGATAATCAGGAATACTAGAGAACTATTTATAAAGTAGGAGTGTGTGAGGCCGGGGAGGGGCAAGGCTGATTAAATGCACAGACTGGTCATTAGATAGCAAAGGAAGAACAATCTGCACAGATATTAGGAATATGGGACAAATATTTAAAATCAAAATTAGAAACTTACACATTCATACACATAGGTTAAATTAGTGGTAGTTGATAGACATTAGTGACTATCTTGGCTTTGGTATTTAGGTGGCAGTTGGCATCATGCTAGAGATGAAGTGTCACAAGGGAAAAAAATTAGAATGGGCAGTACACAGAGGTCGCCTTTTGATTCTGCCATTTGCTAATTAAGTATATGAATGTAGGTAAGTTATTTGATCATTGTGCATCTTGTTTCCCTCATCTCTAAAATGAGGGAGTTGAAGCAGGTACTATCTGCTGTTAGTTCCCTTCCAGTCCTGATCTCAATGGCTGCTTAAACAGCTACTGAAAGATCAGTCATTAAAAACTTTTGTGTGTCAACTTACTTACTGGTGAAAAAAAAAATCTCAGTTTACAAAAAGCAGAGATGGAGCCTAAAATTTACTTCTTCGTGCCTCTCTGCATTGTTAAAACATAAAATCATTCTAGTTCTTCGGAGCCTTCTTTTGGGTAGGTGGGGTTGGTGCGCAGGCCCGTAGAAGGGCCCCTGTCTCTTTTACATGCTCCTTCACTCCCAGGGTGTGCCTGTCAGTAAAAGAAGGCCTGGGAAGAGTTACTCTGCTGTAATGACTGCACATCAGGTCTTCCCAAGCAGCAGTCCCAGTGAATCCCCCGGTGGAACTGAAAAAGTCCTCAGACAGACAAGCAGGAGATGCCAAGGTCAAAAGCACAGGAAGGCACCTGTCAGGGATCCCAACCAGCTTCTCCAACTTGGTTGCTGCTGCTCTTCTTTCCCTTGGTGTCTCCCTTCATCCCATCTCCTTCTCCTTTTAACTCTTAACAGTTCCTCTCGGTCCTCCCATCTTCTGCTCCCCTGTTCATGTCCTCCAAGTTCCCTCTGTAGATCTACATTGACAGTGCTCCAGTGCAAGTCCGTAGCACAGCAACCTGTTATGAACTGTGTTTCCTTTGGGCTGGTGTTTTGTTTTGCTTTGTTTTGGGTTTTGGCAGCAGGGGGCGTCCTGGGGACTGGGGTGCCAGCGCAGTTGCCGCTGGAGATTTAACCCAGAGGAGTTTTACCACTGAGCTACATTCCCAGCTCTTTTTGCTTTACTATTATTATTATTATTATTATTATTATTATTATTATTATTATAAATTTTTAATTAGTTTAATTTAGAGACAGGGTCTAAGTTGCTTAGGGCCTCATGGAGTTTCTGAGGCTGACCTTGAACTTATGATTCTCCTGTCTCTGCCTCCCAAGTGGCCTGGATTATAGGCCTGCACCACCACACCCTGGGCTTGTGTTTTTGATTAAGAAACAAAACCACCTACTCCACTTGTGTTGGAGATTTTCTTATTGTTTGCATAACTGAAACTTTATACCCATTGAATAACAACTCCACACATCTACCTCCCACTGCCTGTGGTAACCAACATTCTATTTTTTGCTTCTGTGAGTTTGACTACTTAGATTCCTCATACGCAGAATTTGTCCTTGTGTGACTGGCTTGTTTCATTTAGTATTATATTTTATCCGTGTCACATACAACAGCATTTCCCTCTTTATTAAGCCTAAATAATTTTAAATAACACCAAAGCATGTCAGAGCCAGGCTGGAAATCTGTGTCTTCAGATATTTGGGTCAATGTTCTTTACATTAGCCAACACTACCTTCCTGTACAGAGATTTGCTCAGTGGACACCTCGTGAGGATGACCTTCTGGATTTATTTTTCCTTGATATATTTTGATTAAAATTATGACAAGAAAAGACTTCTGAAATAATAGGACTGGCCCTGACAAAATTAGGGATAAAAAAAAAGTGTCTCTTGTTGTGTATGTCCTTTCTTATTTGTCCACTGGCCAAACCATTTGTCTTCATGGCCAGCCCAAGATTCCCATGCAGCGTTCAGGCAGTAACCCATTCCATCAGGATCCTAGGACAACGCCCCTTCATCATGTGATCCAGGATACCCTCCTAGACGGTCCAGATTCTACATTATAAAGGCAATTGCTTAGGAAAACTAAGGTTATTATCATACAGAGGTCTTCCAGATATGAAGAAAAAAGGTGGCGAGAAGACTGGTAAACTGAGTCAGTGGAAAAGGAAAGCTTGAATGGCTTTATAAAAAGTTCTTTTGTCACATGTTGAAATCCACGTGTGAATTAGGCTGTTCAAGAATTGTTGGGGACATTAGGGAGAGGGGAAATTTAGGAGCATGAATTTGAGTGAGGACAGTGGCAGATCTGTTGGCTGAACAAATATAAAAGAAGAACGATTTGCAGATATCACATCAGAGGAGACAGATCAGGATTCAGTCATATGGCAGAGATTGCGGAAAGGGGGGAAAATAACTTTATGTGAGTATATGTTACACAGAATTAGTAGCTATGTTCTTGGTAAAGTGTACATCAATTTATAGGAAAAATGTTAAGGCAATTGTAATTTAATAGACAAGACTACAGACAATTCACCAAAGGGGAATATAATGAATACATGAGAAAATAAGCCATTTCTTAAAAATCAATTTGAATAATTGTGAAGACTTCTTAAAATTGCAAAATAATAATAATCATGTTTTCTTAAAGTAACACTTATGTGTATTGCTGACAATATTGTGAACCACTTAAATGACTTTGGAAGGTAATACAGCAATATACAGCCTTTCAAAGTACAATTATGAAAATATGTAATACGGAAAGTAGTTCTAATAAAATAATCTAGATAAGCAGAAAATGATATTTAACTCTCTGCAACTATGTAAAAATTATGATTGGATATAGAAAAGGAATAGAACAAAACTGAGCAAAATAAGTACATTTTAAGTGATTGATAGTGTCATTGTTAACAATATTTAATATTATTTGTTTTTAGTGTTTCATTCCTGCTGATTTTATTTTTTTGCCCTTAAAAATAAGTAAATATACATTATATTATGCCTTTGCTGTATGTTAATTTTTGCTTTATTTATTATATATTCAACCCTTTTTTGTATTTTGGGTCAATGGTAGGATCGTTATCATCCCAGTTTGCCTGGGACTGAGGGAGTTTCAAGAACTCATGGCTTTTGATATTAAGAACAGGAAAGTCCCTGGTCAATGTATGTGAACTGGATTCCCTAAATAGAGTAAATATTAAAATTTTCTTCAATCTTTCTAAACCTAATATTTTATTCATGCATTATCAAATAGCGAGGCAATAACATCTTCGTAATTTTTTGCTAGTAGACTTTTGACAAGCACCATATGATTATTTTTAGTTTTCAATGATTCTTATTTTCTACTTAAATTGCTATCATATGTTAAAATTTACAACAATGCACCTTCCTTTCCATACAGAGTGTTACAGGAGAAAATGGCACTTAAACTAGCAAAGGTCATTTTATTAAAGGTTCAGCTCTGGAAAATAAAATTATCGATAGTTACTGTGAATATTTGAAGGAGAAAATGTGAATGGAAAACAATTCCAGCAAAACTCTCGAAGCTGTAGGTTTTCCTGTCTGGTCATCTAAGTTCTAGTCATACCTTTAGCACAACTAAGCAAGTTCATTGGGAACATATTTCCCTCTTCTAGTAAAAATAAATCCTATGTATTTGTTTCCCCACGCTTGTATACTGATTCTAACCTTGCATCTTAAAAGTCTCTTGGATGAAATTTCTCCCAAAAGATTCTCTGGAAGAACAAACCATTATTCCATTCAGGTTCCCTGGTAAGGAGTGGGAATAAATCCAATCAAACAAGAGTCTGATATAAATCTTAATGACTCCAATACATCAGTCGCCAAGAGTCTTGGGCAAACTGCAGGCCAGTGGAAAGCACCTCGCCTTCATCTCTGGGTGATTGCAAAGCTCAGGACTTCTGGCTGCTAATTCTCATCATTCATTTTTAGCCTAAATTCCTCAAATAGACTTGAAAAGTGGCTTCCAGAACATATCTTCTAGGTACATCTTACTAGACCCATATTAGAAACAGAGTCCTTGACACTTGCATGTAAGAGTGAATCTAATAGTTTAAAACTTTTTTTTTTTTTTTTTAGAAACCAAGTGGATTAGCATTGCTATTTCTGTATAAATTAATTGTCCCTTTTCAGGCCATGTCAGTTTATTCTCCACCTACTATGTGTACACATTCATAAGGCCTTCTAGTGTTTAATGAAGAGATCCTTTTTAAGTATTGATAGCCACGAGAAAATTATACCATGTTTGATCTGTGTTAAAGAATCAAAGTCCAAGATCTTTGAATGGAACTTAGAATAAAAATGTAATTAGGTTACATCCCTAAAGCCTGATCCATCTTTAAACAAGACTGCAAATGAAACTTTATGAGAGCTTCAAGTGAATTATTTCCTTGCCTTTTTTTTTATATATTCATTTTCTTCCCCTTCTCTTTCATGTCTGTGTTACCAGCATTGCTGCTTGCATTTTACCTGTCTGTTCCGGGGTGTTTTAATTATTTACTGCTTAACGAGTAGCACATAGAGGAAAGCCTCGTTCAGAGGCGCTTTCTCTGCAGCAGGTTTTTCTGTTTCAAAGCTTTGCAAGGAGGCCGTGAGCAGCTGCACTGAGCCTGCAGTTCTTGCTGCACCGATTGAACTGTTCTGGGGGCAGTGTTTCCTCTGCCTGTCTGAGAGGAGACACTGCCCCGGGAATATCTCTGCAGCAGTGCAAATGGCCAAGAGCAGGGGGAGTGTTGGGTTAGAGTTGGATGAAGTTCTTTCCAATTAGTGGCTTGAGCAGCATTTAATCTGAATGAGTGATACTGTTCCATAACATTTAAGTCTGAAGACATTTAATATAGCAGGACCAACCAGATTCACTCCAATGGGTGAACATGAAACACACACACACACACACACACACAGATATACTGACACACATGCCAAGATAACATCACATAAAAAGTTACTGAATGTCCATGAAGCAGCAGGCATTCTGCATGGAGATGAATGTTTTTACATGCAGCCATCCTTTAAACTTGACCTTCTGGTTTTCATCCCCTTAAATAAGGGATGCTCAGGGGCAGTTGTGTGTGCGTGGAGTTATAGCATCATGGTACTGAAGTTCAAACCTTGGGCTCTGTCTGAAAGTCAAACATTTGACACAGTTTCCATAAAAGCTTGGGACATCACTTCTGTCCACCCAAGGGTCAAAAAGGTTCTGTCTGTCTATCTATCTATCTTGTGCCTGGCACATATTGACTGTTCAGCTAACATTATTGTCCCCCCACTCACACACTCAGATAAATAGATTTTTCTAAATTTTGTTAAGTAGGTGTTTTTTGTTTATGTTTTCGTGACAGCCAAAATAACATATGTTCATTGTCCATCAAAGTGAGGATGCAGGGCAGGGGGAGTTAGTACTCTCCTCTCCTCCTCACCTCCGTCTCTGACACTCAGTACGCAGGCTCTGTCTCCACGCCTCTCTCTTTGCTCATATAAACATACACAATTCAGATTGAATGTAGTTTATTTAAAAACCTGAGCAATATGTAATGTAGGTAGAAATGACATTATTGATTAAGTCCGAGCAATATAATTCAGTAGTTGATCTGCTGTCGATATGGACTTTAGTTTTCCTCAGACTTTTATGCCTATCAACATCTTTTACTTAGTATTTTTAAATAAGGTGAAAACATAATAGTAAAATAATTTGTTATATGAGGAAAAATGGCAAAGTCTACAAACTCTACAAGGTTTGTTAATGGCTAGTATTGATTCCATAGTTATATATTATCCAAATGTGTTATGTTTAAATTGTTTTATTCTTTTGAGTAAATTTGATGCCTTTAATTATGCACTTCTAAGGACAAAAAGTGCTTTATGCTTAACTTCTAGACAATACAAAACCCAGACAGAAATTGATGGAGGCGTATAGCCGTGGAGCTGTTAGTCCTGGGCACTGACCACAACTCAGCTATTTAAATCATAAACACAACAATTAATAACAACTCTGCCAGAATATTTTGGAGGTCAAGGCAGATTTTCTGGATTTTTAAAAATTAACTTGTGTTAGTTTTGCTGACTTCAGACATAAAGACCTTGATGAGTTTCCCCTACACCTGTCTTGCTGTCTAGTGGGACCCTTCTCACTGCCTGCTTTAGTGACTGACAGTCTCTAATCAGTGTGTGCTGGATTCCTATCCTGTCCACCTGAAATCTGTGCTCAAAATAATACAGAGAGGATTCAAATTTTAAAATAGCCTCTTAAATTTCTTCTAAGTATCCCAAAATAGTTACTCAAAAGTTATGAGCACATTTCCCTCCCAGTTTATTAGGGATGCTATTGAACTACAGAACAAAATCTTTGTTTTCCAGCATTCTGTTGTGCAATGGTGTGCAGTGGGTTATAGCCCACAACAAATCTCCTACAGGAGATAAACCCTTGAAAGTGACAGTTTCCCCTGGAACTGTGACAAGCCCTTAACTATTTCAGCATACGGAGTGCTGTTATAATTATCATAATTGAATGTAAAAACTGAAAGATAGTATAAATTGTTCATGCAGTTAAGCCGAAATGGAAAGCAATGGCTCTTGTTTTTACAAAGGGCAATAACATTTTTCTCTTTTCGCTACTGTTCAATATTGCTTCTAGCAGATTTTATGTCTACATCGCACAGAATAGTAACTTAACGCCAAAGATGTCCAGTAGCTCCGGATTAAAATGTAATATAATATACATAAAGCTTTATTGTTCCTTTAGGTTGTTGTTTTAAACTAAAGTGGAATATTTCCCTAAAGTCCTCAACAAATGTGCACAATTTAAAACTAAATATACTTAAGACGTGTACCAGGCTGCCGAAGAAATGGGCCTTATGGACCTGTCAAATTATTTTCATACAATTGTTTCTGTAGCGTTATTTTTACTGGCAAATGTACAAGTTGATAGAAAAGGAAATAATTAGCTACTTTCACAATTGCTGATACATGGAGCTAAAACAGGCCAGTCTATGTCTCAGAGATTGTGACATTTTAAATTACCTGAACAATACCAGCAGCCATCTTTGGACATAATTAACACCTTGCCTAATTAATGTCAGGTCTGCAGAGAGTCCCACTTTATTTATGAAATATTATTTTATTCTAACCTGCTTTTGCCCTTACAATATTGAAAACTTTGGGTTTATTTGCATGCTGTTTTCTTAAGCGGAACAACTTCTTTTTCCTTTTTTTTTCTTTTTCTTTTTTTGTTTCCCTCCCCCTTCAAGTAATCAATGCACTGCTGAATGAGTTCATTTTAATGCACTCAATCATGCCTCTAATGTTCGTAGCTTACGGGCGCAAGCATCAGTAATGCAGGAATGTTATATGGCTTTAGTTTGGGCCATTTCATAAAATATTCATGGAATCAAAAATGTGCATCAAAATAGCGGCTGGGAGAATTACATTTATGTTCCTGCTTTTATGGCAGCTTCACATTTAAACCCATTTGTGTTAATATCTAGTCAATCTTCCTACTTTAAAAAAAACTAAAATGGGAGAGATCATATACATTCTCCTTTGCTTAATATTTGTTCTAGACATCTGCTGTGATACAACAAATATCTATAAACTTTCAGAGATGTTGTGCAGAGAAGAGGGGTAAGCCACGATTTGGAGAATATCCAAATATATAAAATCTTATTTTCTCTACATAGTGTTTGTCTTAACATCCCACCATGCATTTTGCAGTTTACCACATTGTCTGGGTTTTGTTTGTATTTTTAAATAAATGGACGGATTTCTCCTTAGGGAGGGCTTTAGATAAAGTAAAACTCCCTTGAAGTAGTTTTATTTTAAGAGTGCACTTTCCTTTGGGTGAATAACTTGAAATGCATGCCAAAACTCCTTACTGTTTATGTAGATGTTATATAATTTTGTTTAAAAATATAAAATAAAGTAAAACTGAGGCTTGGCCCACCTCTGCTTTTACCTGGGTACTCTGGTGTTACGCAGTTGTTCACAGCATTCTCCTAAGTTGTGTTTTCTGACACTTTTTCACATTATTGCAATAAGCTGACTACTGAATGAGTCATCTTTAGTCCTTCCAATGAAACACTTCAGCTCTGTGTTCTTTCCTGGTTCACACGAAATATTAGTGGGACCACCTGGAATTATGCTTGGTGTAGAACCATGTTCCAGGCACTTAGTTGGCAAGAGTTGGTGTGTCCAGCCATCGTGGCCACTGTTGCGACACTTCTTATTCGTGGTAGTGATTCCCAGTACCACATGACCAGGCTCCCCCTGGGGAGACCTTCCTCTGGCCTCCTCTTTTCCATGCTCTTTTCTATTCATGCTTTTTTGTGTGATGTTCATATAAGCTCCTCCCTCTGCCCTTCTTCTTCAAGGGAAGCCATGTTCACACTTGAGAATTCCAGAAGAGGACAGTCCTTGGACCCTTGGCCTAAACACTTGTTCTTGTCCACTAAAAGACTGATAGAGGGATCTAGAAATCTCAGCAGCTTCTGATATATTGAAGCTTATTATTTAGTGACAAAAGGTAGGCTATAAACTCTTTGAGGAAGTTACAAAGGGATGCTATAAGCCCAACTTGAAAATCTGATTTATTACCTTCATTGGTATTTATACTTACCTTTGTCAATTTTACAATCTCTCTCTCAGGAATATTAAATTCAAAAATTTCAGATAAAGCAAAATGTATTTTGTCTCAATAGTTGTGTGGTTAATTAATCAGAAATTTATTCAGAAAGTAAGATCCTTATTAAGGTCCAAGTCAAATTTGGAGAGAAAGATTTGATAGAAATCTCCTTAAAGATTGGATAGTCATCCTTAAAGGAAATGCTTGCTTGTTTAAATTACTATGCTGCCTTCATTGCATGAACCTATTGTTTAAACATTTTTAAATCAAATATTATGCTACATTTGTGCTTTCAAATTCTGACCAGCTTTTAGGAAGAGTAGCCAAGTAGCCAGGCTCCGTGGCACATGCCTGTAATCCCAGCGGCTCGGGAGGCTGAAGCAGGAGCATCAAGAGTTCAAAGCCAGCTTCAGCAAAAGTGAGGCATTAAGCAACTCAGGGAGACCCTGTCTCTAAATAAAATACAAAAAATAGGGCTGGGGGTGTGGCTCAGTGGTGGAGTGCCTCTGAGTTCAATCCCCGGCACCTCCATCCCCCTCAAAAAAATAAAAGTAGCCAAGTTATTTGTGTGCTTATGGTCATTTGGATCAATTCCTTGTTGGCTTATTTGCTGCCACCAAATAATTTTATAAACAAATTCCTACAGATGAGAAGGACTGAAAATGAGACTTCTGTGTAGGAACTTTCATTTTAAACAGCACTGACCAGAACCCCAGTGGCCTCATTTGTGGCACAGTGGTATAAGAAGGGAGGCCAAGTCATCAATAGCTGGATGAGGCCTCAGCTGAACAAGCCTGGAACACCCAAGGAAAACCAGGTGTCCCCGCACAGGTCACCATATGGCTTAGGGGAAAGCAAGGAATTTGAATGTAGTTGGTTAGTTATATGACACATTCCTCAGAAAGTCAGAAGCGCATCAGAGGCTCCTCTTTGTACTGTTATTGGAGGTTACCTGTGACAACCTGAGTTTCAGAATGATAGAACTGGAAGAGATTAGAAACCATGCAATTAGAACATTGTTTTAAACACAAGATATTTATGTCCAGAGAATTTAATAGGCCATCTAACTTCCTGTCTCCGGGTTTCTTGATCAGTATCAGATGTGGTAGACCCAGTTGTGTGGGCTTGCAACAATCTTGGGTTTAGATCCTCATCATCACTTACTTTAAATCTGGCTTATAATAACTGCATCATTTAATCTTTGTGAACCACACTTTCCTCTCTAGTGAAAAAGTAATAGTCATATCTACTTCAGTTTGGGGAAGGCTAAATAAGATAATTCATGGGGAAGACACCTTCCATTTTGTAGGCCTTTAGGAAAGGCCAATTTCCTGTTCTCTTTCACTTGAGTATCTCAAGCTCACGGGGGACTTCAAGTAGACCCTCTGAGAGCAAACCATGACCAGTAATCATAAGCAAAGTAGTGCATGATACTAGCCCCCAAAGTTCTAGCAAAAATACAATTCAACCACAAAGACTATTTCTACTTATCTATTTATCAGAAGGTCATTTTTCCATTGAAATCAATGTCCCCAAAACCTCCCTTACTTCATTCCTGCTAGATAGCCTGTCCAGGCAACTTAGCCACCCAAGACTCAGCAACCCAAGGCAAGTCTGGCTTACACACACCAGCCCACCTTGAATTCTCTACCCATTCCCTCCACCTCTCCTTTCCCTACATCAACCCTCACCTCCTCCTTCTGCCCCCCATGTAGATCAAATATTTGACATGGCTGTCATTTCTCATTTACTATTTGCACCGCTATATTTTGTTTGCATCTAATTCTAATTAACTGGGTTACCTGGAGCTTCATCTCTTTTATAGTGTCTATTTTTTTTTTCTGAAACAATCTGGTTTTCTCAGCTTCTGGTATTCACTGTTCCCTCTTCGTATGGCTCAAAAGACATATGTGTCTATACTTTATGAATAGATGGATACTTTGGGGAAAACAAAAGAAGAAGCAGTCCTGTCTACATCTTTCCAGGAATGTAGAGCTATACTTTGCAGGCAGAAATATAGTTAACAGAGGAAACAGAACACACATTTATGTCAGTGCTCCATTCCAGTTTTAAAAAATGAGGGTCATGGGTATTTGGAGGAAGGTGTTTCTGGCAAGAGGTGCTACAGGAAAGCCAGGAAAAACTATGCCTGCTTTTTTAGGAGGAAAGAAAAAAAATTGTCAGCAAAGAGGAAGAGATCAATTAGAGGAGTGAACTTGAACTTTGAAAATTAGTATCAGAGTGAAAGAAGAATTGGATGTTATTTTTAAAATAACTTATATTGCACTTATATCTCTCATTACAAAATAAACACATTTTGATGATAGAAACTTTAGAAAATGCCAGTGAGCAGAAAAGGTAAAAAAAATCAAGAAAAATAAGAAAGGAAATCATAAAAGAAATCAATTATCACCCATAATCTTACTTCTTAGCCAATAACACTTTGAAAACGTTTTTTGACATTTTCTGGTATTTTCACTTATAGACACCTGCCCATGAAACTAAATATTCTTTGTAATGCCAAATTTATGGCCTGGTAGTCTTGTCTCGTGAAAGTTTCACACTATCCATTTATAAACAGTCCTGCCACACCCATGGTCCTCTCTGTGGCTCGCTCTGCTGAAGTTCCCTCTGCCTGGTGTGGCAAGAACTCAGCACGGCCATGTCTTTACTGATATTTTGTGCCAGTCATTTGTGGATGATCCATGGCTGTTGGTTGTCTTTCTTTGGGATTATTATTCCTGTTTGTGTGTGTATTATTTAATACCACTTTTGATAACAAACTCAGTGCAAAAAAAAAAAAAAAAACAACAGAGAAATTATATGCAATAGTCATGGTGGCAGCTCCTACCCACGCCATCCACAGAAACATGTTTGAGGAATTATGTTGACCTAATATATAACGCAGAGTTTATTCAGTTAGGATCATATGGTTATGTGGACTGAGCTAATTCTTGTTTTTCTCAGGATGAGTAAGTTGGACTTAAAGAATACAACAAATTAGTGGTTATATTTCAATTGGCTGTTAGATATTTTGGAAGTATTATCATTACCAACTGATAACACTAGCTACGTTTATTGAGCACTAACTCTGTAACGCGTTGAACGTGCATTTGTTCATTTCTCACAATAGTACCTAGTTACACTCTAAAGGTGTTTCACAGAATAATAAGCTAAGGCACAGAGAGGGCAGGGATTAGCCTGAGGCTAAGCAAAAAGTAGTAAAGCTGGGATAAGAACAGGCTGTCTGCCTGTAGCCTGCACTCGCTCTTCTCGCTGCAGTGGAGGGCCTAGGTAGAAACCTCTTTTCAGATAATTTCAGTGATGTCATTTCAATACCATCAAAGACCATTTACATTACACTGTATGGTGAGCATTTGCACAAGGTGATTAACAAGTAAATTACAACGTATAGCAGGGAACTGCAAGCTCCTCTTCTAGAAATGTTAACTCATGTTTGAAGGAATAAAATAATTTAAGGCTAATTTAGAGTTTTGGCTTTGAGGAGATACATTTTGGATCATATTATGGGGTATACAATCCAGAAAGACAATTAAACTACATCCTAATTATTCAAAAGCAAACAGTTTAGTTTTCAAATTAAACAAATGCCTCCCTCAAACTTTGAGAGACAGCTTAAAGATCCATAAATTGAAATATGTACCAGATGTACCCTTTCTCAAGACATCTAAATTATTCCCAAGAATGAGGAAATTGCCATCTCCTGGGAAAGCGACAGAGAATACTGGGTGAGAGCAGGAACTCCGAACAAAACTTTCTGGACCTACCACCCACTACCTCACCTGGCCTCAGTTTTCTCTTCTGTAAAATGGAATCATAACAGTCCCACTCCACAGAATTGTTTTGAGGATTAAATGGGACCTGCCTATAAAGTACATAGCACAGTTCCTTGTAATCAAGATGCTCTGTAAATGTCAGATGATATGATTGGGATTCCTGATTGCTGCTGGACTTCCATTCTGTCTCTCAGCATGTGCAATCCCAGTCCAGCCCCACTAGCTGAAGTACGTCCCTCTTGCAGGTGTCAAGCCAGAATTCCTGCTGAATCTGAGATCCAGTTAGTAACAGCTCCTTTAACTCCTTTTCTGCCTCCGAGATCAAATTCTTCCCCTGTATTCCATGCTAGTAAAGCTAAGATATACTCAAAATTTCTGAAAACATGTTCTGGCCCGTGGTTTATATTTATGAATGGCTTTTATTCTTCAGGTCAGCTTCTGGAAGCCGCTGAGCATTATGAGGCATTCCATCAATTGACGCAGGGGCGGATATGGAAGGATGAGACAGAGCGCTTTCTCAACATGTGGGCCTGCGAAAGTCTCCTGAGGACCTACAGATTACTCTCAGACAAAATGCTGGAGAATAAAGAATACAAACAGGCCATCAAAATTCTAATAAAAGCTTCTGAAATAGCCAAAGAAGGTGGGTGGAAAAGAACCCTCTCACATTGCTTTCTTTAATGGACAGACACTGGTTCTCCCAAGAGTGAAGTGAAACCCTTCAAGTGTTAGGGTGATTATTTCCTATGAAATGCAAAGACAAATGCCATCAATATACTTTCAAATTTCACTGTAAAACAGAGGTGGCTTAGTGCTGACAACAAGAAATCCATTAGTTCCTTGAAAGCTTTATCTCCAAAATTACAACCCGCTGTGGATAGCCTTGTAAAACAAGGAACCCACAATGAGAAGATAAGGTCACCTGCAAAAGTTAAGGGTGTGTGTGTGTGTGTGTGCATGTGTGTGTTAAAAGTTGTATATTTCTAGCAATCTGAGAGAACTTTCATTGTTACTAAATTTCCTACATATAGTCAGATAACTTAGAAATTATGATGAATATTTAGTTAGGGATAACAGGAAAATAGGACTTCAATATATTTTGGACAATTGGCTCTCAAAGTGTGGCCTCCGAAACATCAGCATCACCAGGAGGCAGGTATGAAAGCAGGATCTTAGGTCCCAGCCCAGGCTGCCTGCATCAGAATCGATGGGTGAGCAAGATCCCCAGGTGATTCATATGCACATTTACAACAGGAAAAGTGTTTTTTGTGAGAGTTTCTCATATCCTTAATGTTCTATATCATTTATGAATGTATATAAATAGGGGAAAAATTTGGAGCATATCCTTATAAGCTTTTAATTTGTGAAATACGAGGATATTTTGTTGCCATGTAGGAATTTACTAATAGACTAGCATTTTCATGAAGGAAAAAAAAATTCTGCCCTTAAACTAAAATTCATAAGCTCATGGATATATTTAATTGATTTAAGTAACAGGTGGCTTATTTGAAGTAAACAGAACTAATTTGGGGGGTATGGTTTTTAATTTACCAACAAGTGAAAGTGAACAGCTTATTCTTTCAGTTACTTTTTAAAAATAAAATTAATTGAATCACAGGAAATCACCGTCATTGAAAGACACCCCACTAAATGAACAACTTTTGAATAAATGATGACCTAGTACCTTCTCCAAGGGGGTGAACACTGACATAAATCATTAGCTCTTAGATCGATTTCAGCAACCAACTTTTGTTGCATGAAATTGGCGAGAACTTCAATGCAAAGGAATGTATATTTTACTTTAGGTTCACGTTTGCTGAGTTGTAAGAGAATTCACACAAAAAAAGGAAGGTGAGTGGGGCCTCTGCTAATGGTAAGAGCCCTGCCAAGCAGTCTCCTTTCTGAAAGCATCTCTCACTTTCCAGAGGACAGAGAAGGGGAATAGAAGAAAACGTACTTCTTATGCTGTAATAATTCGTGTGTGTGTGTGTGTGTGTGTGTGTGTGTGTGTGTGTGTGGTTCTGGGCATTAAACCCAGGGGAGCTTCCTTTTTTATTTTTGGTTTTGAGATATGGTCTCAATAAGTTGTTGAGGCTGGCCTTGAGTTTGTGATCCTCCTGCCTCAGCCCTTCAATACACACCACCACACCCAGCGGATATCCTCTTTTCTTTCTTTTTCTTTTTTTTCCATACTGGGTATAAAATCAGAGGCACTTAACCACTGAACCACATCCCCAGCCCTTTTTATTTATTTTTTAATCTTGAGACAGGATCTCACTAAGTTGCTCAGGGCCTTGCTAAGTTGCTGAGGCTGGCCTCAAACTTGTGGTCCTCCCAGCTCAGCCTCCCAAGCCACTGGGATTACAGGTGTATGTCATCATGCCAGCTAGCCTTTTTTTCTTAATATCTTCCAATGAGCCACTGCTTCATGAGTGGTAATTCAGTGAGTGGTGAGATCAACTGCTGCCTGGAGGATTGCTAATTCATGAAATACTTCATGATTGGAAAGCAGGGTTCAGAAATCTACTCTCCCAAGAACAAAACCATATGTGGATCAGTCAGTATTTGCATTACCCAGGTATTAGACAGAAGCTAATGAGTTCCAAAAGTAGAAAAGAGGAAAGTATTAATATTAAAATAAGAACTTTAAATAGTTCTTTAAAATATATTAAATATATATGTTACATTAATATACTAAAGGTCAGTAAGCTGTAGATTTATCAAATGTTATGATGAATGTCTTTTTATTTATTTTTTTTAATTTTTTATTGTTGGCTGTTCAAAACATTACATAGTTCTTGATATATCATATTTCACACTTTGATTCAAGTGGGTTATGAGCTCCCATTTTTACCCCATATACAGATTGCAGAATCACATCAGTTACACATCCATTGATTTACATATTGCCATACTAGTGTCTGTTGTGTTCTGCTGCCTTTCCTATCCTCTACTATCCCCCCTCCCCTCCCTTCCCCTCTTCTCTCTCTGCCCCCTCTACTGACATTCATTTGTCCCCCTTGTATTATTTTTCCCTTTCCCCTCACTTCCTCTTGTATGTACTTTTGTATAACTCTGAGGGTCTCCTTCCATTTCCATGCAATTTCCCTTCTCTCTCCCTTTCCCTCCCACCTCTCATCCCTGTTTAATGTTAATCTTCTTCTCATGCTCTTCGACCCTACTCTGTTCTTAGTTACTCTCCTTATATCAAAGAAGACATTTGGCATTTGTTCTTTAGGGATTGGCTAGCTTCACTTAGCATAATCTGCTCTAATGCCATCCATTTCCCTGTAAATTCTATGATTTTGTCATTTTTTAATGCAGAGTAATACTCCATTGTGTATAAATGCCACATTTTTTGAAATCTCCATACTGCTTTCCAAATTGGCTGCACCAATTTGCAGTCCCACCAGCAATGTACAAGTGTACCCTTTTCCCCACATCCTCGCCAGCACTTGTTGTTGTTTGACTTCATAATGGCTGCCAATCTAACTGGAGTGAGATGGTATCTTAGGGTGGTTTTGATTTGCATTTCTCTGACTGCTAGAGATGGTGAGCATTTTTTCATGTACTTGTTGATTGATTGTATGTCCTCCTCAGAGAAGTGTCTGTTCAGGTCCTTGGCCCATTTGTTGATTGGGTTGTTTGTTCTCTTATTGTCTAATTTTTTGAGTTCTTTGTATACTCTGGATATTAGGGCTCTATCTGAAGTGTGAGGAGTAAAGATTTGTTCCCAGGATGTAGGCTCTCTATTTACCTCTCTTATTGTTTCTTTTGCTGAGAAAAAACTTTTTAGTTTGAGTAAGTCCCATTTGTTGATTCTAGTTATTAACTTTTGTGCTATGGGTGTCCTATTGAGGAATTTGGAGCCCGACCCCACAGTATGTAGAACGTAGCCAACTTTTTCTTCTATCAGACGGCGTGTCTCTGATTTGATATCAAGCTCCTTGATCCATTTTGAATTCACTTTTGTGCATGGCGAGAGAAAGGGATTCAGTTTCATTTTGTTGCATATGGATTTCCAGTTTTCCCAGCACCATTTGTTGAAGATGCTATCCTTCCTCCATTGCATGCTTTTAGCCCCTTTATCAAATATAAGGTAGTTGTAGTTTTGTGGATTGGTTTCTGTGTCCTCTATTCTGTACCATTGGTCCACCCGCCTGTTTTGGTACCAGTACCATGCTGTTTTTGTTACTATTGCTCTGTAGTATAGTTTGAAGTCTGGTATTGCTATACCTCCTGATTCACACTTCCTGCTTAGCATTGTTTTTGCTATTCTGGGTCGTTTATTTTTCCATATGAATTTCATGATTGCTTTCTCTATTTCTACAAGAAATGTCGTTGGGATTTTGATTGGCATTGCATTAAACCTATAGAGAACTTTTGGTAATATCGCCATTTTGATGATGTTAGTTCTGCCTATCCATGAACAGGGTATATTTTTCCATCTTCTAAGATCTTCTTCTATTTCTCTCTTTAGGGTTCTGTAGTTTTCATTGTATAAGTCTTTCACCTCTTTTGTTAGGTTGATTCCCAAGTATTTTATTTTTTTTGAAGATATTGTGAATGGAGTGGTTGTCCTCATTTCCATTTCAGAGGATTTGTCGCTGATATACAGGAATGCCTTTGATTTATGCGTGTTGATTTGATATCCTGCCACTTTGCTGAATTCATTTATTAGCTCTAATAGTTTCTTTGTAGAGCCTTTTGGGTCTGCTAGGTATAGAATCATATCATCTGCAAATAGTGATAATTTAAGTTCTTCTTTTCCTATTTTTATGCCTTTAATTTCTTTCGCCTGTCTAATTGCCATTAACATTTAGGGTTATTATTGAGATATGGGTTGTTCTTCCAGCCATATTTGTTTATTTCTGTTACTAAACATGGTTTGTTTTCCTCTTTGATTATTTCCCCCCCCCCTTTACTGTCCTACCTCCCACTGTTGGTTTTCATTGTTATTTTCCATTTCCTCTTCCTGTAATGCTTTGTCGAGGATGTTTTGAAGAGATGGTTTTCTAGCTGCGAATTCTTTAAACTTTTGTTTATCGTGGAAGGTTTTAATTTCATCTTCCATCCTGAAGCTTAATTTCGCTGGATACACAATTCTTGGTTGGAACCCATTTTCTTTCAGTGTTTGAAATATGTTATTCCAGGATCTTCTAGCTTTCAGAGTCTGTGTTGAAAGATCAGCTGTTATCCTGATTGGCTTACCCCTAAATGTAATCTGCTTCCTTTCTCTTGTAGCTTTTAAAATTCTCTCCTTATTCTGTATGTTGGGCATCTTCATTATAATGTGTCTAGGTGTGGGTCTCTTATGATTTTGCACATTCGGCGTCCTGTAGGCTTCTAGGATTTGGGATTCTGTCTCATTCTTCAAGTCTGGGAAGTTTTCTTGTATTATTTCATTGAATAGATTGCTCATTCCTTTGGTTTGAAACTCTGTCCCTTCCAGTATCCCAATGACTCTTAAATTTGGTCTCTCGATGTTATCCCATATTTCTTGGATGTTCTGCTCATGGTTTCTTAACAGTCTTGCTGAGCTGTCTATGTTCTTTTCAAGTTGAAATACTTTATCTTCATTGTCTGATGTTCTATCTTCTAAGTGTTCTACTCTGCTGGTAGTATTCTCAATTGAGTTTTTAAGTTGGTTTATTGCTTCCTGCATTTCTAGGATTTCTGTTTGTTTTTTATAACCTCTATCTCCCTGTATAGTTGATCTTTTGCTTCTTGGATTTGTTTATGTAATTCATTGTTGAAGTGATCTTTCATTGTCTGATTTTGCTGTCTGATGTCTTCCTTGAGACTCCAGATCATCTGAAGTATGTATATCCT
This sequence comes from Marmota monax, assembly GCF_021218885.2. NCBI lineage: Eukaryota > Metazoa > Chordata > Mammalia > Rodentia > Sciuridae > Marmota > Marmota monax. The sequence continues at coordinate 43,707,535 of NW_026693571.1, forward strand.
GAATTCTTTATCTGACATTCCATCTGCTGCAGCTATTACCTCTTCTAATGTTGAGTTGACCTGCATTGCTTGTGGTCCTTTCTTTCCTTGTCTCTTCATACTGTTCGCGTTCCTTTCTACTTGGTGAAACTGTTGTGCTATTGAATTTTCCCCCTATATATTTATATTGGTCTTGTATAGTTGCAAAGTCTCCCTTGCAGGCGCGGGCGGCGGCTCTGCCCCTCCTCCAATTGGGGCAATGTGCCTACCACGCCCGCAGGCCGCTGGGCCTGCTCTGCCGGTCGGTAGCAGGTCCGCCTACCTTGCAGGCGCTGGGGGGGGGGGCGGCTCTACCCTTCCTCAGGCCACTGGGCCTGTTCTGTCTGTCGGTTGCAGGTCTGGCCTGTTCTGATGGTGGTCACAGTTCCGTCTACCTTGCAGGCTCGGGGGGAGGGGGCGGCTCTGTCTCTCAGCAGGCCGCTGCTCCTCTTCTGCCGGTGGGTCGCAGGCCCGCCTACCTTGCAGGAGTGATTGGAAGCTCTGCCCCTCCGTGGGCCACTGGGCCTTTTCTGTCGGTGGTCACAGTTCCCTCTACCTTGCCGGCACAGGGGGAGGGGGCTGCTCTCAATGAATGTCTTTTTAAACCATATGTTGCACCTTTATACATTTTGCTTTTGGAAAGAAAAAATGGGTAATTCCTGGAATAAAATTTATCTCCCAAGAATTAGAAAGGCTTAACTCCTTGTAAAAAGATGATGAAACGCTTTACAAGTGGTGAGCAAAGAAGAAAGAACATGTTTAGATTTCAAATGTGAGTGGAATTTTGTACCAAGAAGTCAAGCTCTGTCATTCTCTCTCAAGGTTTAACCAATAAATAGCTTTTGAATTGAACATAACCAGAATAACAATCTCTTATTTGGCTATACTCATCTGCTCTGTTGGAAACTTAGCTGTATGTCAGTCATGTGGTGAGTGAAGGTATAGTAGTTAACGGCTGGTACCCTCACCAGTTATTACAGATGCTGGACAATGGTAGGCTGATAGTAAGGGTATACCTGGCCATCAAAATTGCATACTGGAGCCAGACTGAGTGCATTGCAGGAGGATCACAAGTTCAAAGCCAACCTCAGCAATTTAACAAGGCCCTAGGTAACTTAGTGAGACCCTGTCTCTAAATTAAAAAAAAAAAATTAAAAAGGGCTGAGGATGTGACTCAGTGGTTAAATGCCCCTGGGTTCAATTCCCAGGGTATCAATAAATAAACAAATGAACAAATAAATAAAATGGCATACTGATAGGTATATAGAGGGAAACCCCTCATCATTATATATCTCATGAACCTTACTCTAACACCTGGGATCCAGTAACTTATGTTTACATTGGTCTTTGTTTTATTCAGTGCACAGCTAGGCTTTGGGGATCATTGATAAATCTGTATACTTTTTAAAATAGCAACTTACTGCTGATAGTTGTGATAAATCAATTTCTTTAATACCACAGTAATATTTCTACATCTGTATTTTAGCAAACAACAAAAAGATGGAAGGAGAAGCTTTGTATTACTTGGGCTTAGCACACCTGGCTGCCGAGGAACAGAATACTGCAATGACAGTAAGTTAAAGTGAACTTTTAATTATTTCCATTTTAATTGCTATTTTATTATAGTATGTGCGATTGTAAGGCCATCCCAAAATGTATCAGGCCTGACATCAGTGTGCCTATTTACTTGACTCAAACAGAATAGCCGTATGTTAGAATCATGAAAAAAAAAATCTGATTCTATTATTTACCGAAGGTGGGATATAGTTAGTTACTATGAAATACTTTAGAATATGTAAAAGTTAAAAGTATGGAGTAATATTACCCCTGAGCCTCCAATATTACTAAGGACAAGAGAGAATGGGTCCAAATGATAGCAAAAAGTAAACAGATAAAATTGCAGAAATTCCCAGTTTGATGTAGGATACTTTGCTTAAAAATGCTGTTAGTAAGTGTCCTCAAGAGTTGTACTGATAGGAAAGGCAGCAGAACACAACAGACACTAGTATGGCAATATGTAAATCAATGGATGTGTAACTGATGTGATTCTGCAATCTGTATACGGGGTAAAAATGGGAGTTCATAACCCACTTGAATCAAAGTGTGAAATATGATATATCAAGAACTATGTAATGTTTTGAACAACCAACAATAAAAATTTTTTAAAAAAAGAGTTGTACTGATGTAGGTATTTATGTGTGAGTAGGGAAGGTGGCTAGTCTCATCTGAGCAGCTTCCTGCTCAGGACAGTATTAGTAGTTGCCTGTATTGTGACCAGATTTTTTTTTTTGGCTGAAATACTATATATATATATATATATATATATATATATATATATATATATATATATATATACACACACACACACACACACACACACACATACTGTTATCTTTACTGTATTTTAACTGAAGTCATTTTCTGGTCTTTTTTACTTGTAATATATTTAAAGTGCAGTTCCTATTTCACTTCACATTCATCCACCCCCTATAAGGGATTTGATTTACAGTAATATATTATTTGATATACAGTATTATCTTTATTTTTAGCCTTAAGGATCTTGTTTGTGCCTTTAGATATTTACGCTATGTAGGGTTCCTATATGTGGGCTCGATGTTTTCCCCTAGCTTTCTTACCACCAGTCTTCATAGAAAACTTGGGTTTTCCTAGGTGAGTATCCCGCTTCCAAGTTTTCAGTTAATGATATGCATTCAGCAACAATCAGCTCCAGATTCTTTGAGGAATATAGAGACCAAGAAGATGCATGCTTCCCTTTAGGGGTTAATTTATTCAGGATAACCAACTTATAAAGATAACTATAATTCAAAGCAGGATGAACAAGGGGTTTCCAAGGGAAGAGGGAAGAGGTTGGTTCCAACACTGAAGATCAGGAGGTTGCACAGAAGAGCTATTGGGGAGTGGGGTTTCTATAGGCAGAAAACATGAGATCCAGAGTGAAAGTAAACACACACACACACACACACACACACACACACACACCACTCTATATGAGCCTACAAAGTGTTCTGGGAACACGAAAAATGAAATGCATTAGGAGGTTAAGTTGGAAAAGGTGAAAACTAGCTCATAGATTCTCTCTCACATGACAAAACATATTCAAGCAATGCAGTAGAGTGCACAGTGAAAAGTAAGTCTTTTCTCCATCCCTATATTCAATCTCATAGTTCTTTCCTCAAGAACAAATGCAGTTACAAATGTCTGGTTTAACTTTACAAAATATTCCATGCATGCATAGCATACATGTGCATATAAATCTGTGTCCTTTTGGTTATTTATAAAATGATAGCATTTATACATACCCCCCTGCACCTGGAGTTAACTTCTTCCGTATTGAAATAGACATATCTTATTTGACTTTTTTTTTTACTGTTCGAACTCTATTGGGGTATGAATGACAGATTAAACAATGCATATATTTAAGATGAAAAATGTGATGTTTTGATGATGTTAGGACAGCCTAATCAAGCTAATTGTCCTAGCCATCACCTCACATATTTCTCTCTTGTTTTTGTGAGAAGACTTAAAATTACTCTGTTAGTATATTTTAAATATATGATACTTTGGTATTAACTGCAGACATGCCTTGTTCTATAGTACAGCCACTCAATGTGCCCCCCACACACATTGAGTGGCTGTACTTATAATGTATTTAGCCATCTCCTACTGGTGGGCAATAAGATCATCTCCAATGCTTTCTTATTACAAAGGATATGTGGCAATGAATAACTTTGTCAAATGTGACAAATTTATCCATAGAAGATTCCCAGAGGTACAACTTCTTGGGTATCTTATACTCAAGTGGTTTAGTAATAGAGCAATTGAAGAACCTATATTCAATACCCAAGTGAACAATTTCTTGAAACTCTTACTTTCTTCAGAAAAGTATTAAAATTGTCTTTGTGGAAATAAATGTGAGACTTATGCCTATAACCCACCTATTGACCGTGTGATCTTGGGCAACTCCTTAATCTCTGTAAGTCTCAGTTGCCTCTTGAATCCCGTGGGACTAGTAACTATGCTGACTTTACAGAGAGTAGTAGGCTACATGGAAGCTCCCCCAAAGACCCCCCTGTCAATCCCTAGACCCCATGTAATGAATTGCAGGATCTTAAGGTGAAGTGTTTATCCTGGATTGACTGGAGGGATTCTAAATCCAAAGACAAGCACCTTTATGAGAAAAGGGCGGGAGACTGAAATAGACATATGTGGCAGGTCATGTGAAGGTGAGGGTGGAGCGTGTGGAGACTCGGCCACTAGTGGAGAGTGCCTGGAGCCTCCAACAAAGGGAAGAGAGAAGCAATGCAAGGACCTGTCCTGGCTCCTGGAGAGGACCCCACCATGACACCAGACCCGACTTTAGCCTTCCACGCTGCAGGAGAAGAGATTCCTGTTATTTTAAGTCATCTGGTTTGTGGTAATTGCTGTGTCAGCCCTAGGGAACTAATACATAGGGTGATTAGAAGAGATAATTGATGTAAAGTTTCTAAAAAGTGTCTGCCTGGTATATAATAGGCCTTTAATTATTAGCTTTTATTATTATTGCACTCATCTAAGTCTCTGGACTTGAGTAGTGGTAGTAAAGATGGAAGGAACTAGATGGATTCAGAAGTCATAAAGGACTTAAAATAGGAGATGAAGGAAACAGGCATTGAGATAGATGGTCCCTGAGTGCCCGGCTGTGAACCTGGAGAGATGCTGGTATCATTTCCTGAGGTAGGGAATGTTAAAGAACACCCAGTCTTGGGGTGAAGTGGAAAACCCAGTTTGTGATTTGCAGAGTTTGAAGAATTTTGGAAGTGCCCAAGGAGAGTTCAAGTAGACAGTTTAATATGTGGCCTCAAGAAGAAGTGTAGATTGGAGATACTATAGGTGATAGTTAATTTCATGGGTCAACTTGCCTGGGTGATAGGGGGTACCCAGATAAATGGTAAACATTATTTCTGAATGTATCTGTGAAGTTATTTCTGGATATTAGCATTAGAATTGGTGGAGTAAAGGAGATGGTCCTTCCCATTGTCCAATCTATTGAGGGTCTGAATAGAACAGAAGGGTTCAGAAAGGGCAAATTCTGTCTGCCATACTGTTTGAGCAGAGCACTAATGATTCAAAAGTGTTCAGACCCAAACTGGAATCTATACTATTGGCTCCAAAACTCTCAGTCCTTCAAAATATGTCACCAGTTCTCCTGGGTCTCCAGTTTACAGGTGGCTAATAGTTGGATTTCTCAGCCTACCTAATGACATGAGCCAATCAATACCTTATTTAAAAAAAGCTCTTCATATATTTATGTGTGAGAGGCTATGAGAAAATATGAGAGAATACATTTCTTTTACTTTAAGACTTTTAGCTTGTGGAAATTTGTTACATCAGTCCTAAGAAGCTAAACATGGGGGATGGGAAGAGATTTCATATGTATACAGTTGGTTTCTCTGGAGAACCTGACCAATATGGTGCATAAATTTGTTAAGTTTTAGCATATTCATGGTGTGCAGTGGATGAAATTTCCTAGAGAGTATTAATAATGATTTTTTAAAGGCCTAGGGTGAAGCTAGTTGAAGGAGGGAGGTATGATGGAGATCAAGGGGGAGTGCCCAGGAAGGTACAAGAAAAGCAGATTTAGATGGTCTCATGTAAGTCAGGGAACAGGTGCTTCTAAGACACAGATGTGTGAACCCTTTCACTTCCTATCCCAGGAACTGGGCTGGAAGGAAAAAGCACTACAAATAGCTATTTCTTTTCTTTTTACTATGAATAAAGCTTTTATTGGTCAGTCTGAGTGGCAGACCGACATACCTCCAAATCACTGTTACCAAGCCCCTGAGATGGCAAGAGAAGAAGCTAAGCATACTGATGGTGGGCAATGGGTGGGAAGTGGAAAGGGTCTGAAGGCCCCTGAGGTTAACAAGGCTACCAGGACTGGAACCAATGTCCCAGGAATAAATCCAGATTGGAAAGACCTCATCCAGGGCTGGAGGTCCTGGTGACTCTGGATCATCTCTAGGACTGCTGTCTGTTCCTTGAAAGGTTGCTGTGGTCCCCTCGGCCTTCACTGTCCACCTGTCCGTGCTCCTCCACTACCCGATCTGCCTGAGTGATCTTGGTCACAGAGATGCTCTTGAAAGAGGATCTGGTCTGGGGCTGGGAACTGGCCCAGGGCCTTCTGGGAAACCTGGGAATCAAGATCATTGTCTTCTCTGGCTCTAGGATGGGGAGTCACTGGCCACTTGGCATCACACTTATGAAAAGGTCTCTGGGATCCCCAGTCTGGTGCTGACTTCTTGCATCCCACACCCCACAAATATTCTGGACTAGCGACTTATCTGAGTGCTTAAGCACTGAGTCTATAAGCATCTCTCCCTCCCATGGTCTTTTACCAGGTATCTCTGGCTCAAGGGCCTGGAAGTTCCCCAAGGTCCAGAAAAGCCAAAAAGAAAAAAAAAAGTCCCCAAAGAGGTCAAAAACACTCAATCTCATGTGGGACTCAAACCTTGAAACCTCAGACATGGCCCTTTCCTGCCTGAGGGCAGCCTGTGTACCCAACCCATGTTTCTAGTGGGAAATCTCCCTGACCCTGACCCATAGGCAGGTAGGTGCCTGGCCTAGAGTTAGAGTTACTTAACCCTTTGTATTCAATTCTCCAGCCAGGCTAGTGGTTTTGGGAAACCAAGCAAGGCCATAGTCCCAGCCCAGGGACCAGCTCACTGCTACATCCACAGTAACTTTGCAGTTGGAAAAAAAAAAAACAGGCGCTGTCTTCAGCACCTACATCTTGCCAGAGGCCAAATATTGTTGGCTACTTGGACACAGCTCACCCAGAACTAAAGGAATTGCAGAAGCCAAGCGGAATATTTGAGTAAAACTGCAGGGTCAGCGAAGAACCAGTTGTTATGCCACCTGCAAAGAGAGATGGCCTCAGACTCCTCGCAGTAAAACAGTAGCCAGGGAGTGACTACTGAGAAATCGTGGAGGAAGGGAAACCAGGGCGGGGTGTGGCTGCATGGGGAACGGCCCTCTTCATGATCCCGGGGCTGGAGGTTTTGCTGCTCATCCTGATTTCAGAAGGAAACCTGTTTTTGCTGTTACACTGAACTAGGTTCTCAAAACACCTATCACCTTATTTTGATTTCAGATTTGAAGACAATGTCTTTTAATTCTCCCTAGTGTCTTATTTTAGCCACTTTCCCTGTTTCCTTTAAGAGATAAGTGGGCACTCTGCAGACTTTTGTTTGCAGCTCTCTTATCGTTTTATTTCTGAACCTGGTGAAGGTAATCATGTCACATCAGTGATCTATCATCTGTTTACAACTTAGAGCACGTCTTTCTCTCTGCGGTTTCTCTTCTCTGATGGCATTGCTTCTGGCTTACCACGTCTATTAGGAATCTACAACAGGACAATGCAATGCCTTATTTAGTGAACATACTATAAAAATATAATGATAGGATTGATTCCCTGGTTGATTTTTTTGCAGGGAGGGAGTACTGGGGATTGAACTCAACCACTGAGCCACATCCCGGCCCTATTCTTTGTATTTTATTTAGAGACAGGGTCTCACTGAGTTGCTTAGTGCCTCACTTTTGCTGAGGCTGGCTTTGAACTCTTGATCCTCTGCTTCAGCCTCCCAAGGTGCCAGGATTACAGGCTTGCACCACCCCTGGTTGATTGATTAGAAATCTAACCAGTTATCTAATCACAAAGTAATTAATTAATATAAATTAAATTTGTTTCTTTTTAAATCCTTTTCTAATTCTACTTTCCCACCACCCTGTACACCGTTAACATTATCTTCAACTGTTTTAAAGCATTGAGCATTTCTATCATTGTGTGCTATAGAGATGAGTAGGAATGTCCAGAAGTCAGCTGTGTTGTGTTAAAGCCAGTGCAAGGCCATGTTCCATTGCACTGAACATCTTCCATTTTTTTTTTCCTTTCATATTTGGTCTACCTTTTTTTTTTGGGGGGGGGGGTACCAGGGATTAAGCCAAGAGGTACTTAGCCACTGAACCACATTCCCCAGTCCCTTTATTTTTCATTTTGAGACAGCATCTCACCAAGTTACTTAGGGCCTCTCTAAGTTGCTGAGGCTGGCCTTGAACTTGTAATCCTCCTGCCTCAGTCTCCCAAGCCACTGGGATTACAGGTGTGAACCACCACATTGAACCAGTCTATCTATCTCTGTCATTAATTGTATGCACTGGTGTATTCACTCACTTGAATTTTAAAAATTTGGATTGGAATGTTTTCAAAAATTCCAGTACTTTGTCTCCAGATTCAACCTCTACCTCTCACAAATTTCTCCCCTCTGTTTTAAAGATTTTTACATCTTTTATTTCAAAGAAACTCAGATAAACCTGTCACAACTAAATATTTCTAATCAATAGTTCTATTAACCTGAATCAGGAATTTTAAAATTTTGCCAGTGTATGTTTATATAATAAATTATTAATACATGTAATAAAAGAATGTGTTGAGCAGCATAAAAGTTGGGTGATCCGTTCCTTGCTGTGGTTTGGGCATGCCCCTGGAATTCATGTGTTGGAAACTTAATTCCCAGCATCGTTTGCTAATTGTTATTTGGAGGTGGAGCCTTTCAGAGGTAATTAAAATGAGTTGAGGTCATGAGGGTAGGGCCTTTATTGATGTGTTAGTGGCTTTATAAGAGGAACAAGAGAGACCCAAGCTAGCACACTTGCTGTCTCACCATGTGATGTCCTCTGCTATGTTATGATGCAGCAGGAAGCCATTACCAGATACCAGCACCATGATCTCGGACTACTCAGCTTCAGATCCATGAGCTAAGTAAACCTCAAATCTTTATAAATTACCCAGTCTGTGGTATTCAGTTACAGCAACAGAAAATAGACTAAGGCACTGATAAAAGGTTCTTTACTGAATGACAGAATAGAGCTTAGCTAAAAACAAATATTGGGCTTATTTGGGGCTGAAATTCCTGTTAATGAGGAAAGGGTATTTGGTGAAGACAAATTACAGTTGCATTCATGTACAAGAGATCATGGAGACCCTGACATTTAAAGAGGAAAATGCTACTTACATGTCAGGTGCTGAGAAAAGAAACAGTAGTTCTCTTTGCCCATCATTAATTTAGACTTGTAAATGTTCCAAAGAGAGTGATTCTGAATTTTAGAAGACATCTTATGAAGTCCTAAGATTTGAAAAAAAAAAAAAAGATATTTCACTAAAAACCACACTTAAGGCTTTATACAAAGTTGGACCAGCCATATTCCAATTGTGAAGTATTTTTTGGTTTTGTGTTTTTAAAAAGGGCCTCCCTCAGCACTTGGGTTTGATATATGAATTTCCTTCCTTCCTTAATCATTGCACTTGACAATTCTAGGAGCACCAGCTTCATTTGGTCCATTCATTAAGTGAATCATTTGATTTCTATTATTTAGCAATAATGTGGCCTATCAAGAATTATACAATGAAAACAAAACTTATCTGATTGTTATTTCATTTGCTTTCATCACATATGCCTAAGAGTACCATCTCTATATTTATATGTATCATTATAACAGCTTAGAATGCCTCTGACATTAGTATTAACTTGTATACATGGTTGGCCTATATCTCTAGCTTCACCAGTAGCAAAATTCAAATAAATAATGTATTATAAAAAGTAATGACATTAATATTCTAGAAACTTATGTTTTGTTTGATAGATATGTGGTAATGAGGAATGATAGAAATCATTTTATAAAATGATACATTTCATTATAGGTAACTATAGTGAAATTTTATTTTCTCTTTTAACTCAATAGATACAAACAATGATAAATCTTTAATATGTCAAAAGTCATTTTTAACCAAGAATAATTTATTAGATTTGTAACGTTTGGCTGATAGAAAATTTGGGGGGAATTAAATTTTACAATTGTGCCCATTTTTTTCCCTTTCTCTGTATAGTTCACCTTCTCCTTTAAGAGTCATCCTATTGTTTATAGTTGTGGACTCTTAAATCAAATGATGATCAGATGCCCTGATGATTCTGCAATGGCATACATAAAAAGAATTTCACTTTTGGTCACTTTTATAAGTTAGGACACATTTTACCCACCGCTGAAAACATTATACAACCTGAGTAGGTCTCAGAGTTCCCTGGCTCAGTCTTGGACAGATGGCATATCAAAAGAAAAAAAAAGTAGTTCAGCAATGTAAACTGGAGGTATTTCAATTTCAACTTACTATCTTCAAAGAACAGTTGAAGACATGGTATTCTTAACTCACAGCACCAATATTTCCATTGCACTGTTTTCTCTTTGTCTGCCAATAGGATATTCTGAAGCCTAAAACTTCCTGTCATGCTCCGAAAGCCCAGAAGTTTCCACCCATGTGGAGCTCACATTGGCGATCACTCCTTCCCTCACTCTCTCTTTTTCTGTCTTGTTTTCTCACTCAGGTCAATAAGTCTTGGCTCTTTTGGGGAGTCTCATCTCTACTTCTTACAACTCTGTTCCCCCTGAAAATCATAACTCTGACCTGCGTAATAAAACCCAGCAGAGCTACGGCTAGTTTGGGAGAGGAAGATTGCTAAGTAAACCATACCAGAATTGGTCATCTGGGAAAGGCAAGGCAAGGAAATACACTTATGTTACATTTGACAGATTCTTGAAAACTACATGTCATAAACAAACAAACAAGTATAATTAAAATAATAAAAGGAAAAAGAAGGGAAGTAGAGATGTCAAGGCAAAGGGGAATCCAGAGAGAAGCTGTCTGAGGCGTGTTCAACATTTAGGTCCTTTGTGTTTTATTTCCAAAGCTGCAACTCTAGAAAGTTCTGTGTGTTTGCAATATATAGAATAAATCTTCCTGGTGGACTGCACACCTATTAACATATGTTGTTGGAATTAGTTTGTCCATGAGAGCAGTTGCTTCTTTTGTATCCACATTTTTCACTCCTCGCTGTTATCTTTTGCTGAGCCTTAAATGACTGTGGGAAGACTTTTGGGGCGGGTGTAATATGCATCATGAAACTTGGTTAGAGTGCCTGGCATGGATACCGATGCTCACATCTGCTACCAAATCTTTGATTATTAGATGTTTTACATGAAGTAAAGGCAGTAAATAGTAGCATTTGCCAGATGAGGCACTCACAACATGCTTTTTAAAGAGTATATTTATCAACTCTTTGGAGTGAGAAGACAACAAAGTGGTTAAGATGATAAGCTTTGAAGTCAGATTGATAGAGGATGGAATCCCAGCTCCACTCCCACCTTGCCCTGTGACGTGGCTCAACTGAATTAACCTCTCTGAGCATTAGTTTCTTCATCTGGAAAATGGGGATACTTCTATTCCCTAACACAGCATGGTTTTGTTAGAATTAAGTTCAAAAATTTAGGTAAAGTTTGTGACCTCGGGTCTAACGTGTAGAAAGCCCTATTATATTACTATTGGTATTGATATACGTTAAACATTTTTTTCAAAGTGCTAGGTGATCATACATATCAAAAAAAAATCACAATTCCTAGTTTTTTCTCTAGCCTGAGTTATTTCCAAACCACAGTTAGCATTGGAGAAAATGTTCAGTTTATAGTTAAAGTCTGTATATGTAAACATGTTTATAGTAGTTTATTTAGGTATGCATATTACATGATAAAGAGCATCTTTGTGTAGTATTGTCCAAGTGCTGCATAGCCTTATATAGCTAATTGTTAGGTGGTTGAATATTTGAATGACAGGTCTTGATGCACATTCTTTGTACCAGAGGTAACTTTGGCAAAGAAAAGGACATGTGAGTCTCAGAGCTGGAAGACATCAATTTTAGTCCTGTCTGCCTCAAACTAGCCATGTGACCTTAAGTTAGTCACTTAACTTTTTGGAGGCTCAGTTCCATTTGTAAAATAAGGATCTCAATGGCAGCTTCACTGTGTCTTTGTGAAGATCAAGTGAAAAATGGTGTGTTTAGAATTTAAACAGTTCTCAAATGTAATGTATTATCAATATTACTATGAGCTATGATATAATTATCATTATATCATATTAGTAATAATGACACTGCAATAAGTAACATCTAATTGAATATCTATTCAAAGTATCTTCTTTATTCTTATGTTTCTTAACTATAATATATTACTGAATTCATCATGTGTCAATTACATAGTCCTTAAGTTTATCTTTTTTGTATATTTTTATGTTGAAAATAAAGATAAACCAACATGCTGTGGAAATGATTTATTAATAATTTATTAATAACTGAGTAAAAATGGCATGTATCAAAAATATGAATTTGAGTTATTTCTTTATTTAAGTATCAGAGCTATTCACTACTCATTAAGTAAAAGCCATTTTACTTACCAATTAGGAATCCTTACCTAAAATTTACCCTTCTGTTCTTGGTTTAAATGCTTGCTCTGTGACTAAGGGAAGATAAGACGCTGGCCGAGGGGAAACCATGGCCTCCTCTCAGATGAGGACTACTACCACAGTGGCCTGTGGACACTCCGCTTGCAATGTTTCACTGGGTTTGAGGTGACTCAGGTGTAGCTCAGGGTCTCTGCAGTCATTTTCTGCTCTGTGTCACAGTTTGCATCTGCTTTACCCTTTTGTCCTGTGTCCTACCTCAGTAGTCCCCTTCTTGGGGACTCTAGAAGGAGCAGCTGTTTGCAGATCCCTTCTCCCAGTTGTTGCCGCTCAGACCTCCTCCAATATGACATGGTATTCCACCACCCCACACACTCACACTCGTCTACCAGTACACAAATCGCACTTAACTCCACGTTGATTTCATACATTGTGCTAGGTAGAGAAATGTTCAAAATATCCAGTATCAGATGTACAAAAGAAAAGATTTTTAAAGATATTAAAAGAAAGTTGTACTATTTCCTAATTTTAAAAATGAATTCATTGCTAGGCTCAGTGGTGCATGCAGCTGGAGAGGCTGAGGCAGGAGGATTGCAAGTTCAGAGCCAGCCTCAGGAACTTAGCAAGGCTCTAAGCAACTCAGCAAGACCCTGTCTCTAAATAAAATATTTTATAAAGAGCTGGGAATGTGGCTCAGTGATTAAACACCCCTGGGTTTAATCCTTGGTATTAAAAAAGAATTATATTACTCAGAATTATTCAGCAATAATTTAAGGCATAGTATTAGCATGTATTCTGTATCTGACCTTATTTAATACTTTTTGAGTAGCTAACCTTACTTGGAAAATATTTTTAAATGTGATTTAATAATTTGAGAATTAGGAAAACCTGAAGTATGTTACCAATGATTTTGCTATTGTTATCTTTGTATTTAAAGTTATGACTTTTCTAAAACATTAAAATGGTAACTTTATAGTGATAATTTAACATAAGTTTCTGTAGCAAAGATTGCAGAACAGAATCATAGTTAATTAAATGCCTTTTTTAGCTTCCTCATGAATGGGGTGTTTAACCCCTTTTAAGCCTTTTTTATTTAATTTTTGAAAATTTCTCTAATGGCTTTTTAAAAATAATGTTACAGCATGTACATTTGTATCTTCTTTTTGAATGATGAATGCATTGTAGTGTTTGTAATAAATGAGAGTATCTGTCGTTTAAATGATGGAAGTACTGTAGAAAATTGGAAAGCTCAAGGAAAAATGAAAATTTGTCTTTTTAAAAACAGGAATCTACATAAGGCAAAAAAAATATAGTTCACAACTTACATGGAAATGAGATGTTTAATGTCAGGGTAAAAGTTCACAGCCTAGATTAATATAAACATGCATTTTCTAATAATAAAACCTATTGATTTTTTTTAAATGTGAAAGCTGGTTTTAGATTCTGTTGAGATCTAGAAATACCACTTGAACCAAATCTTCATGATTATCTTTTGTACTCATTAAAAAAAAAAGAAATTGCTGCTACAATAGCTCTTGGAAAAGTTGCTGAAGTTTTTTTCCTCCAGTCATTCCCATTTTAAGAAACAGCGCAAAAACTTCTGGTATTCATTTTGGGAGCAAATCAATAGAAGGATAATAGTTTTTCTTTGGTTCATCCAAAAGAGAACGAACTTTGAGAATCTGAAAAATTGAGTATTCTCATCAACGGTATGGACTAGTGACATATGGAACATAATGTATGTATACTCCTTAAAGTTCAAGGCCTAGCATATGAAAATGTTCTCTGGAGCGATAAAGCAACCTGCGCAGCTCATCACAGGACTAATTGTATGACAGACCTAGAGGCGACTGCACAGCTGTTAGCACGCGTTGATCTAGGGGCTGCGAAAGACGAGGAGGCTTGGGGAGGCACGGCACCTGCAAGGACCAGGATACGATTATGGATTAGGTTTTTCTTTTTTTTTTTTTTAATAATTTAGGGGACAGACATAGACCAATAATAAAAGTGTTCTCTCCTTTAAGGAGTATAGCTAACTCAATTCTGTGTCAGAGTTTCAAAATAATCACAAAACACTTGATTGTAGTCTGAATGTGTCCCATGATTCTTACTCAAACATGCATTTTTAGATCTTTTGTGGAATCTTACAAGGCATTTTTTTGAGTCTATTCAAAAATCATGACCCATGAAAAGTGAGCATTTTTTACACCCTTGAACTAACAAGCTCCATGTGGTGGTTTGGGTTTCCCCAGAAGCTGATTTCCAGACAAGGATTTGAGTACAAGTGGTTTATTTGGGAGGAATTCGACCAGCAGGAGAGGCAGGCAGAAGAAGGAAGCCAACAAAAAGTGCGGTGCCAAGCCAGTGGGCAAGTGGCACACAGCCATGCTGGAACATTCTGGAAACTCTGTGAACACAAACTGAGCATTCCAGTGCAGAGACAAGAAAGCTGGTATAGTACCCATGACTTCCATCCTTGGTTGGTTGGAAGTTCCTCCCAGGATACTAATTCTCAGGAATTCCAGGCTTTCTATGAGGCCAGCCATCAGACAGAAAATCCCAGGCACTGGCCTGGCCAGCCTGTGGCTGCAGAAGTGGTGAGAGGGCCTGAGGAAGTCCACTAAACTCCTGCAGATCATTTGGCTTCCAGGCTTCCTTTTCCACACCTATAAAATGGGCATGATAAAGTTACTGTGAGGATCGAATGAGACAAAGAAGTCACGTTTCTAGCACTTAGTAAACGTTCAATTAACAGTGGCTTCGTTTTGTGTTAAGGAGGTCTACAATTTTAATCTTTTATCTCAGGATCGACCTCTTTCAGAATTTACCTAAGGAAATCATTAGTATTACATACAAATATTTGCTACAATACTGTTTGTACAGTAATTACTAATATATACAGAGATTTCTATCACTCTTGTATACAACTTTATAAGCACTGTTTATAATGGTGAAAAACACAGGAAGTAAAAAATATGTAAAACAATAGCAAATTGATTAAAGCAATGTTGAGCATCCTATGATAAAATGCAACACAGACAGTAGAAATCATACACTAAGTAAATATTTTATAACAATAAAAAGAATACTGATATATTGAGCAAAAACAATCGGGTTGCAAAACAATGTACATTATGACCCTACTTGTATATGCATATATGCAAGCATATATATATATATATATATACACATATGATGCATAAATATATATAAAAACACAAGAAACACCAAAATGTTTTCAGTGAAGTTAGAATAATGAATGACTTTAATTTTCTATTGGGGTGGGGGCAATGGAATCTGTATTCCCAACATTTTCTACAGTTAACATTTATTGATTTTCTATTAAAGAAAAGGAAAAACTACTTAAAAAGTAAACCATAATTTCTTTCCATTCCATTAAAATTTAAAGATTTTAATTGATGTTTTCAGTAGGTTTTATATAGACTGCTCATAGTAAAAATCTTCAGCGGAGGATTGATTGTTGCAGTTAGTCATTTCAACAGCTCATCTCAACACAAAACATTAAAGAAAATTATTAAGGGCTAACCAGTAATGAAAGGATTTAAGGATGATTTCTGGTGGGAGTATGAATGTTGGGGAGTGGGGCTGTCTGGGGTGGGGCTAGCTGGGGGAGAGGCCATTTGAAGAGGAGAAGGCTGAGACTCATATTAAATAACATGCCCATAGTCACAACGCTACCAAGTGCAGAGCCGAGCCTGGAGCCCAGGTCTCTAACTGCTATTGCTGCTGTAACTGGTGGAGTTGTCAGTAGGACGATTTTAAAGTCATTTGTTGAATCTCATCACAAATCTCCCATATAAATTTTTAATAACACTCTCCATCTGTTTTTCTTAATGAGGCACTTATTGGTGTAAACATTTTGTTATTCTTGTCCAGTAGAAATTATTTCTCGTAGAAATTGTTATTTCTCTGGACAGGAAAAACCTCTCTCTCTCTCTGTTGCTGGGCCATTTGGGAATCAACTGAGTTTGGGGAAAAGCATATGGGCACAGGAATCTATTTCCAATGCGAGTGGTGTCTGGCTAGCAATGACTAACTGCTTTGTAGCTTCCCCAGGAAGAGGTCAGGAATGCTTACTTCCTGTTTCTCATTTCCACCTCCTGCTTCCTCTCCTTTCGCATAGAAAATGGCATAGCATGGATTCATTTGTTATGACTTGAGGGCTCAGCTGAACTTGCCTTGTTTTCTCTAGATGTGTTTGTCTGACAGTGAAATATGTGCACCTCTATCTTTTTCAGAAGCAGAGTATTCAACCTGTTATCCCCACAATCTCCAGCAGGCTCTTCTTGCCCCTCTTGCAAATTTGCTGCACACTATCAACTCTTGGTAAATGCAAGGGAAAGAGTACATGATAGGTGTTGGTTGTTAGATTTTTAGTAGAAAAATCTTGTAAGGAAGAAGGTTTAGAATTTTCAATAAAAAGAAATGGGAGGAGGAGGACAGGATCCTTCCTGTAGACCTTAATTTTCTCTGCTGCCATCTCGACCATCAACACAAAATGATGTAGCTTAGCCTGTGGAGTTGCAGTGTCTGACTCAAAATCTTGCCACTTCTAATCCTGTGACCTGGAGTAGGTTAAGGAACCTCTCCTGTGCCTCAGTTCCCCCACCTGCAGCATGAGGATTGCATGAGTATCTAATTCAGAGTGGTGGTAGGGATTATGTGAGTTCGTGGTTTAGTCAGCTTTTGTGTTCCTCTGACCCAAAGAAAAGACCCAACAAGAAAAACGTAGAGAGAAAGTTTATCTGGGCTCA
Organism: Marmota monax; assembly: GCF_021218885.2. Lineage (NCBI taxonomy): Eukaryota > Metazoa > Chordata > Mammalia > Rodentia > Sciuridae > Marmota > Marmota monax. The sequence goes on from NW_026693571.1 coordinate 43,724,668, forward strand.
TGGTTTCAGAGGTTCAGCCCCTGAACAGCTGAGTCCATAGCCCTGGGCTAGAGGTGAAGCTGGACACCCGTGGAGTAGGGCATGGTGGAGGAAAGGTGCTCAGACATGAAAAACAGGGAGGAGAGAGAGAGAGAGAGAGAGAGAGAGAGAGAGAGAGAGAGAGAGAGAGATCTGTTCACCAAGGACAAAGTATAAACCCAAAGGCGTAACCCCAGTAACCTACCTCCTCCAGCCACTCCCCACCTTCCTACAGCTACCACCCAGTTAATTCATATCAATGGATTAATCCACTGATTAGGCTAAAACTCTCACAATCCAATCATTCCATCTCCAAATAATCCTTGCATTGTCTTCCACACGAGCTTTTGGGGGACACTTCATATCTAAATCATAACAGTTCACATATAGAAAGCACTCTGAACTGTCTGGAATAAATGGTACTGACTATTAAAGAATAGTGAAAGTATAATTTCCTGGGTCAGTGCAAGGATTTTTGCTATTTCTGCTTCTCCTGCTGACATATCAGATTATAGACAATCCTCTCAGTACCCCCTGCTTTGTAAAATGAAGATGGTATTTATTAATATAGCATGTTGATGAAAATTCCAGTGGAATAGTAAAGAGATAATGGTTTATTGGTCCTTATTATTGTACTGCAAATGATTTAACTATACATTTTTCCTAAATTTAATTAAACATATTCATTTTCCCTATGAGCTTATATTAGCTTACAGCAGAGTGAGTGTTTATTATGTGCATTTTATATGTTTATAATATCATAGATATTAAAAATAAACATTTTCATTTAAAAATATTATGTAAATAAACATTAATATTTGTCACAAGATTCTAAAGCCAAAATTACTTTTTAATTGTTTATTTTAATAGATGACGTGGGAATGGAGAAGTTGTATCCAGGCAATCATTAAAATCTTCAAAATTGCTTTTAAAAGCACTAGAAAGACCACCAAATGGGCCAGTCATTAAACTTTGTTCAGGTCTCCAAATGACTTTGTTGCATGCCACCATTGTTCCAATCTTGATCCCTTAGAAACAGGACACCCACTACCAAAAATCTCCAGAAGCCTGGAGCCTGGAGTCTGGCCTGCACAGTGTCATTATCAGGCAGCACCTTGGCAGTGAGGTGGGAGAGTGGGCAGAATGAGAGCATTGGCTCTGAAGCAAGACCACCTGGGTTCAAGGCCTTTTATGACCATTTACTATCCTATGCCCTCGGCCCAGGGGCTCTCTCTATATATATGTGTATGTCTCCCTACTTTTGAAAAGAGGTCAAAGTGATAATAATGCCTACACATGGGGTATCGAGAAGACTAAATTAATCAACGTGTGTGGTCTGAAGGACCATCTGTGTTATTCATCCAGAACATAGCTTTGGAGCATCTAGTGCAGGCCCTGGGAACACGTCAATAACAAATGGACAAAGATCTTTGTCCCCGTGGAGCTTCCAGCCCATTGGGGGGAAGACAACCAAGATTAAATATAACAAACCAGCAAATTACATAACATGTTAGAAAAATGATAAAGCCTCGGAGAAACAAGGAAAAAATAAGCAGAAAGATGACTCGGGAGTACCACGTGAGTGGCAGCTGGAGGGAACTTTAAATAGGTGACCAGGAAAGACGGGGAGCCGGTGAGAGAGTGGCCCATGAGGGAAGAACATTCCAGGCAGAGGGACTGGTCAGTGCAGAACTCTTAAGTGGCACTGTGCCTGGGGGCGGGGGCCAGGGAGGCTGCAGAGAAGCAAAAGAGAAGAAGAGAGGTAAAAACCCAAGCCAGAAAGCTAAGGAGTAGGCCATGAAGGGCCTTATGGGCCATTACAAAGCAAGAGACTTTTTCTGAATTAAAAGATGTTCATTGAAAGCAAAGGAGTGTCATAAAAAATATCCACCATTGGTTCTCTTTGGCTTTCACAATTAAGCAGCATGAGGAAAGAGCAGCAGCTGGTAACAGGCCATGCTTTGACCAGGCAGGCCTGTGGGTGACAGGTAGAGCACCAGAAGACATTGGGCTGCAATGTGGATGTCACTCTAGGTGAGTGGAGAATAGCTCTTGGCAACTGATTCAGGAGGCAGCAGGCTGAAGTGAAGGTCAAGGTCAGCGTGAACTCTGGGGGTGATCCAGCAGCCAGGCTTTTGCAGTGCTTAAAAACACAGGGCTCTGAAATCCAATTAACCCACTTAAAATTTTTTTTCTCCTCTACCACTTGACTGTGTATCTTAGAGAAAATTGCTCAGCCTCTCTGCAGTTTATTTCTCTCATTTGTACATTGGCAATATTAATATTTATCCCAAGGGCTCTGAGAAGATTAAATGCACTATGAATGTAAAGCACTCTTCACATATAGGTTTTGCTCAATAAATGGTAGTGACTGCCATTGGTAAGTGACAAGCACAAGCCATAGGGACTGGGACTCCAGGGACTCCTGACCCAAGCATATTGATGGCGGCAAGGTAGGTCTCCGTTAGTCCAGTAAGTAGGGACCAGACTAGGCAGCAAGATAGAGATCAAGAAAGAAGCCTAGGACTGTCCCGTGGGCCGGGACACATGTTGGGGGCTTGTTGTCAAGGGACAGGGGAAAAGCCCAGTCATTTTAACAAAAATTAGCAATCAGAATATTATCTATGGCAAACAGTGGTGATGCCAGCCTTCTGCCCTCACAGAACAGGAACAGAAATGGCCCTCTGGGGCACTGAGGCAGCTCTGTCACTAAATGGGGGACCCAGCTGGGGGGATGGCTTGGGAAAGATAACTGGCAAGTTATTCCAGAAATGATCTCTACAATTCCTTCTGGGCTCTATAATTCTCAATTTCTAAGTATTGATGGATAATTTGAAAATGCCAACTATAACGTTAATTTTCTAGTTTACGTTATAAAACCTAAAGCTTACTTTAAGAACGTTAGCAGCAATTTGTTTTGCTATTTTATTTTCATCTCGTATGTTATTCCAGAGCTGATCAAAGGCATTGGTTGCAAAGAATAAAATAAATCACACTTCTAAATAAACCACTAAAGAGTGTTAAATTGATTTAAGTGATTTTGGAAATATTAATATTTAAAACTTCGCTGTCCTATGACTCTTTATGACTACCTATAGCAATAATAACCACCACTTCATTCTTCCATTCTTCATCTTATAATATTACATAGTAAACTGTGTACAAACATTATATTTTTTCGCATTGGAAGGGAAATGTGGGAGTTCAGTTGCTTATTTATGTTTGAATAGCTTAAATTTTATTCAGTCAATAAAAGTATACTCGATTAATGCTTTATTATGCTGTTTGCATAGGTTGAGGTGAATGAAGTGCAGTGTTTGGTTTTTATTATTAAAGAAAACTTTGCCTCCCCCTCACAACCTTTGGCTGTAAATTTGATTTTAGGCAGCATGTATTTCAGGGTTAGTTCCAGTCTTGAGAAATTTTCCAGCTTCACAGGCTTATCTGAAAATATTCTTAAAATGGCACCAGTGATTTTCAGACTTTAAAAAAAATACATAAGGATGGGGAAAGTACGCACAGACCAGAGTATTAAACAGAGTACCCATGAGTGTTCCTCAGTGGGAGGATTTGGGTACTGGAGGCGCCCCATGCATCATCCACTTTGGCTTGGAGTCATCCGGCTGCACAGTTTGACAGCCAGATAGACGAGTGGAGACACGCTGCGTGATAAAAGCAGCCGAGACATCTGGATCACGGTGCCAGCATTCAAAGGCATTTCTGAGCTGTTCATGCATTTGTACTTACCCAGGTCCCCAGCCTGGTCCAGGGCTCGCTCATCATTCTCCTCCTCAGCCTGTCTTCATCTGCTTTCTGTACGTCAGCAACCTCCCCGATCCTTGACAAGTCACCTCCATCTGCTTATGTGTCAGTGTGGCCCTTCTGCCACAGCACTTGCTGAGCAGCTCTCCAGATGAAGAGCCCCACGGTCCTCCCCGACTCTGCCTCAGCACTGTCTCCCGCCTGTCACTGCTGAGCGCTCTGCGCCACACTGGCTTGTTTTGTCAATAACCATTTATTTGTTGCTGGAGTAGCAGCAGCCATTACATCTGACCTCGCTGTTTCATCAATTATGGATAGATTATTGGATGTGAACATCTGCAAAAGCTTGCTGTTGAACTCACCTCCTGGCTGGGATTAGATAAAGTACTAAACCGTTGTTTATTGTCAGGCCAAGACTCTACTGGGGAGCCGGGGAATTCCAAGAGTAGCAGAGCCCCATCAGAAGTACCAAAAAATTGTTTTGAATCGCCACTGTTTCCCCTAAGACTCCAGCCATTCATTATTCACACTGATTACTAGTGGTTATGAGCTACTTGATAAAAGCTCTTGGCAGTGCCCCATTCCCAACTCCTGCAAAATGGAAATGACTCATAAATTGTTTTCTTGTGTCTTCTCTCACTGTGAGAGTGTAGCAGACGAGCTTCGCCTGTGAGTAAGTGTTCAGACGAGGCCTGTTCTACCATGTTTTATTTTCAAGAAATGTGTTCACGCAGCCTGATAAGAAAGGATGAAACCATGTATCTAAATTAGGGTTTACCGAGTTTACAGGAATAGCGGCCTGTGGCGGAGAGGATATCACATTGTACAGAGAGAATATGCTCAACGTGGTTTTTTCCAGGGCTTTCATGGATTTCTGAGAAAGGGAAACCAGAATGAAATTTTATTGAATCCTGCCTCCAATGAGAAGGAAATCCTTAAAAGGGATTATGAATAGATGATGGTTTTACCGCCAGGGGACACACAAATCTCCTCCTGGTCATCGATTCGTGCAGGAATATAGAAATATTCACAGTATTAGTGCTCATTTAAAACTGCTAGATAGTCACTCAGGAGTGTAGGACACATGCAGAACCTTTCCTCTGAGCCAGAAGCCGTTCAGTCCAAGGTGACCAAGCAGAGGAAGGTGGATAAGTGGCCACCGGGAGGAGGACACTGAGGGAATGGGCTTGTCACCATGCTAGTGATTTTTCACAACATACTTCTCTGCTTCATTTTGCTACCTGTGAAGACAGAAATTGTATTTGTCTCTCATTGCTCTAGGGTAAAATAAAGAGGGAAAAAAAATAAGTTTTGTGCTCCACTCACAGATAGGAAGACTCATTCCACAGGATACCATGACTTGTCATGTATAGTTCCAGTCCCTGATCCACCCATCCTAAACCTTAGCACAGACTCGTAATAGGGAAACATTTATCTGAGAATGAGAAAACCATGCAAGCACAAGATTACATTATGAAATTTCATTTCAGTCTTCCTCTAGGAATCTGGCTTGTTTACTGATACTTAAACCCTTAAGGTCAGCTGAGGACAGAAAATGTCCACACACTTTCCATTTATCATAGTTATAAAGTGTCATTTTTTTTCCTTTACTGAGTGAGATAAAAGGAAAAAGTCAATACATACAACAGCTTATTATAGTTAGGTTAATGTTTCTAGGGGCCTTCACTACTGGTACCTTCCAAGGGCTCTGCCATCTTCGTTCAATGTGGACACAAGACTAGGAGCTAGGGGTGCAGTGGACGGTGAGGCAGATATGGCCCCTCTCCCCAATGGCACTTACCATCTAATTAGAAAGAGTCAAATATTAATAAATATATACATGTGACAACGTGATAAGTGCTCAAATACAGCAGAGGAGTTGGGGGGGGGTGCATGTGCCTTCTCACAGGAAGAGTCAGGAGAAGAGGGATCTGCAAGTCCAAGGGACTGGAGGCAGAAGGAACTGCACTCCCTCCTATCAGCCAGAGGTCTGGCTGGCTGGAGTGAGGAGCCCAGAGTCCTGCACATTCTAGCAAGTTGCAAATGTTGACATTTCTGCATGATCACAGTGAGCGACAACATACATTTGGTTGAATTTGATCTGACAGGCACTTCATTTGGTTCAATTTGCCACCACTGTCTTTAGTTTGCATATGTAACAGAGACCTGATATTATTGGCAATTTTATCACAGGTTTAATGGGATCATTTATCACGCTTACTTTTTAATCCTCAGAGAAACATGACCAAGTGGAGTTTGAGACTTTTAGTTTAAAACAAACACACACCAAAAAAGTTTTTTTTTTTTAAATCATTCTGACAATGAAATTGCCTGTGTCTAGTGGCTTATTTCTCTTGCCATGGAAAGAATTGGCTTAGATTGTCTTTCAGTGATAAACATGAGAGGGACAGGCCTGGAGTAGCTCTCTTGCCATGTTGGCTTAGACAGTGGTTCTATCTCTCTCAGTGCTTCTCTGTTCATTCCATAGGTCCAAGAAAGTGATCCATTCAGATTATGTCAAGTATGAGATGAGTGTAAGGATGCCCGTGGCAACGGGCAGGCCATAAGCCTATGAATTCCCAGGAGTAGCAGAAAGTAGGCCTCACAGAGTCCTAGAAGCCTCCTGGGAACCGGAAGAGCTCAGCTGATTGACTCTGTTGACCTCACCATGATTAGTCCATAGACATTCACTTATCATTAAATACCTTCTCACTTCTGCCATTCCTACCTGCTCAGCTGGTCTGGATTTCCTAAGAGCACATGCTGGAACTCAATACTATCATCTTCCACTGAACAGAACTTTTTATATCAGGCCATATCGTAGATCGCTGAACTTCACAAAATTTGACTCCCCTTTGGTCAAGGGCCGCCTAGCAAAATATAAAATATAGCTTCCAGTTGGTTTCCTCCGTTGGGGGTTAAAGACAGGGAAAGTTTTTTTTCTCCTTTGAGAAGCTGTGAATATAACTCACATTATAACTGGGCTATACAGGATAAATATTTCCCTGCTTTCAGTTTTATAGTATAGAAACTAACAATTGAGAATTAGAATAAAAATTCTTCAAAATATGTCTCTCCTTAACATGGTACAGAACTATAATGACCAATTGTGGAAATGACAGTTTTGAGCAATGTGTTCCAATTTACTATTGAGAAAAACTTTTATTTCTTAACTCTATGTGGAATTCTGTCTCATTAGTTTGAGGTTTGAGAGTCATCTGTGTATGGGATGTGTAGAGAGAGAGTTTTAGGTGAAAGAGGATTCTTAAAAATTTTCTGAGATAATTTCTATACTTACAGCTGTTGAAAAATCAGTGTAAACCCATAGCATGGGTAAGATTAATTAGCAATTCTAATTCAAGGTATAAAATATGAGGATAACCTTGAATTTTTATCCAATTCTTAAACATTTCTGACTGTAAAACAGAGCTTTGCAGATTTTGAACAGCTCTGACCTCGTGGTATTAATTGCTACTTAATATTAACCAAATATAAATGTGGATTGATTGCTGTTATCTATTTACTATCATCTACTCTGATATAGGGACATTTTTGTTGTTTTGGTTTTTGATTTTTATTTATTTATTTTTTTTAGTTTTAGATGGACACAATACTTTTGCTTTATTTATATATTTTTTATGTGGTGCTCAGGATCAAACCCAGTGCCTTACACATGCCAGGCAAGTGCTCTACTGCTGGGCCACAACCCCAACCCAGGGGTTCTTTAAGAGCATGCAAGACTCCTTGAATGAGGAAAAAGAAAATAAACTTTCAATTGAATTAAAATGATTCATCATTTTGTTTCTTTAAAAAAAAAAGATTTAAAAGGAGACAAAATAAACTGCTCAGGGATTTTTAAACCAAAGATAAATTATTAAAAGCAAACAAGGCATATCGTAAATTGCTAAGTGTATGAATAGAGAACCCTAAGATCCAAATCATATTTTTGGAAAGTAGAGTGCTAGGCTGTCTGATCCAACCCCTTCATCTTCCAGAATTGAAAACTGGAGCACAAGGTGACCAAGTGACTCAGAGGCCACACAATAAGCTTGTGACACATGAGAAACAAGAACTTGTTTTTTAACACTCAGTCCTTTCTGCCTAGACCATTAAGCCTCCCCACTCTATGTACTGGGCAATGGAAGCAGTCAATGTGTGGCAGATGACCTAAATGACGAGTAATAGATTTCAGGGAGAGTTTGGGATGAGCAATATTAATAATATAAGAGTAGACCACTCCCAACTTAAGAAGTTGGTTTCAGCAGAATGCAAACTATTTAACTACTTTTGTGTATAGTAGTTGCACATCAAGTGTCCTCTATGTTCATTCAAGATAACATTTTTTGTACACGAGAATTACTGTGTTTGTTGCATATCAGAATCTCTGCCTTGTCATGAAGCACACACAGCCTTAAGTGATGGGAGACCCCCATTTTTGTCATCTTGCACCAGTGCCGATTGCTGGCTCCAGTAAAATACCCCTGAATGCTGTTGCTGCCCAGTCTGGTCCTCCGCCTGCTACTGCAGTGCTTGTCAGAAACCATTAGCTACTGATTTCTTTGACTAATGTTGCAGTTGATTGTCTGAATCATGTTCAGACACTGTAAATGAGGCAGAAACATCCTTTCTGCTTACCAACTGTGAAATGGCTAAAGGGGGCTAGATTGCCAGAAATCAGAATAAATGTATTTCCAATAAGATTTGACAATGATTTCGAGCTCAAGATGGCCAACTTGATACATTTTTTTAAATCTCTATGTTTCTTATTATACAAGTATAAATCTACCATTGCTCCTTTTACCTCAAAGTATCAAGATCAGTGCTGAACTTTTTTTATGAAATGGCACGATTTGAGGTTTGTGTATAACAAAACGTTAGCTATGTTACCTTTTATATAGAAAAAAAGAGGAAAGAGGTTAACAAAAAAGTGGGGTGACCGTAGGCAATGAACTCATAATTTCCCATTTACAGACAAATCTTCCCATTTACAGATGGATGTCCTTCATGGTATTACAGACAATTTTTTGGTCCGGGTGGGTTTTTTAGACTCTTCTAGTACTCTTAGCCTTGTGGAGTGAGCTAGAAAACAAGACTTCAGATGAGGCTAACCTGCAGGGGATCCATGCTCTCTTATTTCAGAGCATCTGTAACTTTATAAGTTTAGGTGGGGGGCAGTGGGGAGGGAAAATGGTCATCTTTCAGTAGTGGAAGTACCATCACCTGGAAATGGATGGATTTGCCTTGTTGCACTACAAAATACAATCTTGGCTAGCAGGTGGGAGTTACAGATTTTGTCTCAGCTTAACCAATAGTTTTCTCTCGTAGCTCTCTGGCAATTGAGTGGCTAGTCTCACAAGGGAATAGTGTCCAATCATGAAAATTGTTCAAGCGAAGGCTAGCTCAGGCTTCTCAACAGTGGCAGTACTCATATTTCATGATGAATAAAATGGGGTATGTGGTGTGCATTGTAAGGCATTTAACGCCAGCTCTGCTCTTGACCCACTAGATGCTGGTAGCACCCACGTCCCCATCATAACAACCTAAAACATCTCCAGATTGCCAAATATCCCCTATCAGGGGCAAAATAGCCCCTTTGCAAGAACTAGGTTTGATAAGCACTAGAGAAAATTAAGCAGCTGCTTCATTCAAGTCCTTAGTAAGTACTTTTAAATACCACGTCTTATTGGAACTTTATAACATCGCTTCAAGGTAACTTTATTAATTTACCTTTTACACCCAAGGAAAGAGATGAAGTTACTTGACACACGTCACTCAGCTCAGTAGTTGACCTGCTATCTCCCCTGGTATTTGAAGAAAAATTGAACACCCAGAGGGAGATTTGATTCATTATCCCAAAAAGTCCTTCAGAAGCCCTGTTTGTGCCCTTCAAGTAGGAGACCCTGAATCAACTGAGGAAGAAAAGGCTACGGGGAGAGGGAGAGAATCAAGTGGAGAAAAGAGTATAGAGAGGAAAAAAATACCAAAAATATACAAAGCAAAAGAAGGACTAGAGTTCATTGACATTTTTGCAAAGTTACAAAATTCCCATCTGAAATGGGCTCGATTCTTGGAGTCCTTTCCTGTGATGGTTTCTATCAGTTATTTTCCCATAGAAGCAGCAGTGATGAGGGTCAGCAATTCATTTAAACTTGATGTCACTGACCTGCATGATCTAGTAGTGTTTGTTTGAGCTTGTGCATGCTCAGTGATACACCAAGAGGAGAAAGAAAGCTATTTTCTCTCCTTTGCCTAGGAAAGAGAACAACCACATAACGTTGTATAAACATGGAATAATGGGATGCACCATCTTGAATGTGACATATTTTAACCAAACACATTGACTTGCCCTGAAAGTAAACAGACAAAAAAATATGAATATAGAAAAATAGCTCTATAAAGAACTACTTTTATGTGAAAGCACAAAAAAAAATTGATAGACCTGCCTTCCCTTCCCAATAAGAATCAAATTCTTTTTTGGAACCAAGATAAATTGCAGGTTGAAAATTTCTCACTTAGTATTATCAATTTTAACTGCCATTTCTTGGTCCACATTACAGGACAAATGAACTTTAAAGCAAACTTTTCTTTTGGATATTGTTACTTTTATGTATTCTGGTGAACATTTTCTTCTTTCTTTCTCTATTCTCATCTCCAAATGTTTGTCCCTTTCCTAATTACTGACTCAATTCCTGTCATTCCTTTAAAATGCAGACTGAGTTTCTTTTCTTACATGAAGCCTCTCCTGGTTGCAGTATCTTTGTAGTTCACAACCACCTGGAATTTATTCATTTGATTATTTCATTGCCAACTGTCTCCCTGTCACACCAGGACTTGGGCCTGTGCATTATTGCCTGCTGCTTCCGTAGCACCTAGAACAGTGCTTGGTCCCTGAAAGGCATTCAATGCTTGTGCAGTGGTTTGATGTCCTTGTCTATATTTTTAGCCCTTGAAACAGAATTCAGGACAATATAATATCAATGACTCTGAGTCATATTCCTTTGTAAGGTGGTTAAGAGCAGAGATATCTAAGAATCATGACATCTAATTGAATGTACCAGAAGAGGTCTTTGAAGTTCAGGCATTATGAAGAAAGTGATAACTTGAACAAATGAACATAGCATATAGTTAGCTTTACAGGTATCAATCTGCTGTGGCACATTCCCTTCTCCCTGTTTTCCATATTTTCCATACTACAAGATTAGAAGCACATGGTGCCTTTAGAAAACCCTTTTAAACCTTTTTAATCCTTTGCCACACACAATCTGCATTGTTTCATTTCATTTTTTAGATAGCATAAAATACCACCAAGAAGACTGGGGGCAAGCAAACATTTTCTTTTTGAAATTGCAACATTCTCTTTGAGTCATTCACATCTAAGTATGAATTAGTTTAATCAACTGCTTTTCTTCTAACACTTAGCAGAAGACATTTCCTGGGGAAATGCAAACACCCAAGCTAAAGGAGATGCACCAGAAGGGTAGAGGAGAGATGCCAAAAATTTCAGAATGTTGCTCTTTTTCTCCTCTAGGCAGCAAATGGGAAATGAATTGGAACAGAGTAGCATGAAGGATTCTGGTAGTGACAGGACTTTTCTGTATCTTGATTGTGGTGGTGGTTACACGAATATATGCATGTGATAAAATACATAAAACACACACACTCATACTCACAAAGTTGGTAAAATCTGAACAAGTCCAGTGCCTTACAACAATGTCAATTCCTGATTGCCATATTATACTCTAATTTTGTAAGAAGTCATAAATGGGGAAAACTGGAGGAAAGTTATACAGGATCTCTTTGTATTACTTCTTACAATTACTTGTGCCTATACAAGTATCTTTAAAAGTTTTTTAAACAAATTTTCTAAAACAGTGTTTTCCTAAGATGATTGACTGGGAAGAGGAGTTGTCCATCTAATTTGCAAAAGTTAGGTCTGGAATGATATCATCATAGTGGTTTAAAGTGAGTATCCACTGTAAAAATGAACTTAAGGGCCACAGTTGCTAGAAAAAAAATTTTTTTGTCTAAAATGCAGAACAGACAGGAAAGAATTGCAGAAAGGTCAGAAATAGGAAAACAAATGAAGGGAGAAAGAGACATAAATAACAAACCCTTCATTTTCTTCTGCTCCAAGGTACCCTCGTAATTGGTGGTATTTAGCATTGAAAAAAAAGGAAAGGGCACAATCAGGTGCTTGATGTTATTCAGGCCTAATATTGTCTTTCTATGCATCCCTTAAAAAAGCTTAATCTCAGACACAAAATTTATTCTGATTCAATTTAAATTCTTAATCTTCTAGAACAAGGATACTTTTCTACTCTCTTTCAGATAAATATATGGAAGTTTGGACATATGGAAGAATAGATGGAAGGATAGATGGATGAATGAATGGATGGATAGATAGACAGATAGATAAAGATATCCTGCTCATTTTTTTGTCAGTTGATACTCCATGATAATAAGATTTCCAACTCTGGCAACCTGTCTCGGTTATTGCCTGTACCACAGGGTGGTGAATGCCTTGATACAAGCACATTCTTACACAGGGTCTAATCTTACTGGGACATGATAACACTAATTGCTGAAAAAACAAATGAACTATTTTGAGCACAAGATATAATAATATTCAACTTTAATTTTAGAATGCCATCTAAAATATATATGAAAAAAATTGACCCTAGAAAGTCCCTTCCTAAATATTTTGGTAGTGAGATTCAATAAAGTCTCTTATAAATTCACCAAATTCAGGGGTTCTGCCCCCTACCTCAGCAAAGACTGTGTCAACTCACATAAGGTTAAATCTGGGTGTTGTCAACTATGAGAGGAAGATGGAAAAGGATATTCTCATGTTTATACAAGACTTTGTTAAGAAGTCTGAAAATAGGAATCAAGGTGAATAATAATGTATATTTCAAAATTGCTTTAAAAACAGATTGTTACTTTTCTTACCATAAAAAAGTGACAAAAAGCTGCTTCCTATTTCGCTTCGCTCCGGGCAGAAAAGCTGAATGTGTAATCAGCAGTGGATTGTAAGTACCCGAGGCAAAGAAAGCTCAGTGCGCCCCGCCTTTTTTTTTTTTTTTTGAATATTTTTTATACAGGGAGAGTTTGTGGATTGGGATCGTTGGCTGGGCTGCGGTTTCTGTGCCAAAAATCCACTCCGCGGGAGCCGCCATTTGCTTTCTGTCGGCTGTCTTGATGGCTATGGCTACATTGTCCGGCAGCCACACCTAGAGGTTGGAGCTGGGCTGCGTGCTGAGCCCTGTCCTCCAAAGGCAGGACCGCAGCCTTGAGCGCCTGGGTCGCCTCTTCGCCGCTGCACCCTCGGGCAGAGCCTGCTCTGGGGTCGTTCTGCATGCCCCTGCGAGGGGACCCGTGCTTCAGAGGAGGGAGCTGGAGAGCCGCGGCGGCAGCCGCTTGGGCCCTGGGGGCTGGGCACCGGTTCTTTGGCGCAGCTAGGATCGCGGACGAGCGCAGCGCCCTTGAGCGTGGCCCCGGGGAAGAGGCGACAGCAGCAGGGTTTAATTTCTAGAAATCTGGACTGGAAACAGAAGCAGCAGTTTGTATAATCCCAAGAACTTGCTTATGCCAGGAAGCTGTAAGGGCAACATGAATATCATTGAGGAGATCTAACATGGCAGCGGGCGGGGAGAGATCAAGTCTCTGACCTCTTCAACTGCGCGGGCATAGGGAGCTGTAAACTGTATAAATGCTGTTTGCCCAGGATCACTAGGCAATGCTGAGCTGACGTGGATCTGGGGTGTACAGTCTGGGCCCCTTAGAACACACACACCGAGCCCGGATCGGCTGCATCCAAGCTCCGGTTGGCCTGCTTCTCGTGACTCAGCACTAACAATCCCGCTGAAATAACTGGTTGGCCCTTAGGAACTTTCAGAGGTAAAAGCCAACCGAGCCTTCATAGGCAGTGGCCACAGGATTGAAACGGGGATTGGGAGAGACAGTCAGGACCCACCCGTTGCACTGGTCACCCGGCAAAGGGAATGAACGGTCACCATTTACATGTGATAGCACCTTGGCAGAGAACTGACGTCACGGGCGGAGGAGATAACTGCATTGAAATCAGCGCAACAGGGCTCCCAGGAGCAGCAGACATGGCGTGTAGCCAGTATTGTGGTGAGCGTCACAGGTGAGCGCAGCCTGGCTTGAGGAAACACAAGAGACGGCCCTAGGCACTCAGGATTGGAGACCCGCCCAGTCTGTGAGGAAGAGCTGCTACACAGTGATTGGTTCCCACTTAGTGAGAGGAGAAGCTTGACCCAGTGGGCACAGCTCCACCTACTGGAAGAGAAATTAATCGAACTCTATGACTGCATTTATTATTATTATTATTATCATTTTTTTCTTTTTCTTTTTTTTTCTTTCATTTCCAATTTTTTATTGTTGTTGTTCTTTAACTTTTTTAATGTTTCTAATTTTTTTAAATTTTTTTTTATTATTATTATAATTTTTTAATTTTAATTTTCATTATTTTTATTATCATTATTATTTTTGTAAAAAAAATTTTTTTCTTTTCTTTCTTTCTTCATTTTCTAACTTTTTTGTGTGTGTTTTGTTTTTGTTTCTTTTGTCTTTTCATTTTTTACAATTTTCTTATTCCCCCTTCCTTGAATTCTACCTGCCTACTCTCATTCTCTTTAGTGACTTCTTCCCTTCCCTTCTAATATCTTTCCTCCCAAGCATCAAATAAATTTATAAGAGTAAACAGTAACTCAGCAGTCAAGCAGAACAAGAAGTAACATGAGCAGCATAAAAAAGCAAGGAAGAAAAGGGGTACAATGAAGGACAGCCTAAATATTCAGGAGGACCTAGAGTCAGCAGAAAAATGGTCATATAAAGAACTCAAGGAACACCTTAGACAGATGGAATGGAACCTTAAAGAGGATACGAGACAGCAAATCCAAACAGTGAAAGAACACTTTGAAAATCAATTACATAAATAGATAAAAGAAGAAGTTAAGCATCTTTATCAGGAGATAGAGATTATTAAAAAAAATCAAACAATAATTCTAGAAATGAAGGAAACGATAAACCAAATTAAAAACTCAATTGAGAGTATCACTAACAGAGTGGAGCAAGTACAAGCCAGAACGTCAGATAATGAAGACAAAATATATCATCTTGAAAAGAGCCTAGTCAACTCAGAAAGGCTGGTTAAAAATCACGAGAGAAACATCCAAGAGATATGGGATAACATAAAAAAACCAAACCTACGAGTCATCGGGATAGAAGAAGGTACAGAGATTCAAACCAAGGGAATGAGTAGCCTGCTGAATGAAATAATTACAGAAAACTTTCCAGAAATAAAAAAGGGAACGGATATACAAATTTTAGATGCATACAGGACACCGAGCACACAAAATCACAGTAGACCAACGCCAAGACACATTGTTATGAAGATATCCAATATACAGAACAAAGAGAAAATATTAAAAGCTACAAGAGAAAGGAGGCAGATTACATTCAGGGGTAAACCAATAAGGCTAACAACGGATTTTTCATCACAGACGCTGAAAGCGAGAAGATCCTGGAACAATGTATTTCAAACACTGAAAGACAATGGATGCCAACCAAGAATTCTGTATCCAGCAAAATTAAGCTTCAGGTACGACAACGAAATAAAAATCTTTCATGATAAACAAAAGCTAAAAGAATTTGCAGCCAGAAAACCAGCATTGCAAAGCATCTTGAGCAAAACACTACACGAGGAAGAAATGAAAAACAATAACCAAAACCATCAGTGGGAAGTGCCTCTATAAAAACAGAGGGCGGGGGGAAAGCTAACCATGGAGAAACAAACTAAATTAAATTTTAAAAAAAGAAGATAAATAATCAAACATGGCTGGAAGTACAAACCATATATCAATAGTAACTCTAAACGTTAATGGCTTAAACTCTCCAATAAAGCGACATAGGCTGGTAACATGGATTAAAAAAACAAATCCAACAATATGCTGCCTCCAGGAGACACATCTGATTGCAAAAGACATACACAGGCTGAAGGTGAAAGGTTGGGAAAAAATATACCACGCACACGGTCCTCGTAAGCAAGCAGGGGTGGCCATCCTCATATCAAATAAAATTGACTTCAAGACTAAGTTATTCAAAAGGGATAAGGAAGGACATTATATACTATTAAAAGGAACCATTCACCAACAAGACATAACAATTATCAATATTTATGCACCAAATAATGGTGCTTCGACGTTCATAAAACAAATTCTCCTCCAGTTCAAGAATCAAATAGACCACAACACAATAATTATGGGTGACTTCAACACACGTCTCTCACCATTTGACAGATCCTCCAAACAAAAGTTGAATAAAGAAACTATAGAACTCAATATCACAATCAACAACCTAGACTTAACTGACATATATAGAATATATCAACCATCATCAAGGGGATACACTTTTTTCTCAGCAGCACATGGATCCTTCTCAAAAATAGACCATATATTATGCCATAGGGCAACCCTCAGTAAATATACAGGGGTGGAGATAATCCCATGCATTTTATCTGATCATAATGGAATGAAACTGGAAATCAATGATAAAAGAAGGAAGGAAAAATCCTACATCACATGGAAAATGAACAATATGTTACTGAATGATCAATGGGTTACAGAAGACATAAAGGAGGAAATCAAAAAATTCTTAGAGATAAATGAAAATACAGACACAACATATCGGAATCTATGGGACACAATGAAAGCAGTTTTAAGAGGGAAATTCATCGCCTGGAGGTCATTCCTCAAAAAAAGGAAAAACCAACAAATAAATGAGCTCACACTTCATCTCAAAGCCCTAGAAAAGGAAGAGCAAAACAACAGCAAATGTAGCAGAAGGCAAGAAATAATTAAAATCAGAGCGGAAATCAACGAAATTGAAACAAAAGAAACTATTGAAAAAATTAACAAAACTAAAAGTTGGTTCTTTGAAAAAATAAATAAGATCGACAGACCCTTAGCCATGCTAACGAAGAGAAGAAGAGACAGAACTCAAATTACTAACATACGGGATGAAAAAGGCAATATCACAACAGACGCTACAGAAATACAGAAGACAATTAGAAATTATTTTGAAAACCTATATGCCAATAAAATAGAAGATAGTGAAGACATCAATAAATTCCTTAAGTCATATGATTTGCCCAGACTGAGTCAGGAGGATACTCACAACTTAAACAGACCAATATCAATAGATGAAATAGAAGAAGCAATCAAAAGACTTCCAACCAAGAAAAGCCCAGGACCGGATGGGTATACAGCGGAGTTTTACAAAACCTTTAAGGAAGAATTAATACCAATACTTTTCAAGCTATTTCAGGAAATAGAAAAAGAGGGAGCTCCACCAAATTCATTCTATGAGGCCAACATCACCCTGATTCCGAAACCAGACAAAGACACCTCAAAGAGAGAAAACTACAGACCAATATCTCTGATGAACCTAGATGCAAAAATCCTCAATAAAATTCTGGCGAATCGGATACAAAGGCACATCAAAAAAATTGTGCACCATGATCAAGTAGGATTCATCCCTGGGATGCAAGGATGGTTCAATATACGGAAATCAATAAACGTTATTCACCACATCAATAGACTTAAAGATAAGAACCATATGATCATCTCAATAGACGCAGAAAAAGCATTCGACAAAGTACAGCATCCCTTTATGTTCAAAACATTAGAAAAACTAGGAATAACAGGAACTTACCTCGACGTAGTAAAAGCTATCTATGCTAAGCCTCAGGCTAGCATCATTCTCAATGGAGAAAAATTGAAGGCATTCCCCCTAAAATCTGGAACAAGACAGGGATGCCCTCTATCACCACTTCTATTCAATATAGTTCTCGAAACACTGGCCAGAGCAATTAGACAGATGAAAGAAATTAAAGGCATAAAAATAGGAAAGGAAGAACTTAAATTATCACTATTTGCAGATGACATGATTCTATACCTAGAAGACCCAAAAGGGTCTACAAAAAAACTACTAGAACTAATAAATGAATTCAGCAAAGTGGCAGGATATAAAATCAACACGCATAAATCAAAGGCATTCCTGTATATCAGCGACAAATCCTCTGAAACGGAAATGAGGAAAAACACTCCATTCACAATATCCTCAAAAAAAATAAAATACTTGGGAATCAACCTAACAAAAGAGGTGAAGGACTTATACAATGAAAACTACAAAACCCTAAAAAGAGAAGTAGAAGAAGATCTTAGAAGATGGAAAAATATACCCTGTTCATGGATAGGCAGAACTAACATCATCAAAATGGCGATATTACCAAAAGTTCTCTATAGGTTTAATGCAATGCCAATCAAAATCCCAATGGCATTTCTTGTAGAAATAGATAAAGCAATCATGAAATTCATATGGAAAAATAAAAGACCAAGAATAGCAAAAGCAATTCTAAGCAGGAAGTGTGAATCAGGTGGTATAGCGATACCGGATTTAAAACTGTATTACAGAGCAATAGTAACAAAAACAGCATGGTACTGGTACCAAAACAGGCGGGTGGACCAATGGTACAGAATAGAGGACACAGAGACTAATCCACAAAGCTACAGCCATCTTATATTTGATAAAGGAGCTAAAAGCATGCAATGGAGGAAGGATAGCATCTTCAACAAATGGTGTTGGGAAAACTGGAAATCCATATGCAACAAAATGAAACTGAATCCCCTCCTCTCGCCATGCACAAAAGTTAACTCAAAGTGGATCAAGGAGCTAGATATCAAATCAGAGACTCTACGTCTGATAGAAGAAAAAGTTGGCTCCGATCTACATATTGTGGGGTCGGGCTCCAAATTCCTCAATAGGACACCCATAGCACAAAAGTTAATAACAAGAATCAACAAATGGGACCTACTTAAACTGAAAAGTTTTTTCTCAGCAAGAGAAACAATAAGAGAGGTAAATAGGGAGCCTACACCCTGGGAACAAATTTTTACTCCTCACACTTCAGATAGAGCCCTAATATCCAGAGTATACAAAGAACTCAAAATATTAAACAATAAGAAAACAAATAACCCAATCAACAAATGGGCCAAGGACCTGAACAGACACTTCTCAGAGGAGGACATACAATCAATCAACAAGTACATGAAAAAATGCTCACCATCACTAGCAGTCAGAGAAATGCAAATCAAAACCACCCTAAGATACCATCTCACTTCAGTAAGATTGGCAGCCATTATGAAGTCAAACAACAACAAGTGCTGGAGAGGATGTGGGGAAAAGGGTACTCTTGTACATTGCTGGTGGGACTGCAAACTGGTGCGGCCAATTTGGAAAGCAGTATGGAGATTCCTGGGAAAGCTGGGAATGGAACCACCATTTGACCCAGCTATTGCCCTTCTCGGTCTATTCCCTGAAGACCTTAAAAGAGCGTACTACAGAGATACTGCTACATCGATGTTCATAGCAGCACAATTCACAATCGCTAGACTGTGGAACCAACCCAGATGCCCTTCAATAGATGAATGGATTAAAAAAATGTGGCATTTATACACAATGGAGTATTATACAGCACTAAAAATGACAAATTCATGGAATCTGCAGGGAAATGGATGGCACTAGAGCAGATTATGCTTAGTGAAGCTAGCCAATCCCTAAAAAACAAATACCAAATGTCTTCTTTGATATAATGAGAGCAACTAAGAACAAAGCAGGGAGGAAGAGCAGGAAGAAAAGATTAACATTAAACAGAGACATGAGGTAGGAGGGAAAGGGAGAGAAAAGGGAAATTGCATGGTAATGGAGGGAGATCCTCATTGTTATACAAAATTACATATAAGAAGTTGTGAGGGGAATGGGAAAATAAACAAGGAGAGAAATGAATTACAGTAGATGGGGTAGAGAGAGAAGATGGGAGGGGAGGGGAGGGGAGATAGTAGAGGATAGGAAAGGTAGCAGAATACAACAGTTACTAATAGGGCATTATGTAAAAATGTAGATGTGTAACTGACGTGATTCTGCAATCTGTATTTGGGGTAAAATTGGGAGTTCAAAACCCACCTGAATCAAATGTATGAAATATGATATGTCAAGAGCTTTGTAATGTTTTGAACAACCAATAAAAAAAATAAATTAATTAATTTAAAAAAAAGTGACAAAAATTATAGAGGTAATGGGTTGTTCACTAGCTTGACTGAATCTTTCCACAAAGTATACATAGATCAGAATGTCACATCCAGGGCTATAAACATGATTATTGTTTGTCATTTAAAACTAAGTGCATTTTTAAAGTCCAAAAGTCCAAAACAATCAAAAGTCCCAGAACAGTCAAACTTTTGAACTTTGTGGGCTTAGCAGGAATTAAACCCCTGGTTTACTGTGTATCCATGAGTAAATTTTAGCTTCATCATAGAACAAGCAGTCATTTGTAAACCACACGAAACCCAAATTTCATGAGGTATCACCATGACCTCCTGAAATTGTTTCCCAAATATTAACTTTACAGAAATGAAGATGAATATCAATCCTGTTTTAAAACTTTAGCCTTATGGTCTGTCTAATTCAGGTAGAAATACACAGGGCATATTTGTCCCCACCCCACCCCCCACCACCAAGAACACTGACTTCCTCTCTCAAATGCCATCATATGACTTCCACTAATTCTTTCTTAGAAAATGTGCAAAAAGGATTTCCATAGAGGTCTTTGGAGATTTCCTGTGTCCTCATGTGTGTAATAGCTTCGGCCAAAGAAAAGGAATTTTGCTTTATGTATTTTTGTATTTGTATGTGTATTTTTCTCTTTCTGGTCACTGAAAAGGGGGGGAAATAGAAAAGAGGAAAATCATACCATCCAGATAATATCAGTGTTAAATCAAATTAAGACCATATGTTTGGCTGTGGCAGCTGTAATCTTCTAATTATTGAAAACATTATTGGTAATGAAGTACATTTGTAAGAAATATTTTTAATGTATGCTTTGTGCAAGTACACACCGTGAGATATGCATCTAATAAAATGATAGATATAGAAATGGCCCATCACCTAAATTCATGTTTTTCAAAGAGCTATTTATAGAAAGAAAAGTGATATTCAAGCTACCATAGTAGACTATTGTAATCTGCCTTATATTACCATAGATAATACTCCCATCTTTTAAAATAATGTTGTAAACCATTCAATTATTTATTCACACCTAAGTTATATAAATTGGAAGATTTGGGAGGATGCAAGGAACTAATTTTTTTTACAAAAGTGAGACCTCACTGTCATGGCTTCAAGACATTGCCACAAAACAAGTTATACTATAGATAAAAATAAACCAAGCCAACATGAATTTTTAATAAGCAAAAAAAAAATTATAGAGACATTAAAAACAGCTATTAATTTTAATCTTTTCTATTATGAAAGGGAACATCAGTGTTTCTGGCTGTGGCTATATGTTCAATATGTATTTCTCTTTCTGATAGGTCCTCAAAGCATACAGCAAAATCTCTACAGACCTACATGATGATCTCAGCCTGGGCAGAGCCTACGAAGCAATCGCCAAGGTCCTACAGAGGTAAGTAAGCACATCCTTGTCTCGCTGTCACTGTGAATCCATTCAACTGTGAAAGACTCAAATTGTTTGAGGTCTGTCGCTTTCAATGCATTACTGCCTGCTTAAATTTTAAGCAGTGCCCTTCTTAACTGACCGTTTCATCCTAGGTTATTTTAAACCAGTGTCGTATTTAAAAAGGCGCATCTAAACTCTTCTTTGTCTGTCCCTCCTTTGAATTGTTTTCTTTTCGGTTTTTTTTTTTTCTGCACGTTTAGTGGATGACCTTGAATGAAAGGGGGGAAAAAATCAGGTCACATCTCCCAGGTTAAGAAAGCAGTGAGCGCTCTGTAGTACGCTTCGGTAACTGTGGCTCGCCATAACCTTTCCAGAGCTCTTCTTTAAGGAAAGATTCCATTTATGCTTCAGTCATGCTTCCTCCATTAAGATGTCTCTCCTTGGAGCACATCTGCAAAACCAGTATTCCCAATATTTTCTTTAAAACAGAAAATTTAATCAAAGTGTACCAGAAAAACTTCAGATACATGGTTTTCCATGGAAAACATATGGCTTGCCCTTCATTCATTGCATTGTGACCCTTAGTGGGTCACTTTATAATACCATTATGACTTAACCAAGATAGAATAAATGTAAGAAAAGTTATCTAAGATCCTGGTTTTGCGAATATTATCTTATATCAAAAATACAGCTTTTTATTAATAGTAGTAGTAGTAATATAAATATAGAGTTAAGTTCTAATCTCTTTCCATTTATATTTTGTTGTAAACATATACAGCCAGGTATGGTCATGCACACTTGTGATCCCAGTGACTTGGGAGGCTGAAGAAGGAGGAGAGCAAGTTCAAAGCAATCTTCAGCCACTTGGCAACTTGCGAGGCTCTGTCTCAAAACTAAAATATAAAGGAGAAGGGGTTATTGCTCGATGGCAAAGCACCCCTGAATTCAATTCCCACCTCTAAAAGTAAATGAATAAACAAACATATACAGGGTAATGTTTTAAAAAGGTAAAATTGTTCTTTGAAAGGCATTTAATGTTTAAATGCCTAAGGAACTTAAAGTAGAATCATTACCTAAGTACCATTGCTAATACAGTAATCACTGCTTAAAATATCTCTACCAATGAAATGGGAGCGGCCCTACAAAGTACCATATGAAACACAGTCATTGCTGGAAAAATGGCTTAGGTAGGAATACAGGCATATTTATAAAAAGAGTATAGACATTTCCTGGAGAATGTCAGGGCCAGAGACAGGTAAGGAAGATAAGTGACCTGCAAAGCCTGAAGGCCCTCCAAAATCAGACTGGTAGCTAGGCAACCAGCCGTGTTGTCCCTTAGAAGTGTTACTTTAAAATCAATGACCAAGAAGATGGCTTGACTACAAAGAAGAGATAGGGAAGAATTCGGCTTCACGTCTGTTTGGAACAAACCAACTGTGTTCTTTTGCCCTCTTCCCTTGGGTTATTAAATTACTTGACTCTGCTCTTACCAGTGCCCCAAATCAGTAGAGCATGGTTGGATCCCTTGTCTTGTTTTGCAGTGACAAACCTAGCTCAGGCCTGTACAGTTGTATAAATGTATCTCTTGTTTGGAAAATAATTTTTACAAAAATAATATTTCCTTTGTATCTCAGAGTAACTGAAGAGATAAAAAAAAAACTCAAGGGAAAATATTTTGTTGTGTGAACATTGGCTGAGCACTTACTATGTCCCAGGACACATGGAATGTGCCTTTGATTACCAATGATGGTCTTTATTTTTGAAACCTCTAGAGGTGTGAAGTTGGTTTCAAAGAGTTCTCACCTGTTTAACTTGTGTGTTTTATCTAGAACATTTTAGTTTCTACCCCAAGATTTGATTGCCTAGTCTGTACAGTCAAAGCTAAGGGAAAACTTGAGCAACTAGCTGGTAAAATTTGACACAGATAATCTAGTGCTCTAATTTGGCTGCATAAGTATTCTCTGGGGTTTAGAAGTGAGAAAGAATACAGAAATATTTGATGGGAACAGGAAGTTGGGAGTGTTTTGGATGGGGACATATCTTCCAACACACTGAACAACCAAAAGATGTGCCTTAAGGCAAATATATAGTGGACCAAGAAGATTTGTCCCCACTTCACTTTTATACCAAATGAAACTGATTCCACTCATAAGAATGCCTTTCTACTAAAGCACAATAAGGCAATCATTGATTTGTGGTAGACATTTTTTTTTTTTTTGTGACTGTTGTTTTTGTTACTAGGGATTGAACTCAGGGGCACTGAACCACAAAGCCACATCCCAGCCCTAATTTGTATCATATTTAGAGACAGGGTCTCACTGAGTTGCTTAGTGCCTCACTTTTGCTGAGGCTGGTTTTGAACTCGCGATCCTCCTGCCTCAGCCTCCCAAGCTGCTGGAATTACAGTCATGCACCACTGCACCCAGCCAAGAGTTCTTAATTTTATAACGTTATATACAATGTACAACAGAGCCCAGGGGATGCTTCTTCTCAGGTAATAGTGGGAAAGTGTTCCACGGCCAGAGAATTCCAGTGCAATTTTGCCATTTTGCAGCATTGATGATTGCAGAGGAGTACCCAGGGGAATGCACGCCTGGCATATTCTTTCAACATCTGTGCAGAATAGCTCAAGAGCATGATCTATTGACCGACAAATGTTTTAAAACCAGAAATTCTATACAGTTGGACAGCAGCATCCTGGATGTCTGAGAAGCTTTATTCAAATCCATTAACTAGTAAAATCCTTTAATATAAATTTTGTGATCATTTTTAGAAAATGTTGCTTCGAGGGCTTGATATTCTTCAATAAAGGTGCATGTGCGCACATTCAAACACACAGGCACACTCGTATATATATATATATATATGTATTATCCCTCTCATAGCCCTAAACTGTCCTTCTCAGGGTAGCTGCAACGTGCGAGAAATGGAACACAGCCAAAATGGAGGGAATTATGGTGGCGGCAGCTGAGAAATAAATCAAGCTGTGTGTGAAGCTGAGCATCACCTCTAAATCTCTTTTTCCTAACCTGTACAATTGCACCAGTTTCACTAATGGTAGCCCTACCTCTATAAACATATTTTATCTCTTTAAAGGAAATGGAACCGTATAGCCAGGTCTAGCATTAGTGGGAGTCTAAGGCCATCAGCTGAGTGTTGCATGAAAGGTGAATAAGCTCTGAGGCTAGAAGCTTCTAAAACGGTTATAAGAATTTATACTGAGCCCTCAATTGGAAGACACACCACATTCTCTCAAGACAGAAGATTTGGTGATGTTGAGTTGCCCATTGGTGATGTTAGACCCAGACCTGGTATTATGGAGAAAGGTTTTAATAGTGAACGGGTTTTGCTATTTTCGCTCTTGTTCTGAATAATATTAACTGTACGGAGGTTTAAGCAGCATAACGGACAATGCAGAGTCATAATGTCTCCTGCCCCTTACTTGGAATGCTAGTGAAAAAAAAGACGTGCTGTACTAAAATTGTCTTATGATGCTTCTATAAAAGCCAGAATTATGGCCTATAAAACAAAGAAAAAGTGAGTTGAGAAATTACAAAGTAAATATTATTCTTATGTAGATAGTTCAAGGGAAGAACCCCTCAATTTTCCTTACAGAATCATATACATATTGTATATCCATAAGTATATATAAGTATACATATATAAGTGTAATATGTACATATTATATATATTACATATATATTCATATATATATATATATATATATATATATACACACACACCCTCATTTACTGACTGAGGTAACTCACTTACTGAAATTCCACAATATTTTAACATAATGAGGATGACTATTTAAAAGAATCTAAGGAGGGAAAAAATCCACAAAAATATATACAGAATGTACTGGTCATAACCAGCCCATCTCTGAGTTGATTCCACAGCATTTGCCAATTTTCTTGAGAACTCAAGTTAAATTATTTCCTAGAAAACTTTCCACAGTGGAGATCTTTAAATCAATCAGTACAAAGTTTCAAGTGTGAAAATTACCTTTCTGTCATAGCTGAAAATTAATTTCTTCTTGCTTGAGAGAAATGACACGCCCTAGTAATTTTCATATATTCTTTAAAATGGAACATCCAGGCTTTGATGTGAAATTTCCTAAAAAATGACCAAAAAAAAATACATCCAAACATTTCTATTAATGCATGGAATGAAGAATAGCTTTTTACATTTTCTCCTGTCACTGATCCCATTTGCCTTATCACTTTCATCTGTGGCCCACAAACTTGGTGGCACAATCAACAAACCCCTCAGTGGCTGTTTCATCTCTGCTCTATTTGATTTCTTCTCTCTGAGTAAATGATTAAGTTTTCATGCATTGGTTCAACCAAAATCTATGTTCACTCAACCACATCCTTTATTGATTACTTCTACTGCAAACAGTAGGCCAAGTGTGATATACATAATTGGACAGTTGTCAGGGGACGTGGGTGTTAACGGTCCTGTTTTCCCAGTTGGAACCCGGAATCACCTTGATACACAAATATTCTGCACCGTTTCATTCTCATCCTTTGGACCGAGGAGTCCTGTTCCTCAGAATATATGTTTTTAACTCTCTAAGGTCTGGTTGAATGAATTTAATGATTATACCATATAATATGCTGTTCAAGTTGCACCTGTGCACTGCATATAGAAAACCGGAATTAATATTTGTCTAACATTTTAACCTTGTCCTTGAACTTATACAAATAATCTGTAGCCTTGCTATAGGGGAGTATTTGATTTTTTTTCCCTCCTCTTTCAAGGAAAGACTAGCTTTGAAACCTACTGCTAAATTTTACACTAGGAAACCGTGCAGCCAACACATATTGTTTATATTTCAGTTGCTGTGTTAACTTCACCGGCTACAGAGCTAGACGTTCATTGAGTGGAACATATAATTTATAATGGCAAGACTTTTTCTCTAGCGTTGTTTGTTAGAGCAAGTCTCAGGTAATTTGGGATGTTTTGGAGGTCTGTTGCTCCTTGGGGAACAAAGCAACTCAAATCTCCCAGTAACATTTTTATTTATACTATTTTATATTTCTTGTTCACTGAACTCTGTTTTTGTTGTTGTTGTTGTTGTTGATGTTTGTGTATGTTTTGATTTAACTATCCTCAGCAGGCCAAACCTAATCCAAAATGTACTTCCATCACAAATATATCAGTTTTTAGGAACATGAAGCATAAATAAGCTTTAGTGAGTCCATTTTAGCTAAATGATACTAATATTAATTTTCCCCTAAGGTTCCCTGAAGTGATATGCATCACTCCACTTTTGTCTTCCCTTTTCTCTTGACTATTTTAGTCCAGGAAAAAACCTTGAGAAGTTAACATAAATTTGATGAAACATTTTTAGATCTAGAAATATTAGAGTATTTTACATTGTATTATCAGTTTATATATTTTACTTTAATTTTATTTATTAATATTTTATAGCCTTGGGCTCTCTAAATACTTTTTAATTATTCCACAAAACAACATGTAAATTCAAGTAATTAGTGAATCTTTCATATTTTATTCTATGCTTGCATTTATAAATTTCCTCAAGTAATTTGTGCATTTTCTGGAGCACTGACCTATGCCTAACTGTAAAAAATTTCTCATAATTTTGTTATGAAAAAGTAAACATGGAATTATTTAAAAAACAGTATTCACAACTTCAGAAAATGTGAAATTCCATTTTATTTCAGATATGTCAATCATTCTTTTACCAATAAGAAAGGAAGAAAAAATGTATTTGATAGCAGCTGATACTTAAATTAACAACAACAGCAAAATGTTAGGTTTTTTTTTATCCTACCCCTGAGAAAACAGACACCAGGACTTAATGTGTCTGTTTCTTGCAGAGCAGTCACTAAATTATAGTATTTAGTTCTTTGCAAGTAATGCTTAGTTAAATTAAATTTTCTTCTCAGCTCTTAGTAGGCAATGTCAAGTAGAGTGCTGTGAATGTGATCACTGTTTATTTCACTGAGAGATAATAATAACAGCTGCCACTTATTGAATCCCTACTGTGTGCCAGGTTATATATTTACACAATTCTTCATCTCACAGCAACTTGAGGTCATTTTAAAAACGAGGAAATGGAAGTTTCCTTTAGTTTCATAACTTTAATATGATCAAAGTTCCTCATGTAAGGGGTCAAGCTAGGATTCACACCTAGATCCCCAACGTCCACCACAACACACAATGGCTTTAAAGTAATCCAGTTTATCGAGGCTGTGGCTCAGTGGTAGTGCGCTTGCCTAGCACGTGTGAGGCACTGGGATCAATCCTCAGCACCACATAAAAGATAAACAAATAAAGGTATTGTGTCCATTTATAACTAAAAATATTTTTTAAAAGTAATCCAATTTATCTTTACAAACATAATACAGTTTATCTGTGAAAATGAATGTTATCACCCAGATCGTTGGAAGTTATGCAAATTGATACCCCTAATCCTCCCCTACCTGTTTCCAATAAACTCCTGTAAAAATGTTTTCTGCTTTTTTTATTCAAATCAAACAGTATAAAAGGGGGAAAAAGGGGGAAAGTCTGGGTTCATGCAAAGGAAGTGTCCAGGTTTACACCAGTTTAATGCATCATTAGATCCAGATACTCAAGACACCATCTGGTCTCCAGGTCTGTCCATCTCACAACTCAGCCGTCAGCTGTGTGTTCTCCTTGGGATGGCAAGATTGGTCCCCAGCAGCACGGGACTTACATTCTATAGGGTTAGGGCAACGCTGTGGTCATTTGAGTGAGAGAAGAGTCATGTGAGGTTGCAGGGGAGGGCTGATGACTATTCAGTCTGTTGTTCAACACCTCAGTGGCTTCATCTATAAAATGGGTGGTGTGGTATTCAAAAGTTAATGCAGATCAATAAGGGTTCAATCTCCAGCACCACTAAAAAAAAAAAAAAAAAAAAAAAGTTTTCTGGCATATTCTTGTGACATATTCTTTAGAATAGCCCCAATAGCATATCACTGTTTGAGATGTAGGTTTGGTCTTATCAATAGCTAAAAGAATTTAGAGGGGCCTGGGTTGTGGCTCAGCAGTAGAGAACTCACCTAGCGAGGCCTGGGTTCCATCCTCAGCACCACATAAAAAATAAAATAAAAGGTATTATGTCCAACTACAACTAAAAAATAAATATTTTTTAAAAAAGAATTTGGAGTCACATTTCA
The DNA here is from genome assembly GCF_021218885.2 of Marmota monax. Taxonomy (NCBI): domain Eukaryota; kingdom Metazoa; phylum Chordata; class Mammalia; order Rodentia; family Sciuridae; genus Marmota; species Marmota monax. Next base: position 43,753,156 of record NW_026693571.1, read on the forward strand.
AAATCACAGAAATTATATCTCTATGAGAAATTCCATTGTTTTGGACAAAAATTCACTAAATTACTTATGAAAGCTTTGGGGTGCTATCCTGTGAAGAAGCTCCCTACAGAGCATTCCAAAAACGCTCTCAGCTTCTTCATGACATATCATCCTCAAAGATAACCACCTGGAGGGAGCTGCAAGGCTAAGAACATCCGGGAAATTGGACAGGATTAGAAAGGAGAATCAGGGCCAGGAATAGAGATTTGCAGGCAGATGATTATAGGAGGTGGGTCCTGCCACAGCAGTCTCTGAGACCACAGAGGAAGCATGTATTGGAGGGAAGAAGGGGCCTTGGGAAGAACTCTGGAAAGAACCAACTTTGGGTAGGCAGACTGCAGTGCTGGAGATGGACGTCATTGCCCTAAGTACATGTATGAGGACACAAATGGTGTGAATATACTTTGTGTACAAGCAGAGATATGAAAAATTGGGCTCTATATGTGTAATATGAATTGCAATGCATTCTGCTGTCACACATAACAAATTCAAATTTTAAAAAATGGAAAAAAAATAAATAAATAAAAAAGAAAGAGGGAGGTCTAGAGAGGAGAAGTGAGAGAATAAAGACTGGCTGATAATGTTAGACGCCGGAGAAGGGGAAACAGTCTGAGAAAGAGGGTCTGGTTAACAACAGTGAGTCCCAAACTCTATGGGGAAGACCCTAGTGAAGTCAAAAGAGGAAGAAAAGTGGCATGTAAATCAGTAAATGCACCAAGCATATTATACGGTTCAAAATTTAAAGGTTGTTTTCCATGGTAGGTATTACAGTTTTCCAAATTTATATATGTGCTTTGAGATCACCATTACATTCTAGATTTGTCTTTAAAATTCTTTCAGTTGGCCAGGAGTGGGGGCACACACCTGTAATTCCAAAGACTTGGGAGGTTGAGGCAGGAGGATCACAAGTTCAAGGCCAGCCTCAGGAACTTAGCAAGGCCCTAAGAAACATAGCAAGACCCTGTCTCAAAATAAAAATAAAAAGGGATAGGGATGTGGCTCAGTGGTTAAGCACCCCTGGGTCCAATCCCTGGTACCAAAAAAAAAAAAAAAAATCTTTCAGCTGCCTTTTAAAAAGCAGATTTCCCTTGGAGCACTGGACTTGCTCTTCTGAAGACAGTCAAATGAATGTGCTCCAGGTTTCAAAGCACTATATACAATTCATGGTATTTATCACAGTTAGTCCCATGTGAGAATCTGGGGTTAACTATCATAAATACTATACATTTATCTCTTCAAATTGTCAATGGAACTTGCCAAGGATTACAACCATATTCCCCCCAAAATAACATGTTTTAGTGCATTTTCTAGACTCTTGAAGTCTCTTGATGATACTGAAATATCCAGAAGTGAGTTTGATTATGAATTCCAAACATCATATGGCTCAAGGTCTCACAGTTCACCCTGAAGCTTAGCTCGCATGTGCACTATGTATTTCCCTTCTTGAACATTCAACCACTCTCTCATTCAAAAATATTTAAATGCTTAGTACATGTCAAGCACTCTGCTAGAAATTGTCTTTCTGAGCATTTTACCAAATATATTTCACTTGTATGCGTGGCTTTAGTGACACCTGAGATTGCATTGCTGAAGGAAGCTTGCAAGAATACTCTAGCATTCACGTTGTCTAAACTTTCCAATTTAAAAAAAAAAAAAAACCTTTATTGAGACATAAGTCAGATATTGTACAATTCACCCTTTTAAATTCTACAATTCAGTGGTTTCTAATATATTCACAGAATTGTGTAACCATTAAACGATTGTCTAATTCCAGCACCTTTGCATCACCCTAAAAAGAAATACTGTCCTGATTATTACTCACTTCCTCATCCCCTCCTTTCATCTTCTAGCAGCCACTAATCTACTTCTGTCTTCATGAATTTGCCTCTTTGTATAAATGGAATCATACAATAAATAATCTATGTCCAGATTTTTTCATTTCTCATGTGTCAAGTTTCATCTATATTTTAATATATATTAGTACTTCACTCCTTTTAATGACTGAATAATACTCCATTGAATGGATATACTACATTTTGTCAATTGATTCATCAGTTGATAGACATTTGGTTTGTTTCCATTCCTTGGTTATTATAAATAATGCTGCTATGAACATTCATGATGAGTTTTGATGTGGACATATGTTTTTTGTAGGATTTATATATTTTGGAGTAAACTTTCTGGGTCATATGATTCCTCCGTGTTTAAAATTTTTGGAGAACTACCAGATTTATTTCTCACAGCAATTTCATTATTTTACATTCCCATCCATAATGATGAGGGTTTATAAGTTCAAGCTTACTCACTGTATTTTCCAACAAAGACACACATATTAGCAATTTAGTATTTGTACCTTTAATCTTTGTCCTGACAAATCTTCTTGCATGTTCTACAACAAAGACAAAACTATCTTCTTTTCACTGTGACGTTAAGTGAGCAGATACTCCACTGGTTTCTGGTTTTATTTATTCTAGCCAAGGACAGATGACAGAAGCAATTCGATACTTGAAAAAGGTTGTGAACATTACAAAGAACAATTTTCAAAACATAGATGTTGTGAAAGCGAGTACAATGCTTGGGGACATCTATAACGAAAAAGTGAGTATTGGTGTTTCTTGTTTATGGAGAAATTCACAGTTTTAAAAGTCTTTTCCCATTTGATCCTCACCTTCTCACATGGCTGACGCAGAAAGGCCAGGACTGGACAACACAGTTAACGTGCAAAGCAAGGACTGGGAAGGCAAATACGGCCTCCTCCTCTTCTTCTAGCTCTTCAGTGCCGTGTGGGCTCACTCCCCACAGGCTCATCAACCTGAGCCATATTCACAGCCAATAAGAACATGGAGTGACTTTGGATTTGGGGAGCAATTAAAATATTTGAAGTCAAAGGAACCTCATAATAGCACGGGGCTCTTATCTGGCCACAGGAACCATTCATTCATCTTTCTAGCTCCACATTCTTGGAGTCCAGGTGTGATTCCCCCCAGCTAAGTCCCCCAGGGAGGAAACCACAATCCCAAGAGAGATTCCAAAGAAAACCTAGAATAGAATTTGAACAACAGATTGTCTGTGTGCAAAAATTTAAAAAATATATAAATTTTTAAAAAAAACAGGAAGAAGAGGAAAAATCTGCATTATAATTAATAAATAAAACTATCACACAGTCAAAGGATATAAAATGCACGGATCATATGGACTTTAGATTTATTTTCTTCTGATTTTGTCTTCAGTGACCCAGATTTTCTTTCAGAAATCTTAGGAAAGAAGTTTATTTCTCTAGTTATCATTACTGTTTAAATCATGAATAATAAGATGGGTTGTTTTCCAAGGGTGATTCTGTTCTCCTGCTGTAGACTGTGTCCATCTGTTTGGGGAGGCTGGGTACATAGTGATTAAAAGCATCAACTCTGAAGTCAAACTGCTTGGCTTGTCAGCCCTGCTTGTTCTGCTTTAAGACGTGGGACCTAGGGCAAGTTCCACACCCTGGGGCACCTCGATTTTATCACCTCATAAGGTGGTTGCAAGAACTGAATTAATACAGGTAAAGCATGGACAGAAGTGCTTTTGAGCGAGAGAGGTAGGTGAGCATCAGCTATTTTGCTATTCTCTCCACTCTTAGTGGTGTCACATAATTGCCCTTATCAGACCCTCAGAGTTAAGCCAGGCCTCCCACATTCTAAGTGGCAGTGCCATTCAAACCCACCACACTGTTCTGTGATTTGCTATAAAATTAACTTGGTTTCAGAACAATTTAGGATTTTTTTTTAAAAATAAGTTAGAAATTAATTTGAATGAATGAAACTAATGTCCCTTCAGTTCCTGCTTTGGACAGAGTCTTTACAAACGAGGTGCTTCTTTTCCCCAGCCCTCTGTCTTGCTCCTTCTGGTTCATGCACCTTCCCATCTCCTCTTGACTCTCACCTCCCCACCCACCTGGCTCCATTCTCTCCTGCCTCCACCTTCCTGACCCCTGATTCTTGCTCCCTCCCCAGTCCTCTTCTCCTCCCCTCTCTCCCTCCCTCTATTTCCCCTCTTTTTTTGTGCACCTGTTGCCCCAGGTGCGCCCAGGTGTCTGTTGTGGCCTCCTCTGCTGCCCCCTCCAGCCACCTCCAGGTGCTGCTGTCTGCTCTGTGGACCCCTCTCATGGCTTCGGGTTTGCTTTTGTTTACTTTTCATGACACAGTGGTTAAACCAAGACTTGACTTAAGCCCTGGTGAGGCCCTACTGTCTAAGGGAAGCTGATCTTAGAGGGGCAGACATTTCCAATAGAAAGACACAGGGCTGTTCTTCAAAACAGAAGTATAAAAAGAACAAATCATTTGACCCTCCCACCCAACAACACCCAGAACACAGCCCTTTCGATGACACGAACATCGGCTGTCAGCCTGCATGTTTCTAATTGCAGAAAGATAAGGAAATGGAACAGTAAACTGTACTGAGGGGTAATATTTCTATACTTGCATTATCTCAAAACATTTTTTTGCTGAGAGTTTATCTCTCACCAGTGGGTTGTTTTATTCTCTAATTTTTGATTCTTGGAGAAGAGTTTAATATCTAAAGGCCAGAGATATGCTGCAATATCCAAAGGCTGTGTTAACTGCCCAAAGTAAATCTTTTTATTCATTTATTTGTATTGTAGTCTCTCACACACACTCTTTTCATTTTTTTAAAATGTTTTGTTAGTGCATTCTAGTTAGACATAATATTGGGGCTCATCATAACATAACAATACATGCAAGAATATAGCTTTCTCCATTTCCATCCCCAGGGCTTCCTCTTTCCCTCCCTGCCTACCCTTCCTCTATTGGTCTTCCTTCTATTTATTTATTGTTTTCTTTAAATTGGTACTTTGTATATATACATAAAGGTGGAATTTACTGTGTTATATTCATATGTGTTCATAGAATAATTTTTATTTCACCTGTATTTTCTCCCTTATCCCATCTCCCCACCCCCCACCGCACTCCCCTGGTTTCCCTTCCATTTTCATGGGATTCCCCTCCCCCACAGTTTTTCCTTACTTTGCTCTAGCTTCTCCATATGAGAGAAAACATTTGACTATTGACTTCTGGAGTCTGGCTTATTTCATTTAGCATGATGGTCTCCAGTTCCATTCATTTACCAGAAAATTCCATAATTTCATTCTTCTTTATGGAGAGTAAAGTTTAATCATGTATATATGCCACATTTTCTTTATCCATTCATCTGTTAGTGGGCACATGGGCTGGTTCCATAACTTAGCTATTGTGGATTGTACTGCTGTAAACATTGGGATGTATGTATGACTATAGAACACTGGTTTTATTTCTCCTGGATAAATACCAAGGAGTGGGAGAGCTGGGTCATATGGTGGTTCCATTCCTAGTCTTTAGAGGAATCTCCATACTGCTTTCCAAAGTGGTTGTACTAATTTGCAGTCCCACCAACAATATATGCATGTACATTTCCCCCCACATTATTTATTATTAGAAGTATTCTTGATGATGGCCGCTCTAACTAGAACGAGATGAAATACCCATGTAGTTTGGATTTGCACCTCCCTGATTGCCAGGGTTGTAGAACATTTTTTAATATATTTGTTGGTCATTTGTATTTCTTCTTTGGAGAAATGTTGTCTAGTTCTTTTGCTCATTTATTGGTTGGATTACTTGGTATTTTGGTGTTAAGGGGTTTTATGTTTGTTTGGTACCAGGGATTGAACCCAGGGGCACTTAGCCACTGAGCCACATCCCCAACCCTTTTTTATATTTTGTTTTAGAAGCAGTGTCTCAGTGAGTTGCTGAGGCTGTTTTTGAAACTCACAATGCCCCTGCTTCAGCCTGCCTAGCTACTGGGAGGTGTTAAGTTTTCTTTATGTGTTCTGGATACTAATCCCCTGTCAGAGGAGCAGCTGGCAAAGATTTTTCTCCCATTCTGTAAGCTCTCTATTCACACACTTAATCATTTCCTTTACCCAGCCCAGTTTATCTATATCCCAATATAAATTTTGGAGGAATCCAGATATTCATACTCTCTTTAAATATATATGCTCCAAATATATAAGTAGATTGAGATATGTTAATGATTCCTTTAGTAAATACTCACTGAAAAATAGATTGGTATTAAGTAGATAATCCCATCACAGGATTTTTATGACATCACACATCAAAATAAAGTTTGATTTATTACACAAAATGTTAAAATTAATTTATTTTGTGCATTATTATTATTATTATTATGACATTCCTGAAGCCAAAAGAACTACTACTGGTCACTTTCAGGCTGACCAAGTTGTTAAAGTCATTGCTGAGAGTATTATTTCAAAGGTATTAGACATAACAAAGTGGATTTAGTAGAGCTAAATGATGGTTATCTTTTTTCTTTCTTGTTATTTTGAGACAAGGTAAGAGTCTTGCTAACATCTTTCATTTCCTTCCAGTTCTGCAAAGCCTGTTTTCCTTGGAGAACATCAACAACAAATGTTTTTATCCCTCTAATTTTAGGAGCTTGAGGACATTTCCTAATTGTAGTGCACACCTTTATTCCAGTTATATGGCTAAACAATTCCATAAGCTATTTGCCTTTCAAGCTAAAATTATTAATTTTCAGGAAAAGGTATTAAACTTTTCCAAGATGGGAGCTATAGCAAGGTCCAGGGGGACTACCCTCGGTTTTGTCCATTGGAATTTGAACTGGGATCTGCCACCATTAATTAAATGAGCACGTAAATTCTTTGCTCCTCAGTTTCCTCATCTCTCAATTGTTAATAACAAATTTCCTTGGAGCCTAGCTATTAAAGAACTGGAGGTTTAAAAATAGGCAGATGGTGCCTGGTAGAGTTGCTAGCATATATTGCACACGTAACTCTGAACCTCCTTACTATCTCAAGCTCAGATCTCTCCCCTCATAACCCACTGTCTATTTGGCATTGTTCAGTTAGGTCATTTTAAATATATCCTACTAAAAACATCCACTCACCATCTTTCCCTTAAACTCTCTTCTGCCAAGTCTGTGTCTCCAATCCAGATCTCTCCTTGGACTCCAGAACTGTAAGGCCAACTGCTTACTTAGCATTTCTACCTGGATTCCTAATAGACACCTCAAAGTTAACATATTTCCCCCTCCCTTCACCTACTCCCCTCCAGTCTTCCCATCTTAATAAAATGGCAGTATCAATATCCACCAGCCCTGGGTAACTCTTATATTTCACTCCACTCCAATACCCAATCCAGAGGCAAACCCTTACCTTTATGCCACCAAAATGCATGCCAACCCCACCAGCTTCTGTCTCTCTCCGTTGCTATCACCACGTCCATGTATGACACTTTTTTATTTTCTCCCCTGGGCCCCTATAGTAAGCTCAGAACCCATTTTCTCCACACCATACCATAAGCCAGCCTCCACACTGGATTTTAAAGTAATCCTTTAAAAATATAAATCAAATGGTCTTATTTCTCCACCTAAAACACTTCTGTTACCTTTCATTCTTCTGAGAACATAAATGAAATTCCTCACCCTGTCCTGAAGTATGAGATGGTTCCTGCTTGTCTTTAGCTTCAACGTTTCCTTACTCTCTTCTGTACCCAATCCCCCTGAGTCAAAGGGACTTTCCTGGACTTCACATGCGCAGCCAGGCCCTGGCTTGGGATGTGTGCCTGAGTAGAATGCTCTCCAATCCCTGAACTTGGCATTGCTGGCTTCTTGTCATTCAGATCCCTGTGAAAGGCCACATCTTTCTAGGGGCCTTCCCTTGGCAACCTAATCCAAAGGAACCCATGTGGCTCTTTACCTTTTCTGAATTCTAAGAAGGCTATGTATAATTTATCTCATAGTCGTCTTGTTTATGATACTTCTTGTCATCGTCCTTTAATCTGGCTAGGATGTAAGCTTAATAAGAGCAGGGTCCCCTGTCTGCCCTGCTTAGTATTTTATTCTGGTACTTAGAAATATGAACTTGATGCAGAGCTGGGGAGCAAAGTATGTTAGTTCATTGGACCACTTTCGTGACCAATTTCATACTACTTGAGAACAGTAATCTCTCACCCGTGAAATTCTAAACTTCTCTTTAATTTTTATTCAATAGTTTAGCATTTTAAAAACTTGCCTTGAATCTTGGTAAGCAAATAGAAAACTGCTGCTACACCTTGGTCTACCTATGTTAGGCCCTCCACAAACCACCCTACCCATACCCTCTCTGGCTTCATATTACTCACACAAGTTATTATCATCATATTAACAAAAATTCCCAATAAATAATATTATTATAGGACAAAAATTATAATAGAAAACTATACTTGGAAAAATATTGGAGTTAGCATTTTTGTGATTATTAAAGTATTGTTATAATTATAATTACCATGTCTTTTAAAATATCCTTATCCTAGTTAATTTACCTTTCACTATATAATCATGGAAGATGGGCCACACATTCCACTCTCTGGATATGTTCTTTTGATGGAATGTTAATTAAAAATATATAATTAATATAAACTGGTGAAATGAGAATGTTTTAGGAGAGATAACCAGGTATAGACCTTTTATGAGATTTCTCATTCCTTAATAAGATTAGAGGATAATCACATTGTTAAAAGAATGGGAGTTTCAACACTAAAATGATAAGAAAATTGGGTAGGAAATGATTTATACTTAGCACTGAGAAAATGCCCATTCATTTTGAGCTTGTTCATTGGAAAGAGTGACATTTTGGACACAAAGAAGAATCTGGTAAGAATCAGAATAATGCATAAAAATTCTATGTTATAATGTAATAATTCAAGCTTTGTTTCAAAGTCTATGATGTCATTGAGATCCTGTGTTAGAACTGTCTACAAAATCTTACCAGAGACATTTACAACCCGAAATGAAGTTGTCCTCTTCCCATACAATGTATTTATGAAGTACATAAATTCACTACATAGTCTCATATCACCTTTAAGATTTCCAGGAGTAATTTCTGGAATCTTCCAAGTTTTATAATAGAATAGAGATTATTTGAGAACACAAATGAAAGTCGTACCGAACTTTTGGAGAAGAGATTAAATCTAGATAATAAACTCCTGAAAAAAAATCAAAAATCTACAAATACAGTATGTATGAGTGAAATCACATTCTAAAACAGTATGTATAAAATTGCTTGCATCTGAGAAAAATTAATGTTGTGTTTACTTTGGCTGTGTTTTGAAATAGAGAAATGTATGCTGATACCAGTTTTATGGCAGTTATATATATGTCAAAAGATGGAATATTAGGTACTATCTGAGATATTTACATTTACCTATGTAAGAACAATTAAAATACTTCTGCTTTAGAAGGAATAAACACTCGTTATATGATCTGATCAAAGTTTTAGGCATATTAATCTCTCCACTAATAGCAGGCTCACCACCTTGACTTCACACTCCCCCATTCAATGCAGAATTTCCACTGCCTGGCATGGAACTTAGTTAGCACAGGGTGGGGGCCTGATGAATGAACAGGTGAAGGAGTGGGTTAATTTTAAAGTAATAATATATAAAAGTAATTCTGGAAATGTAAATATAAGTCCACTTACTTACATTCCCTAATTCTCCTAATTAAAACTCTCACTTGAAGCTACATGCAGCCTAAAGCTCTGAAGTATAATTAGGAAAACTAGAAAAATGAGATATTTAAATTTCTCTGTTTGTAAAAACATGCAGTGTTTAGTCTAATTATATATTTTGTCTTAAATCTTTAATGTCTACCAGGGCAATCAATAATTTTATTTTCATCATTTGCATTATTTCTCAATTATAGTTTGCTTAATTGGCATATGAAGTCTTTGATAGGGTTTTTTCCTGATTGATCTTTTTGTTATATAAATCCTGTTTTATTATTTTTAATGAGAAAAGGTTGCTTACTTCAACAAACAAAAACTATTCCTTCTATAATATGCAGGAATTCTGTTTAAATGAACAGACCTGCTTAGAAGGAATCCTCTGAGTAGACAGTTCTCCTAGACTGTCCTTATTGGCATATAACATGCTATGGCTGCATGCTCGTGTGTGCAACACAACAGTCACAGAAGTCCTGCTCATCCTCCTTCTCACCTTGCTAGCAACTTCTTTTTTCAATCTGACTACTCTCTGCATGCTGTAATTACAGAGAGGTTCATGGGGTTTGGCATATTCTACCTGTACTGTTGTTTGGTAGACACCAGATTCTACAGTTTTTATGCCCATTGTCTTCATAAAATGGTGTGAGAAGATGACTTAAAAACTCACAGCAAGGGCTGGGGATATAGCTCAGCTGGTAGAGTGCTTGCCTCACATGCACAAGGCCCTGTGTTCAATCCCCAGCATTGCCAATTAAAAAAAAAAAAAGATAAAATAACCAGCAAACCATTCTCTCTTGTAAGGGTTTCTTTTCAAGAGAAAGTTTGTGCATTTTTTTAAACTTTGTTATTTTTTAAACCTGAGTATCAGTATCGTCATCATCATTTAATTGTACATACTTATGGGGAATAGCATGTATACAATATGTAAAGATCAAATTAGGGTAGTTAACCTTTCTGTCTCTTTAAGTATTTTTAAAATTTTGAGTAACACAAAATTAGAGTCCTTACAGGTGTAGCTCAGTCCTCCTTTAAGGAAGCATTGTAATGAGGGTGTTGAGGCAATTTGGGAGGGGCATCTCTCTGTGACTCAATTTCATCATCTGTGAAGTAACAATAACACTGTCCTCATAGGATCCTTGTAAGGTTAATGACATGATACACATGAAGTATTTACCACTGGCCCTGAGCTTCATAAGCTAGGTAACTACTATTTATTTATGGACAACAGCTTTTAGGAGAGGTGGGATTAAAAAAAAAAAAAAAGCTTGATTTTTTTTGAAAAAAAAATCAAGTTTAGATGATGAGTCAAGTTTAGATGATGCTTTCATTTGCACTGTCAAGAGCATATTGTTTAGAAATCTGGGACAACATCTTCAGTGAAGAATGGCTAGTACATATATGGGGGGGGGGGTAAGTGAAGGAGCCATAGATACAGCTGTTTCCACTGGTCTGTGACGACCAGATTTTAATCACAGCTCTTGCTGTGACTTAAAACGAAAGGTAGTAAAAATATTGCATCAGATAAATCAGGACGATAAGTAATAACATTCTATCCAAATCAATGTGAATTCAGTTCTTTCCAAACTTCTTGATACAACCATATGAAACAGCCAAAATTTGACATTTTTTTTAGTAGTTATAGATGGACAGAATGCCTTTATTTCTTTATTTTTATGTAGTGCTGAGGATCGAAACCCAGTGCCTCGCACATACTAGGCAAGTGCTCTACTATTGAGCTACAGCCCCAGCCCAACATTTGACCACATTTTATCCAAAAGAACTTAAGTTTCCCATACCTCAATGCAAAAGATACAGCTGTTCTTAACAAATTAATTTCAAGTGATTATTTGAGTGGCAAATAATTACTACTGCTGGAAAAAAGCCTAATCTAATGGAGAGCCAGTTTGCTATCCCCTTGTTCTTCAGGAACTGCCATAATTGTGGAAAGCTCATATGGGACATGCCAAGAAGGGGTGAGGAAATATGGGAAATGGTGAAATAAAAAAATTAAGAGAAAATCCTCTCTCTTATCTTTGCAGGGACGCTACAACAAAGCTTCTGAGTACTTTCAGCAAGCTTTTGACACAACGGTAGAACTCATGAACTTGTCTCTGCTAGACGAAACCAAAGTTCACTATGGAATTGCAAAAGCCCATCAGATGATGCTGACAATGAACAATTATATAGAATCTGCAGATCTCACCAGCCTCAACCACCTGCTGACCTGGAAGGAGCGAAGAAGTGATGGTGATCTTGAACAGGTTGTTGGTAAGTCTCTGGTTTTTGGAAATAGTTTAGTTTTTGTACCATTCTCAATGGTTAAATCATTTTTTGTTGGAAAGTTTCATTCAACCATTGATTTTAATTTGATTGGTAATTTTATTTCTATTGATTCCTTATTATGTGAAGGTTGGGTATATTTTTGTGCCCTATTGTACCTTCTACATTTAAGAGGAGTATAAAATAGTTGAAATGATTTATTCTAGCTGACAAATCACCATTCTCAAACTGATTGTTTTCCAGTTGTCTTAAATAGTCCACAATATGTAAAATCAGTTGTAACTAATGTGAAATAAGCTTATGCATTTTGATAATTCTCAGTGTTGGACTGTATATGAACTTCCTATAAAGGAAGTGTTGGTGGATGCTAATTTGCCTTACACACTTGACTTTTCCTATTCCTATTCCTATTTCCTATTCCTCTTTATCAATTTGAGCTTGAATGTTAATTTGGAAAATATCTGATAGTACTTTCTCTTACTACTACTTTTTCCCAACATATTTTTCTTGTGACAAATTGGAGTTAAAATAGTCTATTGAAAATAACTAGATGGGTTATAAGGGTCAGCTCTGGGTGTCCACTTGGTCAGGTTCTGGTTTCCAATTAAGAATTTTAGAATAGAATATCTAAAAACGAAATTCAGAACTGCCTGTGACAAACCTTTGAATCACCCAATTATTTGTTTGCAAACGAAACTTTTTAACGTAAAAATATTTGAAATATTTTGGGATCACTCAAGTGGAATCATAAAACCTCATGATGTCTGGGGAAGTCATTTAGCTGGAACAGTGATCTGTTGGGGCATTTATTTATTTATTCCAATAGAATATAATAGTAATTAGGGTCAAAAAAATTGTATTGTCTCTTAGGTCACTGGAATACCTCTCACCACTCTTGATGTCCCTACTTGTAAAACAAGGAAAGATCTTGTTATGAATACATGTTCAGAAAGAGGGAATTAAGATGCAGCATTTAGAAGCAGACAGCTTGGTGAATTTCAGTGTGCTCAGTTGCCCCAAAAATGTTTATGGTCTATTAGTAACTGACTACTCTTAGAAGCATCTGCTTACAGCAGGATGATTTATGGCCATATATTTGGAAGTTCCTTCTGTAGTTTTCTACCCAGGTTCTGACATTTTCTACCCAGAATGGCAGGAGATGAAACAGAAGAAGTAAGATCCATGTTAAATGACCAGTGCTGGTGAAATTTCAGTAGAGAATAAGTTTAGCTGCTCCCATTTTCAAGTTTATCTTAGATAAATACTCTCTATCACAATGGTAATTATGGGGACAAAAAAATTTTGTATGGCACAAAAGTATACCCAACCTTCACATAAAACACCATCTTCTGATGACATCCCAAGTTTATTTGTTGCAATCCTGGTTTCAGCTTTTTCAAAGTCTGTCTCTCTCTGCTTTTCTTTACTCTAAAAAGCTGTTCATTTTTATATACTTTTTGTAGTTTGCTCCTCTCTTTTTGGTAAGGTCATATTCTATCACAAAGAACTTAGAAGCAGAGCAAAAAATGCATCTCAAAATATTCAGCCATTAACAACTCAGTTTTCTGTATGTGAAGAGGGTAGATGCATTCTTCAGAGTGCTATCGAGACACACCGCCTTCCTCATTCATTTCATGCAGATTAGAAATCTATGCATGGATGAGCTTCATCACTGTAAAAGTAAAAGTAAGTGCAAATGAGAAGTCTTTTCTCATATTACTGGCATGATCAGGATTTTTAGGGCTAATCTTTCTATTTGGAAATAAAACCTGCAAGACATTATCAAACATGTAAATATTGGTTTACATAAATATTTTTGGTTCAAAATGCACTCAAATCTGCTTTAAAATGCTTCAAAAACACTAAGCCACAACTCCCTCTTTGTGTTTGTTGCTTGAAACTCTTCGTTGGCCTCCCTGGCCTCTTGTCCTTTGTCACCCTTCCTTCTCCTGACTCCCCACCCCCATATATAATGTTCCTTAATATGGACTTATTTCTAGCACCAGCTTACCCCCAGGGAAATGCAGCCCATCCTGCCAGGTCTTTGGATGCTGAGCCATTCCCTGGTCCTCTCCTGCTTGAATGTGACCTCTTTTTTTCTGTCCCCAAATCGAATGTCATTTCTTTTGACCAGGCACATTTGATTTGTCCTAATGTGCATCCAACATGGCGATTTCTGCAGTTGCCTCAGCTACCTGATGAAGAGTGTGAGTCTCTCAAACCCCAATTCTGATTCTTGGTATTCCCTACAAAAGAAGGCACATATGGTTAGCATCTACTAGGCCCCAAGTAAATATTTGTTGAATTAAACAGAATTCAGAATGAGCCTATACGCCCGATCATAGACTAGTTCACACTAACCACTTTTATAAAACAAAATCCGTGGGTTTCCTCAGGAAGCCTATGATCCCACACGGTATCTGGATTACCATCCAATTATCACATGAATGAAGGACCACGTTTACCGAACATGCTGTTGACAAATTGACGAAATACAAAAATATTATTTGGAAAGCCGAGCCGCTTTTAAGTTTTCAACTTTTGCCTTTCTTCTCTGAAGAGGAATCTTTAATCTTGCTATTGAGGGGTCCCATGTATTCCAAAAAAAGAAAAAAAAAAGCAGATCAAAGATCTGAAAGATACATTATAAAAGCTGTGCCGTTATCGTCACCTCTGAGACTTCCATCCTGCAAACAAATCATTAGCTCAGAGAGCAGGCAATATTCTTTTAAGCAGAGGAACATGACCCCCTAAGGGAATAGAGCAGTGAGCACACTCGGGTCCCTAGATGAAATAGAACAGTGACTCACCAGCAAACCGCTCTCATCTCCGTGCCTTTCAGAAGGAATGCCGCGAATACAGGAACCTTCGTACTATTCTAACACTTAGTATAGTTGGGATGATTCATCCCCCTCCTTTTCTTTCCAATACTAAAACAAGAATAGAGTCTCCTCCCAAATTTGGGGATTTAGAAAACATATTTAAATTTATTGTACTTCAACAAAAGTATTCCAGGCATAGTTTGGTTAACTTCATTAGAAGTTAATGAACTTGATTGGCTCTGGGAGGCTTACGGGCCCATGAATGTCTGCTGAGTTCTTCAGAACAGACTTTTACCTTCCTTACTGGAACTATTATCTTTATAATCAAGGAGTTTTTTTGTTGGTTTTTTTTTTTTTTTTTTTTGGTAGAAAAAATTTGTTTTGCCTTTTGGAGAACATAGACCTAGATGGGGAAACAGCAACCTTTTCCTATTCAGCTTAATAGCAGTGTTAATCTAGATGTGTAATTATAGCCATTTAAGTGCCAGCATTGTTAACCACATCATTGATGAAAATTATATCAGTAACATGGTTTTTTAATTCACTACCTTATTGTAGTCAAGTGTAAATTATATCAGAGAAATAAAATGCAAGTTCTAAGAATAGAAATAGATTAATATGCAGGCTAGGTTGGTACTTAAAGATACTTACTGTTTTCTTTGAAATGGAATATAAAGGTTACTTGAGTGGCAAAAAATATCACCCTGGTTTGATGAATCCTTTAATATTCCTACAGGAAAACAGTCAAAATCATGACCATCTCACAGCCCTTGGCTTATGATGGCTACATGTTGAACCCTGGGTTTAATGTCAGTCATTTTTTTACCCTTTCTTTGCTTGTGTGTTTCATTCTTGATTTAATCTTTCTAATGAAGTTAACCAAACTATGCTATGTGCATGTATATCACAATGTGTTCCAACTTTACATGGAACTATAATGCACCAAATTAAAATAAATAAATAGAAGGAAGACCAATAGAGGAAGGTTATGAGGGGGAGAGAAAGAGGAGGAACTGGGGATTGAAATGGAGCAAACTATGTTATATGCACATGTGAACAGGTCAAAATGAACCTCACTATTATGTACAACTATAATGCACTAATAAAAGTATTTTTTAAAGGAGAAAAAAACAAACAAGAAAAAGCCACAGTCATGGTGTGTCCTCATTTTCTACTGTGATCATTTCTTCCTGTATGTATGTTAAATAACCCTACTGAATGAGGAGAAAGCTACCGAATCAGCCAAAAAGTCAGACCTCTGTCTCTAATAATATATTCAACCACATGACACAGAAAATCGAGATTCTAGTGAAAATTTTGACCAAATCACCTTCTGATAGCTTGGTATCACTGAGCAGGGCTATTTCATAAGAGCCCAGTGAGCTGGGGTTTAAGGCCACATTAGCTCTGGGACAGAGAAAGTCAAGTTCCTTCAGCTTGTTAAGTTCAAAATAGATCATTGATAATATCCCTCTGGAACTGTCTATTGCTCTTGAGTTAAAGCATCTTTCTGAATGAATATGATGTTTTGAAGTCCTTAAGAGATTTTCATGGGTGTTTTAATTCTCATTTTCCCCTCCCCACAAACATAAGTTTCCATGGCTTCCACAAAAGGGAAATTATTATGATTGTTGTTGTTGTTGTTGTTGTTGTTGTTGTTATTCATTAAACAACTATATAAATACCAAGTACAAGTCTTTTATTTTATTTTATTTTTTAGTACCAGGGATTGAACCCAGGGGCACTTAACCACTGAGCCACATCCCCAGCCCTTTTTAAACTTTTATTTAGAGACAAAGCTTCACTGAGTTGCTTAGGGCAACTAAATTGCTGAGGCTGGCTTTGAACTGGAGATCCTCCTGCCTCAGCCTCCCAAGCCACTGGGATTACAGGTGTGCAACACCACGCCCACTTAAGTATGTGATTCTTATAACAGAATTTATAGTAATTTCTAGCTATCTGATAGCACGTGCAATTCTCTTTTCCCCAGTTGGCTCCAATGAGGTTGCTTAAGCTAGGGAACTACTTCATCTGAAGATGTTTGATTCACCTTCTGTTTCACCCCTCTTGCTTCTCAGCATTTCCTCCAGCCCTTCCCTTCCTCCACTGTTGTCTAGGGCTCCCAATTCCTGAACACGCCCACCTCTCCTCTCACCATTAGTCATTCTCCACTCACTCCAATTTGTAGCTGCTTCTCCCCTCCTCAATCTGGCACCCTTCCTACATCCTCTTCCCATCTTCTGAAAGTAAGTTAAAATCTTCTTGAGCTTTTTTTGAGTTTTACAGAATCATGCAATGATCAAGTTACATGGTACCAAAGAAATCCATGTTCCATACTTTTTATCCTCTGTCCATACTTTTTATGTCCCCTCTGTCATTCAATAATAATTTGTAAAACAAAGTAGATTTATAATCCAGTTCTCTAGAATTCTAGTACGAGAGTCTACACACATAGGTTGCCATTTCTTTTATATTGCAGTACTTCTAGGTAGTTATAAGCCATGTCTAACGTATTTAAAGATGGTATTTTAAAAATGGATAAAAATAATCATAGTGGAAAGAAACAGGCAAAACTACACTCCTGGCCAAGATGGACTGACAGGGAGTCAAGATTTACTCTCCTGCTTTAAACAACTGACAGAATAAACAAAGCAAATAAGGCAACTCTTTGTAGACCCTGGACAGGACGGTGGTCCCTGACAAAGGGGAAACAAAGAAGCCAAGTGCATGTTTTGTCCCACATACTGCATAGAGAAGGTTCCCAGTCTTGGCACGGGGAGGAGGGCCAAGGCAGAGCCCAGTGGGCTCCCTGAGTTGAGGGCTGAGTTGGCAGCGTAGGAAGGCCTTGTGGCTAAAGTTCACAACCAAGAGAAAGAAAGGCCGGAGTGTAGCTCAGTGCCTAAAACGTGCAAGACCCTGGATCTGGTTCCCAGCCCTGCAGAAAAAGAAAACCTATAAGAAAGAGCTGCACGGAGAGAGTTAGCCCTTGCAGAGTTCTGCCATCTCAACTGAGTCCTAATTGTTATGCGCACACGAAGAAACTACCAAAGGCTGGGGAAAGGACCATTCAGAAAAATCAGGTAGAACAATCCGACACTCGAACACAGCTGGAAATACTTTGTGACTCCACCAGTGTGGAAAACCTCCCAAACATGGGGCATTAGAAGGAGGACTCATTAAGGCCTTGCTTCATCATGGGGAAAAATTAGCTCTAGATGAAAGACTGCCTTGGTCACCTAACAGAGCTGGAAAGTGAGTATCAAAAGGATCAAAGTGTTTTCAAGTAACTTACCCAGGAAGAACAAAACTCAAGAATATTTATAGGAATAAAAAATATCTAGTAACCCAACAAGGTAAAATGTCCAGTATTGGACATGCAATCAAAATTATCTAGACATTCCAAGAAGCAGGAAAATATGACTCATAATGAGGAGAAGATAAATAAATAGAAACAGACCCCAAGAAGACACAAATGATAGAAATAGGAGACCAAATCATAAAACAGTTATTAAAACTGGAATTTCGTATGCCAGGTGGGGAACTTCCACAGTTCAGCTTTGGGACCGAGTTTCTTCTGTGCTCACACACTCAGTCTCTTCTTCGGGAGCTCCCTATTCTAGAAGCCATAGTCTCATGGCCTTGCAGTTGGGTCCCTTTAAAGGGCTGTGTTTAGTTACCACAACATTGTTGTTTTTCTCAGATTGCAGAGATATTTGCAGGCTTAGGGTGGGTCATGTATTTTTTCCCTAGGTAACTTTCAGATCCAAATCATCACAGCTTTCTGTACACATGAGCCTTCGCTTTGTGGGTTTTGATGGTTTTCTTGTTATTTGCTACGAGAAATTGTTTCAGGCTTATTGTATACATCTTTAAATCCAGAACTAGAATCATCTACTTCTACAAGGAGGCTAAGAAAAATAGATATTTAAAAAAGCAGAAGGATTTCCAGTTTTCCAAGCACCATTTGTTGGAGATGCTATGTTTTCTCCAATGCATGTTTTTGGCACCTTTGTCTAATATAAGATAATTGTAATTTTGTGGGTTAGTCTCTGTGTCCTCTATTCTGTACCATTGGCCTACCAGTCTGTTTTGGTGTGTTTTTAAACTATTGCTCTGAAGTATAGTTTAAGGTCTTGGTATAGCAATGCCATCTGTTTCACTCTTCCTGCTAAGGATTGCTTTAGCTATTCTAGATCTATTATTTTTCCATATGAATTTCATGACTGCTTTTTCTATTTCTATGAGGAATGCCACTGGGATTTTGATCATAATTGTACTAAATCTGTATAGTGCTTTTGGTAGTATAGTCATTTTGATAATATTAATTCTGACTATCCAAGAGCAAGATAGATCTTTCCATCTTCTAAGGTCTTCTGTGATTTCTTTCTTTAGGGTTCTGTAGTTTTTATTGTATAGATCTTTCACCTCTTTCGTCAAGTTGATTCCCAAGTTTTTTTTTTTTTTTTGTTTTTTTTTTGAGGCTATTGTAAATGGGATAGTTTTCCTCATTTCCCTGTCAGAGGATTTGTCAACAATATACAGAAATGCTTTTGATTTATGGGTGTTGATTTTATATCCTGCTACTTTGCCAAATTCATTTACTAGTTCTAGAAGTTTTCTGGTGGAGTTTTTGGCTCTTCTAGGTATAGAATCATATCATCAGCAAATAGCTCCAAAAAATACAAATGCCAAATATTTTCTCTGATATAAGGTGACTGACTCATAGTGTGGGGTAGGGAGCTGGGGGAGCATGGGAGGGAAAGACAAACTCTAGATAGGGCAGAGGGGGTGGGAGGGGAAGGGAGCGGGCAGAGGGTTAGCAAGGATGGTGGAATGTGTTGACTCCCTTGGCTGCTAAATTAATGAACTCATAATTACCATCATTTTTATGGGAGATAAATTTCCCTATTTTATTCTTTTAATTGACAAAATTTATACATACTTATATACAATTGACATTTTACATATATGGGGGATGGCTAATTAACATATCTATTTCCTCACAAACTTATTTTTGTGGTGAGAACACTGAAACTTTACTCTCAGTAATTTTCAACATATTGTTATAGATTAAAATCACTTGGTTGTGCAATTGATATCTTAATTTACTCTTTCTAGCTAAAACTTTGAGTCCTTTGGCCAACATCTCTCCAACCACACAAATTTTCTATTTCCAAAGCTACTTTTAGCTGGGTTTTTGTTACTGGCAGCTAATGCCACTCTAAAAAGTCAAATGCCAAGCAATCATAGCCATTATTGTAGCCTCAGCAGTGAGCAAAGTGCCTGGCCCCTAAAGAGCACACGGAAGATTGGAACTGTGGAATTGTTTGTTGAATAAGCTACTTTATACCGTAGAATTTATTAAATACCTTTAAAGCATAGCCAGTATCTCAAAATCTGGCATTCTCTCTGAATTGTAAACATACCTCATATTCTCACTTAACCTCTTCCCAACTCAATTCCTTTCCTAATAAGAGCACTCACTTCTTCAGAACATCAAAGTTATATTAACATTGCTTTAAAAAAAATCAATCTGATTCAGCTAAAACAATATTGAAAGTCCTTTAACTTATTCAGAGCAATCAGGATTTTTTTAAGTTGAAAGAAGACTACCTATGGTCTGCTAAAATTACTTAAACCAGAAATTAGGACAGTTATAACTAGTAAGTGATTGAAATCATTCAGGCATCATGGGGCAAGATGATTATGAGTTGTGAGGCCCACGTGTGGATTTCTATTATAAAATTTGGGGGGAAGCCTTTACATTCAACTTTTGTAAACTATTCCTAAATTCCAAAGATTTCTTTTCTTCAGTATGAATCTACACCTTAAAAAAAAAGATTGTTAAAATTTTTAAATGATAAATCTTTCTATGAGGAATCTGGTGAAAGCTAAGTTCTCTCTCCTCTCTTCAGAAAAATATACAATTACTGCTTATAATGTCAGAGGGTTCCATAACCATTACTCAGGCAGAATACAGAAGTGCCAAGTGCCCTCCAGTATCTGGTTCTTTCCTCTTCTGGGCATGTGGAAGACTGCACTTCTCAGCCCCTACACACACACACACACACACACACACACACACACACAGGGCAGAGCTAGGACTAATCCTGGCCAGTAGGCTCTAGGAAAAAGTCACTTTTGTGCCAAAGCATAGGTGGGCCCACCTGAGACGCTGTGGCTGGTCCTCTCCCTGCTGCAGAGCATGAGGAAGACTTACCGGGAACAATGGAACTGCAAGACTGAAGCAGCCTGGGTCGCCACATGTCCACATGGGGAGCATCTGCCCTGGAATACGATTCCTATCTGCAGCCCACTTTGCACAAACACAGAATCCTCCTTTTTTGTGGTAAACCACTGAGCTCTTCAGAGTAGTTTGTTAACATGGCTTCATTTAGCCTGAACTCCCTCCAAAAGCTCCTGAATTCTTCGAGATGGTTCCCAGGGCCTCAGCAAGGGGAACTCCAATGGAAGAACCGGACAGTTTATGACAACTTAGACAGGATGTGGGTCTGCCTGTAACTTTTTTAAGAGTCAGAGACCCTTAAAATCCTTGTTTGGGGCATTCATTTCTAGTGGCAGCAAGTTTCATGAGACAAATAGAATATAAGCATTAAAATATATTCTCTCTGAACTCCGTGCTAGTGTCAAAATAAAGCATAACAATGTGAATCTGGTCTGCTAAACTTACTTAAATCATAGTAGATTATATATTTTCATAAATACCAAGAAAGGACATAGAGAACTCGGATTCAGCAATTGACAAGAATATAATGACAAAGGGAAAACATTGATTTGGAAAAGACAAATCAATACTTAATTATAACCAAATTTTCAAAGAAAAAGGACAACAGAATTTGAGCCTGAATTTCAGATTTCCCCCATTTAACACAGTTCACCCACCTTCATACATTTTCTATAACACAAGTGACAAGAATAAAGTATTTCATCAGAAGCTAATGCTCACTTCATTGGGAAATAATAACGTAGCTCTAGATCCCTCGGGTTGAAAGATCTTTTTTTTTTATTCTTCTTCTTCTTCTTCTTATTCCCTTTTTCCCCCTCTGAGAATCTCCTTCTCTATCTGCTGCCTTGGTTCAATAAAAGAGAATTCTTGATTGCTCAAACAAAAACGATACTTCTTTTAGATTCTGCTCACAGTTCTTGGTAGCTGATGATGTTGCCAGTCTTAACTTTCCACTGCACACTGAACTCACCACTTCCAAGAAAAAAAAAAAAAAGGTGGCTAGGTTGCTCTAAGCCAGCTGTGCTTTAATTTTGTCTTAATTGCTAGCTTGAGAAGCTTATCAAGAGTTTGTTGGGTGGTTAAACCATAGCAAAGATCAGAGCAAATGCAGGAACCACAGCTGTATAAAGTTATTGTTTGAAGTTGTGGGAGAAATCAGTTATCAGCTGTCTCATTCCCAGTGAGGGATCTTTGCTTTATTCTAGCTCTCTTTTACTTGTGGTTATGGATTCCACATAACTGTGACTATGTAGGTAAGTGCTTTCTATCATTATTAGAATTTGGGGATATAGACACACGCACACACACACACACACAAAAAAAAACCCTCACCTATGTGTATTTCATCTTTCTTTGATAAGGCAATGTAAGGACAATTCTAGTCATTCTTGATCCATTTTTTCCTTCTGAAAAAAAAAAGTGGTATGTCATTTGTATTTAAAGAATGAAGATACTGAAGTCACAAGTTTTTGTTGGTTTCTAATTCTTTCTAAGCTTTCCCTGATTGGGGCTTTTTTAAAACATTAATCCACAGTCCCAGAGTTCACTTTCTTTAAATTCTTTTACTCTGTCCTTCTTGTATTTTTCACTCGAAGATAAGAGTGAATGTTCTGGCCAGGTGTGGTGATGCATACCTATAATTCCAGTGACAGAGGCAAGAAGATCACAAATTCAAACCCAGCCTCAGCAACTTAGTGAGGCCCTAGTCAACTTATGAGACCCAATCTCAAAAGAAAAAATTAAAGGACTTAAGATGTGGCTTATTGGTTAAGCACTTCTGAATTCAATCCCGTGTACTCCCCACCACCACCAAAAAGTCTATAGTATAATTTAGAAAAAATAAATGTTTTTCATGACAAATATTCTTTTAGAAATTATTTATAGTGCCTTATAAGTGATGGCTGTCCTTAATAACAATCCCTAGATATATATTTCACTTTTCATAGGTGATGCTTGATTCCTGGGATTGAGCACAGTGTGCTCAACATGGGAAATATTGGGCGAGAATCTAATGAAAAGAAATACAAGTATATCTAATGCTAGAGACCAGTGTCTTGACCTTCCAGAAAAAAATCTTCGCATCACTATGAAAGTTCTTGAACATATTTACTTTCTGAAACTTCTGAACTACTGTGGCAATGCAATAAATATTAAAAACACTAAACAATATTCAATCTCCCCAAATCCCTTAAAACCAGTGTATTCAGGATTTTATTGTTTGTTTGTTTACCTCCCTTCATTTTTTCCTAACCTTCAATCAAAGATTCTGAGAAAATAAATGTTCTTTCATCATGCCTGTTAAGGTTAAACAAGACTGGACTTTGTTAAACCTATAGGGAAAATTAAAGTTATTTATTTTCAGTGTTATCCCTTTAAGAAATTGCATTTATTGACCTTCAACATGGAATTAGACACCTAAGAAGAGGAATACACCCATTAATTTTAGCCTTAGAGAAATGAATCTGATTTTTCTGCCTAAGAAAATACATTTCATTGTATCTGCAGTTTAAACAGAGTATGTTTTGTGTTCATACTGAAGGAAGTTTAGTCCAACATTTTCAAAGATGTTCTAGTCTTGTTTATTAGATGCTATGCTACTGGGAAGTAATGCATAATTTTCAAGTCTCATATACTTTAAATCCACATATTAAAATTAAAACGGAAAAAAATAATGAAATGAAGATTCAAAATCAATAGTTAACAAGAGAATTAGCTATGAAAATCAGGAGAACCGGGTCAAAATACCCATCATAAAATGTTGAGGTTACTATTTACCCCATTCAGATCTATTAGGCCCAGATTTCTATCATCACCCACTAACAGGATTATGAAAACAGGGAAATAAACCATACAAGCACCTCTAAGCAATAATTCCCTTTTATCACAATACAAAAAGAGCAGTTGTGTTGCAATCAATGTGAGCAAAATAAATAATTTTTTTTCAAAAAAATTAATAGGCAGAGATGATCAGAATGATGTTATGATTGGGTCATAGAAATACTCCCTAAAAAATATAGATATTCAAATACCTACATTCACTACTTCTAATCTGAATGAATTCACTTGTTCCCTCACCTTCATCCAGGGCTTTATCTTGTAATTTTGTTTGAAATTTTATGTGATGGAAATATGAATACAGTATATTCCTTAGTAATTTGATTGGCAGGAAATAGAGAGCAAAACATTACAAGCACTACTTTTTAATAATTTATAATTACTTACATGAATCTACTAAGTTTAGGCACACAATTATATGACTAATTATGTTGAAAATCCAAGTGGATGCTTAAATAGATGACCATGCCCTGAGGCCCTTCCAGTTGTTTCTACTGTCTCATTTAACCATGCAAATGTTATTAAGCATTCCTGGCTAAAAATTTTCAAGCATGTGCAAGTGTAATTGCATAGATAATTATGCATAATACTGTCACTTCCTTTATCTAACACAGAAATTTTCTTTTTTGAAAAAATATCAGCTTTCTACAGGGTAGCTTTCTCAATACAAATATGATTTATGAATGATAAGAGAGTTAAACAATCTATTGCTCTTCAGGATTTCTTCTGAACTTTTTGCACATCACTTTGAAAATAAAGATCAAGTCATATGCTAAAATTAAAGCAAATTTAAAATATCTACAAATGAAAGAATCCGTGTTCACAAATAGATCCCATTGAAAGTATATTCAATAATCACAATTATGACACAATCCTACTTAGCTGAACCTAGGTCTATATAAAAACTTATATAAACAATAACAAGGACATAAAGGAACTGCCTACAAATAAAAATGAAGGCATCAATTGTTCAGGTTTGCATTTACCAAAGACAGGATTATATAAACAGCAAAAATTGTCTGGAAAAATATTTTAGTAGCACCTACATGTTAGCAGGTTATTTTTCATGAAAATTATTAAGGAATCTGAAAGTACAGAATCTTGCCTGATGCTGTCCCTTTCAGGTTGGATTCCGCACAGTTCAGTGTCACTAGTTACCAGTGCAAAGTTTAGTATGCATGCAGCTGATTGGTGGAACCTGGCTCACATGACCCCACAACTACAAGGAAAGGTGGAAAATGAGGACCTTTTTCAGCACCTACAGTGAGACCAAATCTCTACCTCACACCTAATTTTTTTGTTCTTTTTTTTTTTTTAATTTTTTGGTTCTGGAGATTGGACCCAGAGGAGCTTTATCACTGAACTATATCCCCAGGCCTTTTTGTTTTTAGTTTTGTGATAGAGTCTCACTGAGTTTCTGAGGGTCTCACTAAATTGCCAGGATTGGTCTTAAATTTGCAATTATCCTGCCTCATCCTCTGGAGTCACTGGGTATTACAGGAATGCACCAGCACATCCAGCTAAGGAATTTCTCTCTTTTTTCTTTTTTTCAATCTTTTTGTTTGTTTGTTTGTTACCAGGGATTGAACCATTGAATCCAGGGATGCTTAACCCCTGAGCCACATCCCCCAGTCCCTTTTTATATTTTATTCAGAAACAGGGTCTCACTGAATTGCTTCAGGCCTCCCTAAATTGCTGAGACTGGCTTTGAACTTGGAATTCTCCTGCCTCAGCCTCCTGAGCCCCTGGATTACAGGATTAGCAATTTCTTAAAGATGGAAATGGAGGTTTAGTTGCTGCAGACAGCCTCTCAAAATAATGCTAAGTATAATGAAGAAAAAACAAAGAAAGCAGGCTAAGAGTATGGGAAGAGAGACTGGGCTTTCTGATGTCTATTTTTAAACAGAAGTTTACAAGAAACCTCTCAAAAGAGGCATGGAGTGAAAAGAAACCTGACTGAAATAGGAGTAAGTCCTGGACTATCTACAGTGGAGAGAAAGATGCCCAGGGAATCTTATTCAACATGGCGGAGCAGGTTCATTGTTCTGGAAGGGGAGGTGTAAAGACCAATGTTTGAGGGGCAGCCAGTCAATTTAGAGCTTGTAAACCATGGTAATTACATTGGATTTTATTCCAGTTGTGATGAGAAATTATCACTGAGGTCTGAGGACCCTGACTTTTCAAAAAGATCACTTTGGCAGCCATGTGAAGAATGGGTTGGAAAGCAGTGGCCTCTTTTATAAAAACCTACAATAAAAAATATATTTTTGCCTTGTGACAAAATTGAATCAAGAGTTTGACAAAGATAATACTTACCCACTATATAAGCAGTCTGGTATTTTTCTATTATATTCTACCCCAAGCGAGCCTATTTTTTATTTTTTTAGTGGTTTTAAAGAAATTGTAAGTGGGAGAATTTTTTTAAAAAACCAATGGAGTACTTTATTTTCTGAAAATTATTCCATTGCAACCAAATACATTTGGGATGGATATATATATATATATATATATATATATATATATATACATATATATATATACACACATACACATACACACACACACATATGTATGTGTGTGTGCTTTAATTTATATATTTTAAAATTTTTCCCACATTTTTATTGATATATTATAGTAGTACATATTGATGGGATTTGTTGTTACATATATATATATATATATATGCACACAGTATAAAAATATAATTTTTATATATAAATATACATATATATATATGTGTATATATATATATACACAGTATAAAAATATAATTTGACCAATAGCCAATATCACTCCTCAGCACTCCCCCTCCCTCCCCCCCCCCCCCCCCCGCCTTGGTCCCTTTCCTATAGTAATCTCCCTTTGATTTCTTTTATGTAAGTGGGTGATTCTTATGAGGAATGAGGAAAGATGACATTGAACTTAGAGATATTCACTGGTGACTGGAGATAATCCGTTGCATTTCCTATGATCTACAAATATTTCAAAGTGCCCTGTGGAAAATTAAACCTCACAATAAGCCTGAGGCAGTTTTAGTTTTTCAAGATGCAATTCAAGATCACTTGCACAAAATTTTACGGGGGGAGTATTACAAATGTATATTTTAGGGCCCCTCAGATTTAATGAATTGGAATCTCTAGTGACAAGCCTTGTGAATCTGCTTTTTAGTGACTAACCAGGTGATTCTTAAGTGTTTTAAGTTTTTCAGTACTTTAGGTGATAGTGCAAGGTCAGCTTTTCCTCATGAAAATATGCTATTTCATCAATATATGTAAACTCATTTAGTGGGTCTTAAGGGATCAATTCCTTCTCTCCAAACACATCACATTGTATATATTAAATAAGTACAGCCCTTAACGTTGCATAACACCTCTATGAAGTGGTTTTTATCAATAACATTTCTTAGCAACACTGGTACTACTGTATATTATTATAAATCCACAAGCAGAAAACCAGAAAGCACTTCAAATGGGTGCTTTCATTCGTTGCTTTTATTCCTTTTGCTTCCTTTAGGTATGTTCGGAACAAGTCAAAGTTCCTTGAACTCTTTTCCTCCACCAATACTGGTCACTTCATAGTTTATCTAAATAATTGACTTCATTCGGTAGCTTTCCTTTCCCCTCCCAGTGCTTATAAAATCCTACTTGCCATGCAAGCCTACCTGCCCGTGTTAGATTGTAGCTAAATACCGTGCGTGGGCAGTGCACTGTCCTAGGTGGTCTATAGCAGGAGCATCTTTCCCGAGCTTTGCACACCATTGATTCTTACTGAACCTTATGCTGCACGGTAGCACAAGTGAAAATTTCTCACCGTGTGATTCTATTTAGATGCATTCTGGACGCAACAGGTTAGATGGTTACTCTAAACAAAGCATTTTCAAACTATCATTAACCTGTGAGGGAAATTTTTCTCTACTTAGTTTTAAAACCAAATCCAGGAAACCCAAGACAGAAAGTATATTATGGCTCTTGTACCTGCAAAAACAGTCTCCACGTCTGGCACATTTGACATTTGTGGAGAATGAATGGGTTTAATACTTGATGTCATAAAGTTATTTTGTAAAATGTTTTCCAATTTCACGTTCACTTTGACTGCAGATGAAATAATATCCCCACATTAGTGAGATCGCTGTGGCAAAGCTTGTCCTCATCCCTTGGCCAAAGCAAAATATTCTGACTCATATGATGAGACATCAGAGGAATGAATCATCTCTCTTCAACTCAGCTTCAGAAACAAGGAGGGGACAGAATTCTTGTGTGTTGGTGGGGAAACATGGGGTTAAAGTGGACAGTGTTTCGGGAAGAGCTCAGTGGACTTGTGCTGGGGCGAAAGCCCGCACAGTCCCAGCTAATGACTGGTAGGTACCAAATCCTCAGGTCTCTCAGGTGGGTTCAGTCGATCGGCTTCAGCAGCATGATGAAAAGGTTGAGATAAAATAAACTGACAGTTGCTACTCATCGTAGGCAGCAAGCTGTACCCAGGCAGCTGAGACCCTGGGAGCCCCCTTGCTTAAACAAAGGATTTCGCTGCAGTGAGCAATGAACTCAGGAAAAAAAAAAAAGTGGGGGCAGATTGGCAGCTGGTGACCGACAGGAGGAGGGAAAGGAAGGAAATGCAGTGATCGTGGGCTAATTAGAAACCATTCCCACCTACTTAATACCAACCCATTAAGCAGAAAACACTTTTCATCTCCACATGGCACTGTACCCCAATCAATACCCACCCACTGGCTGCCTGGGTGCCCACAAATGAATACACTGCAAGTTTAAGAATGCAGTAATTGATTTGGGACAGCAAATCGGCAGCTTTCACAGCCTATTTTCTGAAGATACTAATGCAGTGTTTGTGATGCTTAGATAAAGTAATCATATCTGTAAACTGACAGCTGTCAAAAATCGACAAACATAGGGGAATGCCTAAGCATGCTAGACTTTACTTAAGCCATAATAGCAAACAATTGTGTAAGTCAATTTCCCCCACTTTGGGGGCAGTGACTCCGATATTTGACTTAAATGTCTTAATTATCAGTACCACTATTTCCACCCTCTGCGTACCACACACACACACACACACACACACACACACATACAATTTTTAAGACGACACACATGAAAAGTCTAGTAGGTGAATTTTACAATTATCTTATATTGCTTTCTTAGAGTGTGTTTGCGCAGAATTTTTTATTAGTCACATTTTAAGTTTATGGAAGTTCATCATAACAACCCATTGGAACTTTATCCTACTACTAGATACTGAAAATTTGTCCCAATACAATGAGAATTTGTTCATGTATCATCACCTCCATATTATTCTGAACAATCTCCCATCCTCACTGGGTAAGTTTGGTGATTCTCAGAAACAGATTCTATCCTAAATAATACTTATATGAAAACAATGTATATATTTAAATGATATTTTGATTCTGTAACTTTTAGAACAGCTAGATTTTTTTTCCCTAAGCTTGAATTCTCAGGTTCCAAATTTTATACAGATTTTCTAACAGATCATTGGTCACTTCTTTACATCTTTATGCACTATTTCTGGGACACTGATCACAATATTAATCAAATGCAGACAGATGCTGACATAAGGAGTAGAAAAGAAAGCAAGTTGTTCTAATCTATTGAAGAAAAACTAGGAAATAGTTGAAGAACCAATAGGATCTCAGCAACTGAGATATAAAGTCATTGTATAGAAGGTTGCTATGGAGACTGCCTTGGAATTTCAGAGTAGGACCTTCAGTGAGAATTTTTTTTTTGGAAATGATGCTGTTCAAAAGAGCAGAGCATTGTGCTGTAATTTCATCCATGTGCATGAAACAAGAAAGGTGAAATCCAAATGATCTCTTAATGAACATGAGTAGAATGAATTACATTTTATAAGCCAATTCAATTCTGTTACCTTCAAGCACATATTTTGAAGACAGGCCTGGTTATTGGCCAGAATAATGCCTAACAGTGACAGAGGTTCATAGAAAGACACTAACCATTCATGCATCACAAGTAAGAGGGGACCTGTAAGGATGGCATATGGAAGGGAGAGGAAAAAAGAGAGCCTTCTTGCTTTAAGATTATGGCTTCATTTTAAAAAATCAATCCCATTCATCACTTTTTTTTTCAGCAAGAATTTAAACTACCCATATCAAATATTTTAATTCATTGAAAAAATTCTTCTGGAGTTGTTACAGTGGTACATGCCTATAATCCCAGCGACTAGGGAGGCTGAGGCAGGAGAATCACAACTTTGAGGCCAGCCTCAGCAATGTGGTGAGACCCTATCTTAAAATTAAAATTTTTTAAAGTACTGGGGATGTAGCTCAGAGGTAGAGTGCCCTGGCTTAAATCCCTAATATCACACACACACACACACACACACACACACACACACAAAAATTATTCTAGTAACCCAAACCAATTAAATTCACTGTTCAACTGGGAGTATGTATGTATGTATAGCTGTGTGTGAGATACCTTGGTAGGTACATACAAACATGTGTATATACATATATATTATTTAATAACTGTACAAATAAAAAGAACACAGTTGTCCATAATCCCAGGCTGGGGCAGGAGGATCGAAAGTTCAAAGCCAGCCTTAGCAACAGCAAGGTGCTAAGCAATTCAGTGAGATCCTGTCTCTAAATAAAATACAAAAAAGGGCTGGGAATGTGGCTCAGTGGTTGAGTGCCTCTGAGATCAATCCCTGGCACTCACCCCAAAAAAAGAACATGGTTTTCTCAGTACTACTAATTTAGTGCCCTTGAGTTAAACGCTTAAGCTCCTTTATTGCAGACTAACCACTAGTAAAATTCAAATGATAACCCAGCAATTAATATCCTTTTAAGATGAATTAACAGAAATGTTCACAGAAATGACAAACCTTTTATTGTTAGACAACAAGTTTGGTTTTGAAACTAGACAGCCCAGGAGACACATCAAATCACTGAAAAGGATTTACAGAATTACAACAAAAGTTTAATCACTCGGAAAATGAAACATGAGTAAAAGTTGAAATTATTTAGGCTGTGGGAAAAGAAGGTTCTCTAACGACCCAATCACTGTGTCCAAGTAGGTGTCATTAAGGAAAGGAGATTTTTAACAGCTGTCCTCTGTCACCTCAGAGAATGGAGCCAAAGAAAACAGACCGCAATTACAGCACAAGAGAGTCATTCTGAGTTCTCTGGTTGATTAGAATGTAGAAATACCCTCCTTCTCCACCAGTCAAACTCTGGTGACTTCAACAAGCTAGACATTGTTTTGTTGCTGCTGTTTAGGAAACTGTAAATTATATATTTACCCCTCAACGAGTATATTTAAAAATAAGGCAGCAGATTACAAACTGACACACTGACCACATCAATAAACAGCAGCTGGAAATGAGAAGAAGGCCCAAACACACACAACCTCATGCGCCATACCAGTCCTACGAGCAAGCAGTAGTCTGGGGCCACTCAAAATGGGAACCAAGGAGCCAAGCAAACCCAGCAGCCTCCTACCGTATCACATCATCAGTTTTCCTACTGATGACCCTCAGCCACCTAGGAAAGTTGGAATTGCATTAATTTAGTCTGTTAAGGAGTACCGAGAAATTTTCATTTATAGAACTATAGTGATGCAGAAGACTTCAATTGTGCAGCTAAAGAAACTTAAGCTCACAGAAAACAAGATGTATGGACCATCTATGGACCATCTATGGACTAAGGTCCCTTCAGGCTGTTATAACTATCAACAGGCAGTTAATAAAGAACAAAGGTTTTTGTTTGTTTGTTTTGTTTTTTTATCCTCACAGCTCTGATGCTTGCTAAGACAAGGCAGATTCTGTATATGGTGAGGGCCCACTTTCTGGCTTACACAGGATGCCTTCTTGCTGTATTTTTACCCAGTAAAAGGTGTGAATAGCTCTCTGGGGTCTTTTTCTTAAAGGCACTAATTCCATTCATGAGGGTAGAACCCAGGTGACCTGATTACCTCCCAGAAGCCCCCCTTCTGAATACCACTGCCTTGCCAGTTAGGATGCCACCATTTGAACATTCAGATTACAGCACCTGCTCAAGGCCACACAGAAGAAGTGGCAGAGTCGGGACTTGAATGCTTATAGTCAAAGAGCACATCTGCCATCTCTTTCCATTTCATTGTCCTGCCTCCAGCAATTTTACCATTTTTAAATTTTTAGTTTGTGTCTTAGTGTAGTAAATCTAATTTACCTAAGAAGTTTACCATCTACCTTTTTTGAATAACATTGGAAAAATAAAGAAATATTATATATACTATATCATATATTATAAATATAGTGTCTCCTTATTATAAAGTACACGACCTATGTTTGCTGTATATAGTGTACTTATATAAAGTAGTGTGTGTCCATATATATGTATTTTGTATACTTGAGATTTAGTTCTTTTGTCAATTGAGAAAACTTACACAAGCTACTAAATTATTTGTTGAATCTACTTTCCACGGGTCTTTAGCAAGGTTAGACATAGAAATGAATCTCAGGTCAACCAGTCATAAGTACCATTTGAAAGTTAGAGCCCTAAGTTAATTGCTCTCTTAAATTTTCATTACTCCATGGATCCCATCTTTCTTTTTATCTTGAAAGAAAAATTAAGATAATATTTGTTGTTTGTGAGGCTATCTTCTACAATAAATGATACTGTTTTGTTGAGAGCCACAGCCGAAGGGGCCCCAGCAAACTTTCAGACTGCCAGCTGATGATTGGCTCACAGCGGCCCCAGCAACTTCTAGCTGATTGGCTCCTCTGCGGTGATGCTCATTGGGCTGTTTCCCTGCCCTTTCAGACCACGATGATGCTCATTGGGGGACTTTTTTGGCTCTGCCCACGCAACCCAGCCAATCGGCCTCAAGAGCAGGAGGAGGGGGGAGGTGGAGAGGCTTGTGGGAAGCTGGTGGTGGCAGTTGGGCTCTGAGGGTTTTTCCTGAGGAGCTGTTTTGTTTGGCTTGTGTGGTTCTAAAAATAAAGTTCATTTCTTTTGACAAGTGGCTCCTGAATTGTGCCCAGCCAGACTGCGGCACTGTTTAGTAAGAATTTTGAAGACAGATATCAGAGGTGTTCCAATGATATTAAAAATAAGAGGCTGACTCTTCCCACCATAGAAACCATAGTGTTCACCTGAGCTTTCAATCCTTCCTCTATTGAGAAATATGAAGAATATGATGAACTGTTGAAACCATTAATTCTTCTACCAATGCCCATTTCATGTGGCTCCCTAGCCTAGGAGTACATCTTAGTGAGATTGTGTTAAGGCATAGAAGATGCTTTAGGTTTATTTTTTACAGTAAGACAGTTTCCTCTGCTGCATCAAGAAGTGCTCACCTGCTTCCTTCATCCCCACACTGCTCCATTTCCTTTCTTCTTCTACTTAAAAGAAATAATTTTCATTGGCTGTGAGAGAGGAGCTAAGTTGATTCATGTAGAGGCCAGGTGAGCAAGAGAGAAAGTAAAAAGGAGGTTTGTGTATAGTGTTGAGAAGGTGTGGAGAGTGCAACGGAATTTGATAATGAAGAAAATGATGTTATGAGGTTGTGGGCATGCTAATTAGCTTGATTAGCCATTCCATAGTGTATGTGTATATACATATCAGAACATCACATTTACATCATAAATACATATAATTTTATTTGTCAATTTAAATAAATAATAAAATGGGAGATTATGATATGGTGTGTTGGATTACGATGACATTAGAAAAATGCAAGTTAAGAACGTGAATTTTCCGGCTAGGGAGGCTGAGGCAGGAGGATCATGAGTTCAAAGCCAGCCTCAGCAAATGTGAGGCACTAGGCAACTCAGTGAGACCCTGTCTAATAAAAATACAAAATAGGGCTGGGGGTGTGGCTCAGTGGTCTAGTGACCCTGAGTTCAATCCCCAGTACCACAAAAAAAAAAAAAAAAAGAATGTGAGTTATCCTTCAAGTGCTCATTGAACTGTTTCCTCACCTATGCAAGAACTTAAACTGAACTACCACATGGGTTTCTATATGTATAAGATGATTCAGGTTATCTGTTTATTCTCTGATGTTAAATTATTTACCTCCAATGATAAGAAATTCGGTCAATTTAAATAAAACATGTTCCCTTGCCTCCAGACTCTGCTTCCTGGATTCTGTTCTAAGTGATCATCCAGAACACAATGAGAACCATAGAATAAATTGATTGAATTTCTCATTTTCTACTCTTGTAGATATTTTCCTGTAGATGTTACAGGATATTTTCTAAAACAACAAAACGTCATAATTAATAGGCAGCACTTTATATCATTGACTAGTAGATGACACTGACACAAGAAAAACATTTCGTTATTGTCATTTATTTCTCACTAACAAAAAACAGTGAGCTAGTTGTTGCTCGAAACGTGGCATTCCCAGATTAACTTCTCTATACGCTTCTCCAGCAGTAATGTCAGAAAAATAGTCACATAATAAATATTTTATATCACAAGTAACTTTATAAGAGTGTAATTAAACACTCATTTTATTTTGATATTTAACTTATTTTTCCCTTCTCTGGATACTTAATAAATTTCCAACAATCCATTTATTTTAAACAATATTTTCCATGTGAATGATCTGGACACACATTTAATTTCTATAAAATAGCAAACTAAATGACTTATTTTGAAAGTGATTCTGTTCTGCACAAAGGTGTCAAGAAAGAGTCCAGTAGGAGAAAAGATTGATTAAGAAAACAGAATTTTAAAAGGTGATAAAAAGATAAGAAGTTTCAGTGTCTTCCGTATATATTAAATTATACTATGCATTCTTCATAGAACTGGAAAAAACAGTCCTAAAACAGACCCAGAATAGCAAAGAAAATACTGAGCAAGAGGAGCAATGCCGCGAATCGGATACAAAGGCACATCAAAAAAATTGTGCACCATGATCAAGTAGGATTCATCCCTGGGATGCAAGGATGGCTCAATATACGGAAATCAGTAAATGTTATTCACCACATCAGTAGACTTAAAGATAAGAACCATATGATCATCTCAATAGATGCAGAAAAAGCATTCGACAAAGTACAGCATCCCTTTATGTTCAAAACATTAGAAAAACTAGGAATAACAGGAACTTACCTCGACATAGTAACAGCTATCTATGCTAAGCCTCAGGCTAGCATCATTCTCAATGGAGAAAAATTGAAGGCATTCCCCCTAAAATCTGGAACAAGACAGGGATGCCCTCTATCACCACTTCTATTCAATATAGTTCTCGAAACACTGGCCAGAGCAATTAGACAGACGAAAGAAATTAAAGGCATAAAAATAGGAAAGGAAGAACTTAAATTATCACTATTTGCAGATGACATGATTCTATACCTAGAAGACCCAAAAGGGTCTACAAAAAAACTACTAGAACTAATAAATGAATTCAGCAAAGTGGCAGGATATAAAATCAACACGCATAAATCAAAGGCATTTCTGTATATCAGCGACAAAACTTCTGAAACGGAAATGAGGAAAAACACTCCATTCACAATATCCTCAAAAAAAATAAAATACTTGGGAATCAACCTAACAAAAGAGGTGAAGGACTTATACAATGAAAACTACAAAACCCTAAAAAAGAGAAGTAGAAGAAGATCTTAGAAGATGGAAAAATATACCCTGTTCATGGATAGGCAGAACTAACATCATCAAAATGGCGATATTACCAAAAGTTCTCTATAGGTTTAATGCAATGCCAATCAAAATCCCAATGGCATTTCTTGTAGAAATAGATAAAGCAATCATGAAATTCATATGGAAAAACAAAAGACCAAGAATAGCAAAAGCAATTCTAAGCAGGAAGTGTGAATCAGGTGGTATAGTGATACCGGATTTAAAACTATATTACAGAGCAATAGTAACAAAAACAGCATGGTACTGGTACCAAAACAGGCGGGTGGACCAATGGTACAGAATAGAGGACACAGAGACTAATCCACAAAGCTACAGCCATCTTATATTTGATAAAGGAGCTAAAAGCATGCAATGGAGGAAGGATAGCATCTTCAACAAATGGTGTTGGGAAAACTGGAAATCTATATGCAACAAAATGAAACTGAATCCCCTCCTCTCGCCATGCACAAAAGTTAACTCAAAGTGGATCAAGGAGCTAGATATCAAATCAGAGACTCTACGTCTGATAGAAGAAAAAGTTGGCTCCGATCTACATATTGTGGGGTCGGGCTCCAAATTCCTCAATAGGACACCCATAGCACAAAAGTTAATAACAAGAATCAACAAATGGGACCTACTTAAACTGAAAAGTTTTTTCTCAGCAAGAGAAACAATAAGAGAGGTAAATAGGGAGCCTACATCATGGGAACAAATTTTTACTCCTCACACTTCAGATAGAGCCCTAATATCCAGAGTATACAAAGAACTCAAAAAAATTAAACAATAAGAAAACAAATAACCCAATCAACAAATGGGCCAAGGACCTGAACAGACACTTCTCAGAGGAGGACATACAATCAGTCAACAAGTACATGAAAAAATGCTCACCATCACTAGCAGTCAGAGAAATGCAAATCAAAACCACCCTAAGATACCATCTCACTCCAGTAAGATTGGCAGCCATTATGAAGTCAAACAACAACAAGTGCTGGCAAGGATGTGGGGAAAAGGGTACTCTTGTACATTGCTGGTGGGACTGCAAACTGGTGCGGCCAATTTGGAAAGCAGTATGGAGATTCCTGGGAAAGCTGGGAATGGAACCACCATTTGACCCAGCTATTGCCCTTCTCGGACTATTCCCTGAAGACCTTAAAAGAGCGTACTACAGAGATACTGCTAAATCGATGTTCATAGCAGCACAATTCATAATCGCTAGACTGTGGAACCAACCCAGATGCCTTTCAATAGATGAATGGATTAAAAAAAGTGGCATTTATACACAATGGAGTATTATACAGCACTAAAAAAGACAAATTCATGGAATCTGCAGGGAAATGGATGGCACTAGAGCAGATTATGCTTAGTGAAGCTAGCCAATCCCTAAAAAACAAATACCAAATGTCTTCTTTGATATAATGAGAGCAACTAAGAACAAAGCAGGGAGGAAGAGCAGGAAGAAAAGATTAACATTAAACAGATACATGAGGTGGGAGGGAAAGGGAGAGAAAAGGGAAATTGCATGGTAATGGAGGGAGATCCTCATTGTTATACAAAATTACATATAAGAGGTTGTGAGGGGAATGGGAAAATAAACAAGGAGAGAAATGAATTACAGTAGATGGGGTAGAGAGAGAAGATGGGAGGGGAGGGGAGGGGAGATAGTAGAGGATAGGAAAGGTAGCAGAATACAACAGTTACTAATAGGGCATTATGTAAAAATGTAGATGTGTAACCGACGTGATTCTGCAATCTGTATTTGGGGTAAAATTGGGAGTTCAAAACCCACCTGAATCAAATGTATGAAATATGATATGTCAAGAGCTTTGTAGTGTTTTGAACAACCAATAAAAAAAAAAAAAGAGGAGCAATGCCGGAGGCATCACAATACCTGATCTCAAATTATACTACAGAGCTATAGTAGCAAAAACAGCATGGTACTGGCAACAAAATAGAAATGAAGATCAATGGAATAGAACTAAAAACACAGAGATAGACCCACCTACTTCACAGCCATCTGATATTTGACAAAGGTGTTAAAAATATATGTTGGAGAAAAGAGAGCATTTTTAACAAATGGTAATGAGAAAACTAGATATCTATTTGTAGCAAAATGAAACTCGATCCTTATCTCCCATCCTGCTAAAAGAGTCAAATCAAAGTTAATCAAAGATTAGGAATTATACCAGAAACTTTGTAACTGCTAGAAGAAAACATAGGGTCAACTCCATTGTATTGGTGCAGGCACTGACTTCCTTAACAATACCCCTGTAGCTCAACAAATAAAACCAAGAATCAATAACCCAGATTCCATTAAATTAAAAAACTTCTGCACAGCAAAAGAAATGATTAAGTATGAAGAGAGAGCCTACAGTATGGGAAAAAATCTTTGCCAGCTGCTTCTCTGACAAGGGATTAATATCCAGAATATACAAAAAACACTAAACAAATAAGCCAATCAAAAAATGGGATAAAGAACTAAGCAGACATTTCTCAAAAGAAAAAACACAAATGGCCAACGAATATATGAAAAAGTGTTTAACATCTCTACAATCAGGGAAATGCAAATGAAAACTACATTGAGATTTCATATCACTAATTACAATGGCAATTATCAAGAATACCAATAATAATAAATGTTACCAAGGATGTGGGGGAAAGGGTGCACTCATACATTTTTGGTGTGATTGGAAATTAGTACAACCACTTTGGAAAGCAATATGAAGATTTCTCAAAAAAAAAAAAAAAAAAAACAGGAATGGAACCACCATATGACCCAGCTATTCCACTCCTTGGTATTTATCCAAAAGAACTAAAATCAGCATCCTTTACTATAGTGATATAGCACATCAATTTTTATAGCAGCACAATTTACAATAACCAAATTATAGAACAAGCCCAGATGCTGATCAATAGATGAATGGGTTAAGAAAATGTGTATAAATACACAATGGAGTTTTATGTATTCATCCATACAGAAGAATGAAAATACGGCATTTGCTGGCAAATGAATGGTAATGGAGAACATCATGCTATGTAAAATAAGCCACTCAGAAAATCAAGGGTCAAATGTTTTCTCTCATATGCGAAAGATATAGCAAAATTAAAGGAAAGAAAGAAGGGAGGATCAGCTATCACGAAGATATCAGGAAGATCAGTAGAGGAGGAGAAGGAGATCAAGAGGGAGAGAGGAAGAATGGGAAAAAGAAGGAAATGGTGAATTAATTTAACAAAATCACACTGTGTGCATATATAAATATATATCTCATGGAGTATTCCACCTTTATGTATATGTAGGAAGCACCAATCCAAAAAGGAGAATAGAGGGAGAGAAGAGTGAATAAGTTCGGTGGGGGGGAGGGGGAGACAGGGACTGAAATTGAGTGAATCAAATTCCATGTTTTTCTCAAAACGAACCCAACTACTATGTAAGGCTCTAATAGGAAAAAAAAAAAAAAAAACTTATGACCATTTTTTTTTAATTAATTAATTTTAATTGACATAATTGTCCCTCTTTATGCATAAAATGTGATCTTTTGTTTTGAAATAATCACAATGTCAAGAATCAACTTGTAGAAGTAAAAAATGAAGAGCTATATAATGGAGAGTTGCACCCTGAGACTCATGAATGAGGATGCTACATCTAAAAAAAATGTTCTAAGAGGCTAAATATCATATTGCATTGCTGGCATTGTTTGGGGACTTTTTGTTTGCTTGCTTACTAGTAGAAATTGACCTTGAGATTACTTGTTGTTGTCATTCTACATTTTTGTTCCCTGAAAACCTAAAATCAAGATTTTATCTTAGCTATCAGAATCTTTGTCTAGCTGAATTTCTTCTAACACTAAATTTTCTCAAGACTCCCTGCATACATACAAAAGACTTGTAAAGAGGTGCTCCCTGTGCACAGCTAGGTGTATTTCATTTTCTCAAGATACCAAAGGGGAAAAACATTTCAGAGTACTACTGCAATAAAATTTCATTTTCTGGTAGTCCTACACCAGAAGTGAGTAACTTGAGATAATGCAGTATTGGAATAACACGTTGGTAGGCTTTGCTTATAATGAAGTTCCGCTGAACCCAAAACGTAGTGAGTTGGTTTTATTTAATGCTTGCTTTTATTGAGTAAATCTTTCATAACATAGTCCTTACATTAACTTTACACAGCGCTGAAGAAACATTATGGTCTACCCATTTGTCATGTGCATTTCAGGATTTTAATCTTAAACTATAAAATTACATGTGTTTTCACCCATCATTTGTTTAGCAATATTGGGGTTGGACCATGTTTTTATTGTGGTTTCAGAATCTCGGTTTCAGAAATCTTAAAAGAACCTTCTGTACAGAATTTTATTCCCTTAATCCAACTTCTTGAGATAAATATAAAAGTTAACTCCTTTCAATATGATGCAATCTAAACATTTATGTGGAATACATATTTTAATTGAGAAAAGGGGTCAAGTCCCTTAATACTGGATTATTCAATCTAGCAATTCTTCTATTCATATATGGTTATAGATTTCATTGTATCATGTTTCTTTGTTACGAACACTATATCAGCAGGTGTGTTTCAGAATATGCACTTATTTAAAGAAAGGGAGGGTGTATTTTAATCCCAAAGCATGTCTGGTACCAGGTTCTTTCCACTAGAAATCATTGCCCAGAAGGAA
Organism: Marmota monax; assembly: GCF_021218885.2. NCBI lineage: Eukaryota > Metazoa > Chordata > Mammalia > Rodentia > Sciuridae > Marmota > Marmota monax. The sequence continues at coordinate 43,793,216 of NW_026693571.1, forward strand.
GATGGCGGCGAGGGGAGTGCATTACCCCCGTGTGCTGCTTCACTGTGTGGGAGTATGACAAGTCAGGACGGCTAAAGGATATCTTGTTAGGAATTTCCAGCAATAGTGGGGTGCGCCGGAACCTGGAGGAAGGATTTCCATCGCACGAGGATCGGCTACGGGGACTCAAACGCGAGAGGTTTGTCGCACGGAGGGTAACACTGCTTATTCAGCAAATCGCCCCGCGGCTAGAGTCTGCAGGGCGCGCTGGGATAGAGACGCAGGGTTACAGCGCTGCAGTTTCTGCCAGCCGCGCAAGCACCGCACTCAGGGCTGAATTCTGGGTTCGAGACGGGGGAAGGAAGCGGTCCATCTCGGTTCTCCACACCGGTCAGACCACAGAGGAGGCCAGCAGCCACCATGTTGGTAAACTGACGTCACCATCCCTGTTTTCGACTGACCGCAGCTCATTCAGCCATAGAACAGGTAATTTCAGGCTGCAGTTCGCCTGCGGCTTGCAGACAGATTGCTAGGGTTCAGCGCCTGGGTGCTTCTTAGAATCTGATCTTATTGGAGCGAACACCGAGCGCGGGGCGGCCGAGTTCCGGCTCCCGGAACCGTCCCGGAACCGCCCTGGCTCAGGGCTGCGGAGCCTGCGGAGGCTGCTTCTTGGACCCTGCTACTATCAGAGCATACACCAAGCACTAAGCAGCCGAATTCCGGCTCCCGGAACTGAGCCCGCGGGGACTGCTTCTTGGAGCTTACACTTATAGGAGCTTACACCGAGCACGGAGCGGCCGAGTTCCGGCTCCCGGAACTTCCCTGGACCAGGGCTAGGAGCCCGCGGAAACTGCGTCTCAGTCCGGGTCCTGCTGAGGGCTGATCAGGACTCACCCGTTGCTTGGGTTGCCCGGCAAGGGAAACGAAATGCTGCCATTCGCATAGGATACCAACATGGCAGAGATCTGATGTCAGCAGAAAGCGGTGGAGGAGAGATCTTCATCAATACCAGCGGTGACATAAGCAGTTGGTCTCCTGGTGGGGGGGTGAGGCTCAGTCACCCGAGTCTCCTCAATTTGTCCTCGAGCCAGAGGGAAGGAGCCGGGCCGCCGCCAGCGCCCAGAGCAGGCCCAGCGGCTCACCAGCGTGGTGACCGCGTGACCCAAATTGGAGAGGGGGCGGAGCGGAGCCGCCACCCACACCCGCCAGGTGGGCAGACCCGCGACCCAGTAGTACATGGGCGTGGTAGGAGGGGCAGGGCACAGCCGCCCTTCACGCTTGCAAGGTAAACAGACCTGTGACAGCCTGGCGGTTCAGGCCCAGTGGCCTGCCAGTGTGGTACACACGTCACCCCAACTGGAGTAGGGGCAGAGCAGATCCTTCTCCCACGCCCGGATCAGGCCCTGCCGGTGTGGTGGTCACGTGACCCCAATTGGAGTGGGGGCGGAGCGGAACCGCCACCCGTGCCCGCAGGGTGAGCAGACCAGTGATCAACCTGCAGATCAGGCCCAGGGGTCCGCAGGCGTGGTAGGAGGGGCAGGGCAGATCCGCCGCCCGCGCCTTCAAGGTAGGCAGACCTACAACAGACCAGCGGATCAGGCCCAGGAGCCTGCCGGCGTGGTACAAACACCACCCTAATTGGAGTAGTGACAGAGCAGAGTCGCCTCCCGTGCCAGGAACAGGCCCAGCGTCCTGCAGGCGGGGTAGTCACGACACCCCAATTGGAGTAGGGGCAGAGCAGAGCCTCCACCCGTGCCCGAAAGGTGGGCAGATCTGCGACCGACCAGCGGGACAGGCCCAGTGGCCTGCCGGTACGACAGACACGTCACCCCATTTGGAGTAGGGGCAGAGTAGAGCTGCCGCCCGCGCCTGCAGGGTAGGCAAACCTGCAACCGACCGGCGGATCAGGCCCGGTGGCCTGCCGGCGTGGTACACTCGTCACCCCAATTGGAGTAGGGGCAGAACAGAGCCGCCGCCAGTTCCCAGAACAGGCCCAGTGACCTGCCAGCGTGGTAGCCACGACACCCCAATTGGAATAAGGAGAGAGCAGAGCCGCCGCCCGCACCTGCAGGAAAGATACACAAGCAGTATGAAAAGACAAGGAAAGAAAGGACCACAAGCAATGCAGGTCAACGCAACTTTAGAAGAGGTAACAGCTGCAGCAGATGGAATGTCAGATAAAGAATTCAGGATATACATGCTTCAGATGATCTGGAGTATCAAGGAAGACATTAAACAGCAAAATCAGACAAGGAAAGATCACTTCGACAACGAATTACGCAAACAAATCCAGGAAGCAAAGGATCAACTATACAGGGAGATAGAGGTTATAAAAAACAAGCAATCAGAAATCCTAGAAATGCAGGAAGCAATAAACCAACTTAAAAACTCAATGGAGAATACTACCAGCAGAGTAGGACACTTAGAAGATAGAACATCAGACAATGAAGACAAAGTATTTCAACTGGAAAAGAACATAGACAGCTCAGCAAGACTGTTAAGAAACCATGAGCAAAACATCCAAGAAATATGGGATAACATTAAGAGACCAAACTTAAGAGTCATTGGGATACAGGAAGGTACAGAGCTCCAAACCAAAGGAATGAGCAGTCTATTCAATGAAATAATACAAGAAAACTTCCCAGACTTGAAGAATGAGACAGAATCCCAAATCCTAGAAGCCTACAGGACGCCGAATGTGCAAAATCATAAGAGATCCACACCTAGACACATTATAATGACGATGCCCAACATACAGAATAAGGAGAGAATTTTAAAAGCTACAAGAGAAAGGAAGCAGATCACATTTAGGGGTAAGCCAATCAAGATAACAGCTGATCTTTCAACACAGACTCTGAAAGCTAGAAGATCCTGGAATAACATATTTCAAACACTGAAAGAAAATGGGTTCCAACCAAGAATTGTGTATCCAGCGAAATTAAGCTTCAGGATGGAGGATGAAATTAAAACCTTCCACGATAAACAAAAGTTTAAAGAATTCGCAGCTAGAAAACCATCTCTTCTAAACATCCTCGCCAAAGCATTACAGGAAGAGGAAATGGAAAATAACAATGAAAACCAACAGTGGGAGGTAGGACAGTAAAGAGGGGGGGGAAATAATCAAAGAGGAAAACAAACAATGTTTAGTAACAGAAATAAACAAATATGGCTGGAAGAACAACCCATATCTCAATAATAACCCTAAATGTTAATGGCTTAAACTCACCAATTAAGAGACACAGGCTAGTAGAATGGATCACAAAACAAGAACCAACAATATGCTGCCTACAGGAGACGCATTTGATAGGAAAAGACATACATAGGCTGAAGGTGAAAGGTTGGGAAAAATCATATCACTCATATGGACTTCGGAAACAAGCAGGCGTGTCCATACTCATATCAAATAAAATAGATTTCAAGCCAAAGTTAATCAAAAGAGATAAAGAGGGACACTACATACTGCTTAAGGGAACCATACACCAACAAGACATAACAATCATAAATATTTATGCCCCAAACAATGGTGCAGCTATGTTCGTCAAACAAACTCTTCTCAAGTTCAAGAGTCTAATAGACCACCACACCATAATCATGGGAGACTTCAACACACCTCTCTCGCCACTGGACAGATCTTCCAAACAAAAGTTGAATAAGGAAACTATAGAACTCAATAACACTATTAATAACCTAGACCTAATTGACATATATAGAGTATACCACCCAACATCAAGCAGTTACACTTTTTTCTCAGCAGCACATGGATCCTTCTCAAAAATAGATCATATATTATGTCACAGGGCAACTCTTAGACAATATAAAGGAGTAGAGATAATACCATGCATCTTATCTGATCATAATGGAATGAAACTGAAAATCAACGATAAAAGAAGGAAGGAAAAAGCATACATCACTTGGAGAATGAACAATAGGTTACTGAATGATCAATGGGTTATAGAAGACATCAAGGAGGAAATTAAAAAATTCTTAGAGATAAATGAAAACACAGACACAACATATCGGAATCTATGGGACACATTGAAAGCAGTTCTAAGAGGAAAATTCATTGCTTGGAGTTCATTCCTTAAAAAAAGAAAAAACCAACAAATAAATGATCTCATACTTCATCTCAAAATCCTTGAAAAAGAAGAGCAAAACAACAGCAAAAGAAGTAGAAGGCAAGAAATAATTAAAATCAGAGCTGAAATTAATGAAATCGAAACAAAAGAAACAATTGAAAAAATTGACAAAACTAAAAGTTGGTTCTTTGAAAAAATAAACAAAATCGACAGACCCTTAGCGATGCTAGCGAAGAGAAGAAGAGAGAGAACTCAAATTACTAGCATACGGGATGAAAAAGGCAATATCACAACAGACACTTCAGAAATACAGAAGATAATCAAAAACTATTTTGAATCCTTATACTCCAATAAATTAGAAGATAGTGAAGGCATAGATAAATTTCTTAAGTCATATGATCTGCCCAGATTGAGTCAGGAGGATATAGAAAACCTAAACAGACCAATATCAATTGAGGAAATAGAAGAAACCATAAAAAGACTACCAACTAAGAAAAGCCCAGGTCCGGATGGGTATACAGCAGAATTTTACAAAACCTTTAAAGAAGAACTAATACCAATACTTTTCAAGCTACTTCAGGAAATAGAAAAGGAGGGAGAACTTCCAAATTCATTCTATGAGGCCAACATCACCCTGATACCTAAACCAGACAAAGACACTTCAAAGAAAGAAAACTACAGACCAATATCTCTAATGAACCTAGATGCAAAAATCCTCAATAAAATTCTGGCGAATCGGATACAAAAACATATCAAAAAAATTGTACACCATGATCAAGTAGGATTCATCCCTGGGATGCAAGGCTGGTTCAATATACGGAAATCAATAAATGTTATTCACCACATCAATAGACTTAAAAATAAGAACCATATGATCATCTCGATAGATGCGGAAAAAGCATTCGACAAAGTACAGCATCCCTTTATGTTCAAAACTCTAGAAAAACTAGGGATAACAGGAACATACCTCAATATTGTAAAAGCAATCTATGCTAAGCCTCAGGCTAGCATCATTCTCAATGGAGAAAAACTGAAGGCATTCCCTCTAAAATCTGGAACAAGACAGGCATGCCCTCTCTCTCCACTTCTCTTCAACATAGTTCTCGAAACACTGGCCAGAGCAATTAGACAGACGAAAGAAATTAAAGGCATAAAAATAGGAAAAGAAGAACATAAATTATCACTATTTGCAGATGATATGATTCTATACCTAGCAGACCCAAAAGGGTCTACAAAGAAACTATTAGAGCTAATAAATGAATTCAGCAAAGTGGCAGGATTTAAAATCAACACCCATAAATCAAAGGCATTCCTGTATATCAGCGACAAATCCTCTGAAATGGAAATGAGGACAACCACTCCATTCAAAATATCTTCAAAAAAAATAAAATACTTGGGAATCAACCTAACAAAAGAGGTGAAAGACTTATACAATGAAAACTACAGAACCCTAAAGAGAGAAATAGAAGAAGATCTTAGAAGATGGAAAAATATACCCTGTTCATGGATAGGCAGAACTAACATCATCAAAATGGCGATATTACCAAAAGTTCTCTATAGGTTTAATGCAATGCCAATCAAAATCCCAATGGCATTTCTTGTAGAAATAGAGAAAGCAATCATGAAATTCATATGGAAAAATAAAAGACCCAGAATAGCAAAAACAATGCTAAGCAAGAAGTGTGAATCAGGAGGTATAGCGATACCAGACTTCAAACTATACTACAGAGCAATAGTAACAAAAACAGCATGGTACTGGTACCAAAACAGGCGGGTGGACCAATGGTACAGAATAGAGGACACAGAAACCAATCCACAAAACTACAACTATCTTATATTTGATAAAGGGGCTAAAAGCATGCAATGGAGGAAGGATAGCATCTTCAACAAATGGTGCTGGGAAAACTGGAAATCCATATGCAACAAAATGAAACTGAATCCCTTTCTCTCGCCATGCACAAAAGTGAATTCAAAATGGATCAAGGAGCTTGATATCAAATCAGAGACGCGCCGTCTGATAGAAGAAAAAGTTGGCTATGATCTACAGTCGGTGGGGTCGGGCTCCAAATTCCTCAATAGGACACCCATAGCACAAAAGTTAATAACTAGAATCAACAAATGGGACTTACTCAAACTAAAAAGTTTTTTCTCAGCAAAAGAAACAATAAGAGAGGTAAATAGGGAGCCTACACCCTGGGAACAAATCTTTACTCCTCACACTTCAGATAGAGCCCTAATATCCAGAGTATACAAAGAACTCAAAAAATTAGACAATAAGAGAACAAACAACCCAATCAACAAATGGGCCAAGGACCTGAACAGACACTTCTCAGAGGAGGACATACAGTCAATCAACAAGTACATGAAAAAATGCTCAACATCTCTAGCTGTCAGAGAAATGCAAATCAAAACCACCCTAAGATACCATCTCACTCCAGTAAGATTGGCAGCCATTAGGAAGTCAAACAACAACAAGTGCTGGCGAGGATGTGGGGTAAAGGGTACACTTGTACATTGCTGGTGGGACTGCAGATTGGTGCAGCCAATTTGGAAAGCAGTATGGAGATTTCTTGGAAAGCTGGGAATGGAGCCACCATTTGACCCAGCTATTCCCCTTCTTGGTCTATTCCCTAAAGACCTAAAAAGAGCATGCTACAGGGACACTGCTACATCGATGTTCATAGCAGCACAGTTCACAATAGCAAGACTGTGGAACCAACCTAGATGCCCTTCAATAGGATAAAAATGGATAAAAAAAATGTGACATTTATACACAATGGAGTATTACTCTGCATTAAAAAATGACAAAATCATAGAATTTACAGGGAAATGGATGGCATTAGAGCAGATTATGCTAAGTGAAGCTAGCCAATCCCTAAAAAACAAATGCCAAATGTCTTCTTTGATATAAGGAGAGTAACTAAGAACAGAGTAGGGACGAAGAGCAGGAGAAGAAGATTAACATTTAACAGGGATGAGAGGTGGGAGGGAAAGGGAGAGAGAAGGGAAATTGCATGGTAATGGACGGAGACCCTCAGGGTTATACAGTGGAGGGGGTAGAGAGAGAGGAGGGGAGGGGAGGGGAGAGGTGGGGAGGGGGGAGGGTGGAGGATGGGAAAGGCAGCGGAGCACAACAGACACTAGTATGGCAATTTGTAAATCAATGGATGTGTAACTGATGTGATTCTGTAATCTGTGTATGGGGTGAAGGTGGGAGTTCATAACCCACTTGAATCAAAGTGTGGAATATGATATGTCAAGAAATTTGTAATGTTTTGAACAACCCACAATAAAAAATTTAAAAAAAAAAAGAAATCATTGCCTATCTTGTGTTCTGTACATCACACATGCACATCTAACTAGTAAGTGAAGTTTATGTGGCTATTATACTTCTCAAGCCTAAGATTGTCAGGATATTTTAATGTTTGTGAAACTCATACAAATCTGCAAGTTCTACTTCCCTGGGGAGAAATCAAAAGAAGCTATCTATCATGAGACACAAGAGATGTGGATTCTAATAACAATCCAGTCATCCTTTACTAACTGGTCATCCATTTTCTAATTTGTTATATGAGCAAATTATTCTTAAGTCTACAGGATGCTGTGGTTTGGACAAGGTTTTAATGTGTCCCAAAAATGCCCTCATTGTAATGGTTTTGAAAGATGCTGGAGCCTTTAAGAGGAAAGAAGTGGGTCATAAGAGCATGCCCTTGGAAGAGATTTATGAAGTTCCCTGAAGCTCTGGTTAGTTCCCACAAGAATGAGCAAACCTGGCTTCTGAATCTCTCTGGCTTCCTGTCCCACCATGTGATCTTTACCTCTCACATGCTGTCCCACCGTGATGCCAACAGCAACATTCTGATGCAACCAAGGGAGCCCTCACCAGAGGCTGAAACAACGTGCACTCTCCCATCTTGAACTTTCGGCCTCCAAAACTGTGAGCTAAAGTAAACCTCTCTCTTTTATAAAGGTCCCAGTCTCAGATATTTTGTCATAGCAATGTAATGTGAATATATTAATAGTCCATATATTAATATGGACTATTGAAGCAGTTAATTATGGGGGGGAAAACTTGGTGTGGTGACACTTTATATTTCAATAAATATTTGTTCAGCAATCTAAGAGATATGAACTAGAGAAGGCAGAATTCAGAACTATGAGAACCCAAGCTCTCTTAATGAGAGAGATGAAACTCCACAGTGTATGTACCTGAATGGTATTGACTCATTTGCCCAAAAAGGGATTCATGATCCCTGGAATACAGCTAGAGAATGCTGGCCATAAAAGATGGTAAAATGGAACATGTTTCTTTTATTTTTGTGTGTATTAAAGAATAAGTGTTTTAAACAGTAAGAACATTTATGATGCAGAAAGTGAAATTTCTTATAACATACACACACACACACACACCTCAAGGATGGACAGTTTCTTTCATTTGATCCTGCTATACCCCTTAAGATACACCACCCTGTGTTCTATAAAAATGACTGGGACATTGTGGTCTCCATCTACACATTTCCCAGAAAGCGCTTTGAATGAAGTATTTCCTTACATTCAGTTTGGGGGGAGCAGATTTTCACAGATTTGGAAGAATATGTGAATTCAGGAAATTTTTATAACTCTGAAATTACCCTTTCACAGTTGTTTAAATTTAATTAAAATATTTTGAAGTTCTGCTACAAAGCATAGTGTCACATTTATTTCAAATGGGAGGCTTGTAGAAAGAAGTAAAATAACTATCTGTTTTGAACATTATTTCCTTTTATCTCCTGTACTGAAAATTGATACACAGTTAAACATTCTTTGCCTTCTCTTAAAGCTAAAATTTTTTGTTAGAATTGTGTTTACTATCCTTGACATTTCAAAGAAAGATAAAAATATATATGTAACACTTTTGAATTGTAAAATATTCCAATTTTTGAACATCTCTACAGATCTAGAATACCAAGTAGCTATAAATGTCATTGCTAAGCTGGGGTGGGGGTGAAATATAACATCTTATCAGGCAAAAGGATTATTTGAATGTAGTGTTGAATTTAATATTCACTTTCAAGCTTTGGCCATCTGGCTATAAGAGGCTCTAAAAGCAATGGAAATAGCAGGTGGTTCCATTCTACTCGAAAACCTATAAATTCAACCTTATTCAGACTGACTTCCAGGTTGGTCTTCCACAAAGTGGAGATTCAGAACCAATGTAAAGGAGGTAAAATGAGCCCTTGGCCGTTTCACCCTTAGCTGAGAGCCACTGACTGTGGATGGATAGAGTGAGGGCCAGACTCAGCACACAGAACCCCATCTGATCTAATTCAAACCTACTTCAAACCCTAGACTGTAATAGCCTCTGATGACAGAGATTAAAATGCAGAATCATGTCATCAACTTCTTTTATTTAGAATACTTAATTAAATAATTAGATAAATATTAAAATTACTGATAGATCTCCAGTGTTTTTACCAGTGGACCTAGTTGAAGACTGTGCCACATATCTTGCTTGCATTCAACTTATAACATTATTTCAAAGCTTTCTCTAAGCTAGCATAAATTCCTGTAGCAATGCATTGCTCCTGCTTGTTTATGCTCTCCTGCTATAGTTAGACATTGGGAAAATTAGAAAATGTTTGGTAAACTTAGGAAATTAATTAGAAGAATTACATCATAAAGGAAATGCTACAAATCACAACCAAGGCACATCAATTGAGGTTGGCAATAACTAATTTCTGTAAAACTTTTTTCAAAAGTCCTCACCCAGTGATTCTGGAAAATCACATTTATTTTATTCTTATGTGTTTCTGTAAAATGAATTCTAAGCAGGTTACATCAGGACAAGTATGCTTAAGGTTTGCATTTCTCCCTCTTATTGTTCAAAGCCTTTGCTGTCCGGCTGATAAATCTGACAAGATCATTTTAAAACTGCTTTTTTATTACAGAGTTGTCCATCATCGCTCCTCATTTCTAGAAACTAACTCAATACGAGGTGTGTTTCTCTCTCTTTACATACATCCAGACACAAACGTGAGATGTGACGGTGTCTGATCAGGGGTATGGGACTGGCTGTTTGTTTGGCTTTTCCCTGTTGTTTTTGCTGGAGATCAAACCTGGGCCCTGAACGTGCTAGGCAGGCAGGCATGGAACCACTGAGCCACATCCCCAGCCTCGGAATCGATGTTTGCTGTGTCCCCAACAGAGAATCTCTACAACCTTAAGCATGCAGAATACAGAAAGCAAAGTGGAAATGACTTTCAACTTGATTTCTACCAAGATAAAATTGACCGTAAAGGGCAAATGACATACTGAAATGGTCCTTCTGAAAATTTGGCTGGAATCAGGGTAGTGACACAGATGTGAAGATAAAGAGAAACAGACAGACTTGAGACACGTTTCTTAATAGAACCGAAAAGATTCGTTGAAGGATTGCATTTAAGGACGGAGAGAGAGAGAGAGAGAGAGAAATGAAGTGCTAGAGATGGAGCCAGTGGTAGAAGTCTTGCTTAGCAAGTGTGAGGCCCTGGGTTCAGTTCCCGTCACTGAGGGGAGAAAATAAAAAGGAGAGGGAGAAATGAAGGATGATTCCTAAACTTTCCAGTTGAATAAGGATGATTCTGTCTGGAAAGAAAAACACAGTGAATGAGGAAAAAAATCCAATATTTATTTTGGACATATTATACTTCAGATATTTTAATGCTTGTCAGATACCCAACTAAACATTTTAAGCAGCCATGGGGTATGTAGCTCAGAGGGGAAAACTGGGCTGCAGATTCAGATTTGAGAGTTGCAGCTTGTGGGTAGCATTTGAAGCAAAGTGCTTCATGAAATAAGTTTCAGAGAGAATAAAAATAAATAAGAAAAATGGCTTAGATTTGAAAACTAGGCATGCTGTAAGTAAAAGTTGTGTTCTAGAGGAAGCGCCAATATCAGAAGGCAAAGAGAGCATGGGTAACTACATACCCTGAAAACCTTTACCTCCGAGAGACTTGTGAAACGCATGGCTAAACTAGCAAAAAGTAAGGAAAATACCTAAAGGCCCAAAACATAACATGCTTATATGTTCAATAAATAACCAAGAAGTCAGTTTGGCAGGTGATGTGGGACCAACCCAATCAGAGGAAGAAATTATAGTGAAAGATGGAGGAGAAATATTGGAGCAAGTTCTTGTTTAGGTAAAAGGAAATAGGACCTACTACAAAAATGGCATGGTTGGCTTTAGATGGCATCATAGACACACCTCCATTCAAACAAGAGTGCAGACACAAGGTGAGGTAGTAGATATGTTGGAAATTTTATCAGAGTTATCTTTTAATTGCTCTAGTTTTCACAGTGAAACAAAAGAAATATCATTATCTAGAGGTCAGATTGTGTGTAAGTCAGTTTTCTATTACTGTATCAAATACCTGAGGTATGAACTTATGAAGAGAAAAGGTTTGTTTTCATTCACAGTTTTGGAAGTTCCAGTCTGTGATCAGGCAGACTATTTCCTCTGGAGCCTCTGTTTAGGGATGGAGCATCATGGTGGGTGTACATGGTGGTGCAAAAAGAGCAGATGAGGAAGGTCTGGGGTCCTGCTCTCCTCTTTAAGGGGATGCTCCCAATTACCTAAAGAGGTCTCACTAGATTCCACCTCTTAAAAGTTCTAAAGCCTTCTAGTAGTGCCACTCTGGGGGATAAGCATTCAATACATGGGACTTTAGGGGACATCAGAGATCCAAACTACAGCAGAAGATGTGAAATGACAAGAGTGTATGGACTAGATCAATGGATGACTATTCAAAGGTAAAGCTAATGGGCCACTTAAGTAAGTGTTCTTGAATTTAAAGACCTGTCCTCGAGGAGTGACTTCTCTCAAGCAATGTAAGCTACTCTTTGAACACTGAGTATACAGGTAATCAGACTTAACTAGGGTGGGTTTACCAAGTTAGTACTCAAAGGGTAAAGAGGAGGATGAAGAGTATATGCAAAGGAGAAATTAATATAATGAACAATGAAAAAAAAATCTCCAAGAAAGGGGCTAAGCATCCTATGAGATCCTGCTAATGGAGAACTGATGGATAACTAAAACACATAGATCTAAAGAAAATATAAGAAATGTTCATGGATAAAGAGAAAGATAATGTTAACAAGTGGAAAACAGTAAAAATATCCAACATGTAAAGCAATCATGAAATTCATATGGAAAAACAAAAGACCCAGAATAGCAAAAGCAATGCTAAGCAGGAAGTGTGAATCAGGAGGTATAGCGATACCAGACTTCAAACTGTACTACAGAGCAATAGTAACAAAAACAGCATGGTACTGGTACCAAAACAGGCGGGTGGACCAATGGTACAGAATAGAGGACACAGAAACCAATCCACAAAACTACAACTTTCTTATATTTGATAAAGGGGCCAAAAACATGCAATGGAGGAAGGATAGCATCTTCAACAAATGGTGCTGGGAAAACTGGAAATCCATATGCAACAAAATGAAACTGAATCCCTTTCTCTCGCCATGCACAAAAGTTAATTCAAAATGGATCAAGGAGCTTGATATCAAATCAGAGACACTGTGTCTGATAGAAGAAAAAGTTGGCTACGATCTACATATTGTGGGGTCGGGCTCCAAATTCCTTAATAGGATGCCCATAGCCCAAGAGTTAATAACAAGAATCAACAAATGGGACCTACTTAAACTAAAAAGTTTTTTCTCAGCAAGAGAAACAATAAGAGAGGTAAATAGAGAGCTTACATCCTGGGAACAAATTTTTACCCCTCACACTTCAGATAGATCCCTAATATCCAGAATATACAAAGAACTCAAAAAATTAAACAATAAGATAACAAATAACCCAATCAACAAATGGGCCAAGGACCTGAACAGACACTTCACAGAGGAGGACATACAATCAATCAACAAGTACATGAAAAATGCTCACCATCTCTAGCAGTCAGAGAAATGCAAATCAAAACCACCCTAAGATACCATCTCACTCCAGTAAGATTGGCAGCCATTATGAAGTCAAACAACAATAAGTGTTGGCGAGGATGTGGGGAAAAGGGTACACTTGTACATTGCTGGTGGGACTGCAAATTGGTGCAGCCAATTTGGAAAGCAGTATGGAGATTTCTTGGAAAGCTGGGAATGGAGCCACCATTTGACCCAGCTATGGCCCTTCTCGGACTATTCCCTGAGGATCTTAAAAGAGCTCACTATAGGGATACTGCCACATCAATGATCATAGCGGCACAATTCACAATAGCTAGACTGTGGAACCAACCTAGATGCCCTTCAATAGATGAATGGATAAAAAAAAATGTGGCATCTATACACAATGGAGTATTACGCAGCACTAAAAAATGACAAAATCATAGAATTTGCAGGGAAATGGATGACATCAGAGCAGATTATGCTAAGCGAAGCTAGCCAATCCTTAAAAAACAAATGCTAAATGTCTTCTTTGATATAAAGAGAGCAACTAAGAACAGAACAGGGAGGAAGAGCATGAGGAAAAGATTAACATTAAACAAAGACGAGTGGGGGGAGAGAAAGGGAGAGAGAAGGGAAAGCATATGGAAATGGTAGGAGACCCTCAATGTTACACAAAATTACATATAAGAGGTTGTGAAGGGAAAGGGGGGTGGAGACAAGGGAGAGAATTGAACAACAGCAGATGAGGTAGAGAGCGAAGATGGGAGGGGAGGGGAGGGTGGATAGTAGGGGATAGGAAAAGTAGCAGAATACAACAGTCACTAATATGCCATTATGTAAAAATGTGAGTGTATAACCAATGTGATTCTGCAATTTGTATTTGGGGTAAAAATGGGAGTTCATAACCCAATTGAGTCAAATGTATGAAAGATGATATATCATGAGCTTTGTAATGTTTTGAACAACCAATAAAAAATAAATAAAAAAATATCCAACATGCAATAATTGGAGCTATACAACACAATTAACTAAGGATCACATAAACAAAATATCGTTTGAAAAATTTTGTAAAGACAACTAAATAGCATCTTGAAAAAAAAGCCAAAGGGAAATGAGAAAGTCCTTATAATTGAATAGCTATGGAAATAATAGAATATTAAAATTAGAAAAATAGAGCTAAAGCAATTCTTAAAAGGACACTTAAAACCTTCCATATTTATCTTAAGCAAGGGGAAGTGTATAAATTAATGGACTAAATATACAATATACAAATAAGTTGGCATAATGGAATAAACCTTATGACAGTAAAAGATAAAAAGAACAGAAATAGATAACACAAAAAATCATGTAACTACTGAGATTTCCTGAACTCCATGTGAGCATGGCCAACTATCCACCTCCTGGCTACATTGAGATATTTTCTAGACATCTGAAAAAATGTGAATTCCATATTTTCAACCAGCCCACATCCCACACTTGCTCCTCAAGCAATTTTCTCTTAGTTAAATACAAATCTATTCTTCTGGTTTCTGAAGGCAAAATCCTCCTCTCTCTTTTCTCACACCCCACAACCAGTCAGTGAGCAAGTCCTACAGGCTATTCCATTGATATGATAACTCAGGATCTCCTCTAAAGGGCAAAACCCCCCACTCCAACACACACACACACACACACACATTCTGCTACACGTCTTGATGCAGTTTTGGCCATGTCAAGCTTGGCATGAAATTCCAAAGACACCATCCATTGGAGTTACAGTGCTAGGAATTTAGTACAACAAAAGAAAACTTAGAGGCTTAGTAAACTGCAGCTAGAGAAGACAAGTCCAGTAAAATTAGTAGCACCCAGCCTAGTGAAAAGGAAAATGGAGGAAATGGGAGGGAGTATGCAAGAATTTCTTCCATGCTTCTAAAATGCCATCCTAGTTATTAGGCCTCTTTTCTTTTCTCATCTTAGAACTTCTCTACTTAAATAAGACTTATTTAGGACACATAAATAAGAATGTGTAGATTCCTCTTTTCTAATTAAAAAAAAAAAGCATGATATATAAAAAATCAATAGGGATCTGGGCCTGGCTCTGACACGTGGCAGATGAGTTGGCAGAAGCATTACAATGCTCTGTGCCTCAGTTTCCCCTTCTATATTGAAGGAGGTGGACTTCCTGTGATCCCAGAAGTATCTTTTCAGAGTGACCAGGAGGCCAGGAGATGGGGTAAGGAATAGGGAAGGCCGTGGTATCCTTCACACCAATCTTTCACCCAGGAAAGTAGTGAACTGCAAACCTGTTTGGTTTAAAATGTTTTCTCTACTTTATATGGTAGAGTTAGGGTATTTCTATGTTCTATCACTCTGAGGTGAATACAAAGGGGAATAGTTGACATATCTGTACTTTAATCCTGTATTTTCCTTATATCCAGTCACCTATAGAGACAATTTTAACAAAACTCTTCTTATGCTCTCCACACTTAAAATTTCACAGTTGAGAGAAATTTCATATTTTGAACTACATCTATTCTAGTCTAGTCTAGTTTTATCACTGTGGCGAAAATACCTGAAGAGAACAACTTAGAAGAAGTTTATTTTGGACTCAGGGTTTCAGATCATGGTCAGCTGACTCCATTGGTTTGGGTCCAAAGTAGAACATCATGGTGGAAGGTCATGGTGGAGGAAAGCTGCTCAGGATATGGTGTACAGGAAGCAGAGAGAGGGACAGAGAGAGACAAAGAAAGGAGCTTGGGGTCAAGATATAATTCCCAAGGGCATGACCCCAGACACTTCTTCCAGTTACACCCCACCTGCCAATAGTTTCCACCAAGTTCGGTCATTCAAATTAGGATGGCCTGATTATTACAGCTCCCCTAATCTAATTATTTCACCTCCTACATTAATACAGAAGATCTTATGGTGGACACTTCATATCCAAATCATAACAGCATGCCTTTAAAATTATCTATCTTAAAAATATAAAACATGGAAAGTCTTCTTAATTGAGTCTTAATTAAGTAAGTAAGCAATTTCCAAAAATGAGCTAATGAGATGCAAAACTTTTATCAATAACTTTATGTTCAAGGAAATTTTTTTGTTTTTTAATGTTACATTTACTGTCCACTTTTACAGACATGTCCATTAGTTTTATTAGAAACATCTGAATGACATATAATCTTTGACCAAAAACTGACCATAAAACCAACAACTAAAGTCCACACATTTCTTAATAATGGAGGCTTAACTTTCTGCTCCTGGGCATATTCACATAATGTGCCTGTAAGGTCTGTTCTGCATCTAAAATTATGATTAGTATATTTAATCAATGATTCCTGTCCTTATCAGGGTATCAATATATCAAAGCAGTATGTGCTAATTGGATGTAATAACAGGTAAGACTTTGGAGCTAATATAAAAAATGACTAACATTTATTGAACCCCTACATGTTAGGCTTGATGCTAAGCAGTTTCCACACAGTATCTTTTATTCCTGAAAAGATATATCAGTTAGTTATTGATAAGCTGCTGAACAGCTGGCACCTCTGCTATTTTGCTCTCCTCTGAATATTGCCTGGCATCCAGGAGGTTTGGATGTGTTCATTGACTAAACAGAACAATATTACTGTTGCTTCCATTTTATATATTAGAAAACGGAGGCTTAAAGATATCTGAGGGTATACTAGTGAGTAACTGAGATGGCATATGAATCCAAGTTCATGTGATTGTAGAATCCAGCTTTAAACCACTCTTTGTGCCTCTGAACACATTGTAAATTTTCTGAATTGGAGAATGTTATCTCTTATGAGATTATGCTTAATTTGGGACTCCCTGAAGATCAGGATTCAGTGTTTCTTTGTTAAGCAATTTGTAATTCACTTAAGTCAAAGAAATTACAGGCCTTCTTAAGGATTAACATTTGCCTTCAATTCCTTAAATATGGAAGAGCCTCTTTATAAAAAGTGAAGATGTGTTTGACTTTCCCATTAAAGTGGCCATAGAAAACAAATGTGAAGAAAAAAGGGTGTTCTTGACATTCAAATTGTGGTCTATGCCTGGCCGTGTGGACATTACCTGGGAGAAATGCAGAAATCCAGAGAAAATCCACTGGACCTCAGTCTGCCTTTTAATAAGATCCCCCAGAGTTCCCAACTACACTTTAGAATCCTCTAAAACTACAGATGCAGTGGGGTGGCTATTAATAACCATCATGTACTATATTTCAAACAAGCTAAAAGAAAGGATTTTGAAATAAAAAATGTTTGAAAAGATAGATATGTTTACCCTGATCTGACCATTACACAATGTATACATGTATCAAAAACTTATTATCCCACAAATATTAAAGTTTTATGTATCAATTAAAAAAAAAAAACTAATGCAGAGACCTTGTACCAGAGATTTGGATTTAAATGGGCATAAATTGGGTAACACTTAGACCATAGTATTTTTTTAAAAGTTTCCCAACTGACACCAAAAAGCAACTAAGGCTGAGAATCACTGCAATTATAAACCTGAAAAGCACATTTTGATTCTTTTCCCAGTGCCCACAACAGCTTGAACCAATCAGCTACAGTGTAAGGTCCACCTTTTAACTCTTCAATGAAGGTAGATCCACTGTACATAGCTTCCAGGGAGATATAACAAATAGACAAAAAAAATGCTTTCAGAAGTTTAAAGCACAATCATAAAACATTATTTTTATTGTGCTTAGCTACATGGATAATCTCTAAGCTCATCATTTGAACATGAATATCAGCCTCACTTTAAATAGGCTAGAGTATGCAGTATATTTTTCCCCCCAGAAATTTAGAAATCATGAAAGCTAAAGATATACAATCTCCTTAACAGAAAAGTATTAGATCTACACCCAATTCAGGTCACATTTATGCAGCACTGATTATCAGCCCAAAGTGTAACTCAGAGGGTAATTGAATCCCAGGCCTGGGTGTACCCACTATGTGAAGATGGCCAACACATTTGTTAAGGATTGCTTAAATTGCAGCAGAAATTAAGACTGACTGACTTTTGTTTTTGATTATATGTAAAGTGTTTTTGCATGTACATTTTTCTTCCTGGCATATAAGAAAAAACATTCTTTATCTCTAAATCCCTTGTTCTAATATCTAAACTCTGTAATGAGCCAGTTGTAGACCCTTATATTACCTTTCACTTGTATATTTTTTGTAACTACTCTTTAGTCAAATCTCCTAATTAATGAAGTAAAAGAGAAATCTTTTTATTAAATCCTTGAAATCAGGGAAATATTTTAAAATATAATTTAAAAGCTTGAATATTTGATTTTTATGTTTTTATTGCTTATCAGTCAATGCCTATTTAAAAGTAAAGTCAAAAATATTAGCAGTCAGTGGAGCAAAACATTCATGATTTTATGTCTTGTGTAGCTTCCAAATATTAGCCACAATATGGACATTCAGGATTTTATTCAAAACTCTGAGATTACAGGGCAAGATGTAGTTTTAAGAGAAGAAAGATTGGAAATGGGAAGAAATGCTTGAAAGCAACCGTTGTGTTTTTGAAAGTTAGGCATAGTTAATAGGTTAATTTCTGTTTATTGAATAAGAGAGCCCAACACTGATTGATATAGTAATTTCAGTGTTTGCTATGGCAAATATTTAGCTCATTATCAGTTTTAATAGCATTTTGCAGAACAAGCCTTTTCTTGACATCTAGAAAATACTATTAAATTTCCCTGCATAGATACATTGTTATGACATGCAATAACTACTTGAATATAAAGGGGATTAATAATTTAAAAGGTGTTAACAAATTAGGGCCATCATTAAAAATAGACTTTGAACCATTTTGTAGCAAAATCAGATTGAGGTAATGCTCTGCTCTTATGATAAAGAATTACTGCATTAATTCTGCAAAGTGAACTTATTGCTCCTATTCGTCTCCAAAACCCTGGAGCATTAAAAGACAGGAAGAGTGAAATGATCACTGCATTTTTTTTTCAGACACACCAGCTCTAATATTTCCATCACAGTTTCATAGCTCAGCCAGCCTCGTTGTGATAATAGCAGGGGGAAGAAAACCCTCCAAATGTCATCTTTTCTTTAATTTTGCTTTTAGCCTGTCATCTAAAATTGGGCCAGATTTTCTTGGACAGTTTATAATAATAAATAGGAGGATCATATTTAACTTGGGCAACATCAGGACTGACTACATGGCTTAATGCTGTTTTGCATCTGACTTTACAATTTAATCCATAAGTATGTTGATGATCTTATTTTCACTCCTACTGATAGCTGGAGTTAATTTAGCTGATGGTAATGGCTAAACTGTGTCCCCCTCCATCTCCTCATACATCCCTCCTAAAACCAAGCACTTCTGTACACAGGGACAACCCCACAGAAGTTGTTGCTCAGTGTACAGATGTTGGTAGCCATGCTCTCCTACTTGAATCTTCAAATTCAGTGTTCTGTATTTTCTCTCTTTCCTTTTAAACACATTACATATCATAACACAATGTGAAATGTTATTGTACTTGCTGACAACTAAATTCCCTGTCCAACTCTTGATATATGAACCAAAAAGAAAATGAAAATTGTCATAAAAATTGTAACTATGATACTTATGTTCATAAAACCAAAAATAATTGATTAAGCATAAAACCAATGTGGACCTGAAAGGTCACTTTATCCAACACTTCCATTTTAAAGGTGAAGAAACTGGGGCCCCGGCAGGAAAAACAGATTGCCTTATCACACACATCTGTAAGTGACAGGCAAAACCTGTTATTGTTGCCATAACAGACAACCTTCCCATCTGGAATACCCACATTTCTTAATACCACCTGAGCACTTTACTGATGAACTCTGAAGTGGAATGAATACTAGATGTAGTGTGAGCTGACCCAGAACTTAAGACCCAAGTTGGGCACATATCCCCAAGAAAAACACTTGACCTCCTCCTGTGTCAGTTCCCTTATCCACTAAACGTAGTCAGTAAGACCCTCTGTCCAGTATGCCATTCGGATTAACGGAGATTGTGCACATGCATCCACAGTAAACTAGGAAGCTTTTTACAAATACAAGTGATTGTTAAGAAGGAATGTCTGCTTTCACTAAATTAAGGCATTTTGTTATCTGGCGAGGAAATTATTAGTTGGCAGATGCATTGCCAAGACCCTGAAGCAAGGGGACAAATCAATAAGTTTTCATTTAGGGGAGAAGCAAGGTGGAAAAACATCTAAGGCACTCGCAACTGGAACAGAACAATGAGGAACCCCAGGCGGATATCAAAAAGCACCAAGAGCGTGGAGGAGGTGGGGACCTCCATTTATGGTCAAGAAAATGAAGGCTTCTAGAGGTTAAGTCATTTGAAGCCAGAGATCCAGCCAGAGAGTGGTAGAACAAGGGCTTAACCAGTGATCTCTGCCCTAAAATCATAAGAGAACATTCCGTTCTCAGTTGGAGGTGACACATACTTTGAAGGAATTCTAGGGATGCTGTACAGGAGATGCATAATGCCAAGTTGCCAAGGCAGTGGCTCAATAGTGGATTAACCGTTTTATTTGCAGCTTGATTTGGTGAACGATTCCAAAGGAATTCTGGTTGGAATTCATCAGTGATCTTTTCTTTAAATTGCTTCTTTAATGGCTCTAACACCAATTTATCCTACTTGACCACTTCCTCCCAATTCCCAATCCTTATAACAATTCCTTCTAACCCAATAAGAGGGTTTTTTATTGTCTTGGGTTATAAATAGACTGAAAAAGGTTGTTTACAATGTATTAGACTTTATGATTTCGTACTCTGCCAAAGATCCCATGAAACCTAGTGCTGAAGTTTATCTATATTTGAGGTCACTAAGCCCAGTTTTAAAAATCAATGCAATGAAATTTAGCTATTATGAGGCTAATGGTTTTATCATAAGCCTGCTTAAAAAAATACTAATTCAGTTTTCTTGTTTAATTTTTTATCAGTCTATGTGCAGTAAAAAAATATATATATTTACTTAGAAATATTTAGTCCTACCTGTCCCCTTGTAGACAATGAAGCCGTCCTCACTGTCACAAGAACGTTGGAAAGAATTGTAAACTTTGTATTTGAGAAGAGTACCCTTTGGAGTAGACATAGAGAAAGAAGCTCAGGGCTCTGGCCCACACCTACAATCCCAGCTACAGTGAGAGGCTGCAACAGGAAGGTTGCAAGTTGGAGCCCAGTGTTGGTAATTTAGCAAGACCCTGTCTCAAAATAAAAAAAATAAATAAAAGGGTCTGCTGTGTTGCTCAGTGATAGAGTGCTTCCCTTGCATGTGGGAGGCTCTGAATTTGATCCCCGAAACTGAGGAGGAGGAGGAGGAGGAGGAGGAAGAAGAAGAAATAAAGGAAGGAGGAAAGGAGAAATAAAGAAAGATAGAAAGAGAAATCTTTGAAGAGAAACAAATAAGAGGAGAAATTTGTTCTGGTAGATGCCAATCCTGTGACCAGGCTTATACAGAATATCTCCTGACCAAAAGCATTTCTTCATATGTCAGAATTACTTGCTTACATTTATCTTGCTCTCCTGTTTGAAGTTCAGTAATTAGGTATTTCTTTAGACTAACAAATATTAGTTTTTAAATACAAATATCTATATGAAGGTGTGGCTGTTCATACAGCAGAGTCAATTGCTTTCCACCTGGCATTTATCTGAGCGCAGCTGTGTGAAGACACTGAGAGTTTGAGTGAATCATAGTTTGACTCAAGATCTCCTTGCTCCTTCAATGTACTCCATTTCTGGAACCCCATCTCACCCTCACTTTTCTGCCTAGTTGAGAAGGCAGTGCCCTGCATCTGCATGTATGACAAAGGCCATGTATTCTGAGCAGCAGTCCCTGCTAGAGAGTGGATGCTTTCAAAACATTTCACCCAATGTTATTGGCAGTTGATTTATATCCTTTTAATTTTCATTCCCAGAACAAGTGTCTTTTTTCTACCCCACTCATGGAATATCATCATCATTTAAAATGGTTAATCCGTGCAAATGCCAAGATCTGCTCATCTTTTGAAAGCTGTTTGTCTAAAACGTACTTGGTTCAAGGCCATATTACATACCAAAACAACTGGAAGTATTAGTGCTTAAGGAGGACCAAGAGATACCTCATTGTCATGAAGGATCATGTACTTAATATACAGAAAGAAATGACATAAAATGCTCTCATTTTTATAGGTAAGATTTTTTTTTAATTAGAGTTTTTGTTTCAAACTTGACCCATTTTTCTTCTTTAGAAATTAAAACCTGCAGTTCAAATGCGTTTTGTTTAAATGTTAGCTTGTGATGTTTTGTTTCTTTTAAAGAAATAACTTGGCATTTAAATTGCAATTTAACTGTATAAAGAATTCTTTTCTATGAAAATTGTCAGCTCTTTTATGTGTTTCCTTTAATACACATCCTTTTTTATATTGACAATGTAGTATTCTAAATTTTAAAAGCAGCAGACAATTACATATTAAAATGTATCAACATGTATTTTCCTTTAGGATATCCAAGACCAAGGATGTTCAGATCAGCCCTAGAATTCTTTCAAATTTCTAATTGCATTTTTTTAAATCTATAGAATGATGAGATAGTCCATTCATGTCTGAGTTGTAAAACCAGTGAAGTGGTTTTCTTTTTGGTAGCATATATGAAAATATGTAAATACTGCTTTTGGCTAAACTTAAAGTTAGCAATCTTGCCCATGAAAAATAAACTGGAAACTGATGATCTTCATGGGAGAAATAAAAGGCAAGCAAACATAAAAAAAAAAATTAAAAAATAAAACCTCTTTATAGTTGCTGTCACTTTTAGCAGACAATAAGAAAAAACACCCACATTAGTGATACCTCAGGACATGAGCTTCCTGTTTGAACTGAATTTATTCAGTACATTTCTGTTCCTCGGCACCATGTCTTCAAGCGTTGCTGTACTCAACATTGTTAAGAGCCTAAGTCTGGCAGTGATCCCTTTATTATATTTTGATCATCGGTAGATAAAATGTCAAGCACAAGTGATGAAATAGAGCAAATGAAACCTATGTTTGAACACGATAAAAACAAAGGAAAAAAAATGTTATCTAACTGGGTCTCAGTATCTGTCCTCTCTTGAGCTAATTCCATTTTAAAATGTTTTCTTTTTAAAATTATGATTCTTTTTGACTTATAAACTAATTAACCAGGGAACTGAATGTCAGTGATGCCTTAAGAACTATTACTCATTGGGGTGCCTGAAGCCTGGGGTTGGGATAAGATGTCCTGTTCTCCCTCCCCTTCCCTCCCTCTGGTCCCCACAGGAGTGGAGTGGAGGCTATGTCTCTCTCGAGTAGCCCCTTGAGGTTAGCTTGGAGCAGTACTTCTGCCTTGGAAGAAGCTGTCAGCCCTCTGGGCTACAGGAATATGCTGTTTTTAATAAGAATCTTGCACAAGACGAAAGCTGTGACTTGGAGTCTATTTTCTCCCCTCTATTACTCTTGAATTGGAACCGTTCACAAGGTGATTGAATACTTAATGCAAAACTATTTCTGAGCATTACAAATCACCAAGAACTTCAAATCCACATGTTAAACTTTCCAAAAGCGGTTTGACTCAAATGCTTTTGGGGTGCATCCTCTGCTTAGTACTCTGGAAACATCATTGTGCTGCTTTGCCATTAGTAGAAAGTTTGAAGTAAGAGAATGCAGCTCAGATAGATGTCATCATTGTCCTCCCCTGTGGCTTAGCAATAATCAGCCCAGTTATATAGTGTGATCT
The DNA here is from genome assembly GCF_021218885.2 of Marmota monax. Lineage (NCBI taxonomy): Eukaryota > Metazoa > Chordata > Mammalia > Rodentia > Sciuridae > Marmota > Marmota monax. Next base: position 43,816,892 of record NW_026693571.1, read on the forward strand.
TTTCTCCAGAACAAAGTTTAGAACTTGTGTGGAGTCGGCTTACAAATATGAAGAACCCATGTCTGACAAAAGGACTAAGGATGGGACTTGAAAGGAAGAGACTTTCTAGCCAAGTCTGCAAGGGAGCAGGTTTGGAGGTCACAGTGCTTGACTTCCACTGTCAGAAGTCACTTTAGATGGTGAGCAAGATAAAGAAACTGATATTGCTTTTATTTCTGCCATCTTGCTATGCTCTCTGCCCTCCATCAGTTAACCACTGAAAGACTATCTTTTTAATGTGTCTTTTAACTAAATCTATCTGAAAGCTATTAGACAGGTTCTACTTATTAGACTAACCTACTTTCGGTGGCACATCACCTTCAACCCCTGCCTTCTGATCTCACACAAACTCAGACTTATAATCATTTGAATATGGATGATTGTTATGTTTTTCCCTTCCCTACACTGCGATCGGTTGAAAGCAGGATCTATAAGCACCACGAAATAAGCTAAAGTTGGACTTGGATTTGAATTTTTCTCAACAAAATGTTTGAATTTGCTGAAGTCAGAAATCAGAGAAAGGTGAAAGTTGTGGGCATTCGGATCATGCTTCACCCACAGCACCAAGAAAATGTGACTCTTCCATATAAAGGAGATTAAGAAGAGCTTACCATCACCTGGTGCCAGGGTGCACACCTGTAATCCCAGCGGCTCAGGAGGCTGAGGCAGGAGGATCTTGAGTTCAAAGCCAGCCTCAACAAAAGCGAGGCCCTAAGCAACTCAGTGAGACTCTGTCTCTAAATAAAATACAAAATAGGGCTGGGGATGTGGCTCATCAGTCGAGTGCCCCTGAGTTCAACACTGGTACCCCTCCCCGCCAAAAAAAGAGCTTATCATCAACTTGATGCAGTTGGGGGTAGGCAGTGAGGGGACAGAAGTAGAACAAAAGCAGCAGAGAATTGGTTGAATTCATCATGGCTGAAAAGAGCCTTTAAGTCCTTAGAAACTGACAGTTGCACAATTGAAACAGACAGGTGAGAGAAGTGCTGGGAATCTGAAGTCCTAACTCTTAGTGACCAGAGAGGTGAGCAGAACTACTGAAAATGCCAAGAGATTGCCTGCTATGAAAACTTCATAGCTGGGGAATTGACCATAAGCCCCAAATCCAGAAATGGTTTTAGCTGAACAGTGGCAGCCCAAAGGGGAAATAACAAAGCTTTGTTTTGGTTGTCAAATTTAGTAACTGCTGTAGATTGTGGGCATGCATTGTTATGTATTTAAAAGAAAGAAAGGTGCCCATGTTCAGAAAGTATATCAGAAATCAGAAAAAGTAGCAAATTGTACTTAGTATTTGACAAGTCAGACAGATGAGGAATCTGAGACCTGAGGTCAATGAGACCTCAAATTCTCTCTTTTTTTTCTTACTCTGAATTCTTTCTTCTTTCATGACTATTTGTCAATAAGTAAATTTTCTAGCTGTAATAATGTACATGTGCGAAAAGTACTTTCTTCCTTAAAAAGGTAGCTATGAACAAGTAGAAACTTGTGTATAAAATATATACACACTAAGTACTGTAGGCATTACACCCACACACGCATGCACACACACATACACACACTATATGCATCTTATCATTCCTTGAATTTAATTTGTTAGGAGAGGTGGAGCCCTGAATTATGTAAGCTAAAGATACTATTCCCAAACCAAAAGCCTCAAAGCAGGAATCATGTGTTAATTACTGCACATTTTCTTAAAATCAAAATAGAACATAACACGGTTAATAGAATTACTGCTCCCATGAACCTTAATTGTGTATTTAACAGTTGCCTACAATGTACTTTGTCTAAGGAGATGATTCTTTGTTGACTATAACAGCAGCGGGATCACAGTAAAAAAGATGGCCAGCTTTTACAGACTGCAGACTACACTGTCTTAAGAGACACTGAGACTAGCAGAGAAAAAAACGAAATTACACTGATCCAATAGACACACTGCTGAGAGCATTCTATTATATTCCTACCTCCGATGTTGTACCACTATTAAATTCACACAATTCAGACCCTGGGAATCAGGCCAGGCTGACACAGAAGTTTGGCTAAAATGAATCTACTGTATTTGTTTTTTTGAAAAATGATTAAGCTCTGTGGATTCAAGATCAGTTCTATTTTTCAAGCAATCAAAACCCTATGAAACTAGGCAAATGAACCCTAATTTGAGAGACAAAATGAGAGGAAGCCTGGCAGAGATTAAAAGTGAATAGCTAAAGGAAACTGTGGAAGTCATGATCTGAGCCACTATGCAACACAAGGTCACCAATTTGGCAGTTGATAGGGTTTTTTTTCTTTTCTTTTCTTTTTTTTTTATGCTAACAGGCAACATTTTTTTAAAAAGCTTTTAAGGAGACTGTCCATCACAAGGCATCATTTTAATCAGAATTCTTACAACGTTTCCCAAATTCCTAACGGCAATCAGTTCCATTCAAATTAGTAACTCAGATAAATCACCATTAATTAGCTAATAAAAGCCAGCAGGTGGTTTTGAGCCCAGAGACATCCCCTGGTTTTTTAAATTATGTATATTGCATCACATTAAAGAAAGAGTAAGTAAAAGGTAGCAATAGAGACAAATCTATAAAAAAAATAATAATAATAATCTGCTTAAGCACAATGCTCACTAAAATTTCTTACAAACTCCACATCTTACCCAAGGGGATACAAGGCAGTTTTGACCCCCTAACTGAAAAAATATCACACACCAACATCCAGCTCTTATTTCAACATTGATTATGCATGCAATGTACCAAGTATGAATTGGAAGCTTACTTGAATATATTTGTTCTAGAAAGATTACCAATTACTAAAGAATAGGAGAGGAAGGACTGTTTTCCATGCATAATTTGTGACACAGAGATTTTCCTCTTTATGCCCTTGTGTTCTTTAATTGACCCACTCTAATTTGTGTAATTGAGGTTTATTTCCTAGACTATTAAATGAGATAAAGGCACTCAGTAGCTGCCCACCCTCTAAGATTGTATTTGAGATGAAAAGGTATGGAAGATGGATAGTTTGTATTGAAAATCAACTTTTCATATACAGGCAACTTTTCTTAATTCTATTAAGGAGCAGCCCCTAACTTGGAATAGCTTGACCAGAAAACACTTTTTGGATAAATTATAGAAAATCCCAAATACCCAATTTTATTCTGTTTTTGCTAATGCCTTTTGCAGTATAATTTTGAACTTCATACATGTAAAATGTCTACTCAGTAGGTTTTCTAACATGTGAGTATAATAAAATAAATACATATCCGAACCTGCTGAAGACTTTGCTATAGAAAAATCATGAGCATATTATGCTAAGTGAAGTTAGCCAATCCCCAAAAAAACAAATGCCGAATGTCTTCTCTGATATAAGGGGGGTGACTCAAAATAGGGTAGGGAGGAAGAGAATGGGAAGAAGATTACCTCTAGATAGGGAAGAGGGGTGGGAGGGAAAGGGGGGAGAAGGGGAATTGCATGGATGGTGGAAGGGGAGACACCCTCATCATTATACAAAATACATGCATGAAGATGTGAATTTAGTGTCAACATACCTTATATACAGAGATATGATAAATTGTGGTATAAAGGTGTATTAAGAATCATAAGGCAATAATAATAATAATAATAATAATAATAATAATAAGAGAGCTCATGTAAAAATAAATAAAATAAAATAAAGTCAACTAAAAGGAAGAAAAAAAGAAGAAAAAGAAAAATCACAGGGTCCTATTACGTTTAAACATAAGAACTGAGTTTCAGTAAATGTAATAGGTTGAGTCTGGAAATAACATGTTTATTTCAGGATCAAAAGTCCTTTTTGGTTACAACTTTCAGAGGCAAAAAAAAAAAAATGGTTCTTGGAATAAGGATCTGGGCCACTCTTTCTGCTCCCTTTGGTCCTGTGATGCAGGACCCTGAATTTATATCTCCCTGGAAGGGGGTAGAATCGGGACCAAATTACAAAGTGATTTGTAATCAGTGGAAAAGTGAGGAACCATTCCCCTATGGCATTTCCCTAAACACGCTTGTTATAGTTCAGCTATGAGGTGTCCCTCCCCCCCCCCCATAAACTCAGGTGATAGACAAGGCCAAATGATTAGATTGTGAGAGCTGTAACCTAATCAGCAGGTCAGTCTGACAGATTAAGAACTTGAAAGGGCTACTGTACTGAGTGGTAACTGTAGTTGAGTGGGTCAAGGCTGGAGGAGGTAGGTGGGGGGCATGCACTTGGGGATGTCTTGTACCCTTGGCTTCTCTCTCTCTCTCTCTCTCTCTCTCTCTCTCTCTCTCTCTCTCTCTCTCTCTCTCTCTCTCTCTCTCCTTCCAAACTGCCATGACTTGATCAGCTTTCCTCCTCCATACCCTCCCACCATGATGCTCTGCCTCACCTGGAGCCTGGAGCAATGAAATCGGCTGACCATGAATTGGACTGCTGAAACTGTGAGCTCAAAAGAAACTGCCCTCCTCCGTTAAGTTGTTCTAGTCCAGTATTTTGGTCACAGCAATGATAAACTAACTCTTTCCTTTGGGGATGTAGGCAAGAGGATGATAACACTCCTGCTATACAAAAATAGTAAAATTTGCTTAAAAGTATTATTTTTGTTGAAACTAAAATTACCTGAAAAATAATTTCATTTTGTTGGTGCATATTACTTACACAGAGTGGTGGGTTTCACTGTAGCGTACCTCTATATACATTAAAATATAATTTGATCAATTTTACTCCCCAGCACACCTCCCTCCACTTCCCTCCTCCCTCCTCCTCATCCCCATCCTCTTTCCTAATAGTCTCCCTTCTACTTTCATGGAATTCCACCACCCTTTTTTCCCCCTGTTTTTTTGGTCTCACACATGAGAGAAAATAAATGATACTTTTCAATCTGAGTCCAATTTATTTTGCTCATAATTATGATTTCCAGTTCCACCCATTTTCCTGCCAACAACATACTTTTGTTCTTCTTTGTGGCTGAATAAAACTCCACTGTGTATATACACCAGGTTTTCCTTATCCATTCATTCATTATGGATAGCTGGGTTGTTTCCATAACTTGACTATCTTGAATTAGTCTGCAGTAAACATGGATATGCACGTTTCTCTAAAATATGCTGACTTTAGTGTTTTGGGGAAATACCTAGGAGTGGAATAGCTATGTCATATGGTAGTTCAAATTTTAGCTTTTTGAGGAAATTCCATACTTATTTCCATAGTGGCTATTCCAATTTACATTCTCACCAACAGTGTATAGGAGTTCCTTTTTCCCACATCCTCAACGGTGTTTATTGTTATTTGTATTCTAATTGGAGTGAAGTGGACTCTCAGTGTAGTTTTGATTTGCATTCCCTGATGGCTAAAGATATTGAACATTTTTCATATTCTTGGTTAGTCATTTGTACTTCTTCTTTTAAGAAGTGTTTATTCACTTTGTTTGCTCATTTATTGATTCAGTTATTTGGCTATTTAGTGCTCAGTTTTTTGAGTTCTCTATATATTCTGTATATTAATCCACTATCAGAAGAAAAGCTAGCAAAAAATGTTTCCCATTTCATAGGCTTTCTCTTCACTCTGTTATTTCCTTTGCTGTAAAGAAGTTTTTGATTTGACACATCCCATTTTATTTATTCCTGCTCTTGTTTCCTGAGCTATCAAGATACTCTTCAGGAAGTCTGCCTGCCCCTGTATGCTGAAGTATTTCCCCTATTTTTATTTCCTAACAGTAGCAACGTTTGGGTCTCAGACTTAGGTCTGCTATACAGAGCAAGAGATAGGGTATCTATTTTTGTTCTTCTATATATGCATAGCTAGTTTTCCCACCACCATTTGGTAAAGAGGCTGTCTTTTATCTAATGATGTTTCTGTCATCTTTGTCAGGAATCAGACAGCTGTAGCTATATGGGTTTGTGTCTGTGTCTTCTATTCCATCCCACTGGCTTGCAGGTCTGTTTTTATGCAGTATGAACTTCAGGATTACTTTCTGTAGTTCTGTGAAGGATATCATTGGTATTTTGATGGAGACTGCATTAAATATGTATGCCATTTTTTGGTAATATGGACATTTTAACAATATTAAGTCTGCTATCTGTGAACATAGGAGGTCTTTCCATTTTCTAGAATCATCTTCAATTTCTTCAGTATTCTATAATTCTCATTGCAGAGCTCTTTAACCTTCCTGGTTAAAGCTAGGCATTTTTTAAAACTATTGTGAAAGGGATTTTCCTTCCTGATTTCTTTCTCAGATGATTCATCATTGCCATGTAGAAAAGCTATTGATTTTTATTTGTTGACTTTGTACCCTGTTACTTTGCCAAATGTATCATCCCTAGAAGCTTTTAAGTGGAAACTTCAGAGTCTTCCAAGTACAGGATCATATCATTTGTAAATAGGATAACTTGACTTCTTCTTCTCCTAAATGTATCACTTTTATTTCTGCCTCTTGCCTAACAACTCTGGATAAAATTTCAAGTTCTATAGTGAATAGGAATGGTGAAAATGGACATCCATGTCTTGTTCCTGGTTTTAGAGGAAATGTTTTCAGTTTTTCACCATTCAGAATGATGTTGACTTTGGGTTTGTCACACATATCCTTCATTATGTTGAGATAAGTCCTTTTAAGCCCTAGTTTCTTCAGTGTTTTTAACATAAGAATGCTGAGTTTTGTTGAAGGCTCTTGATGCATCCATTTAGGTGGACCACATAGTTTTTTTTTTCCTTGTGGTCCACCTAAATGGATGCATCAAGATAATGCATTATATTTGTTGATTTGCATATGTTGAATTGTTCTTGCATACCTGGGGTGAAACTCAACTTGAGTGTCTGTATAATCTTTTTAATATGTTCTTGAGATGAACTTCCCAATATTTTATTACATCTGTGGTTATCAATGATGTTGGCCTTGAAGTGCATTAATCTTGTTTTGGTATCAGGGTGATGGAGGTTTTCATATAAATGAGTCTGGAAATATTCTCTTCCTTTCAACTTTATGGAATAATTTGAGGAATATCGCATTAGTCCTTCTTTATACATCTGGTAGCACTCAGCTGTGAATTCACCTGGTCCTGGGCTTTTCTTCCTTGGGAGTATCTTTATTACTGCTTCAATCTCATTGCCTGTTGTTGTTCTGTTTAGGATTTTACATCCTCTTAGTTTGGTTTTGGTAGGTCATATTTATCTAGAAATTTATCCATTTCTTCTAGATTTTTAGTTTATTGGAATATAAGATTTAGAAAATCATCCCTAACAATCCTCTCAATTTTATTTCTATCTGTTGCAATATCCACATTTTTGTCTCTAATTTTATTAAATTAGGTCCCTTTCTTTTGGATAATTTGGCTAGGGATTTATCAAACTAGTTGTCTTTTTCAAAGAAGCAACTCTTTGTTTTATTGATCCTTTGTATTATTATTTTACTATTTCAGTAATTCAGCTCTAATTTTTATTATTTCTTTTCTTCTAGTAGTTTTAGAATTGGTTTGTTCTTTCCAGAGTCCTTAAGTGCATTATTTAGTTGTTCATTTGAGATCTGTGTCTCTCTTAATGTAGGCACTTAGAACTATAAATTTTCCTCTTAGAACTGCCCTCATTCTGGTATCCATGTCCATGTTTTATATCCATTTTCATTTGATTCTAAGAATTTCTTAATTTTTCCCTAATTTCTTCAAGGACCACTCATCACTGAAAAGTATATTGTTCAATCTGTTTATATTTGAATAGTCTCTGTAGTTTTGCTTGGTCTTGATTTCTAATTTTATTCCATCATGAAAGATTATTTCAGTTTTATCATATTTGCTAAGACATGACTTATGGCCTAATAAATGGTCAGTTTGGGAGAAAGTTCCATGAGCAACTGAAAAGAAAGTTTTATTCAACTGAAAAGAAAGTATATTCAGCTATTTGGGGATAAAATATTATGTAGATATTTGTTAATTCTAATTGATCTGTAGTAATGTTTAAATGTGATATCTCTTTGTTGATTTTGTGTCTGTATGATCTGTCTACTGGTAAAAGTGGTGTATTGAAGTCCCCACTGTAATTGTAGAGTTTATCAGTCCCTTCATAGAAAGTAAAGTTTCTTTTGTAAAATTAGATGCACTGACAATAGTTATATCTCCTTATTGTATTCTTTCTTTAACCAACACTAAATGGCCCACTTTGTCTCTTTTGACTAATTTTGGTTAGAAGTCTGCTTTGTCTGATATCAAAGTGGCTACTCCTGCTTGCTTTCAGAATCCATTTGCATGGAATGTAATTTTCCATCCTTTCACTTTTAGTTTATGAATGTCTTTGCCTGTGAGGTGAGTTTCTTGGAGACAACATGCAATTGGAACTTATTTTTTAATCCAATACACTAGTCCGTGTCTTTTAATTGGATACTTAAGACTATTTACATTCAGCATTATATAGAGAGGTATTGATTAAATTGTTTATCCCATATTTCATGTACTTTGATATCTTCAGAGTCAATTGCTGGTGAATTATGCATCTGTCATTGATTTATTTCTAACATATAACTTGTTATTAACTATCATTTACTTATCTGCTATTCTCATGAGATTAATGTTATATCTGGTTCAGTGCTATCTATAGTTGTTGCTGTTTTTAATCTCTGGCCCAATCACTCCTGTTGGGTTCATTAGTGTTGCAGATGTTATCATTGGCACCTGATATTTACTTTAATGCTGCATGTTATTCACTGGTATTCATTGTTGCTGTGTTATATTCTCTTTTCTATGAGATGCTTGGGGACATATCATGACACTTCAAGTTCATGGGGTAAATTCTCTGATGATGAGCTACAACCCCAACCCATTTAAGAGACAAATGACCTTGTTCATACACAACCAAGTTCCACTCAAACTTCAGCAATACATTAACACAAAGAATAAGGGAGAGAAAAACACCAACACAATGACCAGGCCTCAAGTAGAAATAGATTGGGGGTGGGATCTGAAGGCCTATTTATGGACATCTGCTCCTATAGCAATAGCACAGAAAAATAACATGAGGACTCTACCTGTAATCCCAGCAGCTGGAGAGGCTGAGGCAGGATGATCTTGAATTCAAAGCCAGCCTCAGGATATGAAAAACTGTGCTCTATATATGTAATAAGAATTATAATGCCTTCTGCTGTTATATATAAATTTTAAAATATTACATTAAAAAAGTTACTCTTATACCCACTTGGACCATACAAAGTTTACAAGACTAAAGGAGTAATTGCAGAGAGTGTTCCCCCAATACACTGAGGTCTAAACACAACTCTGTGTTCCCATTCTTGTGACAACTACAGAGAAAGTGAGATCCTCAATTTCTGACACAGAAATACTGTAAATGTACATTAGTCACTGCCAAATAACTAAAAGGAAAATTGTACCATGAAACCCACTTGGAAATATATTCAATAATTCACAACAACCTTATATCCCTGGGAAAATCAGCAAAAGAAAGCCATGCACAAAAAAAAAAAAAACCCTCACATAAGAGCAGAAGAGAAATCCAACCTAACAGATAACACAAATCCTAACTTGGGAATTCAATAAATATGAAAAATAAGATGACAAGACACTTCCTAAGGTTCATAATTCACCAATAACTGACTCCAAGGATATCAAAGTAGATGAAATAAATAATTCAAAAGAATGATTCTAAAAAAGACCAATGGATTCCAAGAGAACACAGAAAATCAACTGAATGAATTCAGAAAAAAATACAGCATATGAATGAAAAAATCAATAAAGAGATAAAGTTATTCAAAAAGTACCAAACAAAATCAAAAGCACAATAAGGAAAATTAAAAAAAAAAAATCTTAGTTGAAAGCTCATCATTAGACTAGATCAAACAGAAGACAGAATTGCAGGATTAGAAGACAAGCTAGTTGAACTTGGAATATTCTGACAGTAATAAATATAAAAAGTAAGGAACTATGAACAATAATATAAAAGAACTCTGTGACAACACTAAGAGACCTAATGTAAGAATCACAGGTCTTAGCCAGGCTTGGTGGTACACACCTATAATCCCAGCAGCTGGGGAGGCTGAGGCAGGAAGATCTTGAGTTCAAAGCCAGCCTCAGGATATGAAAAATTGTGCTCTATATATGTAATAACAATTATAATGCATTCTGATGTCTTATATAAATTTAAAAATTTTACATTAAAAAAAAAGCCAGCCCCAGCAAAAGTGAGGTGTTAAGCACTCAGCAAGATCCTGTCTTTAAATAAAATACCAAATAGGGCTGGGGATGTGGCTTAGTGGTTGAGTGCCCCGGAATTCAATCCCTAGTACACACAAACACATTAAAAAAAATCATAGGTTTTGAGGAAGGAGAAAAAGTATAGGCTAATGGTATAGAAAACCTATTAGTAAAATCATCACAGAAAAATTCCCAAACCTCATGAAACAAATGGACATTCAGATACTGAAGGTATTTGAGCCCCAAATACACAGAACCAGAAAAGAACTTCTCCATAATATATTATAGTTAAAAATGCAAAAAATCCAGAATAAAGAATTTTTTAAAGCTGCAAGAAAAAAATGCTGAGTCACTTTAAAAGGCAAACCAATTAGAATAACAGCAGATTTCTCACCAGAAACTCCAAAAGGCCAGAAAGACTTGGAACAATGTATTTCAAGCCCTGATAGAAAATAACTGGCAAGATTGCTATATCCATCAAAACTGTCGTTCAGAATCAATGAGGAAATAAAAACCTTCCAAGATAAACAAAATCTAAAGGAACTCATGGTCATTAAGGCAGTATTACAGCAGATATTCAAAATCTTACAAAAAGAAGATTAAAAACAACCAATAAGATGTGGAAAAAAGCTTATAAGCCAGTATTATACCATGTTTGCATAGTTACAGCAGGATCTAACAAAACTAAAAATCAAAACTATTTTAATTTCTTGAATTTATGGCTTACCATCAAACTGCTTGGTGTCTTCACAAATACAAATACTTAACATAATAATGTTGCCCTGATTAGAAAATCAGTCCTAAGTCTATTTGGAATCTGTGACACATTTAACACTTTTTCAGTACAGGGAACGAATTTAGGGTTTCACATTTGCTAATCAAGTGCTCTACCACTGAGCTACATCCCCAGTACTTTGTATTTATTTTCGAGACAAGATCTCACTAAGTTGCCCAGAGAGGTCTTGAATTTGCCATCCTCCTGCCTAAGCCTCCCTAATGGCTGGGATTACAGGTGTGCATCACTGTGCCCAGCTAATTTGCAACATTCTCGGTACAACTCCCCACTCTCTTCTGAGAATATTGAGTCCTGCATGGAACTATAGCCCTAGACAATTCAGAGAAGCAAAATCTGACTTGTTGCTCACATCACGTAACCAGGCCCTTTGATATCTTTTTTTTTTCTTCAAGTTTGTAATAATGCTGTGACTACTGCTGTTCACAAATATTTTATTTATAAAATCTATCTTCCCCTAGGGCTGGCACAGAGGATCTACAAGATGAAGGCTAGTCTATAAATTCCATTCACTCTAGGACACTGAGTTCTTTCTCAAACATCAATCGCTGAGCTGGGAGTTTAGACAGAGTAAACTAGCTGTGCTTCCCAATTGCAATATAGAAAGCAAAGCATCTCTTTGCAAATAGACTTTCCTGGTGCGGCTTTCCTTACACAAAAAGAGGACTCCATTGTGAGGTAACAGTGTTCTTCCTACTGCTACAGCCCAGTATTGAAGGCAAAAGAAGACAAAATGTTTTTTTAAAGTTCATGGCCATCTTTAGATTAACATTTGAATAATCAATCTTACACAATATATTTAAAACTTTAAATAATGAACCTTACATGATATACTTGAGTAGTCTTTGTGTACTTCACACTGTTGACCCTTCTCTATGCTCTTACATAAAGTTTTGAAGCCATTAGTACAGCACAGGAGTCATTTGGGGTAAGCAGAAAGGCACATCATTGTGTCTCAGAGGACCTGAAATTTCAGAAGACACCAAGGTCACTCCTGTCAGCTACAGTTTAGGCAAACTTCTGCCTCTGGAATACTAAGCTTGGCTCAGTCAATAGCTATAAAGAGTCTAACCTCGAGTTTAGATGTTAGCTAAACTTTAATACCGGAACAGGAAGAAAAAGGCAGCATTCATTTCCTCTTTATTGCCCAGCCAAGATCCCATGCTGCCATCCACAGAGGATGCTTCCATGGCTAACCAACCAGACAGGCCAGTCCCAGCTCCGTGCCTGCACGCTCTCTACCCTCCTGCCTGCATTTCACTCTCCCCTCCTGCTTCCAGGGGGCTGTGGTCCTCACCAACAAATCTCTTCTGCTTTATCTCAGTTGGCTCAGATCACACTTGTGTCATTCGGAAGCCTGGGGCCCTTTTCCCTCTAGATCCTTGTCTCATTGATGCTTAACCTTTTCGTCCATCAACTTCTGGACACCTCTCAAGTCTGCCAGTGTCTTTCTCAGACCCTTTGTCCAATAGCCCCAACGGTGACCGTGAATGTGCGTTTGATCAAAATGAGGGGGGGTCGTGTAATACCCCTACCAGGCATCTGCTGGGTGTTGATGGTAGCATCATTTGCTCTCTGCATATTGGTTAAGTGGCGATGAATGACAAATGGTAGGAAGTCCTCTCCACTTTATTCTTCAGTTTGCATTTTTTTCATTCCTAAGATATTATAGAGTAAGAGAACCACTCCATCTCCCCTTCTCTAACATATCCGTACAGCCATATAAACACCTTTCATTCTTCAGACATGACTTGAACACCAACTAGGAGCCAGACACTTTCCAGACCCCAGAAATGTAAAATGAATAAAAGACAATCTGCACCCTCAAAGAGCTCACCACATACAGACAAGTGAGCAGATGACAACGTACTTTGATAGTTGGGAACAGACTTATAAGCTCCCATGGACATAAAGAGGCTACCACCCCTCTTGGTTATGGAGAGACATCTGCTGTGACTCCACACCATGCTGAGGGGGTAATTCGGGAACTGGGAAGCTCAGTTTCAGACTGGAACATACAGGAGAAGACGACTTGGAAGACTGTAGAAACCCACCACATGAACCTCCTTTTATCCTGGAAGATCTGTATCTGTGGAACCCCTACCTTCTGTCAGTGCACCTCTTCACCTGTTCACTCCCCACCTCTCTCTTCTTTTCTTTTCCTTCCTTTCTCTTCTCTTATTTCATTCTCTCCTGTTTGTTTTTCCTCTCTCTCTTCCCCCATTGTCCCTCTATCATACACACACACATCCTAAACACACTTTTCTGCAAGGAAGACATCTAATAAAAAGCCTCTTGCATTCAGAGTAGTTGAAGAACAACGAGATATTGCAGTATTACCTACACAGACCAGGATTGTTTCAGGGATGCCAAAACTCCTTCTGTTCCCCCTCCACCTCCCTCTTGAACCATTCTAGCACTGACCCTCTTCCTCCCTGATAAATCAAGTGTGGGCACCTTAGGGGCACTGACATTTGCTCCTTATGGTGAATGAAGTCTTCAAATACTCCAACGACAGGACTCACCCATTTCCTTGGTGAGCTGCTCCTGCGAGGGAAGCTCTCGTTGCCTAGTTCACAGATATTTCCCTGTAATCTGTCTCAGGTATAAAAGGACCCACACTCTGCAGATGCAGTAGTTCAGTAACGGTGCTGTATTGGGGGACAGTGTCAGTGAAACTCTTTTCTAATTTCAAGTGCTACACAAATTTTGGTCTTTCAAAGATTGAGCAGCAAAGTTTCCAGTGGAAGGGAATCAAAGCCTGTATAATAATCTCCACATTGGGGGGCATCCCCCACACACACACTTGAAAGAGCCCATAAAGATAGATGAGTGTTATTGGATGAAATATTTCTTTGGGTGCAATAAAACTGAAAGGTGTCTTTTACTCCATGCTTTGTTGCCTTTAAAACATGAAATGGAAAGAAATAACCAAGAAAAAGCTAGCGGCACAGCCCATTCGCTTTGGAACTCTCTAAACCATCCACTCTAATTCAACCTGACATCGCTAATTTTGGCATTAGAGTTTGAAATGAAAATCAATATCTGTTTTGAGCTTGGAAACAGAGTGACTGTACCCGGGGTAGAGCATAGCCAGGCACTTATTTTCAGTGGTCTGTAATTGAGGGAACAGAAATTTTCCAATTCAGAGCATTTTTGAAACACTGATTCAGATGAAATCTCGCTGTCTTCCTGAAATTAATTACGTACCACTCCCTCCCGAGGCCAATTGTAAAATCATTTTCAAGGTCTCTCATGTGTTTTCTTTTTTTAGAAAACCTGTGTTCCTGGGAACGTTATTTTCCACATGAGATTTAGAGATCCTGCTTGGCCCTTCCTGCCGGGGCAAGGGTCCCTGACTAATGTCGGTGGAGAGAGAAGGGCTCAGGGCCTAAAGACTGATGCCTCTTGTGATGCCAGGCTAGAGTTGGCTAAGGCTGGTGCTGGAAGAGTCCTGTCTGGGGAATTTGCTTTCCACTGTGTTTTAAGTGTTCTTAGTTTGTTTTGTATTTCCATTAAAATGTCTTTGGAAAAGAAAAATAGACCCTTGAAAGATGTTTTACAGATGTAGCCTTATCTAATGTAACCTGCGCTTCATTCTAGTACTGAGATCAAGTGCGTGTTCATTAAAACAGGAAGGAAAAGGGGAAAAGAAAGAGAAGGGGAGGGAGGGGGAGGGGAGGAGGGGAGGGGAAGGGGAGAAGGGAGGAAGGGAAAAAGGGGAAGGAGGAGGGACAAGGGAGCTAGGGAGCAGGGAAGATCAGCTCACACTGCATAAAATTCTCTCTCAGTGTTTTGAAGCGCTTGTTTTGCTTTTCATTGTTATATATATTTACTACAAAAACTGATAGCTATACTATGCCAATCTAAAGAAAGTAAGCAGTTTGCCCTCGCAGAGAGAGAGAAGGGGGCTTCTCACCCACCCCCACTGTTCTTTAGCACCCCCAGCAGTATGGTTCTCTTTTCATTGATTCATGACAGTAGGGTATGATTCAACATGTTTATACACACATGGGATACATCTTATTCTAATTAAGATCCCAGTCTTGTGGATGATGTACACGTGGTGTATTCATATGAACCTAGGAAAGTTATGTCAGGTTCATTCGACTGTCCTTCCTATTTCTACCCCCCTTTCCTTCATTTCCTTTTTTCTAATCCAACAAACTTCTATTCTCCACGGCCCTCCTTATTGTATGTTATAGCATCCACCTATCAGAGAGAACACTCGGCCTTTGGTTTTTTTTTGTTTGTTTGGTTTGGTTTGGTTTTGATTGGCTGATTTCACTTAGCATCGCATTCTCCAGTTCCATCCCTTTACCAGAAATAAAGTCATTCTTTTTATGGGTGAGTAATATTCCATTGTGTATTTATATCACATTTTCTTTATCCATTCATCTGTTGAAGGGCACCTAGGTTGGTTCCATTGCTTAGCTATTGTGAATTGAGCTGCTATAAACATTGATGTGACTATGTTACTGTGGTATGCTGATCTTAATTCCTTTGCATATATACCAAGGAGTGGTATATAACAGGTCAAATGGTGGTTCCACTCCTAGTTTTTTGAGAAATCTCCATGCCACTTTCCAGAGTCGTTGCACCAATTTGCAGTCCCAGCAATGAATGCGTCAATCCAGTCCTCTTGCTACTCCAAATATGCCAAAAAGAAATTTCTGGGGTTAGATTGTAACAGAGTCTTGTGTCACATGCATGTATCTGCTCATAACCTGGAAGTCAGATTTTGACCAGCCAAGAATGATGTGTCCAATAATGCCCTACAACATAAGGATTACCCCCAGAACCCTCACTGGGCTTTCTAGCCCCTCAAAGGAGAGATAGATTGACTAAATAGCCTTAATTTCTTGGCATTTTCCAAAATAAATATGACACATAGTGTTTTTCACTAATAGGATGGGAACAACAACTTGGTACCTTCTAGATTCTCAGATACCCTAATCAGAGTTTGGACAAAAAAAAAAAAAAAACATAAGTGGGGAGAGAAGACTCAGAGGAGAAGTGAGGGCTCATTCAGCAAATGTAATACACAAAATGCCAACTCTGAGGTCAGGTCACCTAGGCTTATGTCACAGCCCCAGCTGTTACCAACTATTTTAGATTTTGAGCACTCTGCACATTCCTTTGTAATATCCTGATGAGTTAAATGAGATAATGCATGCAGGCCCACCACGTTCCCAGAATGCTGACTTCTATTTCTACAGAGGTCTCTGAGCTAAAGGAACTAGCCACCTAGCACAAGCTGATAAGTTCTAAAATCAAGGTTTGTAACTGCTATAAAGAACAAAGGGCAATCACCTAACTTAGGAGAGCTTTCCAGAGGAGATGCTTACCACTTGTGCTGAGAGCTGAGTAGGAATTCTTCTGGTAGCTGGAAGGGAAAGATGAACAGGAAAGGCACAGGCTAATGAGAAACCACACTGTGTTTAAGACCACAGATTGAACAGGCAGCTAGAACGTGCTGGGGGTATGGCTGCAACTTACAGGAATGTACAAATGTAACTCTGGGACAACAAGGAGGATGGACTGGAAATAGAGAGAGACAGGAGCAAGGAGCCCAGTGATGAGGCTATTGTACTGATCCAGAGGACAAACGATGACCTGAATAGGCAACTCAGAAGGAATGAAAAAAGGAGAAGGGAGAAATAAGCAATAAGCCCTTCAGTTCTTATTCTAGAATAAAAGTACTTCCATATAGTTATATGGGAGTTTCACTCCTTGCATCTAAAAAATTATTACTTATGTGTCGGGTCTTTGCACTAGAATGGCCAGGTTCTTTCATTTTCAGGGCAGAATAAGGCCCATACTACCGACTGACATTTCTCCACCAGAAGGATCAATTCAGACTTCAAATCTAATTAGGATGGTTTAATGTCCAATTTAAATTTTCCCTAATGATTTTTAAGTATGGTGCTTTGAATACTCATCTCAAAAAACCAAAACAAAACAAAACAAAAAAGAAATGAAAAGAAGATTTTGTGTCCATCACATTTACTTATTCACATATTCAGTGTTTCATCAGATACCACTTCTGCCTGAGCCAGGTCCTGGGACAACTGTGGGCAAACAAACAGCATAATTGAAGATCCTCATCAATCCATTCTCAGTCTTCTATTTTCTGTGCTAACAGGCCAATTCTTTTAGTTTCTTCAACATACTTTTTGTTACTCTGAGCTACAACAAAGTGTGACCATGATAATGGTTCCATACGCCCTAAACAAGGGCATGTTTCTCCCAAGCCAGTGAAATGTAGTTTGCATTTATCATTTTCTCTATTGTGTCATTAAGTGTAGGCTGGATTGCAGTGATAAAAAGATGCAAGCATGCATTAGCTCCATGCAAGAGATTTGCTCCCTATTTAATAAGATAGAGAGATTCCAGGTCAGCATGTGGAATCTCTGCTCATCATAGTCATTCAAACATCCTAGATCCTTCCATCTTGCATCTCCCTCATCCCCTTGGGCTCATGATCGTCTGCATCCAACCAGCTCAGAGAAAACACTTGGAAGACTTTTTATAACCCAAGGCCTGTAGAGGTACCATCACCCTTATTAACATTTTTTTCAGAGACAACAATCTTAGCCATATCTAGCTGCAAAGGATGGCTGGGAGCAATCTCCACCACAACTACTGTCGCTGCCATCCATACAGCAAGGGGAAGAGGGCAGAGGTGCACCATGTTTATCCATCAAAAATGAAAAAATAGAAATATGCAAACACAAAAACCCATGTAAATTTTTCTTAATGAAATATCAGAGCCAATTACTCTTCACTCCAAAGGTCCAAACAAACTCCCATAGCCTTTTTCTAGACAAAACTGAAAATGATACATAAATGTTTACTGAGTACTTACTCTACATAAAGCCTTGTGTTAAGAATTGGAGCTGAGGGTAAGGGTGGGTGGTGGATGCAAATTTGGATCTTCAATTCCAGGACTCTGTAGTCACCATTTGGAAGAAAACCATACATACAAATAACCAGCATATAAGGTAGAATGTAATAAATGCTACAGAAGAAAGTGTTACAGGAGTTCCAAGGGGCAGAAAGATCACCTTCAGTTGGAGGCATATGGAATGACATCGTGGTGGAGGTGCCTGCAGCAGTTTGGATCTTAAGAGCCCCCTAAGCAGGGCGCTGTGGTGCACACTTATAATCCCAGCAGCTCAGGAGGCCAAAGCAGGAGATCGTGAGTTCAGAGTCAGCCTCAGAAACTTAGCGAGGCCCTGAGTAACTCAGTGAGACCCTGTCTCTAAATAAAACACAAAATAGGGCTGGGGATGTGGCTCAGTGGCTGAGTGCCTCTGAGTTCAATTACCAGTACCCAAAGAAAAAAGCCCCCTAAAGGCCCATGTGGTAAAGATCTGCTCCCCCAGTCTGGTGCTCCTGGGAGATATTGGAGCCTTTGGGAGGTGGGGCCTAAGTCTTCAGGTCACTGGGAACATCTCTTCCAAGGGGACAGAGCAACCACGTCCCCTCCCTTCCTCTCCCTCTCTTCTCTTCACTCCCTGTCCATGAGGTGAGTGTTTGCTCTGCCATGTGCTCTTACCACTGTGAACTGCCACGTACCAACAGCAATGAGACCATGGACTGGAACCTCCAAGTCTACAAGCCAAATAAACCTCTTCTCTGTGTGAGTGGATTTCTCAAAGGTGTTGCCATAGTGACAGAAAGCTGACCAACTCAGGCTATTTGAACAAAGCCTTAAAGGGCACGTGGCCACATGCAGGTCATCAGAGGAAAGAGCGCAAGCGAAGGCATAAAAGCAGCAAAACTTGAGGTGTGCCTGAGGTTTAGGGAGTGATACAACATCAAAAAGAGCATTGCTTTAAACTTCTGTGGAGATAGATGGTAGACTTAATGTGGATTGATGTAATAAATACAAACAATATCTGAAAGTCTGCAAAGCTCCAAATGATTTATTTTGTAGTATTAATCTTGAAAGAATAGCATTTCAAAGAGCAGTACGCTCACATTGAAGCACACCCCATTCATACAGCAAAACAAATGATTACAATTGTTTAAATGTGTGCCTACTATGTGCAAAGCGAAAGGCTGAAAAGCCATTGCTTGGACTTCAATGGATAACACTGAGATCATTTTCCACTTATTAAACTCTATGTTGGGTTAAAGGGCTTTAGTGTCTAAAATTTCCCCTAGTGACTTCCAGTTTCTGGGATTTTTACTGACATCTAATCTTAGAATGTATTTCTTTTTGTTCTCAGTTAAAGCAGAAAGTCATGTTCTATAACATTCAATATATACGACTATTTTTGTTGAATCCTCATGTTTCTTTAGTTTTTTTATTTGTTTCACTCTATAATGTAAATGAGCAGTTTATATAATCTAGTTATTTATCCAATATAGACACAGACTTTAAATCTTCTTGGAAATTCATATTTATTTCCTATAAATCTGTAAAAGTGAAAGCTATATATTGTATCTTCTAGACAAACATAAAAATAAAAATTGGCAGCTAAAAGTGTGATTGGAATTCTTAATTATAAATGAATTCAGTAATAGAGAAAAAATAGAGACTTTAAAAAAAAAAAAAACTGACCAGTCATTTCACTCAGATAAACTGGAATTCAAAAGAATTATAGCTGTTTGTTGGCCAAGAGTCTAAAATTTCTTCTTTAGTTATCTAACATTTTCATTTGTTGGAAAAGAAGAATTGATTTAGTATTTTCTCTTTAAAAAGATGAGAAAACATTTCAAATCACTGTTGCTATTCTGGCTGCAATTGAAGATTCTCATGAATATTAATATCAGACTTTAAAAACATCATGCAGATGTGGTAAAGGGGGTCCCCATGGTCTCGCAGACAAAAGTAGATGCCCAGGTTACACCAGAAAGATGTCATGTTCACATGCTAATAACAGCCCAGCTTGTTTCAATATTTATCTGAAAATCCTCATGTACTAGTACTATTTCCTCAAGCCCTCATTTGAGTTTTGAAAAAAAGCCACTCGGGCAAACATTCTTGGTAGGCACATGTCACTCCTAGGATGAAAGCCAGTGGATTTTATATGATAGGTCACCCTATCTACAGCCACGTAGCACATTAACAGAAAGCAGGATGAATATGCAGAATTCTATTTAAATAATACTGATAATATTTTCAAATGTGATTCTTAAAGTCTGGTTAGAGTTAACCTACTGTATTTCCAAGGAAAACAAGTTTGAAATTAGGTCTGTGACTGCCATTATTTTACACAAGCCCATGAATGTTTTTTAATTGTGATGTTTATCATACTTACAGAAATGCATAAAAATATATATATGTCATATATATGTCAAGTATTAATCAAAAGATGATGTTGAATTCCACAGCATGTGAAATCCAGACTAATCAGAATGTAGGCTCACCATTAGTTTTACCCTCACCATCCGCCTGAAACTATCAGGAGAAATTTCACTGTTTATAGCAATAATGAAAAAGAATTCAAATAAACAATAAGGATTTTATGGTTCCCTGGGTATAAAATTAATTTATAAAGAGTGATACTGTTCTAGCTTCTGCTTATAGAATTCTTGAAAGGGTTTGAATCCCACCCTTACAACAACAAAACTTTTCTTGAACCCATAAGATATCTGAGATCTCAGAGTAACCAACCAAACTCCATGACTCAAAAGGGAAAATAATAACATACCTTTATAAAAATAAAACATTGCTGCATAACAAAAGACACCAAAAACAAGTATAAAAGATTAATAATGAACTTGGGGAAAAAATATCTGCAAATGTCACCAAGAAATCATTTCTATGTAAAGATCTCATAGATCAATTAGCCAAAAAAAAATCCAATCACAAAGGAAAAGGGCACGAAGAGTTAACTGAAGATTAAATTTTATCATGGAAAAATGCTGAACTATATTCATGAAAAGACAAATGGAAATTAAGAGGAGGAAGCAATTTTTCAACTATCAGATCTGCAAAACTTTGTTAATGCAGTATGATGGCAAATAGGAGGACCTTCCTGGCATGACTGGGAGAAGACTAGACGCTCAGAGCCTGTAGGCACAGAAGTTTGGTAACATTCAAGTACACAAAATTTTGACACAGTAATTCTGAGCTTCCCCAACAGATAAACTAAAGCATTAATTCACCCACCAACTCTTTCCTCACCACATGCCAGACATTGCCCAAGGCACTGGGTTACTGCAACAGAGAAAATAAAGTCCCTTCCCTTCCGTTATACAGCTTTTTCTCTAGAGGGGATCTAGACAGCTATGTAAGAGTAAAATGTGCTATTAAAAAAATAATAAAATAAACACTACACATTGGTAGGGAGTGATGGAGTGAGGAACTGTTTTAAGTAGAACAGAAAGGGAAGACCTTTCAGAGAAAGTATCATTCCAGGAGAGACTCAGATGACGTGAGGGAGCAAACCATAAGGACACCTGGGGAACTGGGCACAGAGATGCTCACCTGTAATTCTAGAGGCTAAAGCAAGAGGACTGCTGCCGCAGTCTGGCTGGGCACACAATCACGAGCCACCACACAGCTTGTAGATTCAAACAGCAACTCTTTATTCCCGAACTCACACCAGCCGTCTACAATCACGTTCTGGGGAAATCCACGTTCTCTGCCCAAATCCACATCCACTGGGCTTCTGTCTCCCAAAATATACTGTCTGAATCCCGTGAGAACTCAAGGGGAACTCAGGCAGCAGGATATGCCCTATTCCCAGCAGGAATAATCTTAAACCTTAAACGTGGAACCTAAACCGGGAACGCCCTAAACCCGATTATCCTAAACCGGGAACACCCTAATCCGCCCTGGTCCTTGAGCAAGGTCACCTACATGCAATGTCACTGCAAAATGTCCTATTTCCATGAGTCCTTCCACTAAGCAACATGGGGTACGCTGGCAAGGAAATTGTCATACCTACTTGGCTAATGGCTCCCAGCAGACTGCAAGTTGGAGGCCTGCCTCAGCAGCTAAGCAGGACCCTGTCTCAAAATTTAAAATAATAATAAAAAGAACTGGGGAAGTAGCTCAGTGGTAAAGTGCCCCTGGGTTCAAGCCCCAGTACCAAAATAAATAAATAAATAAATAACATCTGTTAAACAGATGGACAAGCAAATTCAAAAGCTTTACTTAAGGACAAGAATCGATTTACAGCATTATGATAAGAGAAGAGTGCAGAATGACTTAAATCTTCAACAGGACGTTTCGCAACTAATTGGATGATGGTACATCTGTATGTGGACTGTCCTTCCACTGTTCCCCATGAATGAAGCAACTCTCCCTATGCACCAAAAGAAAGTGAGAAGACACAATTGGCAGTTTCTCACAGAACTGTGCCTACTGTTACCAGGTGATGCAGCAATCACACTCCTAGCTATTTACCCAGTGATACTTGTAACAGCTTTATTCATAATTACCAAAAGTTGGAAGCAACTAACCTGCTTGGGTTAAAAAACAACAACAACAAAAAAAAAAACCTGTGCTATATCCAGACAATGGAATATTATTTAGCACTAAAAAGAAATAAGCTCTCAAGTTATAAAAAGACATGGAGGAGACTTGAGTCCTATTGCTAAAGAAAAGCCAGGCTGACAAGTCTACATGCTGTATGAGTCCAGTTACAGGACATTCTGGAAAAAGCAAAACTACAGAAATGAGTATATTTTTTAAAAACCTGTGATTTTCAAGGATTTCAGGAGAAAAGGGGATGAATTAGGAGAGCCTAGTGGATTTTTAGGGCTGGGAAACTATTCTATATGATACTATAATTCTTAACATATGTCATTATGTATTTATCAAAACCCAAAGAATGTACAGCCCCAAGAGTGAACCCTAATGTGGACTGTGGGCTTCGGGTGATAATACCGTGTCAATGTAGGTCCGTGGATTGTAACAAACCTACCACTCCGGAGGGCGATAGCATAGAATGGCTGTGTGAGGAACAAGGGATACAAGGATCTCTGTACTTTCTGCTCAGTTTTGTTGTAGAACTAAAACTGCTCTCAAAACTAAAGTCAATTATACAAAAGAGAGAATGATATCCAATATATACTACTACTTTAAAAAGTACAGAAATATGTGCACAGTATGGCGACCCTTTGGACAAATGTAAAACATAAACATGTATCACATACTTACGTAAGAATACAGATCCCTTCTTCCTTTCACAATTGCCTAGGTGGTTCTGAAAGAAGATCCAAGGAATGGCAACCATTCTCTGCCAACAGGAGAGAAGAAATGAGAAGCTGAAGATGGAGGGTTCCAGACTTTTCACTGTCCATCCTTTAAAAAAAAAAATAACTGTACCATGTGCATATGTCATCTATTCAAAAGAATAATTAACTTTTAAAGTCAGGAATGTGATCTGCAGGGAATAATTACAGAATTCTTTTATTTACTCTTTCACAAAGGCTTTAACAAAGATCTTCTATAATATGTCAATGTATAAGGACAACTCTATTGTTTCATTTTGTTTTGTTTTGTAGTACCAGGGATTGAACCCAGGGGCATTTAACCACAGAGCTACGTCCCCAGCCCTTTTTTATATTTTAAGAGACAGGGTCTCATTGAGTTACTTAGGGCCTCTCTAAGTTGTTGAGGCTGGCTTTGAACTTATGATCCTCCTACCTCAGCCTCCAGAGCCACTGGGATTACAAGCATGCACAACCTCATTAGGCCACTTTCCACAGTTTTAACCCTTTACCGTGTGACATGGTTTATATTTTATGGTTTGGAAAAAGTGGTCCCATAGAGCCATCTGTGATATGCTTAAATGTTGTTCTTTTTAACATCATTGCAAATCTGATGTTTGCAAACTATCTTAATGAAAAATACTTTTCAACCCTGAACAAGATAGCAAAGGCCAAAAAGCAAAGGATGAGTTGATGACAACACTCAAACAAGAAAACAGGTTAGCTCCAGTGAGAGGGAGAACAGAGCGGCACATGTGAGGGCAGAGACTG
Source organism: Marmota monax (assembly GCF_021218885.2). NCBI lineage: Eukaryota > Metazoa > Chordata > Mammalia > Rodentia > Sciuridae > Marmota > Marmota monax. The sequence goes on from NW_026693571.1 coordinate 43,840,841, forward strand.
TGTTGGGGAACAGTTTTCACCTGGCTGGTTTCCATGTGTGGATATATCAAGGGTTCCATTCAAGCTGGTATGTCATCTACTTGACTTCTCCAACATGTGGGATGAACTGCCCTGCTGTGTGGAAGCAAATCAACACAACTTTAACCTACATAGAGAATTTGCTTTTTATTTCCAGTTTCTTAGATTAGAAGACAGTTAAGAATGATGCAGAATATCACCTTGATGAGAGGTGACAGTGTGAAAAAAAAAAATATATATATATATATATATATTATATATATATATTATAGAATGGCTGTGTGTGGGACAAGGGAGATAGATAGATAGATAGATAGATAGATAGATAGATAGATAGATGAGAGAGAGAGAGAGAATGGACTTTTCAATGAAAAGACTTCCTAAATATTTCTTCATCTTAAATCATTTATGTGAGATTAGCCATAAAGTTGTATTTTTCCGGGAACTTATATCACTAAGTATTGCTATAATCCCATCCATGAAAGTAGAATTTATACAATGCCTTTCTATACAAAATGTTTGATTTTAAGATACAACACTTCTTTCCCCCCTGAACCATAATACAATAGAACCTAAAAAGGTAAGGTTGGGAGAAGCAGATCATTTTTGTAGTAAGAATAAACAATCCTCCAAAGCCAGTGTTTCTTTTCTCTTCTCCCCCTGTGCTCAGGAGTGCTCTAGTAACTGTATGGGGAAGGGTGGACTTGAGATCTCTTACCTCTTGAAACAACTGCATCTGGCTTATTTCACTTAGCATGATGTCCATCCTGGTCCATCCACTTACCAGCAAATGCCATCATTTCATTCTCCTTTGTGGCTGAGTAAATCTCCATTGTGTATATCAATTTTTAAAAAATATTTTTGGTTGTAAATGTTATTGATTTGTTTGTTGTTAAATATTTTGGGTTGTAAATGTTATTTATTTGTTTGTTGCTCTACCACCAAGCCACAACCCCAGCCCTATAAATGTTTTCTCTCATTTGAAAGCTAGAGGGGAAATGAATGGGAAATCAGAAAATAGAAGGGGAGATCCGTGGAGAAGAGGAAGGAGATTGAGGGGGAGGGAGGAGGGTCAGGAAAGGGAGGAACAGAAGAATGAAATTGACCAGATTATGCTGTGTGCACAGATGAACATACCACAGTGAATTTTACCTTCATGTACATCTATAAAGCACCACGTTAAAAAAAACAACAAATAAATAAAAGGAAAACCAGTAGAGCACAGGACGGGGAACAGGAGGAGGGGAGAGAGAGAGGAAGTACAGGGGACGATAACGGAGCAAATTGTATTCCATGCCTGTAGGATGAGGTCAAAATGAAGCCTACTATTATGTGTCACTATAATGCACAAATACAAACTTTAAAATAAGAAAATCTGACTCCACAAAAATTAAGATAATATGCGTTGCTGAAACCTTCCTTCCTTCAATAAAACTGGAAGTGAAAAAAATAGGTATTTCTTTAAAGTTAAGGAATTGTTTCAAATTATTTTAAGAAGTTGAGCACAGACTCTCATTTCTTCTCTGAAGTACTTCAGAAATTGTGACTGAATATTTTTCTACTTTACTTGTCAACTGAGCAAACAAAATATTCCACAGGAAAACCATTCCATAAAAACTACTTCTTATGTAGTCATTAAAGAGTACATCGGTCTGGACGAACAATTTTCAAGTGGCATTTCAAACCAAAAGGTTTGTTTTCATTATAGATCTTTTGTGCTTTCCTGAACTTCTAAGAATAGACATATGCATTCATTCATTCTGTCTGCCTTTTAACAGACATTTATTGATCATCTGCTCTGTTCCAGGCAACATCTTCTTATATCACATTTTTAAAAGCCAATCAGAAGTTGCAAACTGTTTTAATTCAGGGGAAAAAAAAGCATTAAGTATATACTACCTCTAAGCAGTTGTGCAGGATACTGCAGATAATGTCTACAATCTGAAGATTATAAAGGAATAATGATTATAAAACTAAATTCAAACCACAAAAAGGTTTTAAAATATGACTTCTACTTATCTGTCAAACCACAGACACAATCCTATGCTGTGCATCTGTGAGTGTTGAGAAGATATGCTCCAACACAGAGAGTCGCTGCATTTCAAACTTTTGCCCCATGAAAAACCTAGCAGTCCATTTTTTCTGAAAAAGTATTAAGACACATTTATATGCATTCTGTTAAAGTCTGTATTCATTTTGGAATCTCAAGCCCTCTGCTAAATTTATTGATTTTAAGACATTGTACATAAAATCTCATTTCCTCTCTGAAGACCATGTACTAATCCAGAGAGCTATGACAAGATTCAGGTTACCAATTTAATTTGAGTGCCACTATACACCAGCACCCTACAAATGTATGTTTTTCTCTTCATAGACATTCAATGAGTATCTGTTGAATGAATAACAAACAATTAGGGATTACCATTTGTGACTGGCACAGTGTATATTCACATAAACTATGTCCACTTCTGGAGAAGCAGTTTAAAACTTGTATCATTTTGAGCCAGGTATGGTGGTGCATGCCTGTAATCCCAGTGGTTCCGAAGGCTGAGGCAGGAGGATCCTGAATTCAAAGCCAGTCTCAGCAATTTAGTGAGGCCCTAAGCAACTTAGCAAGACCCTGTCTCTAGACATAAGATTTAGAATAGGGCTGGGGATGTGGCTCAGTGGTTAAGCACCCATTGGGTACAATCCCTAGTATGGAAAAAAATAAGTATCATTTTGAGAGTAATGTGACTCTATTTTTTTCACTCATTATTATACAAGTGAAATAAAAAATATGTTTGGACATAAGATTGTCCACTGAGCAATTGGTTGGCTGTCTGGGCTCTAGAAAACACACGTCATAATGGTCATACCCAGTCTAAGTGACATTTCAGGGGTCTTTGTGGTGGATTTTTATTTCTCATTGTCTTCACCTTCTCTGAAAAGAATGATGAATAACCCTTCCTGTGATATCTTAGCTTTTAAAGAGTGTTGTTTTATCTATTTTTTATGACTAACCTTACACTTGTTAAATGTAATTTTTGCTTTATGTAACATAAAAAAAATTTGTGATACGTTGCCCCATGTATTAACAAGAATGGCTGGGCAAAAGACAAGAAATCTTTTAAAAACGAATGTTCACATTAAATACCTTGGATAGGGAGGCCTTCTGGGGATTTTTCTTTAATGCAACAAAAGTGCACTGTTTCTGTTTTCAGAAATAGTTTCTTTCAGTTTTATACGGAGCTTGTCTAAAGTCATATTACATAAGTAAGGGCTTAGTCTGTACATTAGTATTTCACATCTCAGAGTCTTACTAAATCCTTTTTTGATAAATCTGATATTGAACAGATCTATATTGCTTTCTTCTACACTTGTTTATGGTATTTATTTGATATACCTAGGATTAAAAACCAAATTAACAAGTGTAATCAATTTCTTAGTGATAGAGAAAAGTCCTCTAGTACCCTTAGATACATTCATCTAGGGATAAAAAACTCAAGTGAAGATGTTGTAATAAATGGATCGATTTATTCAATCACTGAGCACAAAAACATTAGCCCTGGGAAAGCATTTTCCTCTAAGCACTTGAGCTACCGAGTTTCACTTGTGTGGCACCAAATGATTTGCATTTTTAGAGAAATTTCATGTCTGCCCTGAGCTCCAATGAAAACATGAATAAATTGCTTTCTTCCCCCTTTTTTCTGACTTTATGAAGCTGAATCCATTAGGGGTCCAGTCAAAGTATAATGGAATAAAGGCAAGAACTTAAACGACAGGATCCTGGATTAGGAGTCTCACTAGTCCGGCCTAAGTTGTCATGGCCAGCCTGTCACATGAGTGGTTTTAAAGGAGATCCCTGGGCTCCTGGTTGGGTGTTTTTTTTTTTTTTTCAGCTGCTGCATTAGAAAGGGTCTCTAAAACACAAGAAATTAAATCGACAAACAACAATTAAGAACTAAATAGGCTTCCTGCTCCAGTTCTTGGCACAAAGTCAAATAAATCCATCTTGCCAAGCCTCACACAGTACACTTGCCTATGAGACTTTGTTCCTTCTTCAGAATTCATTGATGTAAAAATAAACACAGAAGTTGTGAATTTGGGCTTAATTAACATCAATCTAACCTGGGTTTGAATCTCCAGTGAGCAGTTATTGGCTCCGCCATTTGGTAAGTTAGCCTCTCCAGTCTTTGGTGTTCTCGTCTATACAACAGGAATAACAACACCTGGAGCCCAGAGCAGTGGAGTCTTTCATTAAGTGCTAACCACATTCCCTAGCACAAAATATGTTCTCAAGGGCTAGGCAAAGCATGTGTGAGGCACTGGGTTCAATTCTCAACACCAAATAAAAATAACTTTAAAAAGTTGTAGATGTGTCCATCTACAACTAAAAATATATATATTTCTTAAATACATTCTCAATCCATGGAAACAAATTTCGTTTTTACTTATGACCTGAATTCTGCCAGGAAATAAAAGAAGGAACATCCGCTAGTCTTTTTACCAAGCATGCTAGTTTGCTCCCACCTTAAACACTTAAAATAAATAAGAGGAAGATTATATAAAATAATGATTCTCAAACTTTAATGAGCCCATGAATTGCTTTATCATTCTGTTGAAATAAAAATTCTGGTTTACTAGGTCTGGGGTAAGACCTGAAATTCTGTATTTCTAACAAATACCCAGTAATATGATGCTACTGGTTTGGACCACATTTTGAGAAGCAGATATATATATATCAATCACCTGGAAATGGTATTATTTCCACATAATTTATCACTGTCATTGCTTTAAGTAGACTCACTATTCTTATGAAAATATACCTTGTCAGAGATCTATACGGTTTGAATTCTTGGTTTTGGTGGGGGAATTGTTTTAATTCTTCAAGAAAGATAAATTTCTAGAAACTATGCTACAGATGAGGTACATATTTACTTATCTTGTTATATTTTTGCACTGGATATTGTAGATCTACTGCATGTATTCTTGGAATTCTTAGCATACGCTGGAAAATTCAATTTTTACAAAAATTACATTTTACATCTCTAGATTATTCATTTAAAAATATTGTCTAATTGATAGGTGTGTTGTCTATAAATTATACTGATGATTTCACAGATTTACACTTATTTCCAAGCTCACTTGATTGTATAAATTTAATATATACAGCTCCTATAATGTCAATCATGGCTCGATAAAGTAGTTTTTTTAAAAGATGATAATGCAGGGCTGAGGCTGTGGCTCAGTGACAGAGCGCTTGCCCTGCACGTGTGAGGCACTGGGTTCAATCCTCAGCACCACATAAAAATAAATAAATAAAACTATTTTTTTTAAATAAATAAATAAATGAAAATGATAATGCATGATCCTACATAATCCTTTATTCTAAAATAGTATGTTCATAAAAGAACACAATCCATGGGGTTTGTGTATTTTCCAAACTCTGTTGTTTTATTTTAAAAAATCCAAATCTAGATAATAGACTTTAGTTTCATATTAGATGTATTACCCATTTTGGCCAGAGAAAACTAAACTTTCGGAGTAAAGATTAAATACTCTTTGCTTTTGCTTTGAACTCATCCTCCAACTTCAGTTCAGGAAAATATATGAGAAGAATAGATTTTCAAATTAATTTTGGGGTTACAAACATCCTCATTTTCATATTGGAAGGTTTATTTTTTAATCTTAGGAGTTTCTTCATTATTAACCAAAATATTCAAAATAAAAAGTATAAACTAAAATGTAAAAGTGAAAGTAATATATTTTCAATTCTTCAGTGTACCGTCAAGTGACATCAGATCATTTAACACACAGTATAAAAATTTTACGGGGCTGGGATTGTGGCTCAATGGTAGAGCGCTCACCTCTAGCATGTACAAGGCCCTGGGTTCGATCCTCAGAACTACATAAAAATAAATAAATAAAATAAAGGTATTGTATCCAACTATAATTGGAAAATAAATATTTTTTTAAAAATTTTACCATAGCCTACTTTCATTTCTTCCTTCCCCACCTTTGCACTATTGTTAGGGTACATTTTACTTTTACATATATTATAACTCTTAGACTATGTTGTTATTATCTGTAAGTAGTCAAATGTCATTTTTGAAAATTTAATGATTTTTTAAACCCTTTAATATTTTCTCATGGGCTCACCATTTCTGACACACTTCAATCCTATGCATAGATAGAAATTTCCATCTGATATCTTTTTTCCCCCTGCCTAAGGACTTCATCATTTCTTTTTTTTTTTTTTGGGGGGGGGACATTAGATTTATTGGGTATGATATCAAAAGCAAAGCAAAAACAGGCAAATGAATCTCCATTAGGTTTAAACACTTCTGCCATCAAAGGAAACAATGAGCCTAGAAGGAATGGCAACCTATGGAATTGGAGAAAATGTTTATGAATTATAAATACTTGAGGGTTAATTTCCAGAATTTATAAGAAACTTCAACTAAAAGAAATGACCCTAGTTTTTAAAATGGTCAAAAGACCTGGATAGAAATCCTCTGGAAATTTAGAAATGGCCAGCAAGCATATGAAAAGATGCTCAGCAACTCCTCATAGGGAGAAATGCCAATCGAAATCTTAATGAGATACAACCTCACACTCATTAGGATGGCCATTATTTTTTTTTAATTATTATTATTATTTTTTAATATTTACTTTTTTTTAGTTTTCAGCAGACACAACATCTTTGTTGGTATGTGGTGCTGAGACTCGAACCTGGGCCGCACGCATGCCAGGCGAGCATGCTACCGCTTGAGCCACATCCTCAGCCCCAGGATGGCCATTATTTAAAAAAAAAAAAAAAAACAGAAAATAGCAAGTGTGTGGTGAGGATGTAGAGACATTAGAACCCTTATACATTCTTGGTAGGAATGTAAAATAGTACAACCAATATAGAAAATATTATAAAGGCTCCTCAAAAAACTAAAAGTAGAATTACTATACAATCTGTCAATTCCACTTCTGAGTATATTTCCAAAAGAGTTTGAGGCAGGATCTTTTTTTTTTTTTTTAAGGCAGGATCTTGAAGAAATATTTGCCAGTAGTTGGGGGAGAGTTGAGAATTAGTGTTTAGTGGATATACAGTTTCAGTGTATGAAAAAGTTACATGTATCTGTTGCACAACAATGTAAAGATTTAAATCTTTGCTGGTTAAGATGGTATCTTAGTTTGTGCTACTATAACAGAATACCTGAGACTGAGAAATTTATGAAGAACAGAAATTTATTTTCTTAACAGTTCAGAATGAATCTGAGAACTCCAAGATCAAATTGCTATGAGAACATTCTTACTGCATATATTTATGTATTTATTTTAAAACTCATAGCATTAAACATATCATCTACTATAGTTTGAATGTTTCTTCCCCAAAATTCAGATGCCACCAAATAGCTTAAGAGGTGGAAACTTTAAGAGTTAATAGGCCATGAGGGCTCCTTTGTACCACAGGTTGAATCTAGGGATGCTTAACCACTGAACCACATCCACAGCTTATTTTATTTTATTTATTTTATTTTGGGACAGGATCTTGCTAAGTTTCTGGGGGACTCACTAAATTGCTGAGCTGGCTTTGAATTTGCGATCCTCCTGCCTTAGGTACACAAGTCACCGGAATTACAGGTGTGTGCCACTGTGCCTGGCCTATCCAGCAATTTTTTTAAAAAGAGACTATCATGCTTCAAACATTCTTTATTTTATTTATTTGTTTTTAGATGGTGCTGAGGACTGAACCCAATACCTCACACGCGCTAGGCAAGCATTGCACCACTGAACCACAACCCAAGGCCCCTAACCAAGTATTATTTTAAGATTTTCTCTATTTAGAGTTTTAAAATTTCACTCTGAAGAAATTTAGCTGTGGATTTCTTCTCACATGCTGTTTGGGAAGATCATCATTGGGCTTCTTGAATCCCTGGATTTTGCTGTCCTGAAAAGTTCTCAACCATTGTCTCTTCAAATACAGTCACTAGTATGGCAATATGTAAAAACGTGGATGTGTAACCGATGTGATTCTGCAATCTGTATATGGGGTAAAAATGGGAGTTCATAACCCACTTGAATCAAATGTATGAAATATGATATGTTAAGAGCTTTGTAAAGTTTTGAACAACCAATAAAAAAAATAATAAAAAAAATAAATATTACATAATTGTCCATCTCTTATCATTCTGGAACTCCCACATTAAATCTTTTTTTTTTATTGTTGGCTGTTCAAAACATTACATAGTTCTTGATATATCATATTTCACACTTTGACTCAAGTGTGTTATGAGCTCCCATTTTTACCCCATACACAGATTGCAGAATCACATCAGTTACACATCCATTGATTTACATATTGCCATACTAGTGTCTGTTGTGTTCTGCTGCCTTTCCTATCCTCTACTATCCCCCCTCCCCTCCCCTCCCCTCCCCTCTTCTCTCTCTGCCCCCTCTACTGTCATTCATTTCTCCCCCTTGTATTATTTTTCCCTTTCCCCTCACTTCCTCTTGTATGTACTTTTGTATAACTCTGAGGGTCTCCTTCCATTTCCATGCAATTTCCCTTCTCTCTCCCTTTCCCTCCCACCTCTCATCCCTGTTTAATGTTAATCTTCTTCTCATGCTCTTCGTCCCTACTCTGATCTTAGTTACTCTCCTTCTATCAAAGAAGACATTTGGCATTTGTTTTTTAGGGATTGGCTAGCTTCACTTAGCATAATCTGCTCTAATGCCATCCATTTCCCTGTAAATTCTATGATTTTGTCATTTTTTAATGCAGAGTAATACTCCATTGTGTATAAATGCCACATTTTTTTTATCCATTCATCTATTGAAGGGCATCTAGGTTGGTTCCACAGTCTTGCTATTGTGAATTGTGCTGCTATGAACATCGATGTAGCAGTGTCCCTGTAGCATGCTCTTTTTAGGTCTTTAGGGAATAGACCAAGAAGGGGAATAGCTGGGTCAAATGGTGGCTCCATTCCCAGCTTTCCAAGAAATCTCCATACTGCTTTCCAAATTGGCTGCACCAATTTGCAGTCCCACCAGCAATGTACAAGTGTACCCTTTTCCCCACATCCTCGCCAGCACTTGTTGTTGTTTGACTTCCTAATGGCTGCCAATCTTACTGGAGTGAGATGGTATCTTAGGGTGGTTTTGATTTGCATTTCTCTGACAGCTAGAGATGGTGAGCATTTTTTCATGTACTTGTTGATTGATTGTATGTCCTCCTCTGAGAAGTGTCTGTTCAGGTCCTTGGCCCATTTGTTGATTGGGTTGTTTGTTCTCTTATTGTCTAATTTTTTGAGTTCTTTGTATACTCTGGATATTAGGGCTCTATCTGAAGTGTGAGGAGTAAAGATTTGTTCCCAGGATGTAGGCTCCCTATTTACCTCTCTTATTGTTTCTTTTGCTGAGAAAAAACTTTTTAGTTTGAGTAAGTCCCATTTGTTGATTCTAGTTATTAACTTTTGTGCTATGGGTGTCCTATTGAGGAATTTGGAGCCCGACCCCACAGTATGTAGATCGTAGCCAACTTTATCTTCTATCAGACGGCGTGTCTCTGATTTGATATCAAGCTCCTTGATCCATTTTGAATTCACTTTTGTGCATGGCGAGAGAAAGGGATTCAGTTTCATTTTGTTGCATATGGATTTCCAGTTTTCCCAGCACCATTTGTTGAAGATGCTATCCTTCCTCCATTGCATGCTTTTAGCCCCTTTATCAAATATAAGGTAGTTGTAGTTTTGTGGATTGGTTTCTGTGTCCTCTATTCTGTACCATTGGTCCACCCGCCTGTTTTGGTACCAGTACCATGCTGTTTTTGTTACTATTGCTCTGTAGTATAGTTTGAAGTCTGGTATCGCTATACCGCCTGATTCACACTTCCTGCTTAGAGTTGTTTTTGCTATTCTGGGTCGTTTATTTTTCCATATGAATTTCATGATTGCTTTCTCTATTTCTACAAGAAATGCCGTTGGGATTTTGATTGGCATTGCATTTAACCTATAGAGAACTTTTGGTAATATCGCCATTTTGATGATGTTAGTTCTGCCTATCCATGAACAGGGTATATTTTTCCATCTTCTAAGATCTTCTTCTATTTCTCTCTTTAGGGTTCTGTAGTTTTCATTGTATAAGTCTTTCACCTCTTTTGTTAGGTTGATTCCCAAGTATTTTATTTTTTTTGAGGATATTGTGAATGAGTGTTTTTCCTCATTTCCGTTTCAGAAGTTTTGTCGCTGATATACAGAAATGCTTTTGATTTATGTGTGTTGATTTTATATCCTGCCACTTTGCTGAATTCATTTATTAGCTCTAATAGTTTCTTTGTAGACCCTTTTGGGTCTGCTAGGTATAGAATCATGTCATCTGCAAATAGTGATAATTTAAGTTCTTCTTTTCCTATTTTGATGCCTTTAATTTCTTTCGTCTGTCTAATTGCTCTGGCCAGTGTTTTGAGAACTATGTTGAACAGAAGTGGTGAGAGAGGGCATCCCTGTCTTGTTCCAGATTTTAGAGGGAATGCCTTCAATTTTTCTCCATTCAGAATGATGCTAGCCTGAGGCTTAGAATAGATTGCTTTTACAATATTGAGGTATGTTCCTGTTATCCCTAGTTTTTCTAGAGTTTTGAACATAAAGGGATGCTGTACTTTGTCAAATGCTTTTTCCGCATCTATCGAGATGATCATATGGTTCTTATTTTTAAGTCTATTGATGTGGTGAATAACATTTATTGATTTCCGTATATTGAACCAGCCTTGCATCCCAGGGATGAATCCTACTTGATCATGGTGTACAATTTTTTTGATATGTTTTTGTATCCGATTCGCCAGAATTTTATTGAGGATTTTTGCATCTAGGTTCATTAGAGATATTGGTCTGTAGTTTTCTTTCTTTGAAGTGTCTTTGTCTGGTTTAGGTATCAGGGTGATGTTGGCCTCGTAGAATGAATTTGGAAGTTCTCCCTCTTTTTCTATTTCCTGAAGTAGCTTGAAAAGTATTGGTATTAGTTCCTCTTTAAAGGTTTTGTAAAACTCTGCTGTATACCCATCCGGTCCCGGGCTTTTCTTAGTTGGTAGTCTTTTGATGGTTTCTTCTATTTCCTCAATTGATATTGGTCTGTTTAGGTTGTCTATATGCTCCTGACTCAATCTGGGCAGATCATATGACTTAAGAAATTTATGGATGCCTTCACTATCTTCTAATTTATTGGAGTATAAGGATTCAAAATAATTTTTGATTATCTTCTGTATATCTGAAGTGTCTGTTGTGATATTGCCTTTTTCATCCCGTATGCTAGTAATTTGAGTTCTCTCTCTTCTTCTCTTCCCTAGCATGGCTAAGGGTCTGTCGATTTTGTTTATTTTTTCAAAGAACCAACTTTTAGTTTTGTCAATTTTTTCAGTTGTTTCTTTTGTTTCGATTTCATTAATTTCAGCTCTGATTTTAATTATTTCTTGCCTTCTACTTCTTTTGCTGTTGTTTTGCTCTTCTTTTTCTAGGATTTTGAGATGAAGCATGAGATCATTTATTTGTTGGTTTTATCTTTTTTTAAGGAATGAACTCCAAGCAATGAATTTTCCTCTTAGAACTGCTTTCAATGTGTCCCATAGATTCCGATATGTTGTGTCTGTGTTTTCATTTATCTCTAAGAATTTTTTAATTTCCTCCTTGATGTCTTCTATAACCCATTGATCATTCAGTAACCGATTGTTCATTCTCCAAGTGATGTATGCTTTTTCCTTCCTTCTTTTATCATTGATTTTCAGTTTCATTCCATTATGATCAGATAAGATGCATGGTATTATCTCTACTCCTTTATATTGTCTAAGAGTTTCCCTGTGACATAATATATGATCTATTTTTGAGAAGGATCCATGTGCTGCTGAGAAAAAAGTGTAACTGCTTGATGTTGGGTGGTATATTCTATATATGTCAATTAAGTCTAGGTTGTTAATTGTGTTATTGAGTTCTATAGTTTCTTTATTCAACTTTTGTTTGGAAGATCTGTCCAGTGGCGAGAGAGGTGTGTTGAAGTCTCCCATGATTATTGTATGGTGGTCTATTAGACTCTTGAACTTGAGAAGAGTTTGTTTGATGAACATAGCTGCACCATTGTTTGGGGCATATATATTTATGATTGTTATGTCTTGTTGGTGTATGGTTCCCTTAAGCAGTATGTAGTGTCCCTCTTTATCCCTTTTGATTAACTTTGGCTTGAAATCTATTTTATTTGATATGAGTATGGACACTCCTGCTTGTTTCCGAAGTCCATATGAGTGATATGATTTTTCCCAACCTTTCACCTTCAGCCTATGTATGTCTTTTCCTATCAAATGCGTCTCCTGTAGGCAGCATATTGTTGGGTCTTGTTTTGTGATCCATTCTACTAGCCTGTGTCTCTTGATTGGTGAGTTTAAGCCATTAACATTTAGGGTTATTATTGAGATATGGGTTGTTCTTCCAGCCATATTTGTTTATTTATGTTACTAAACATGGTTTGTTTTCCTCTTTGATTATTTTTCCCCCCTTTACTGTCCTACCTCCCACTGTTGGTTTTCATTGTTATTTTCCATTTCCTCTTCCTGTAATGTTTTGCCAAGGATGTTTAGAAGAGATGGTTTTCTAGCTGCAAATTCTTTAAACTTTTGTTTATCATGGAAGGTTTTAATTTCATCTTCCATCCTGAAGCTTAATTTCGCTGGAAACACAATTCTTGGTTGGAACCCATTTTCTTTCAGTGTTTGAAATATGTTATTCCAGGAGCTTCTAGCTTTCAGAGTCTGTGTTGAAAGATCAGCTGTTATCCTGATTGGCTTACCCCTAAATGTGATCTGCTTCCTTTCTCTTGTAGCTTTTAAAATTCTCTCCTTATTCTGTATGTTGGGCATCTTCATTATAATGTGTCTAGGTGTGGGTCTCTTATGATTTTGCACATTCGGCATCCTGTAGGCTTCTAGGATTTGGGGTTCTGTCTCATTCTTCAAGTCTGGGAAGTTTTCTCGTATTATTTCATTGAATAGATTGCTCATTCCTTTGGTTTGAAACTCTGTCCCTTCCTGTATCCCAATGACTCTTAAATTTGGTCTCTTGATGTTATCCCATATTTCTTGGATGTTCTGCTCATGGTTTCTTAACAGTCTTGCTGAGCTGTCTATGTTCTTTTCAAGTTGATATACTTTATCTTCATTGTCTGATGTTCTATCTTCTAAGTGTTCTACTCTGCTGGTAGTATTCTCAATTGAGTTTTTAAGTTGGTTTATTGCTTCCTGCATTTCTAGGATTTCTGTTTGTTTGTTTTTTATAACCTCTATCTCCCTGTGTAGTTGATCTTTTGCTTCTTGGATTTGTTTATGTAATTCATTGTTGAAGTGATCTTTCATTGTCTGATTTTGCTGTCTGATGTCTTCCTTGAGACTCCAGATCATCTGAAGCATGTATATCCTGAATTCTTTATCTGACATTCCATCTGCTGCAGCTATTACCTCTTCTAACGTTGAGTTGACCTGCATTGCTTGTGTTCCTTTCTTTCCTTGTCTCTTCATACTGTTCACGTTCCTTTCTACTTGGTGAAACTGTTGTGCTATTGAATTTTCCCCCTATATATTTATATTGGTCTTGTATAATTGCAAAGTGTCCCTCGCAGGCTCTGGTGGCGGTTCTGCCCCTCCTCCATTGGGGCAATGTGCCTACCACGCCGGCAGGCCACTGGGCCTGCTCTGCCAGTCGGTAGCAGGTCCGCCTACCTTGCAGGCATGGGCGGCGGCTCTGTCCCTCTGCGGGCCGCTAGGCTTGTTCTGTCGGTGGTCGCAGTTCTGCCTATTTTGCAGGCGCAGGCAGCGGCACTGCCCCTCTGCAGGCCTCTGGGGCTGTTCTGCCAGTGGGTCGCAGGTCCGCCTACTTTGCAGGCGCGGGGGGCGGGGCGACTCTACCCTTCCTCAGGCCACTGGGCCTGTTCTGTCTGTCGGTTGCAGGTCTGGCCTGTTCTGATGGTGGTTACAGTTCCATCTACCTTGCAGGCGCGGGGGGAAGGGGCGGCTCTGCCTCTCAGCAGGCCGCTGCTCCTCTTCTGCTGGTTGGTCACAGGCCCGCCTACCTTGCAGGAGTGATTGGAAGCTCTGCCCCTCCGCGGGCCACTGGGCCTTTTCTGTCGGTGGTCACAGTTCCACCTACCTGGCAGGTGCGGGGGGTGGGGGGCGGCTCTGCCCCTCAGCAGGCTGCTGGGCCTGCTCTGTGGGTGGTCACAGTTCCCTCTACCTTGCCGGCGCAGGGGGAGGGGGCGGCTCTGCCTCTCAGTAGGCCGCTGCTCCTCTTCTGCTGGTTGGTCGCAGGCCCGCCTACCTTGCAGGAGTGATTGGAAGCTTTGTCCCACCACGGGCCACTGGGCCTTTTCTGTCGGTGGTTCCAGTTCCGCCTACCTGGCAGGCGCGGGGGGTGGGGGGCGGCTCTGCCTCTCAGCAGGCCGGTGCTCCTCTTTTTCCGGTGGGTTGCAGGCCCGCCTACCTTGCAGGAGTGATTCATCATCATTTCTTATAATATAGATCTGCTGTTAATGAATTGCTTCACTTTTTGTCTGTCTGAAAAGCCTTTATTTTCTACTTCATTTTCAAAAGATATTTTCATTGGGTATAGAATTATGGTTATTGACAGGGCTTTTGTTTTGTTTTTCTTTGAATACTTTTAAGTTACTTAATCTTGGAGGTTTTTGACCTAGTGGATCTATGGAGTTTGTAAATTTTGGAAACTTTTCAGCCATAATTTTTGTTCTGGTATTTTTCAATTTTCCTTCCATCTCCTTCTAGAACTCCAATAACATATGGGCAGTAGTTATCTACTTATCCACAGTTTTTCTTTCTATTGTTTCAGTTATCCATGCTCATCCGCAGTCTGAAAATATTAAATTATAATTAGCATAAATAAAGAACTAAGTTAAAGTTTTTCATCATTTTAAGTTGTGTGATAAACTCTTGTATCCTTGCCAGATTCATATGCTGAAGCCTAATTCCCTCTGTGGGGATTTTAGTGGGGAGGCCAAAACACTCCACCCCTCCCAGAGAATGAGTCATCCCTTTGTCCAGCATATTCATGTTGTATGTGCTACATGCCCATTAGTATATACTTGGTATATGTATACACTTGGTATAAATAGGGCTCAACGCATACCACAGCATCCACTGGGGGTCTTAAAGTGAATTCCCATGGACAAGGGGGGATTCTTTTATTAGGATACTTGAACCTGTCCTATAGCTCATAATCTGATCATCTTTAAATCTTTTTCTTTCTTCATTTTACTTTTGAATAGTTTCTACAACTATCTTCAGATTCACTAATATTTTTTTGTCAAAGAGAAAGGTGCTGAATTTTTTTTACATTTGAATCAAATGGTGGGGTATAATTTCTCATTTTTCTGATTGCACAGGTTGCCAAATCACATTTTTTTAAAAATTTTACCTTCGTTTCTCTATAATGTTTCTTAATGTCTGAAATGCAATGATAGTGGCTGTTTTAATATTGTTGTTCCTTCTCCTAACAACTGTGGGAACTAGATTTGTTTTGATTGAGTAATTTGTCTTTTCATTATACTTTCTTTGCATATCTTGTAATTTTTCATTGATGACACTGGACATTGTAAATGTCACTTTTGTTTGTGTGTGTGTGATGGAAAGTTTTGTATTTCCATAAATATTCTTGAGCTTTGTTTTGAGAGGCAATAAAGTTACCTGGAAACAGTTCAATACTTTCAAGTCTTTTCTCTTACAATCTGCTGATAGGGTCAGAGCCAGGTGGAGTAGGCATAACTACTTTAATTAATTAAAGATACTGTTACTTTAGGAAAAATAACCTATATGTATGTGGATACATACATTTGTGTCCTTTTGGTGTTGATCTCTGGTCTTAAGTAGTTTCCCTGCATAGAGACTCTGACTTGTACTTGGTTGAATACTTAAGTTTGACCTCTATGTATCTCCAGAATTCTCCCTTTCTATGCCTCTCTCCTTTCTGTTACACTGTCTCAGGCTGTTTGGGATATTATGTTACCTAGGCAAGTACTCTTAGGCTATGTGGCCTAAACAATAAACACTTATTTGTCATAATTCTGGAAATTAGGAAGTCTGAGATCAGGGTGCCAACATGGTCACCTGGTTCTGCTGAAGGCCCTTTCCCCAGATTGCAGATGGACCCTGCAGTAGCTTCACATCACAGAGAAAGATTATCTTCTCTCTTGTGTCTGTTCTTCCAAGGGCACTAACTCATTCATGAGGGGTCCACTCTCATGACCTAACCATCTCCAAATCACTCCACCTTCAAATACCGTTACAGTGGGAATTAGGCTTCAACATATGAATCTGGCAAGGGACACATTCAGTCCATTGTAGTACTAGTCGCAAACTCTAGTGGCCTTGGTGTCCCCACTCTCTCAGGTTTCATTCCCTCAATTCAAGGGGGTCTATAGGGTTTCTCCTGGGTTATTCTTCTATGAGCCATGGCCTGGAAACTTACTCAAGGAAGGAAGCAAGAACAGTTATAGGGCTCATTATGTTTGCTTTATTTCTCGAGGAGATCACTGACCTTTGTTTTCTGTTATCCAAAGTCTTCAAAATCATTGTTTCCTGTATTTTGTCCAAGTATTTTTTTTTTAGTGGGGAGGCCAAAAGAGTGGGTAATCTGATTTCTATTAGTCCATCTTGGCTGGAAAAATAATACAGAATTTGTAACATAGCAACAATAGGAAAAATGAAAATAACTACATGAATATATCAGAACTTTGTTTATCTTAGGAAATTAGTTTGCTGTCTGAATAGATTCATAGACCTGTATCAACACTTTCATTAAAAGTTCAGATACCTAGAAGAAAAAACTCATAATTCTATGTGAATGTGACATCTCAGTCCAGGTCTACTCCCTTTCTATTTAAGATAATGGTACTTTAGGAAAAAAGAACTATAGTCTTGAGTTAGAATATACTTCTGATCCTCACTTAAATTTGAACAGGTTTCAGATATTAGCCCTTGGAAAGGGAACTCTGCCATATGCCAGAGCCTGTAATATGAGAGACACATGTCACTTTTTGACACTTAAAAGAGTCTACCAAAACTTGAACGATGCCTCCTAACTTAAAAGTTTCCATCTTGATTATCATACCCATCAGATTTAGAATTAATGCATCATGATTTCAGAGCATAAATAGAACAGATTAACTTTGTGTTGTTTTGTGGTAACAACAAAGAATGGGAAAATATCACCAAGAAAATTAACGTTTTTGAGTGAGTGTAGCTATAATTTCAGGCTTTGGTTTGTGAAATGTTAATAAAACTCTATAATGAGAGGAGACATGAATGAAAAACTAATATTATAAAAAGAAAGAAAGATAATGGGAAGGAGAAAAGGAAAGGAGAGAGAGAGAGAGGGAGAGAGGGGTATATGGAGGGAGGCAGGGAGGAAGGGACAGAGAAAAGAGAAGGTAAAAAGAAGTACCAAATCACATGTCGATGTCAAATACGTTGACACTTAAACCACACTTCATGTGGCTGAATTTTTTGCTGAAAGATAGCATTTGTGCTTCGTGATTACTATGTGCTATTGGCTCACACATGTGCACACTCACACACTATCAGTTCTCCTGCCTTGCCTTCTCTGTGTCCCAGGAGATGGACTTCATACTGCATCCCAGCCTCACTTGCTTCCCATCTGGGGCTTGGGTTTAGCCCAAGGGAGTCCTCAGGAGATCAGTGCTCAGGAAGGTGGAGCGTGGGATATTATTCCTCTGCCCCTCGCCTCAGTTCGGTTCTGACAGCTGTGACACTCTACAATTGCCACTTTAAATTCTGCTGGGTAATTCCTTTTCTAAACCTTCGTCTCTCACTCAGGGTCCGGTAGCACCATCCTCTCCCCCTTAGCCATCAGCCCCAGGGATGATAATGGTCGGGCATCCCCCTATGGCTAGTCCCTGGGTGTCTACACTTCCCCTATTAGTTCCTCAGCCCTGCCTTCATCTCTCAATAGTCCCTTCATTAAAGTCTCTTCAAACTCCCAGTTGAACGTGCCATCTGTTTCCTTCTACTGACCCCCACTCCTTCTCCATGTGAGTGTCAAGTGGGGTGGCTGAGAGCAAGCAAGTACAAGAAATATTAGGAAGCTTCCACTTGATGAAAAGTTCAGTCGATTAGAGAACAGTGTTAATGAGGCCAAAATTAGTGCCTGGCTGTGTTCCAGGATCACAGCCTGTAGCCCTGACCAGCCACTTCATACACCAGCAGTTACCAGGAAGACCATGCCAAAGAGAACACACAGATCTACACCAATCCATCACCATTCCTGAGAGCATAATTCACAGACTAGTTGTTCAACTGAGATAGCCTCAAAACCGTCTTTGTTCTCAAGGGACAGCTTTTATGATGCAATTCCAATGAAAATTTTACATGTTATTGTAAATAATAAAGCCATACTCATCAATACCTCTTTCAAAGATACATCTTCATGTCAATTCATAATAAAATAGGTTAAAAGTCAGGCTTATTAAATATGCCTGATATTGGTAGTGGATCTCAAGGTTTCCAAATATGTTTAACTCATTAAAATTCCTCAACTTTTAAATGGGTTAAGCTATACAACTACAGTTTAAAAAATAAACAGTTAAATTTTTGTTTATTATTGGATGTGATTTGCTGAAGTGTGACACCTACTTTGTCAACACAAGACCCTGTTCTCTTCAGTAATTGTGGCCTTATAGAACTCCACTGTAATTAGGTCATTGTATATGTACAGTCATACTAGTTTGGATATACTGGCTTCATTCCACTATGTTTATTTTATGTGATTTTAATACGTGGTGGACAAGAGAGAGACTTGAGTTCTTTTTTCAGAAATCAGCTTGAGACTTTTTTTAGAAGTACTATTTCTACTAAAATTGAATCTGTGACTTTAAGTAAAATGTGCTGAAATACAAAAGCAAAATATCTTCTCATCACCGATAATGGCATAATGCTAAGATCACCCATAAGATATGAGCATTCTCACACATAGTATTTATTCTTAATCAGCTTCATAAAACATAATCTGAATTTTATGTTTTTTTTTTTAGCCAAACCTTTTGAGTCATTTTGATAAGGTCAACAGAAAGCACAGTCTTTTAACATTAGGTGATCAACTTTTTGACAATGGCGAGACCAGCGTAGCTAATGGAATAATAGCCTGCAGGGTCCAGCTAAATATGATATACGCATGTAATCAACCTCCGTGATGACTATTCAAAAGTAATCCCTTTAGCTCTGAACTGCAACATATATTTCAACAAGGCAAAAACCGTATGAAGAAATTCTCTGCAGACCACACTGGTACAATACAGCCTTCATATCCCGCTCTCTGTGTTCGTGGCTTATAGTGAGTTTTAAATTTAAGGTAATGACTGCTGTATATTCATGTGAGCATACAACAATACTTTTGATTTGTTGTGGAAAGGTTGAATCCATTACCAGGGGTCTAGTCTATAAACTCTGACACAACCTTTATATATGAGTTATTATTTACCCTTTTCTGGAATAAGGCCTCTAAAAATGTTTTGCATGACAAAATTATAAAACTTCATTCACCTTTTCACGCACCAAACTGCCAGGGTGTATCTCTTCCATTTCAATTCATACTCTTCTACAGATAACATTTTTAAAATCTCATTTATAGATAATAGTGCATTATGTGAAAATTACCTTCCATTGTTTTCAAATAAAGGGATGAGATAGTAGCATTGCTGCAATTCAGCATGGCCAGCTTATCTATTGCAGTATGTGGGGATGCAGAAAGAGAGGGTATAAATGAGATCCTTTTGTTGCTCACTTGAAAGAGTCTACCATTGGAGAATGTCTTCACTATTAACAATCTAGAAGTGCCCAGTTCTATTGAAATGGTGGACAGTGTAAGCAAATATCATATTTCAACTTTTTATTGGTTTCTCTTGGCCTCTCCTGCTGGTGTGGCGTTGGTCTCAGTCTTTCAGCTTCCTTGAAATTTCACAAATTGAACATCTCAAATCACACCCTAAGTAAGACCCACAGCACTAAGACTAAATTAGGATTCGCAGAGTGCTTTTGCAATGATGGAACCAGGAGTCAACAACCCAGCAGTCCTCACCTTATTGCAATTAATGTTTAAGTGACAGTCAGACTCCTCATTTGCAAATTGGAAGAATGTAGGTTTTTCAAATCTTAGTTTTCCTTTCCTGCAAACAAATGCAAGTACCAGAAAACCTGAAAGACACGTTTAAATGTTCCCCTATGTAAATTAACCATTGCTACAAATTTCTAGAATGGAGAATGTGTAACTGTTTTGATTTAAACTAGTAGGTGTGGCCTAAGCAGAGGAGAAGAATAGTAGCTATTCTTCTCAGAGAATCGACTTGGGAAATACTCCACAATAAAAATCACCCTTCTCAGCATCTGGGAAACAACTATTTGAGACCAAGCAGGCATAATTTCAAACTTAGAAGATCCAAGAGAGACTGAAGAGACACTGTTACATCCTACCAAGCCAGATGGAGTGCTAAATTCAAAATATTAAATACTATAAAATGAGCATTATATAAGACAGTTCTTTATATTGCGGTGTAAGGGAAAATATTAATCTGAAAAGTTCAAGGCAGTTCTTTATCTAAAAGAATAATAGAACATATTGGATAAGATGAAGACTAAGCTCCTATTACAGAAATTCTCCAAGTGATGATAGTTTAAGAATATGAAAGGGTTTCTCCCATAATCCTGAAGTGAGCATTGTGTGAGATAGCATCATGCTCATGGGGGCGTGGGGTCTATCTTATTGCTCTACCATCCCTAGGGCAGGGTTTCTCAACCTGTCAAAATAGATTGGACACACTTTGGGGGGATGATCTGGGGCTCCACTGTCATGTATACTGTTGAATGTTGAGAAATGTCCCTGACCATTAGATATGCCATAACACTTTTCTCTACTACATTTTGGGTGGGGGAGGCAATATCAGGGATTGAACTCAAGAGGTACTTGGCCACTGAGCAACATCCCCATCCCTATTTTGTATTTTATTTAGAGACAGAGTTGCTTAGTGCCTTGCTTTTTCTGAGGTTGGCTTTGAACTTGTGAGCCTCAATCCTCCTGTCTCAGCCTCCCAAGCTGCTGGGATCACAGGCGAGCACCATCATGCCTGGCCTGTCTACCAGTTTGAACGATAAAAATGTCTCCGGACATTTCCAAGTGGTTTTTTTTTTTTTGGGGGGGGGGGCAAAATCACCCCCAATTGAGAACTTCTGCCTTAAGGTGCTGTCATTTTCTACACAGTAGAATCTGAATGAGAGAGAAATAGGAAAGGGGGAAGTCCAAGGAGGAGGGAATGCCAATGCCTAACGCCGGGCCCATGCGCAGTCCACTTTACTCTGTCCGCATCCATGGGTCAGAACTCAGTCATGTGGCCTTAATTAACTATTTATTTGCTGATGAAAAAGATATAGAAGGGAACAAAAAGCACCTTTCAAGTAAGAAGCAGAATGAATTACTAGAGCTATGCTTTGTGTGGACAAGAGGGGATGAGATCTAGTCAAGGAAGTAAGGATGTGACCCAGATGAGAACACATTAACAGGAAGGCAGCAGATTACACAAAACAGAAGCAGGCCTGGGAGTGGCTCTTGGCACAGAACTTGTAAAACTTTTTTCCTGCCTCCTTTTATTTCCTTTATGAAATTGGAAAAAAAGAAATCATTGTCTGAGAATGAATTTGCAGATAGAGGGAGGGCTGGAGATTTGAGAAAATAAAAAGAGTTAACAATCGCCTAAGAGAGTAGAAGAATGAATGAACAGGGATATTTAATAGGATGGGTTGAAAGCATTAAGAGCCCACCTAATGCTGGTGCCCATGAAGCTAAAGTGAAGCTGCTCCACCTGGTTGCACCTTTTCTCCAGCCACATGAACCTATAGGTGCAGGAAAGGAACAAGCCGACAGTTGGATTTAACTAGGTTCTAGGTTTGTCAAGTGAGCATAACAAAATGAGGAAAGGGTAAAGAAGTCAAAGCTACATGTGAGGGAGTGACCATGAGGTTTAAATTGTATGAAGGGAGAGAACAGGTCACAATTTGGAGGAACGATGAAAAGTGGAAGGATTGGCAAATCCCGATGGAGTGAAAGGGTTACTGGGATTGGGGTTCCAGAGAGAGTGAGATAGAGAAATAAAAGATGGAAGCCAAGTAGTTAATGCAGGAAACTGAGACTGAGAAGGGCTTGCATTTACTGGTAATGACAAGGTCTAAGAGTGCCCAGGAGAATTAATGGCTGGAGTGAGGTGACGTATAAGATCTCAAAGACCAGGCGCTGAAGGAATCGAGACCCAAGGTGGAATACTCACATGTACATTGAAATTACTAAATTAAGGAAGTAGTAGTAAAGTGACAATAAGCCAATGATAAAGTCAACTGAGAATTATTCCAATTGTAGATAGATTACAATGAGTTTAAGTGGTTGATTGTATGATCTGATGACATGAGTTTTAGGGTGGGAAATGGGACGGGGAACAAATACAAGGACATTGCCCATCTCCAGGTCAGCAGTAAGAAGACAGAAAAACAAAAACATATTTGGGCTGGTAGTATTTTTAGAAAAGAGTAAAATTTCTGTTAGATTAAGAAAGTAAATGGAAATTCAGAAAACAGGGAGATAATATAGGGTATGTTGCTAAAAATAGACCAAATTTTCCATTTCCTATATTCCAAAAAGGATACAGTAAATAAGGGTGGACCTGAAAAACTGAGGCATCATAAGCAGGGATTGAGTATCTTATTAGATTAGTTCCAGTGGTTTTAAGTCAAAAGCAAAAGAGCAGATATGAAAGTTAAGCAACAAATTAACATGTCATACACACACACACACACACACACACACATGCTTGACTTCATTATTTGTATATTTTATATTGCCCTCTAAATCAATATTCCTTCTGAATATTGTTTTAACAAGTCTTCTTATCCCCAAAAGATGGACTTTCCAGTTTCAAGGTGACTGATCCATTTGCTATTTTATTATATCACAAGAATTCTGTGGGTTAGGAATTCAGGCTGGGCTTGGTTGGATGTTGATGTTGATTGATTGGTACCCAGCTGACAGGTGGGCTGGTTCAAAGGGTCCAAGGCAAATCTGCTCACAAACTGGAGCCTTAGTTGGGATGGCTGGAAGTCTGAGCTCAGCTGGGATTCTACATCACATCTGCCGTTCCAGCATGGCAGTCTCAGAGCAGGAGGACTTCTTCCATGGGGACTTGCTTCCTCCAGTTGCAAGCATTCTAAGGCAACCAGGTGGAGGCTGTATGGCGTTTTCTGACCTAGACTGGGGAGTCATGTTCAATACTTCCTCCATATTCTGTTGATTACAAAAGCCCTGAGGGAATCCAGTTTCAACAGGAAAGAGATTATATTCTGCTTCTCAATGGGGCATTGACAAAGCCATGCTATAGAGGAACATGTGGAATGAGAGATACTGTTCTGGCTGTCTTTGTCCAATGCAATCTGCCCTGGTGGTCCACACACCCTTATCACATAGGCAATAACAATTGTTACCCCATAAAGGGGTAACAAAATATCTTTCACTCCCAGGTTCAAGCTCAAAATAACTCTAAAGTGCATTCATGATAAATGACTAAATTTATGGTTTTTCTTTTTTTCTTTAGGAGCCTCTAGAGGATCCTCAGCAGACAATATTGCTCAAAACTCAGGACATTCAGAAGAAGTCACCAGGTATGACAAACTGATAAAAGATTTCTATTAAGTACCTCCTTTGTGCAAGACAATAAGTATGATCTTATTTTCCAGTCACAAGAAGATTAGTTGCATCTGGCACTTGATAAGCTAATACGGAAAAACTACTTTTAAAATCACCCATTTACTTTAAATATTATGTAGTTTAAGTATTTTTAATCTTTAAACTACATCTGAAAATTATAGAACACAAAATATCTTTCAAAGAAAGCATTTTTTGCTTTCTAGCCCAATATAAAAGTTAATTTAATAATTTATTTTATTTCAGATCTCCAGATAATCAAAAAAAAGAAACTGAAAGAAGAGTTTGACTCAACATCAAAGCAAGAAGAAATTTATCATGTCTCTTTAGACTTCATTCCTATAGTAGGAACATGTTGCAAATAATATAGAGTTAAATGAAACTGACTATGACAATGTTTTATTGGATTTTTGTATTGCACTATAGTACTACAAATTTAGCCTAAAACATCTGAATCCATGAAAATAAAATATCTTCTAAACGCTTAGAAATATCAACCATTATCCATAACATAAACTGTAAAAATTTTTCCTGTTGCCCACTACTCCACAAGAATAGTGCTATCATAGAATCAAAATGTAGTTGTTTCTGATGAGAAAATAATTGCAAGCTTAAAGAAATCTTTCATGCTGAATAAATGCAAGATAATATTTACTAAAATTCCAGGGAAACTTTCCAACATAGTTAAACAGATTATAAGCAATAAAGATGATTGTGTTGAAAAGTAGGGTTCAACTTGCTATGTAAAAGTACATGTTATGCTTTTAGCTGGTATTACATAACCTGGTTATCCATGTTAATTTTGAAAGTTTAAGCAAATCCTTCAATCTCAGTACCCTTCTTTAATGTATCTTGCAAATGAAAAGACATGATTGAAATTGAAATTGAAATTGTTGTATGTATAACTTCTGGAGACCTGCAGGTCCATGAATGTAGTACGTTACCTGTAATAAAGATGTTCATTCCCATTTAACCTTGGTCAGTATGCATGTGATTCTGGTTCCATTTCGTTGTGGTTTGGATGAGAAGTGTCCCCCCAAAGCTCATGTGTGATAAAGTGCAAGAAGGTTTAGAGGAGAAATGATTGGGTTATGAGAGCCTTAACCCAATCAGTGAATTAATTCCCTATGGGATTAATGGTAACTGAAGGGTGGGTAGGGTGTGCATGGAGGAGGTGGGTCATTGGGGATGTGGCTTTGGGGGGGTATATATTTTGTATCTGGCAAGTGGAATATTTCTCTCTCTCTCTCTCTCTCTCTCTCTCTCTCTCTCTCTCTCTCTCTCTCTCCCCTTTCTAATCATCATGTGAGCCACTGCCTTCCACAACACTCTTCCACCATGATGTTCAGCCTCACCTCAAACATCAAGGAATGAAGCCATCTGTCTGTGGACTGAGGCCTCTGAAACCTTGAGCCCCCAAATAAACTCTTCCTCCTTAAAATTGTTCTTGTCAGGTCTTTGAGTCACAGCAGTGAAAAGGCTGACAAAACACATTTGATGCTTCATGATTGAAGGATAGAGAATAACCCTGGAGCAGCGAATGAATCAGCAGTGCTCACCCAGGGAGGTGACTCAGTACATCCCTGCAATGAATATGATTCAGTGTAAACACCCAACAACTGTAGGGGAGCTGAATGTAAAAATGTCTTCCAGTGGTGTTTATTCAACCAGAAGAGCCAATTTCCACAGCATCCTGACTCCTGAATTGTCCTTCATATACAGACTCCCATGGGTTGTTTTGCCCTAAAATAAAACTGATTCTCTCTTTAAACCAATCCCAGATGTCCACCTTCAGAGACATAGATTACAAAATATTGCAACAGATGTCTTAAGGAAGGAAGAGGTGTTGAAACAGGTGGTTAAAGGAGGTCTCTGAGAGTAGACCTTTTACCATGATCATCAGGTCTTCTTTTTCCAGAAATATCCTAGTTTAACTAGAAACAGTCAGCTAAAAGGGTGATGTTGTCTAGGAACCGATTAATAAAACATTCAGAAGCAGGCTAAATTTTAAGTAAAAACTTAACATAAAATAAAGGTGCCACTAAAAAACAATGGAAAAAAGATGGACCACTAAGACCACAGGAACAGAATCCATAATGTTCTTTATCTGACTTCATCAAATCAGACTGAACACTCAAATAACAATCCAATAGGGAGCAACATTTTGCTAATCTTGAGCTGGGAAACACATTTCTAAGCAATAAATCAAGGTCAGGTGCAAAACTAACAACCACTAAAACATACACTTAAAGATCTACATAGTGTCATGTACACCAAAAAAAAAAAAATAGCCCAATCAATAAGTGGGCCAAGGAACTGAAGAGATACATCTCAGAAGATGATATACAATCAATCAACAAATATATGAAAAATGTTCAACATCTCTAGTAATTAGAAGACTGCAAATCAAAGCTACTCTTAAGATTTCATCTCACTCCAGTCAGAAAGGCAGCTAGTAAGAGCACAACAATAGGTGTTGGCAAGGATGTGGGGGGAAAGCACACTTACACATTGCTGGTGGGACTGTAAATTGGTACAGCCAATATGAAAAGCAGTATGGAGATTCCTTGGAAAGATGGGAATGGGAATGAAACCACCATTTGACCCAGCTATCCCACTACTCGATCTATACTCAAAGGACTTAAAAACAACATACTACAGGGACACAGCCACATCAATGTTTATAGCAACACAATTCACAATAGCTAAACTGTGGAGTCAACCTAGATGCCCTCAGTAGATGAATGGATAATGAAAATGTGGTATATGTACACAATGGAATACTATTCAGCATTAAAAGAGAATAAAATCATGGCATTTGCAGGTAAATGGATGGAGTTGCATAATATAATGCTAAGTGAAGTTAGCCAATCCCAAAAAAAAACCAAATGCCGAATGTTTTCCCTGATATAAAGAGGCTGATTCATAATGGGGTTGGGAGGGGGAGCATGAGAGGATTAGATGAACTCTAGATAGGGCAAAGGGGAGGAAGGGGAAGGGAGAAGGTGGGCATGGGGATAAAAAAGATAGTGGAATGAGATGGACATCATTATCCTATGTATGAAGACACAAATAGTATGAATACACTTTATATACAACAAGAAAAAAATCTATATAGGGTTATATACACCTAATTAGTTAATTAATTAAAAATTTAAAAAATGATCTATACAGTGAAAATATTATTAAATAAAATCAAAAGAGCAATGACAACAGGAGAAAAGTTTGCAAAACAAAACAAGCCAATGCCCATAAAATACAATTATTTTTTTTAAAAAAAGATGAAAAAGAAGAGGAATACAAAGAAGAAAAAAGAGAAAGAGAACCTAGTAGAAAAATAAAAAGTGTATAGACAATTTGAATAATTAGAAAAAATATTAATATATGCAGTAAAAATAACCAAGCTTGACCACTTTTGCAATGCTGGTGGGAATATAAAAGGTGTTGTTACTGCAGAAAACAGTATGTCAATTCCTCCAAACATTAAATATAAAATTACCATATCATCCAGCAATTCCATTTTTAGTTGTATACCCAAAAGAATTAAAAGTTGGACTCACACATGTATTTATAAAAGAGTAATAATAGCACCTAATAGCACCATTATTCCTAATAAATAAAAAACAGACCCAACCCAAGTGTCAGTCAATGATGAATGGTATTTACACACAAAGTAATATCAATTGGCCTTAAAAAGGAATAAGATCCTGATACATGCTATAACATGGATAAACCTTATAAACATGATGAGCTAAACCAGAACAACAGGACAAATATTGTATGACTTCACCTATGTTGAGATACCTAAAATAAGTAAATTCATAGAAATAAAAAGTAAAATTGTGGTTATCAGGGCCTGGGGGAAGATGGGGTGGGAGTTAGTATTTAATGGATGCAGTTTAAACTTGGGAAGTTGAAGAAGTTCTGAAGACGATGGTGGTTATGGTTGCACAACAATATAAATGTGGTTAATGCCACTGAACTGTATAGTTAAAAACAGTTAACAGACAAAAACATAGCCAATTAAAAAAAATAGCCAAGCTGTCTAAAGATCAGAGAAATGCAAACTAAACATTAAATATCACTTTCTACTAATCAAATTAACAAAAATTTAAAGATTGAAAATATCTACTTGTGGCTAGGGTTTAGGATGAAGAACATTTTCTTATGCTATTGATAGGAGTAGAAGCTGTATTGCCTTTTATGTAATCAATTTGGCAAAACTTATCTAAATGTTAAAATTGAATGTCCTTTGGATTAACATTCCTACTTCTAGAAATAACTTCTTCAAGCTATTCAGAACAAGTGAGAATAAGTGCATAAATATTTACATTCAAGAATGCTCAACACAGATCATCTGTGATATTGCAAAAGTGACCATCTTAAAATTCATTAACTTGGAAATGGCTACATAAATTATGGTATATCCATACTACGATATAATAGGCTGAGGCAGGAGGATGACAAGTTGGAAATCAACCTTGGCAACTTAGAAAGACTTTGTCTCAAAATAAAAAGGACTGGTGATGTAGCTCAGTGGTAAAGCACCTCTGAGTTCTATACCCAATACCAAAAAAAAAAAAAAAAAATTAGATATTGTTTAATGTATTGACAGGGAATTATGTTGTTATGGATTGGATGTGAGGTGTCCCCCAAAAGCTCATGTGCAAGAAGATTTAGAGAAGAAATGGGGGGTTACAAGAGCCTTAACCGAATCAGTGAATTAATCATCTAGTGGGATGAATTGAGAGGTAACTGGAGGCAGGTAGTGTGTGGCTGGAGGAGGTTGGAATTGGGGATGTGGCTTTGAGGTATATATTTGTATCTGGAGAGTGGAGTCTCTCTCTCTCTCTCTCCTTCCTGATCCTCACGTGAACAGCTTCCTTCTACCACACTCTTCCTCCATGACGTTCAGCCTCACCTCAAGACCCAAGAAATGGAGGTGGCTGTCTATGAATTGAGACCTCTGAAACCCTGAGCCTCCAAATAAACTTTTCTCCTCTACAGTTGAGCTGGTTGGTGCCGCAGTCTGGCTGCAGCAAACTAGCCAGGGGTGACGAACAACTTGTGTAGATTGATACAGTAGGAGTAGGAGCCATTTATTGTAGGACAGGAGCGATATTTATACATTCCACACAGCTTATCTTAATTAGCATAAACGAGATACAGCAGTCAACCAATAAGGAATCTCCACACTTAATGGCTCGCTGGCGTTACTTCACAAACCACTCCCTCTGGCATTTTGCCAGGCGCCATCCAGACTTGTTTACAGACTCTAAACAGGTTGGGTCTTTTGGTCGCAGAGGCAAAAATGTTGACTAAAACAGATGTCTACAGGACAAGGATGAGTTTGGGAGCGTTTTCCTTTCCTGTTTGTGACTTGGAGTTCTCAGAAACACTGTTGAATATGTGGGCAACATCCTGAGATGGCCAGACTAGACCAGGCTCAGTTCTGT
Organism: Marmota monax; assembly: GCF_021218885.2. Taxonomy (NCBI): domain Eukaryota; kingdom Metazoa; phylum Chordata; class Mammalia; order Rodentia; family Sciuridae; genus Marmota; species Marmota monax. The sequence goes on from NW_026693571.1 coordinate 43,870,083, forward strand.
GACACTTTATTCCAGCAAAATCTAGGACAGAGTGAGCTTTCAGGATCTCTCACCTGTAATGAGAAATGAGGCTTTGCTGAACTGGGACATTTCCATCCTGGGAAGCCTTCTTAAACGGGAGACTGACTCTCTGTGAATCCTGGGCTTCTCCGTCCCTTGCTCCCTATCTATGCATAATAAATTTGCTTTGTTTAATTTATGTGGGTGTGCTGCCTTCCCAGACTCATGCAAGTGGATTGATACTGGTGTGTGGTATTGGTGACATGTTTAGAGTCCTTTCCTGTGATTGATACCGGTGCACAGTGAACTTGCTTCACCATGTCCGAGGTGTTTTGTTGAAATAAAGTGGAGATACTAGGGAAAGAAACTGACCAACTTTATCATTTTTTGTTTGCAAATATGAATAAGTAATAATCAATCCCACTATTATATATGATCATAATGCACCAATAAAAAATACTCTAGTATGACATCGAAGAAAGGAAGAAAGAAAAGAAAAAGAAAGAAATGGCCCACAGAGAGGAAGTAGCTACACATTCCTTTTTGAAGTTATATTGGACAAAGTCACACCACGTAGTCGGTGAAGCCATATCTCAAACATCATAAGCAGCCAACACTATCAGTATAGGAAGCTCCAAAAAGGAGCAGATGACAGCATTTGCTATGAAATTATTGAATTTCAATAAAAATTATAAGGACCATTCCACTACCAGATTATTATATTTTATCCCTCCCAGTTTTACATGTAAAATTTAAAAGAAGCAGTTTGTGCGACATTCAAATATAAAGGAGTAAATAAAACTGACTTTTAAAAATTCAAGTGATAAAGGCCAAAATGTAGGAGTTAAAACTATTAAACTTCTAGAAGAAAACACAGAAAATTGTTATAGACTTGAATTAGGTAAATAACTCTAAGGAGACAAAGTTTATGAACTGAAAAAATTGAGACACTGTATTTCATCAAAATGAAAATTTTCTGCTTTTCTAAAAATAATTATGTTAAAATAAAAAGACAAGACACCGACTTGCTAAAAAAAATACTTGCAAAACACCTAATAAGGACTTGTACTGAGAATATGTAAGTAATTTTTATAAATCAATAAAAGACAAAGAATGCAATCTAAGAAATGAGCAAAAGATTGGAACAGGTATTTCAGCAAAGAAAATATGTATGCTTTCATAAGCATAAGCTTATGAAAAGATCTTCAACATCATCAGGCATTAGCAAAACGCAAATTTAAGTAACAATGAGATATCGATACAGACTTACTAAAATGGCTAAAATTAAAATGTTTGACTATACCAAGTGCTGACAAGAGTGTGGAAAACCCAACACACTCAAAATCGCTGGTATGAATGCAAAATTGTACAACTTCTTTGGAAAATAGTGAAGCAGTTCCTTATAAACTTAACAATATATCTTATGACCCAACAAACCCACTCTAAATATTTACACAAAAGAAATAAAAACACGGGTGCACACAAAGACCTGTATATGAATATTTATAGCAGTTTTACTCATAATAGCTAAAAACTGGAAATAACCCAAACATCTATCAGCAGTAAATGGATAAACAAATTTTGGTACATTTGTAGAATAAAATATAACTCAGCAATAAAATGAAAGCAACTGCTGATAAATGAAACAACAGAATGAATCTCAAAAGCATTAGGGTAAGTAAAAGAAGCCAATGGCAATTCCAGTTATGAAACAGTCTGGAAACAACAAAATTATGTACAACAGAAACTAGACGAGTGGCTGCCAAGAGCTGGGGCGGGGGTGGGGGGGCGGTGGAGAAGGGAACCAACCACGAAGGAACAGGAGGGAGAGCTGGGGGGTCATGGAAATGTTCTGTGTCCTGATTGTGTGGAAATTGTGCGACTATACACATCTATCAAAGCTAATTTAACTGCACACATGAAGAGGCTGAATTTTACTATGCAAACTATAACTCAAAATATAAATAAAGCAAAAGAAAAGTACATGGCTACAGAATAGATTCTTCCCAGTCACATTTTTATTTACATGTAGTTATGTATACTTGATTATTTATAATTTTATATGAGTATAAGAAAAAAGGGTGTTAGCAGGTACAGTGGCACATGCCTATAATTCCAGCAGCTAGGGAGGCTGAGGCAGGAGGACCAAGAGTTCGGAGCCAGCCTCAGCAACGGCAAGGCACTAAGCAACTCAGTGAGACCCTGTCTCTAAATAAAATATTTTTTTGAATAAAGGGCTGGGGATGTGGCTCCATGGAAATCTCCCCTGTATTCAATCCCTGGTACAAAAAAAAAAAAGAAAGAAAAGAAAGAAAGAAAAGAAAAGAAAGTTCTTAGATGATCTAAATCCAAATATGAACTTTGCTTATCTGTAGGAAATGGGTATGAGGACAATTTTACTTTTTATTTTACACATATCTGTATTGCTAAATTTTTAAAAAGATTCATATGTTACAACAAATCCCACATTAAGTATAATTATATTACACCAATAAAAATATTTTTCTAAAAGATTCTCCTACCTTGGTGTACCATGTTTTCTTAACAATTTACATTACTAATATCCCATCTCATCTAACTTAAGAAATAAAATTAACTCTGAGGAAACTTTTTTCTTTTTATAAGAATAATTCTAACTTCCAAGTTCTAAATTCAAACAGCACATACCTTTTTATTTTTTCTCTGACACCTTTTGTGTATAACTGCCTTCGCCACAGTGTCTCCTTGAATTAATTTTAAGGCCCCTTAAAAAGATGTCTGAAAAGTTTTGTGAAAATATTTCTAATCAAAATGCCATCTTTGAAAACACTTTGGGAAATTAGATATATCAAACATAAACCTGTCAACAAGGTCAACAGAAACCAGGATTTACAACCAAATGCTAAACAACCACACTGCCATCTCTTCTGATAGATTTAATCAAAAGGTTTCTTTGGCGCTTTCTCCTTAAATTTTGATTTGAGTCATTTTTATTTGTGAAACTGAAAACAGAATCAAGGTTTTATGGGTGACAGATATAAATCACAATTGCATCGAATGCTAGTTTTTATCTATAAAATGTCCTTCTGTAAATAATGCATCCAGGACCACTTACTGAGAATACGTAAGTGTTTATAATGGTCCCTAATTCCATTTTTATCAAAATGTCAGTGCCTAAAATACAACATACAATAACATACTATAGCTACATCATCTTTTAGTCTTACCTTTCAAAAACTGCTATGATATGATACCTTTTTTGATTTTCATATTGTTACTAATAAGGTTCCCTAAAAGGCTGGGGATGTACCTCAGTGGTGGATAGAGCATTTGCTTAGAAAGTACAAGAACCCTAGGTTTAATCCCCAGTATCAAAAAAATAAAAATAAAAGATAAAGGAGGAAAAAGCATTACAGTTGTTTGTGGATTGCAGAAAACAAATATGTGCTTACTCCGACATTTTATAGATCAGTGACTAGACTCCAGTAGGCATCCTTTAGTACATTTTTAAAGTCCCCTGAATCTTGCTCGCCTCCCTCCCCTATTCTGTTCCTGGAAGACCTCCTTTCCTCTCAGGACGGTGGTGGTAAGCATTTCCACAGAGGGAGGATGGGATGTGTATCAGTCAGCTTTACATCACTGTGATGAAATGCCTGAAAAATCAACCTAAAGGAGGTTCTCCCTCATGGTTGCTTGGCCCTATTGATTTGGGGCTTGTGGCAGCATATCATGGTAGAAATGTGTCATGGAAGAAACCTGTTCACCTTATGAACAGTGGCTAGGAAGCAAAAAAAGAAGGAGTTTGGATCCCAATATCCTCTTAAAAAGCACACCCCAAATGACCTAATTTCCTTCCACTGGGCCCAACCCCCTAAAGGTCCGCCACCTACCAATAGCTTACAGGCTGGGACAAAGCCTTTAGTCCGTAGGCCGTTGAAGGGCATTTATGATCAAAACCTAACAGTTTATATCAAAATGTAAAGGTTTGGAGGTGTAGCTTAGTAGAAGAGCATTTGCCTAACATGTTGTATTGGTTTCCTAACCTGCATTGCAAGAAAAAAAAAAAAAAGACCTCAGGTGACATTAAAGCTCAGTGGTAGAAAACTTGCCTAGCATATGTGATGCCCTGGGATCAATCCCCACCATTGCAAAACAGGCGGGGAGATGCTCACCATCTCTAGCAATCAGAGAAATGCAAATTAAAACCACTCTAAGATACCATCTCACTCCAGTAAGAATGGCAGCCATTATGAAGTCAAACAATAACAAGTGCTGGCGAGGATGTGGGGGAAAAGGTACACTTGTACATTGCTGGTGGGACTGCAAATTGGTGCAGCCAATTTGGAAAGCAGTATGGAGATTCCTTGGAAAGCTGGGAATGGAACCACCATTTGACCCAGCTATTCCCCTTCTTGGACTATACCCAAAAGACCTAAAAAGAGCATACTACAGGGACACAGCTACATCAATGTTCATAGCCACACAATTCACAATAGCTAGACTGTGGAACCAACCTAGATGCCCTTCAATAGATGAATGGATTTAAAAAAATGTGGCATTTATACACAATGGAATATTACTCAGCACTAAAAAATAAAAAGATCATGGCATTTGCAGGGAAATGGATGGCATTAGAGCAGATTATGCTAAGTGAAGTTAGCCTATCCCTAAAAAACAAATGCCGAATGTCTTCTCTGATATAAGGGGGGGGGGGGTGACTCAAAACAGAGTAGGGAGGAAGAGCATGAGAAGAAGATTACCACTAAACAGGGAAGAGAGGTGGGAGGGAATGGGAAGGAGAAGGGGAATTGCACGGAAAATGGAAGGAGACCCTCATTGTTATACAAAATACATATATGATGGTGTGAGGGGGAAGAAAAAAAGAGAGAGAGAAATGTGTCACAGTAGATTGGATAGAGAGGGGATGGGAGGGGAGGGGAGGGGAGGGGGGATAGGAAGGGCAGCAGAATACAACAGACACTAGTATGGCAGTATGTGTATACGTGGCTGTATAACCAATGTGATCCTGCAAACTGTACACGTGGAAAATGAGAATTCATACCCCATTTGAATCAAATGTATGATATGTCAAGATCATTGTATTGTCTTGAGCAACTAATAAAAAATATTAAAAAAAAACAGGTGGGGGAAGAAATGGCAAAAGCTAAAGATGGTTAATTTTCAAGAGTCATATTTATTTATTTTTTTGTTTGTTTTTTGCTGGGGATTAAACCTAGAGGGGCTTAACCACTAAGCCACATCCCCACCCCTTTTTTATGTTTTATTTTGAGACAGGGTCTCACTAAGTTGCTTAGTTAGAGCCTTAGCTTCTGAGGCTGGCTTTGAAATTGTGATCCAATTCACCATTTCTACGAGGCTGAGCTTCCCCAGCTGCTGGAATTACAGGTGTATGCCTCCACACCCAGCAAGAACCATATTTAAAATTGGAACACAGAGAGTCTTCAGAAAAAGAAATGAACATAACTTCTACTAAGGCAAGAGCTTTTAATGCTGTCTTGCTTTCCGATGTTACTTTACCCAGATTTTGTTGGGGTTTTTTTGTACTGAGGATTGAACCTGGGGGTACTTTACCAACTGAGCTGCATACCCACCTCTTTTATACAAAGCCTCACTAAGTTGCTGAGGCTGGCCTCCAACTTGAGATCCTCTTTCCTCAGCCTTCCTGAGTCACTGAGATTACAGGTATGCACTACTGAATCTGGCAACCAGATTTTTTTAATCTAATATCATTATTACTGCTTACGTTTATCTCCCACCCACCTCCCCCTACACACACATACACATACTTAGAAATTATAAAGTATAACCTAGGGAATAAAGTGACCACATAATGATTATGAGATTTTTTTAAACACTATCTGAATTGACTGAAAATTAAGGAAAGAAAAAGACTCAAATGATGTAGACTAATTAGCTAGCACTTCACTGAAAATTGTTTTTCTTTCCAAAAAATTTGCCTTTGTATTTAGCTCCTCAAGCTCTATTCCAAGTAATCTTTCTTGGTGGAATCCTATCTATAACTTCTATAACTTCAATGACACTGAGTATATACCAATTACCTCGGTATTTTCCTGGAAAAATATCTCAATTAATTATTTGCTTGGACAGTCTAGAATTTACCAAGCTGAATAAATATGATCTCAGAAAACAAAAAGCTTATCACCAGCTCTAATCTCTAATATCTCAATCACGTCCTGCACACATTACTGATCAAAGAAACACAAAACAGTAACATTTCAATCTTTTGCCTACTGTTTCAGCTAAAATTACAAAGATTAAGAATAGTCAGTGTTGAAATCATGGGTAAAAAGAAGGAACTAGAAAAGTAAATTATAAAACAAAAACTATATATATTCTGAGAGAAATTTGACCAAAAGTCTGCATTAAAATTATTTAAAAACTCTTTGACACTGAAATTTTATTTCAGGGAATTTATCCAGGAAGGCCAAAATCAAGGTATCCGCCATGCTGGGCTCTCGGAGAGAATCTAGAGAAGAATCAGCTTGGAAGCGTGTTTAGGTTGTTGGCTGAGTTCAGTTCCTTGAAGTCGTAGGACTGAGGTTCTGGGTTTTTCGCTGGCTACCTTGAGCAATTTGAGGACACCTTATTTCTTCATGTAACCCCTCCCTCCTCACAGGCTTTCTGATTCCCGTTTTTTGCAACCAGCCAAGAAACATCCTCTACTTTTCAGGGCTAATGTGATTAATTTAGGCCCACGGCAGTCATCTTCCTGTCTTAACTGTACCCTATAACGTAATACAACCATGGGATTGATTTTTCTTCATTTGCATAAGTTCCAGAGTTTCAGGGGGTAGGGAGGAGCAGTATTTGGGAGGATCATAAATCTATTTACCACATCATGGAACAAAATACAATAACTGAAAATATATTTGATATTTGGTATCCCCATCCAAAAATATACTCTAGCTATTAAATATTTCTGAAGCAATTTGCAATCAGCTGCTGCTTTAGGTCTCCATCCTCTCCCCAGGCCCTGGATATTCTCCAGCCCCTCCCTAAGAAGACCTCGGCTTCACCGTGATGAATTCATTAAAAGACTGCTGCCTGCTATTGCAGTGACCCCAGGCCCCAGTCTGTCCCTTCTGATGCTTGGTGCCCAGCAAGTAATGATCATTAAATATTTTGAACATTGTCCCTGGATTTAAATCCATATTCAATAACAGAAAAGAAAGATACTTGAATGCTATTAAGCAAGGTTCAAACTAGGTTTTAAGAAAAGAAGAAGGAGATAAAAACAAAGGAGGGAGGGAGGAAACCAGAGCTGCCTTTATTTTGTCCATTTTACGTATTGTAGAAAGCATAATTTCTGGCATGGAGAGACCAGATAGGAGCATATGCTTCATGCATGACACAAGCTAAAGAATCCAGGAACTGCCATATATTCCCTCTCAGATTTCTAGAGACTTCTTTAAATGTGCGAACTTACTCAGCATTTGCAAACGCTCATAAAACCTGCTGGTGGGACTGTAAATCGGTCCAGCCTCTCCAGAGGGCAATCTGGAAATCAGTATCAAAATGCTTTGAAAGAGCACAGCTTCTGACTGCGTATTCCTCTTCTAGGAATTTATTCTAAGTAAACAATAATGAATGTGCACTCAGATTTCTCCCTAAGACAATCTATTGCAGTGTTCATTCTAGTAATAAATAATTAGAAATCACCTAAGGTCCACAAATAGGGCATTAAACTAAATAAATCATGGGTACCACCTTGTGATGGGAAAAAAAAAGATGGCCATTTAGTATCATATTGTGGAAGAGTAGTTAATGGCATGAGGAAATGTTTAAGATAAACTGAGGATTTAAAATTTGTTTTGATTATTTTACCTTCTGTATTTTTTTTTTCAAATAAGAAACCAAGTTTTGGAACTTGCTTGAGTGCACTTTATTGGCATGGAAAGCCCATGGTACATTTTTAGTGGAATAAAGCAAGTTGCAAAGCAAAACAAAAACAAAACTATAGTTTATTTTTAAGGTGACATAAGTGATTTGAGTTTATGTTCAGATCGTGGGTCTGTCACTTAGTAGCTGAGTGACTTTAAAGTCGCTTACCTCCTAATGCCTCAATTTCCTTATCTTTAAAAAAAATTAAGGTTGCAGATGTATCTCCATGGTAAAGCACTAGCTTACCAGGTGCAAGGCCCTGTGTTCAATGCCCAGCACCAAATAAATAAAGAGCCATGACAACTCAACAATAAAATAAAGCCCAATTTAAAAATGGGCACATGATTTGAACAGATGATTTTCCAAAGAAGATACACAAATAACCAATAGGTACCTATAAAGATGCCCAATATCATAGTCATAAGTAAAATGCAAATCAAAACTGTAATACCCCTCAATATCCATTTGGATGGCTATAATCAGAAAAGAGGGATAATAACAAGTGTTGGGGAGTTGCAGAAAAACTGGAACCCAAATACCCTGGTGATAGAAATATGAAATGGTACCACAGCTTTGGAAAACACTTTGGCAGTTCCTCAAATTGTTAAACACAGAGTTAATTTATGACCTGGAGAGTCTACTCCTAGGCGTGTACCCAAAGCCATTGAAAACATATGTTCATACAAAAACTTTTAAGTCAATAGTCAAAGCAGCATTCTTCATAATATCCAAAAACTGGAACAACCCAAAAGTCCATCAACTGCTGAACTGATTTTAAAAACAGTCTATACCCACACAATGAAATATTGTTCATCATTGAAAAGGAATAAATCAGCAAAACGTATTACAACATGGATGAATTTTGAAAACATGCTAAGTGAAAAGAGCCAGACACTAAAGACTATGTGCTGTGTGAGTTTATCTCTACGAAATGTCAAGAATAGGCAAATCTATAAAAGCAGAAGGTAGTTTAGCTGTTGCTTAGGACCAGGAGTAGGGCATGGAGAGGGTGTGAGGAGAATTGGAGAATGACTTTTTGGAGGATGATGAAAATTCTGAAGTTAGATAATGGTCAAGGTTGAACATCTTTGTGACTACATGAAAAATCACTTGATTGTTCAGTTTGTAAAAAGGAAAATTAAAAAAAATGTTTTTTAGTTGTCAATGGACCTTTATTTTATTTATTTATATGCAGTGCTGAGAATCGAACCCAGTGCCTCATACATGCTAGACAAGCACTCTACCACTGAGCCACAACCCCTGCCCTAAGAAGGCAAATTTCATGGCATGTAAACTATGTCTCAATAAAGCTGTTAACTTTTAAAGTAACAATAAAAGAATATAGATAATAACAGTACCTATGCTGTGGGTTGTTAAAAATATTTAAATGAGTTAATAATTTGCAAAGTGCTTAAAAATACTTGATCCTGGGCTGGGGATGTAATTAGGTAGTGGAGTTCTTGCCTAACATGTGTTAAGTGCCCAAGTTCTTTTCCCAGTACCAAAAAAACAAACAAACAAAAAAAAACACTTTGTTCTATCATAAGTGCTATGTAAATTATCAATAAAAGGATGTTTCATCAAGATAAAAATCCATGTTTTGGTACACATGCCCACCTACTCCTAACACAAAGTACTAAATATAAAAATAATTTGTAATACATAAAACTGGTAAAATATTATACATTATTAATAAATGAATGCTTTATAAAGATGTATAGAATATATTATTTGAAAAAAATTAAACATATAAAATAATGCTATTTATTTTATATGTATAATACGTATATATTGTATATGTATGTGTGTGTGTGTTATACACATATATGTATATGTAGATTTTTTTCTAGTGCTGGGGATGGAACCCGGAAGTTCTTTGCCTCTGAGCTACATCCCATTCCTTTTAAACTTTTTAAATTATTTGTTTATTTATGTATGTATTTATTTGTGTATGTGTGTGTGTGTGTGTGTGTGTGTGTGGTACTGAGGATGGAACCCAGGAGCACTTTACCACTGGGCTATACCTCTGTTCCCTTTTTTTGTTTGTTTATTTGTAACAGAACCTTGCTAAGATGCTGAGATGGGCCTCTCACTTGCAATCCTTCTGCCTCAGTCTCCTAAGTTGCTGGCATTACAGGAGTTCCCCTCTACACCCTACTGTATACCCAATACATGTGTGTATTATATATGTAAAATGTATGTATATAATACATATATGTATGAAGAACAAAAATACCATGAGAATAATTAGCAAATTCAGAACAGTGTTTTTCTCTGGAGCAAAGGATCATGGAGGGGCACACATGAGACAGCAAGAATATAATGCTATATATTTTTTTTAAATGCCTAACTGAAGCACATATAAAGATTTAATAAAGGTGAATGGTAGGCATTTAGGTCAAAATTACATTTTCTAAACTTTTGTATGAAGAGTGATTTTTAATAAATGAAGAAAATGTATACCTTCCATTCCCTAAACAGAAAGAATTTTTGTTATGCAAAACCATTATTATTATTATTATTATTATCTTATGATTTTTCTTGATTAACTCAGAATTTTTTGTTTAATTTCTTTCCTATTAGACTCAATGGCAAAGTACCTTCTGCTCTCATTAAATGACTATTTTATTATAAGATAATTTCAGATATTTTATAAAGGATGATAAACAAATAAATTATTATAAGTTTCTCCAATTGCTGTTCCATTTCCAGATTATCTTTACAGTATTTTTTATAGCTTACAAATTTTAACATTATTCAATGATTCAAGAGGAAATCATTCAGGCAAATTTCAACACCATTTTTTCTAAATTGACAGGGGAAAGTTGTATATATTTATACAACTTTATGTGTGTACGTGTGTGGTACTGAGGATGGAACCTCTATGTATATGGAGCACATAAAGTTTTGACATATACATACCTTGTAATATAGCTAAATCAAGCTGTTTACCATATGCATTACTTTACATACTTCTTTTGTTGTATAGTGAAAAGACTTAAATCTACTCTTGGCAATTTTCAAGAGTATATCATTACTAACTATAATCATCATGGTGTACAATAAATCTTTTGAACTTATTTCTCATGTGTAACTTCAACTTTGAGTCCTTCAACCAACATGTCCCCAATCCTCCACTCCCCCAGGTCTCTATTAACTAACATTTACTATACCTATGAATTGAATATTTTTAGTTTATACATACGAGATCAGACAGTATCTGTCTTTCTATGACTTACTGACTGCGTTTAACATAATGTCCTCCAAGCTCATTTATTTTGTAACAAATGACAAGATTTACCTTTTTATTTTTTTAGGCTGAATAGTATTCTACTGCCTGTAGGTACATTTTCTTTATTCATTTGTATTGGTCAGCATTCCATCACCATAATGAAAGGCCTTAGGCAAGTAACTTATAAAGAAAAAGGTTTATTTTGGCTCAGAGTTTTGGAGGTTCAATTCATGATCCGCTGATGCCACTGTTTTAGGTCCCTGGTAGAATGAATGCAGGAGCTCACAGCTCACTTCAGGAGCCAGAGGCAAAGTGCAAAGAAGAGGAAGAGGCTGAGGTCTCACAGTGTCCTTCAAGGGCATGACTCATATGACCTAAGGACCTTCAAAGCCCCACTTCCTAAGGGTTCTCCCACCAACCAGTAGTGTGATAGTGCAAGCAAGCCTTCAACACATGGACTTTGGGTGACCCTTGTCAAACTACAGCACCAAACATCTGCTGATGGATGCTTAGATTGATTCCATCCTGTAATTACCACAGTCTCATTAAAACCAGTTATTAAAATTTGACATAGTATAAGGAAAAATCATTTCTATGTACTGTCAACTGAGGTTGATAGAGGAACATGGTATTTGAGGAGTTCCTCATTTTCCTTCGACACCTTTATTCTTTGTATTCTTTCTTATGTCTAGATCAAAGATGATTTATCACAGATGTTGTTGTACATGACTTGGGTTGTTTTCCTGCCTTGTGAAATTTTAACGAGGCAAACTTAACATTTTGATTTTTATTCATCCTTCATATGTGAAGAATCCCAAAGAGTACTTTTTCCTGAAAGACTCATGGCCTAAATGGAACTAAATAACTAAATAAAAACCTATCAGTACAATTTTAAGGGTTATTTTGTTTGATATTTGGATGCTAATTCAATAAACAATCCCAAAGACTAAGTTCAGCCTTTATAATATTTCTATTCTTTATTATTTAAAATTTGTAAATATCTACCAGCTCACATAGAATATAATATTTAAGTTTTCTAACATATTATCTCATAACACTGATATTTATTTTAAATCCTTATACATTTATTATGTTTAATGGTCTGTTTTGTACATAAAATTAGCAGTGTTCACAATCAGCATTAATCACTGTTGTATTTTACTCCTACAGTGTTTATGTTTATACTCTACAAGACCTACAGACTGAACATTTAAATTACATGGAGTTCTTTTTCATTCCAAAGTTCATACAGAGTGCAAATCTATATCTCACAGTGAATACTTGGCTAATAACAGTGAACCTGGTTCTGTCCTAAACCTGCTATTGGTTTTGTCATGCAGATTCATTGTGATAGTAACATATGTCAACACCTATGTCAACACCTATGTCACTGATCTTGCAAAATGCTTACGAATGACACGGAAGTAGGCAATTGGGTAGTCAGGCTTCCAAATGCCATGGCCTAAGCCAAGGGCAAAAATAAATAAATAAAAGGCCAACTAGTGAGGCTGATATCAAACTATGGGGTATCCCTAAAGCCTGCATCTCCTTTATGCCATATCCACATAGATACATATTCTAATTCTATATTTTAATTTGCATGTATATAAAAATAACATGGAAATGAGACACAGAGTTGCAGAGTGGATCATGCTATGGCTGCTCTTGTCCTTACTGATCATAATGATTTATTCTCATCTATAACCCACTGCCACTGTGACATTGGATAGCAGCTTCTCAGGCAACCATCCCTCATATCCAAATCCCAGTGTATTCCCCCATTGTTATAGAGCTCCTTCCTGATGAACGTGGACAAAATGGGCTTCCTGGTGAATTCTGAAGAAAAGAAGAAAACAAGATTATTTGAAGCATAAAAGGCATTCATATAAATGAATAAATCCTAGGAATCATTATCTGATTGGAATTGAAAAGGTAAAAATAAGACAAAAATTCTCACTATGGTTTAGCTAAGTGGTACGCTATTCTAAGAAATGTCCATTTCTGGTAAGCAAGATGTAATTTTTCAATAGTGAATAATTTGCCTTGAATCTTCAGACTGTATCCTTTTCCAATTGCCCAACCCCCATATAGAAGCAAGAATAATGGTTTTCAAAGATTTAGGTCTCAGGGGCCTTCAGACCCTAAAAAAAAAAAATAATATATTGTTGATCCTAAAAAGCTTTTGCCTATAATATAATCTATATTATATTTATATATTGATACTTACTGTATTAGATAACAAAACAGAAACCTTGTAAATGTTTATGTGTTGGTCAGCTTCTTGTTGCTGTGTCCAAAGTGCCTGACAGGAGCAACTTAAGGAGGAAAGATTTGTTTTGACCCACAGTTCAGAGGTTTCAGTCCGTTGTTGGTCTACTCCATTGTTTTGGGCTGAAATGAGGCAAAACATCAGGGGACAGGGTATTGGCAGAGGAAAGATGTTCAGCTCATATCAGTCAAGAAGCAGAGAGAGAAAGAGAGAGGAAAGGGCTGGGGAAAAGAAATACTCTCAAGATACACCCAAGACCTACTTGCAACCATGCACACCACCTACCATTTCAACTACCTCTCAGGAGTCCAGTCACCTTTCAATGGATGAACCCACTAATGGGGTTAGAGCCCTCCTATCCAACCACTAATGATCACTCTGAACATTGCTGCCACCAATGATCACTCTGAACATTGCTGCTTTGAGACTAAACCTTCAACACTCAAGTGAGTCTTTAGGGCACACGTCAAATCCAAACCACAACTGTTTATTTTATTTTATTTTAAAGTAACATAATAAACACTTTATAAATTAATATAAAGTTATGTTTTATTTATATAAACTATATTTTCCAAAATAAAAATAGTGAGGAGTAATTTACATTTAGTGAAAAGACTTACATTTTTGCAAATCTCTTCGAAGTCTGGTTTAACAGAAGACAGCTGGATTTTCATATCTGCATGTGCATTCAATCTCTTGTAGTATATGATTTTGAAGAAAATCCAGCCTCACAATAGATGTATAGTTAGAAAAAGAAGACTATTTAACTGGCTGTTCGATAATTGTGATATCAAAATTTGACAGATGTAATTAAAAGTTGCTCGCACTGTGAAATTTGAAAATGCACAAATGAACTTTTCCTGTCTTATTGCATGAAACCATTGGTTTATCTTACATTTAAATCTACATATGATTTTTATAACATCACACACTGATCATTTGGAAAACAACAGATCAAAAAGTTAAGCAGATCTTCTGAAGGCTGACATATTTTTATACAATATTTTTTTAAAATCCCATTTATTAACACCACCTCCAACCTCATCAGAAAGTGTTTAAGTGTTGGGAAGCTATAGAGTTGATGATGGCAGATATACAAGTCTTCCAAAATTCTAATTTTTACTTGAAAAGTCCAATTTTATCACTGTCAACAAATACTGTCAGTTGCTCTTCTTGAAGTGACAGTCTCGCTTTGTTCATTTTGGAGAAAATGTCTGCCATTCTTTCAAGTAAAAAATGGTGTTCTTTGGAAAATAAAAGTGGCTGTTCAGCCTACCATTCAGGTTCACAAGTGATTTTCCTATCAAGCACTGTGGCTGGATACTCAGAAGTGCTTTACATATGCTTTCCATTTTGTCTTGCAGCATCATTTGTTATGTGGACTCAAGAATTGAGACTTAATAAAATTAATGCATTTTTCTCTTTTATTACAGATAGTAATAGAAAGCGGCTTTTTTGTTTGTTTGTTTAATGTGAGTGCATGCTGTGAAGAAGTCAATGTCTAAAAGCAGCTGGTTCAGCTGTCTGGAATTATAACAGTCTAACAATTTTACTCTCCATTCCTTCTGCACCATTCTATTTGCATTGATGCAAATGTCAACACAGTGAAAAGAGCAAATGATGCCTTAGTACCATCATGAAAATAACTTTAGCTTCTCCAAGTGCCTAAAAGGATCTTGGAGATCCTCAAGGGTCTGTGGACCACGATTTGAGAATCTTTGGGTTACACCATCTTAATTTACTGTTTTTTGTCATGACTTGTTAATCCTTTCCCTTTCATGAAAGGAATATCTTACTGCCCGTTTCAAAAACTACTAAAGCAAAGGCCATAGATTTTTTTAACTTATTATAAATATGCATGCTATGGATATACCTGCAGAAATATAAAATCATATATGCACATGTAGCTTTTCCTTACAAAATGTTAGTAAGAACCAAATATTGAAAACAATGTAGCCATTGATAGATTTGTGAAATAAATCAGGGTACATCACCATAATGGAAATGCACTGTATAGAAATATACAAAACTATTCAGCAGACTGGGGCTGTGGCTCAGCAGTAGAGCCCTTGCCTAGCACATGTGAGGAATTGGGTTCAAACCTCAACACCACATAAAAATAAATAAATTAAGTAATTATTTTTTAAAAAAAAATTATGGCAGTAAACAAAACTGAAGGAAAAGAAAGAAAAGAAGAGGAGGAAGAGGAGGAAAAGAGAAGGAACTGAAAGAGGATAAGGAAGAGGCGAGAAGAACAGGGGTTCTTTTTACACACTTATCACCAGGATAGACTTATTGAACGTTAAAAAAAAAAAAGCAAAGTGCAGAGTACCAAATACAACATGTGGTGTGGTTTGAAAGTTTGTATCCTCTTTAAAATAAATTTTTAAACTTAATCACTAGCATGGTAGATTAAGACATGGGACCCTTAGGAAGTAATTATATCATAAGGACTCTGCCTTCCTGGGTAGGAGTGATGCCTTATAAAGAGGCTTCACACAACCTTCACCCCATTTCCTCTCTGTTTTCCATCATTCAAGGACACAATCATAAGGAACCACCTTGTAGAGGTCAAGCATTCACCCACTGGTGCCTTGATCTCCTGGACCTCCCAGCCTCCAGAACCGTGAGAAATGCATTTCTATTCATCATAAATTACCCAGTCTTAGTTACTTTTATAGTATCATGAATGGACTAAGACCTGCTATATGAAAAACTTCCTAATGCTTCTATTTGCATAAGGAAACAATAGGAGGGGAAAAAAGGAACCAATAAAAATGGTTATTAAAGGAAATTGGGGGGTAAAAGGAAGACAGAGCCACAGGTAAAAACTAAGCTTCACAACATACATTATCATAAAAATATATTACCCACTCACAAAATATTTTAAGTAAAAAACACAGTATGATCATTTTTGTAAGCTGTACAATTTTAAGTGTTTTTTTAAAATCATTCCATTTCTACAAATCAATGGAGAATAATTTAGGTAATAAGTCAGTATAAGCCTTTTGAGCAACTTTAAGAAAGCTTATATATCCCCAGACTCCAGAGTAAATTTCCTCTACATGTGTTCTACGGAAGCACACCATCGATAAAGAGTACTCAGTATTCAGGCTGGGGGTGTAGCTCAGTGGAACAGCACGTGCTTAGCATGCACAAGGCCCTGGGTTTGATCCCCAGCACCACACACCCACATACAAAAAGAGCACTTAGTATTTCCTTTTAAAGAGCAAACTGCTTAAATTATTTTCAAACTATCAAGTGTATTTGTTAATTGACCAATCAATTTACTTTCTTTCCCTGAAACCAATTTTATTTAATATCTAGTTAATGAATGAAAAATTTGCACTGTACTATGCTCATCTATATTTCTATGTTCAAAGATAAACAGAAATATCTAGTTTTCACAGACTCCTCTAGAATACTTTTTATTGATAGTTTCATCTTTGCTGCTTAAACTCATTCGGATTCTCTTCCAATAATACGTGTTCATACATAAAGATGAAAAGTGTAAAACTATTTTATTAGAAGTATTGATTTTAAATTTAAGACTGTTGAGAATAAATTGCTTGTTTAAGAAAAGCCAGAGGGAAAACAGAGAACTAGGGCATTCTGTGTAAATAAGCACTGTTAGGGCATGCCATTCTCCTCATAATTTGTATGAGGAAATATTGTGCAATCACGTATAATTCATGTCTCTGAACCTCAGCTGCAAAGAAAAAAGGGATCTGTGACACAATATTGTCACAGATGATGTCTGTCAACTTAAATTCACGGTACATACATAATACTTACACACTTATTATTCTCCCTCCTTGTCCACTAAACATCTGGCAAATAAATATTTTGTCAGAAGAAAAACTCTCTCCAAAAACATCTGCAATATAATCTGAAGAACATAAAGGGTGTTTTTTTTTTTTAAATCAGGTCCAATAAGCAGTGATCCAGCCAGTCAATATCCTTCAGCAAACACTGCTTAGCCCCAAAAGACCCCTTAGTGGACAGGAAGGATTCTCCAGGAACTGTCCAAAGGAATCCTAATCAGGGTGACTAGAGTTCTTCCTAGTGCATCCTTCTATAAAGAGATAAGCTCTAAGCTAGGACTCTGCACACAGGCATGCGAGGATTCTGAAAAACATGATCTTCTTTAAAAGAAAGATAAGTCATGCCACACAGGATTTTAAGTGAAAACTAATTCTTACACTAGTGGATCCGTTAACATGGAAATTTTCAGCAACTCTTCCTGAAAATTCTATTAATTTCCCTGTTATGAATTCCACATGTGTTAGCCAGCTTTTCATCACTATCACCAGAAGACCTGACAAGAACAATTTAGAGGAGAAAGAGTTTATTTTGGCTCAAGATTTCAGAGGTTCAATCCAAGGTCAGCTAACTCCACAGCTCTGGACTCAGGTGAGGCAGAACATCGTGGTGGAAGAATGTGGTGGAAGGAAGCTGCTCAACTCAAAACAGTGGGAAGCAGAGAGAGCTTGGGTGTAAGGAGCCAGGGATAATATAATCCCCAAGAGCGTGCTCCCAGTGACCAACTTCTTCCAACCACACCCTACCTGCCTATCGCTACCCATTAATCAATTCAAATTATTAATCCTTCAAATGGATTAATCCACTAATTAGGTTATGGCTCTCATTATCTGACCATTTCACCTCTGAACATGCCTTCATTGCCTAACATGAGCTTTCTGGGGAATAATTCCTGTCCAAACCATAACAAGGATGTATTGACTCATGGAACTAGAAAGAGTATGGATGTCATTGGCCTCAGGAATAGCTGAATAGAGGGACTCAACATTCTCCTTTCTCCTGGTTCTGCTTCTTTTCCCAGTTCCTCTACTTGTTCTCTGTATTCTCTTTTTCTCCTCTTTCATCCCTCTCCACCACAACTCAATTTCTCATTGTATTGCCCATCCCCTAATTGCAGTTCCCTCCGTAAGGTGGAAGTTCTCAGTTAAACAGTCATAACTTAGGAACCCCAGAGGAAGAATATCTCGAGTTTGGATACATAATAATTCAAGGGAAAAAAGTCTGATGCGCCTAGTCTGGGACACAGGTCTCCTTTCTATCAATTGCTAAAACCTAGGAAGGTATGAAACTGCTTGACTGCACCCCTCTGTCCTCACAATCACACTGTTGGAGTGAAGTCAGTCAAAGCAGGGCAGTAGACCTACCAGAAGAGGTAGAAGTACGTGACCTACAGGACTTCAGATGTCCCATGCAGAATGTAATCCATTATTTTTGCAAAGTAATTTGAAAACATAGTATCAACATCCTATAAATCCAAGGCTGAAATCTATGCTAAGAATCCCAAATCAGAAATCATATGTCTCAGGAAGCATACCATAGCCAGGCATGGGGGCACTTGCCTGTAATCTCAGCATCTCCAGAGGCTGAGGCAGGAGAATCACCCATTTAAGAACAGCCTCAGCAACTTAGTGAGACCCTGTTTCAAATTATAAAATAAAATAAAGACCTTGGGATATATCTCAGGGGTAGAGTTTGCCTGGAATGTGTGAGACCCTGAGTTCAATCCCCAGTACTAAAAGAAAGAAAAGGAAAAGATCAAAACATCATTATAGTACTGTCACTTGTAATGGATCTAAGAGCCTAATAAAAGGAAAATAAATAGGTAAATTATAATGTAATCTCAGAGTAGAATATAATGTTGCTATGAAGAAAATAGACTACTGTCTACTACTAGGACCCTGGGTTCAAGGGGGAAAATACAAATATGTGTGTGTGTGTGTGTGTGTATGATATGATTATATCTATCTATCTATCTATATCACACACACTGTGTGTGATATAGATAGATAGATATAATCATATATCACATATATATATATTGTACATGCACATGTATGTATGCATATATCCTGAAGAAACAAGTAAATAGAAAAAATATAAGAAATAAAGAAACAACTCCAAAATATTAATAGACTGTGGATACTGTGGCACTGGATGATCATTTATTTTTTACACATAGTCTTCTATTGTCTTCATATTTTTGTAACACACATGCATAATTTTAATGATGAAAAACCACTAACTTGAGACTTAAGAGAAGCTTTGAGACTCACACATTTAAGTACCAGATGGGCAGTCTCTGAAATTCTCATCTTTCCAAGTTTATAAGTGCTCCTCAATCTTGGTCATTAATTTCAAAATATTATCATGAGTGGAAAGCAATCCAATAGCCTTTACCTATTCTAGGGAAGGAAACCTGCTGGAAGGTAAAGGACATACAACTAGTCAGAAGGGAGGATTTGCTTTCCTAATCTCCTCAAATCTGTTTCACAGACAAACATCATCGGGCAGCAGACACAGCAGGTTGACTGCTTCCATAAGGATGAATTCAAAACATGTAGAATGGATCAGAAACAACCAGGCTCCGTGAGACTAAAGCAAGGTCTAGAGACAATCTCCCCAACCCTACCCGACCTTCAGACTTCCCATCTGCTGACCCTAAGCCCTGCAGAGTGCGGACCTTGTCTGCCCTCTCCAGACCCACAGATGCTCCTCTTTCTTCCCAGCCTCAACATAGCCCCTTTGCATTGTGATTCAAGTCGCTCTTGAGGTTTCTACTCAGGAGGATGAGGAAGGTCACTAAGAATCATCTTCCAGTGAAGAGGTCAATAAGGCAATCTGGGCCAACCGGGAAATGACACTTTAGGGACAGAGGTGCACTCAACAACTGCCCCAGACACGTCATGCTACCCATACAGAGTGGACCATTTGTTCGCCAAGGTCTTTCAGGGTTCGGCCTCACCATGAGCAAAATGAAATCAGGCTTTGAAACTAAGACTGTTGGAGATACAGAGATAGTGGTTAATATTTGTGATAATTTACTTTTCTGTTTTTCTAATTCCTTTAGAAATCATTATCTGAACCATTATGATAATGGTTAATTCTACCTGAAGTCCAATACCAACTGTTTTGCTAACTTTCTATGTGACCTGGAATAAGTCACATCGTCTCTTTGTTCCTATAATATGAGAACTTTGAGCTAAATCATCTCTCAAACTTCTTTTGGCTATAACATTTTATTATTCTGTGGAAGTCTTTTACAAAGCCTTAGCTACTGTGCTTCAAAATATAGGACACAATAAATCCGACATCTTTTCTTATTGCTTGTTAACTCTCTTTCCCCAGAGTCTTTCTCACAGGATGAATTTGAAACTTCTCAGTTTACCCATGTGCTTATTATGTATACTAGGACTTTAAGCTCCACTATAAAATCAAAATACTAGTATTAAAAACAAAAAGAATCACGTTCATTTAATATTTTCACAGAAAATTTTTAGCCATTAAAATTTAACTATAGGGCTAAAATTAAAACATCCCACTGTAATGTAAAATAGGTTGCAAATAAAATCTGTGCTGAGAAGCAGGAACAGAGCTGGGGGTGGGGGTGAATGCAAGGATAGGAGACGGAGCAGTAGAAAGTGTAGAGGACAGGAAAGAGAGCAGTGAAGGAAGGAAGAAGAAGGTTGGTCACCCTGAGACAAAGTGGGAATGGACTCTAAACTGAGTAATCAACACTCAGTGAAAACCCTGTCGTTTACATTTTTCAAATGCAACCTGGGAAGTCAACTTTTGTCACTTTTCATATCACATGCAGTAGCTACTAAGTCACCCAAACAATAAATAAAGATCAAATTATCTTCATTGCATGCACTAATTTATTTTATTTTGAAACATGATCTCACTAAGTTGCTTAGGGCCTGGCTAAGTTGCTGAGGCTGGCCTCAAACTTGTAACCCTCCTGCCTCTGCCTCCCCAATCGCTTGGATTACAGGCATGTGCCAACATGACATGCTATACATTTTTACTTTCTTAAAAAAAAAAAATTGACTTCAAAGAGTGACCACTTTAATAGACAACCACTTAAAAGTGTGACCTATTAGAATTAGGAGATTGGTGGGGAGGTTTTATGGAGAACATATCCAGAAAGGGCATTAGTCCACAAGAGTAAATAAATTGGGATCCTAATTAAGACAAGTTATACTTATTCTATAGGTATATGATATGTCAAAATACACCCTACTGTCATGTATATCTAGAAAGAATAAATAAAAAATTTAAAAGAGTAAATAAATAAATTAAATATGTCCAGATGCATCCAAGTTAACTATGTACAAATGTGTAAGCTGAATGTGTTCAAATGTCTTCCTACTTCAGTAAGTACCACCTGTGCCTTCCATCCCCAAAAGGGTAGCTACATCCAGTGGAGTAGAGCTCTCAGCCCCTTGAGGTGTCTCAGATGCTTCCAGCTCTATATAAATTGTTGCAGGCTCCTAGGTCTGCTGAGTATCTCTGCAAAACCCTGCCATATGTCTATATTGTCATCCTTAAAGTTTAGTGAAGTGTTTTAAGGCTTATTGTTTGCTGTTAATATGTGCCTGAGTTGAAGCATTTGAAGTATAACTGAAGAAGGGAATCTCTACACATCACTACAACAGGAAAGGGTGAATTAATTAAAAGCTTAACTAATTCTCCTCACTCAACTTCCATACTGCCTTTTCTCATGGCCTGGCTTCTAGCCAAGTCCTGCAGGGCTTTTGACTGCCAAAGTCAGATCCCCAGATATTGGGAAATGTGGGGCAACTTCAGTGGCCAGATTATTACACAATAAAAGCAAATCACACATAGATAGACTTCTGGCACTTACTGATGTGCCATCATTTTCTTAACTTTACTAGCTCTCTGAGGTTCTCATCCACAAGATGATCACTGTTCACATCCATGATTGTTAAAGCATGCAGATATTTCTCTCCCGAGTGCAATACTTTCCCAAAATATTGAACTGACATGCTTTCAAGTAACACTTCAATACTTAAAGTAGTAGTACAGAAAATGAAATCATATAGTTCCACAGAAAGTGTGAAGGAGAAACATCTCCTCCTATTCAACCTACTAAATACATGAAAAGGTGTTGATTCAAAGCTCAGTGATAGAACTTATTTTAGCATGTCAAAGCTCTGGATTTAATCCCCAGCACCAAAATAAATAAAATAAATAGATGAAATAAAATAAAAAGACAATACTACCCATATAGAACAAAGAAAGGAAAATTATTTCTCTTCCAATTGTAATATGCTGATTTCTAAAAACCAACAAAAGAAAGTACCTATTCTCATTAACAGAATAATGAATCAAGTATTTTTTTCTTTTAGCTAAGACAATTTATAGTAAATGTGCATAAAATTATTGAACAAGTGTTACTAAAACATACACTAGTTAAAATGCCTAATTGCAATGAAAAATATATGCCAAATTCAAAGTCAAAAATAGTTCCTTGAACTATGACCATAGTTCTCTCATGACTTTAACAAATAATTATAATTTTGCAGAAGCCAAAACAGGCTCTGGAGGGGAAAAAAAAATCTTCATTCAGCCTATGTCAGTTCAGGATTAGTGTTGCTGGGTTGAAGGAAAGAGCAGGTCTATCGCAGATGATAAAGTATAAAGTGCAACCTTCTCTACTGCCACAAACTTGGACTCCACTCCACAAACATTGGTCACTTGCTCATCAGTCTCTTCAGGAATCCTTCTCCCCAAACGACTATCACCTTTTCAAGGATAGGGTGTATCTTTTATTCTCAGCATCTTGCAAAACAACTGAAACTCAGTAAAAAGTTGATAGATTAATGGCTGAAATGTTTGCTTGACTAATATAAGTCCAGGAATCTTGGTGAAAAAAAAAAGAAGTATCATATATAAGAAGGAAGAAAAAAAAAAAGGTCTCACATCATACTTGAACCATGAATACAGCAACAGAAAATAAAATCATATAGTTCCGCAGATAGTGTGAAGGAGAAACATCTCCTCCTTTTCAACCTACTAATTGTGATTGCTTCCAGAATATACTTTCAAATTCACGTTCATATAAAGTCCAAAAAGCCTAAAGGTAACTAGAAAAAAAAAAAGATAAAAACTCTGTTCATGTCATTCCTATGCCCCTGCTGATGGTATCATGTGATTAAACTGCCCTCATTGTCTGCATTTCTGAGCACCTGCCTTCCTAGAACATCAAGAACTGGTTTCTCTTTCCCAGATTATTGATTTATATCTGAAATATTTTATTTGTTTCTGGTACCTGGTTCTGCTGGAGGATTCTGCACCTGCCTAACAAGTTCTGTTTGGCTGCCTTTTAAATCTTAGCATTATACTGCTACAGCTACCCTTTATATCTGAGCATTATGCCCTTAAAACTAAAGCAGCAATCTATTTCACATTTACCTATATACATTATAACCACTTAGGACTGCCTAGAATGTGAATTATTTTATCATCAATTTCCTCCATAAATGTATGATGAATTTATACTCAAAACACTGGCAAAGTTCTACATTTTTAAGTGATTAATGCAAAATCCTGATCATCAAAACTAGAAATGATGTTCTCAGCATATCAAGTTCTGTTTTTTCTAAAAGAGATACACATGTGCCTGTTTGAGGTTATCCTTGAGATAATACACGAATATTGCCAGAAAATGTATGTACATTGATACTCTTAACAAATAATTTTGTGAAGGGATATAGAATTATTATCTTCTAAATTTTACAGGTAAAGTAACTGAGAAGGATAAGGTTATTTTCCTATTTTCTAAAAGAAAAAATAGAAAATGTAAGATTAGCACAATAGACTCTTGTTGTCATAGATTCTATCTACCTCCTTCCAAAAGGGATTGAAATTTCATGCCATAAATGAAAGAAAAAGGACGAATCTTTACTGAGAACCTAAAATGTACTAAACACTTATTACAGATAAGAATCATAAGATACAGAGATTTCTTTTCCAAGATCACATAGCTAGGAAGTGTTAACACTCTGATTTGTTGCAAATATAAGACCAAGTCTGTGGAACTGGTGCATGCCATGTCTTCCATAGTGTGTTGACATAGATATCATAAAACTAGATGGCACATAGCAAAAAGAGAGAGAGAAATTTAAAATCAAAAAATAAAAAACCAAGTTACAAAAGACCAGAGAATGAGAAGATATATATTCCAAAGATGTATGTCAAACAAATCTACAGTATTTTAACCTAAATCTTATAGCTGCACTGTCAGCCGAAAAGAAGGAAATTCACAGGAGTTCAACAGACTTCACCTGCTCTAAAGAGGTTTACACTCTGGTGGTAGAAGCAAATCACCTAGAGACATAAATATTAACAGTCAAGTCCCAGTGTTAAGAAGGCATTACAAATGCTGAGAGGCAATAATGGGAGGCACCATCAAGCTTAAAGCTGACATAGGGAACAAGCTAAGATATGCATCCCAGGCTGGATGGTGGCACACACCTGTAATCACAGCTACTCAGGAGGTTGAGGTAGGAGGCTAGCCTGGGCAACTTAGAAAGACCCTGTCTCAAAATAAAAACTGGCCAGGCATGATGGTGCACATCTGTAATGGCTGTAATCCCAGCAGCTTGGGAGGCTGAGGCAGGAGGATGGCAAGTTCAAAACCAGCCTCAGCAACTTAGCAAGGCTGTAAGCAACCTAGTAAGACCCTATCTCAAAATAAAAAATAAAAAAGGCGAGCAATGTGGCTCAGTGGTTAAGTACCCCTGGGTCCAATCCCCAGTACCAAAAAATAAAAATAAAAATAAAAAAAAATTAAAAATAAAGGCTGTTTAGAAAAGTGCTGGCAGTGTAGCTCAGAGATAGAGCTCTTGCTTACCATGTATGCCCTGTGTTTGATCCCCAGTATTGAAAAAAATATAAAATAAAAAAGGAGAGGAAGAAAAGAAAGAAATGCATCCCTGATAAAGAGAAACACCAGCTGAGCTAGAACTTGCTTTTGTTAAGCACATAATTAACCATCTTCATTCATGTGGAATACATACCATATGTACAGAGCCACATTAGAGACCATAGGAACTGGAAAACACATCTTTGAAGGAATTTAAGTTCAACTCGAAAGATACACACAAGAGAAGTTAGTAATACAGGAAAACATCAGAAAAAGCATTAAATAAGGTGATAATGATAAAAGCACAAATAAGGTGATAATGAGTGAAAGTACTGATGAACTGTTAAGGGTTGGTGTGATCCAGAAAGACTTCTTAGAGAAGGCTGGTCGTGAACTAGGCCCCACCATGGTGGTTTCCTAATGTTCTTGACCAAAATACATTGTGACAAACGCATTTTACCCTGTACCTAATATCCACATCCAAGTATAAATAACAATAAGCTTTCTTCAAACAAAACTTGCTCCCACAACCTGTGGTTCATCTGGGTTATTTCTCTCCAATTCCATTTTTAACATGTGTTCTGCATGCTGGCCACAGCCCACTAAATTATGTTCATTATGCACTAATGAGTCACAATCTGAAGTTTGAAGCTTCTACAACAGAAAGAATTTTTGCAGGCAGGAAAGGTTCTTTGCAAAGAGAAAGGGAAAACACAAAATAATTCTCACTTCCTACAAAGGAAGTCCAAGTCCTATAACTCCTCTTTATCTCCTTCACCCTCTCCTCATCCTTGGCAATGAGGACTTCACACCTGGCATTTGGCTATACCATCTCTATTTTCATTACAACCTTCTGCAAGGCATTGGCCCATCCCCTCTACCACAACCACTTCCAGTAGTAGATTCTTAGAGGCACTGAGCTTCCTCACAGAAGTCAAAGAGAAGAATGCAATCAGAGATATGGTAAGGTCAGAATTCCCAATCAGCCCTTCATTTCAGGTCCTGAGCTTATACACTGAGTTCTCTTAATTTATCACTGTTCTTTCTCAAAAATCAGATGTGCAAAGTCATAAACATATATGGAATGTTTCTTCAGAAGTACTAGTTTTAGGCCCAATTCTACTTTCCAGGTCAGTGCTTTTATCATTCATCAGATCTTCTGTTTCATAAAAATATACAAAGACTTACATGCAGACTATGCTGCCAATTCTCATGAATACTAAGGTGGTCCCAAATCAATGCCCACAGTCCTTTTTATTTTTTATGTTGCTGTGGTCTCACTAAGTTGCATAGCCTTGTCTCCAACTTTCAATCCTCTGGCCTCCACCTTCCTTCAGAGTCACTGGGATCACAGGCATTAAAACACCTTTCATCTAGGAAAGAGTTTTCTTTCTTTCCTCATATGTGAAAGGCATAGATTTAACAGAGGACACCAAAAAAAATCTGATTTCTGGACTAGACCTAAAGGGACTGAGAAGAAAAGTGCCTATCATCACCAGTTTTATAAAGACTCCACAGATATTCCTAGGTGTTTGAGATCTTTTTCTTTAAGGAAGATATATTTTAAAATGAAAATGTGAACTCAAAACAATATGATAATAATCAGTCTGAATTATATGGGGAACAGGCTGAGAAATGCATTGGTTACATGTATTGATGCAAATGATGAAAATACATAGTATTGATTAGGTATTGAAATTAAAACCAAAACTGTGAAACATAAACGTTCATGTCTCAAGGTGCATTCACTTATTTTGCCCTACTCATTTGCAAATCTCCTCTAAAAATTTGGGAAATGGTCATCTTCCTCCATTGCTGGACATAACTAGTATTAATAATCTGGAATGAAATAGAGGAATTCCTCACCTGCTCCACACCACACAGTTTCAAAAGCAGCTTTGAACCTACCTCAGTACCAACATTTCCAGTGGAGAATAGAGTTGCTTTCTGGGGTAGTCTGACTCTCTGGGGATTTTTGTTTGGTGAGGTGGAGGACAGGTGCCTGAAAGGACTACTAAAGGCATTCAATGCTGTAAAGCTAAAATAGAAAAATGAATGGTTATTTCTGTTTAAAACATAATCCACTTCAAAGTGCAGTGATGTCTCTAGAATTTTCATTCTCCTTAGAATGGACCTGCAAGCCTAAATAGGCCTCAATTTCTTCTAAGCAAGAATAAGAGGGTCTCCCTGGTGACCAGATTCTGAAAGTTATCTGCGGGGGTTTCAGTAAGTAAAGACTTGAATCAGATCTGATTGCTCTAATGCCAAAGATAATTGTTAAGTAGCATTGACCATTTTTTAACTTCCATGTAACAAACCGGGACCACACTATTCAAGCTATTTGAATGGAAAGGAAGAAAATGAAGCCTTTTCACTTAAGAATTACAGTATTTGCCTTCCTTGGTGCCTAGTAATTGATAGGTCAGGTTTAGAGTGGTAAATTGCAAAGATTACATCTTTTTTTTTTTTTTTCCAAAAGGCAAGAAGATTGTTTCTCTCGAGTCTCCAGTTACATCGGGTAACTTGTGGGGATGGGTGGACCCCTGGGCCCCTCGGGTGCGGCCTTGGAGGGGAGTCAAGGCCAGGGTGGGACTTCCCGGAGGGACAGGGCATTGGCGCCTGGAGCAGAGCGTCCGCGATTGGACCGCTGCCGGCCGCAGCCGAGCCTCCGACCGAGGCGCCAAGGGCTGCCCTGGGCTTCCCCGGCCAAAGTGCGCGGCTGAGGCGTCTCGGGGACTTCTGCATTCCCGTTTGGGAGAAAAGGCTAGAAAAGCCCGAAGGCAGCAGGGCCGAGGGAGGGCGAAGGGGCGGTGGCGCAGGTCCCGGGCGACCGCGGTCCCCGGCAGGCCGCAGCCGGGCGCAGGCGGAGCGCGGGCTGCAGGACAAGAGAGTCCTGGCGACCTGGGAGGGGCCCCCGGGAAGGCCGCGGTGCCCTCCTCGCGGCGGATCGGTGGGGCCTGTGGCTCCGGAGGCTGGGGACGCCCCCCGCACGGCTGCCCGGGACCGCATTCTCCTCCCGAATGCAATTTTGACCGGTGTGTCCCTGGTCGGTCGCCTAAGGCCACGGCAAGGAGGGAGGAGAGCACCAAAGAGACCTGGGAATGGGTGGGGGAGGGGATCGGGAGCGAGGCAGCGGTGTCATTTCCACCAACTGGGCTCTTTCCTGACCCAGCCGCTCATCTGTCACCGCTGTCTCATTCCTGTTATTTACATCTGTCTTTAGCATTCTAATTACTCGCTTTATTACTTTAGCCTGGAGGAATCCTGTAAAAAACAACGGAGATGAGGATCCTACCACACAATAAAACTGCCCAAAATCCCCACTGCACATTATACAGAGCACTTGAGAATATTTGTGCTGTTATATGACCTCAATATGTCCTTAAATTGATCTTATTATATCTTTCTTTCTCCCTTCCCTTTCTCTGCGTGTATGTAATGAACTCTTTTTTTTTAAAGTGTGGAAGTTGCGAGAATAAGCTGTTCAACAAATGATAAAAACGAGATTATTTTTTCAGGGGGAGGGCAAGGGAGAGGAGATAGAGAAGAGTTGGAAGTATTTGGACCAACCCCACATAGGAGTCCAGTTCCTAAACTCTTGGCTTCATTCTTACTTCTGATAAGCGCCATCTTCACACCCAAACTGCTAAGACTGAAAGAGTCTTGGAAATTTAGAGGAGAGAATAAAATGCCTAATGTCTTTCATTATCTTGCATTAATCTCTGAGACCCAGAAGGTCTCAGGAGGGGGAGTGAATTTAGAGTAGTAATAGAAGTGGGGTTCAAAAATCACAGTAGTTGGAATTTATATATATGACCTAAGAGGGGTGTGTGTACATGCAAACTCTGACAAAATCCCTGATAGCGAGATTCACTCAAGACTGGGATCAAAAGAAAGCAGATATAACCCACCAGAAAACTCAGGACTGAATGTAGCTCTCTGTTATTTATTCCTGCTAGTGGAATTATTGTTGCACTCAGTTGCAATTTTCTGGCTGTGCTAATGGTTTTCTTTATTGTGTTACACTAACATAATCTCCTCCAGAAAGAAAATGACAAAATATATGGATTTTTAGATAAATAACAGAGGTAATTTATTGGCCTTTATGCTCTTCTGATGGGGTGGTTGATAGATAATGTAATAATATATACATAATTAAGCGGGCTTACTGTACCTCAGTCAAAATAGGTTCTAAGGCAGTATCTCTGTTTAGGCCTAGGATTTTCTGAAGGGATATTTACTTCCTGCACCCAGTGGGGGCAGACCTCAGGAAGTAAACAACTATGTGTTAAACAGGGCATGGAAGGTGTGAAGAAAAAGAAACTGGTGAGTTCTTCCATCAAGGATATTCCATGTTAGGGCCCCTTTCCCACCCACTTCTCATAAGGTTCAGGAAGCTCCCTTGATATGAATTGAGAAGAAAACAGGGACAGATTCTAATCCACACAGTGGTGATGAATGACCTACACCCAGGTCAGAGAGTAGGCCTTCAACACACCCTTGCAGGACTTGAGGACTAAGAGACCTTCTGTCAAGGAAACTTGAAGGCTACTGGGAAACTACTGAGTGAACTTGATCACCAAATGCCCCCTTGCCCTGGCTTCTGGGGGTTGCCCATTCAAGGCATGGTGTACTTGCTCTTCCAAACTCATCTAAATTACATCAATAACAGAGCGCACTCTTTAATGAGCTCTCAACTTTAAAGACTTGAAGGATATTAACAAGCCGCTTGACAAATGGTGCTTAGAAGCACATTAAAGACGCTGCTAATGGAGCGCATAATGACGGCTAATTTTCGATCAGATATAAATTAGAGCCCCAACAGTTATTTGCCTTAAGGACTTTATGTAAATGATTCTGTTCTGTATAAACTGAAAAGCGAAGAGAGCCCTGCCATTTTGGCAATCCTTGTGGATATGATTAATAGATCTGCAACAGAACTGGGCAGAGACAACTGATGGCATTTCCATCTAAAAGTCAGTGTGTTTAGGTAGTAAATATGATATCTTCTAGAGTCTATGTGTGCTGCTTCTTCAAGCAAAAGCATAAAAATGTCCTTGGCACCTTCTCCAGTTGGCTACAAGAGGCTCACAAAACAAGAGCATCCAGACTCCCTTGGACGTGCACCTTATACCCACCAAGACCCAGAAGACACAACTCTAGTTCACTGGAACCCAAGTCAGCTTCATGCTTCCCAACCACACAATCCTTCATCATCCCCAAACACAGATAACTTTACTGAAATCTAAATCCTATGTATCACTGTTTAGAATCCCCCCACTTTGGAAAGGCTTGAGATGCTCCTCTTAGCTTGGCACTCAATTCTCATTCTGCAAGCATGTGCTACTCAGGAGAAGGGAATGTTAGAGAGAGGAAGAGAAGGGTGAAGATAAAGATGTAATGGTGAGATGGGAAGGAGAGTTGGCTAGCCTAAGAAGTTCAGCTAAGAAAGGCTGGAAGGAATCTAATAATCCATCCAAAAGATGGATCCTTTAGTTTTTATTTACTTTTTGGCCTGCTGTGCTCTCCTACATTCCCGCATTGTAAGAGTTGCACGTTAAGTCTCAAGACATCAGAGTGTACAAAAACCTTTGGGGTTTGATTCTTAACATTTATTTCCTTCCAACTTACTCCTGTTCTGGTGGTTAATGGGAAGCTGGGGAAAGTAGTTATCATGAGATAGTGTTACCTATATCCAGTCTCCACTTTGTCATGACTCCATGCCATTCACAGGGAAGATGCTGTGTGAAGCACTGTGATTATTCAGAGCTGCATCTGACTGCAGTTTCAAGGATAGCACCATCTCCTGAACAAGGCAGAAGAGTTTGGGAGTTTGGATGAGTAAAATTGCAAAACCTGAAAAGCAAGCCAACTCTAGCTTGTCAATGGCTTGTTTATTATGAATTGCAAAAAAAAACCCAGCCTTGCTGCTGCAGGAAAACCAAACACTATTGCAACTCAGGGTAGGTAAATGCAAGGTAAGTATGGATTTGGCTGGGATTATTTTTATAAGCAACTCATGAGCAGTACTAAAGTCAACAGATATATCCTGCATAATAAGTAAGCTGTTTCTACCAGAGACACAGCTTCTAAGATTTCCTTATCCATTTGAGAGATGAGAGGAGAGAAAGAAGGGGAGGGGGAGGAAAAAATAAAAGGATGAGGGATTGAGCATTAAAGAGAGTTAGCCAAGGATGATTAAACCATTTTATCTTGCAGTAACTGATACCTAATGGCCATGAGTTAAATGGTGTGGAGTAAGGATGTTTCTTACCATCATTACTAAGATATGAAGTAGTTTCAAATTGGGGTACAATAAATATGATTGTTCTTAGTTTCTCTTAAGTCTGTCTGCTCTCTCTTCCAAACCCCCTCCCCAATTGCACACCCTCCCAGCATTAAAAGGACATACAGATAATATCTGTACATTTCTTCTATCCACTAGTTTAGGATTCTATAGCAATGGGAGTAAATAAAAAGAGAAACCTCAGGCTTCCCTTTGTCTGATAGCAAAATCCTGCTAATTTTTGTTTCTCACTGGCTCTCTTATGCTTTATGCTGATGCCGGAGTTGAATGGTAAAAACTATTTTTTTTCAAAAAATAAAACTTTAAGATATGTTAATAACAAATCCATAGAAACCTACTCTCACCAGGTTTCCCAAGGAAAAGTGGCCAAGCTTTTCAGAATGAGAAGCCTGGTTTAGTCACATTTCAACTCAGAAAACTTGATTTGCTTCTTCTTCCACGTTAGTGTGTATATACCATCACCTTTGAGGAATGTTTGATTTTCTTTACAGTGTGCATGCACATTACCAAGACTAATTACCAGCTATCCAGGTATTTGGGGTCGTCTTTTCAGAACAGACTGAGAATAGCTGGTGAAATGGGACTGATCTGGCTACTGCACAGGAGTCCCATTTTATTAGCACTCACTCCTATTTTATTAGAGCTCCCTTTCTCTTCTGCGCTTCTCCACTCTAAGATAGAGAGACTGCGGTCATTCTCTGCATTTCCTTCTCCCTCTGAGGAAAGGTAGGGATCCCACCCCATACTTCCTCACATGCTACCTTTTTCTTATTCACCTCTGAAACTCTGAATGAATCTAAGGGGCAAAAACTGTATTACTGAAAAGGAAAGCAGCATAACAACAACAACAACAACAAAAATCAATGAAGTGATTTAGGAAGAATGGGTCCCTCTGACAATATTGTGATTAAAAGCTCTCACAACTGATTCTTACCTAACCCATTAGGACCATTCCATGGAACTTACGAATTTAAGAGTGTGAACCCCCGGGTCCAGAAAACCTGCTCTTCTCCCAGATAGGTTAGGACATCCTGACTCAGTGGTCTGGCTGAGTTCTCTTCCTCTCAGACCTCACATTTAGGAGGTGGAGCAGGAAAACAGTTGTTTTCATTCTGGCTTCAGGTGCTCACTTCTAGGAACTGATATGGAAAGTTAGTCAGCTCAGGCATCATTAGTTAGGATCTTGAAGTTAGTACCAAAATGGAACTTAAAACCAGTTAACCAGTCCATCCCCCCCTGGAAGCTAACATGAAGTTCTGGAGAGTGCAGGGCCCAGAGTCCTGAACCAGGACTCCGGAGAATACCTTTAATCTAATTCTGCCCTCATCCCTGCTGAGCCCAAATGTAAGCCAGGCCCTCCTATCCTCCCTGGGAGGCACTGATGTCTTTCATCTTTGGAATGAGAAGTGCTACCACCAAAAGACACCCTGTTGGGCTCTGAGTAAAGGCAGCACGGGCAAGAAGACTTGTAACAAACAAAAAACAAAAAGTCCTGTTAGGTGCACACACACACACACACACACACACAAAAAGATGGTTGTTAGACTAAGTGAGACTTTGAGTGAATTCGAAAAGTTTCACCTCAAATGCTGGTAATGGTAAGAGGTCGGGCTCTGAGTGTATGGGTGTGTGTGTGTGAGAGAGAGAGAAAGAGACAGAGACAGAGATAGACACCCAATTTCCAGGAAAATGCCAGAATTGAAGTAGAGGATATTAGAATCTTGGGGTCTACATTTCTGTGGGTCTTTGGTTAGGGGTCAAGTCCACAAGGGATTGGGTGTCCTCTAGCTCTCCTCCAAGCTGTAAAATGTGCTTTCTCGGTCCTGTAAATAATTTGGCTCCAGCTGATTCTTAGAGAACCTTTACAGTCCAGTCTGCCAAAGGAGAGACATTCCATCCCTGCCCCAGTGCAGCCAATAGGAAGCCGGAGGCCAGGATTAGAGCAGAAAAGATGCCTGTTCTGGGGAAGGATCAAGAGCCTTAAGAAAGCTTTCCCTTGTGCTTTAGACTGTGGATTGCTGTCAAAATTTGAGTATAAGGTGATTGTTTTTGCAAGGAGATGCCTCCACCTTCATCACCTCTATCCCAGTCCAATAATGACAGCCATCACCTAGTTTAATCAAAACGCACAGAATTGCAAACTGTCGTTTAGCAAAGCTAAGGTAGCCAACTGAGAATTGTCCAGTCCTGTGGGCATTAATCTTTCATCTCCAGGTGAGCCTGTCCATACCAGAATCATCTGGTTCTTCCAGGAATGCAAACACTACCTTGAGAAAATCATTCAAAGGGTGTCGACTTAAATCTTTTAATTACTTACAAACACATCAGTAAGTTGTGTTTATTGTTTTTTTTTTTTTTAATCAAGCACCATTAACTTAACCAGACGACTATGGCATCTCACAGTTTCAGAACCAGTTGGCTTTTTTTCAAAAATACTGGATACATAGTTTTCAAATTATTCAGAGAGCCCTGTAGGCTGCAAGAGAGCCCCATCTCCATTCACCAAAGCAAGAAACATAATCACTCACCAATACACCCAAATAACACTCAGAACCAGAAAGTAGAAAAGTTCGGGGATAGAGGAAAGAGGAAGTATGGCATTGATGAAAAAAAATGTGACAAATTTTTAAGAACCGGGATTCAGACCCTGTGGGAGGGCGAAGGGGGCACTGGCTTCTGTTAGCTACAGCCAAGTCTGGGGTGGGGGAGGGCGCTTGCTTTCCGCCGAGTGACAGCTGGAGTAATGGCTGCAGACCCAGTGAGGGGGTGGGGGCGGGTGAGGCTGGGCGGGGGTTGGGGGGAGCAGTAATTACTAGCCAGGCTCACCCGCCTCCCGACTTTAGAGCGAACGCCTTCTTTTTTGCGCGTCCAGCTGCGCGCCGGGTTTGCTGCTCGGCCCCGGGGCATCCTGGAGCCTGAATAGGGGGTGGGATGCGTGATAGAGGACTTTAAAACAAGGTTCCTAAAAGGCTGAACTAGAATCTCCCCCAAGGCCGCATCCTTGCAGGAACGTAGAGCAACGAAAAGCTGAGCAGAGAGTCCCTGCCCAGCATCCCTAACTACCAGGCCAGCTATAGAGACCTGCAAAAAGTGAGGACGGGGACGTTGCACAAGGGGTGGTGGCGCGGGAAAAGGTCTGTCTGCACAGGACTAAAACCCCGCCGCTCGGGTCGAAAGGACAGGGAGACCAGGTCTCACCACCTGTCCACAAAAATGCCAACCCTCAGACCGCGCACCAGCTCCCTGGGGTCGCAGAACCTGAAGTTAAGTGTACACCGAGGAGCCCGCGCTGGAAGGGGTGGAGAGGCGGGGAGAAGGGTAGAGGCTAGGTTCTGCAGCTCCTCCCGCCGCCTCCCTCCCGCAGGCTGGAAGCCTCACGTAGTCTGGGATTTTTTCAGAATAATTGATGGGTCCAGTTCTCCAGAGCTTTCCCGGTGAGAGCGCGGCGGACCGCGCTAGAATTTAAATAGACGTGATTAGTAAAATGCAAGGGGGCGAGGAGCCCGGGCCTCTCTTTCTTGCGGGTTCCTGGCTGCGCGCCTGGCTAGGAGCCTGCTCCCCCAGGCTCTGGGGGCCGTGCGGGGCCGGAGCAAGCTCCACCGCGGGAGAGTGGCTCTGCTCCCCACCCCCAACCTTTTGGACTCTACCACCCCACCCCCTCCCATCCGCCTGTCATCAGCGCGCACCCGGAACCCAGCGGAAAAGAGGGGAATTGAGGCTGGCAGGAACCCCAGGCCAGTGGGTGCAGGGCATTAGGTGGCAGGCAGGCCGCAGGGTTGGGGCGAGGACCTTGATTCCTCCGCTCAGCCTGAGCCCTCCTGGCTGGCACCAAGCATTAGCCTTCGCTAAGCATGAAAGCCTGTGAGTGATCGCTGTTCCCGCACCCTGCTTCTCATCCTCACTCTTCTCCTCTGTCCTGGTCCTCCTCTGTCGACCTCTCTACTGACTGCGGAGCCTGAGCAGCCCACGCCGCGGAACTTAGGGCGCCTCTGCACTTACCCAAAGCTCTGAGAAGGTCCCCTCCGCCAAGAAGTGACCTAGGCTGGGAAAAGCCTTCGCCTTCGTTCTCTCCCACGTCTCTATTTTATCGATTTGTTCCTGAAAAGGGGCTGTGCATTCTTATATCATCTACAGCCAATTAATATTGCATTAATTCTATTTTAAAAAAAAAAAGTACCAGAATACTACCCCCTATCAAAGCCATCTATTATTCACGGAAATGTAATTGGAGACCTAAGATATGTGTGTTACGGGGCAATGGAGGAAAACAGAGTCGTGACAATATTTCAGAAAGGAAGGGGATCCGAGGGTATCTAATATTTAATTTCAAGTCTGTGGTTTTCTAATTCGAGATTAAAAGCAGTCACGTCTTTGAAGCCAGACAGTTGGTATAAATGTACAGTTAAAATATTCTATTCCACGGTCCCTAGACAGAGCTCTCTACTCGTCCCAGGCTTCATTAAATTTTTATTATCATCCCAGACTAGAGCAGGGAATGAGCGGAAAGACTGTCCATCTAATTGCAATTGATAAAAAAAAAAAATGCTCTTAGATAGCCCCCCCTCATTTTAATACATTAACAGCAGTTTTCTTCCTATAGCCAGGCTTTCTCAGCCCTGTGATACACACAATCACATTATCACACAGAGACATTTTCTACTTTCCAACAGGCACCAGGATTCGCCCTCTCCTCTGCCCTTTGAAAGGCCTGGGGGAGGGGGTTGGTGGGAGTGGAGGAAGAGAGGGTAGAGGAGGCAGGCTTCAGAAGGTGATGCTATATGAGGAAAAAAAAAGTGACATCAGTTCTTGAAGCATCTGGTGAAAGATCAACAAGAGACAACATTTGCACTAAACTGGATCTTCCCATGGCAAGATGAAAGCATATTGTTACCCAAACAAAACAAACAGATTATTAGACCAGGCTGCACTTTTTCGACAGCCTTTCCACTGTGTGTGATGAAAGCAAAGAGCAATATTTTCATTTTATTTCTTTCTTACTGACTGCTGCCTCCCCCTATCGCAGAGAGAAAAGGAAAGAAAGAGGGAGAATGCTAAAAACGTTTGTTCTTTTTCAGCCTTCTTCATGTGCTGCTAATCTGACTGTCACACCAGTCGACTGTAGATTCCTGTTCCTGTGCGTTCCGGGAGCTGGTCTCAACAAGGGTGCTTTAAATTTTTCTGAAACTGGTATAAATAAAGCTTTTCATCTTCAGGCATTGAAAGTACAGAATAAAACCCACAGTTTGCTTTCGGAGCAGCTTCCTATTATCACATCGCCACTTAATTTTATTTCTATTCTCTCCAAGTTAAATAGAAAGACTGGCTCACAGGGGAGCTGCCTTGTGCCTACAGACTGGGGATGTCAAGCAGAGAGACTCACTGTGCAAAGTTAATTTCAATTCCCGCGGAGGATTTCACATTCCGGCTGGCTCTGACCCACAGTAATTAGCTGAGATAACTAATGATTACTTACTTATTCCTTGTAATTATCTGGATTTAATAATTCGCTGTGTAATTTATTAATTCCCTCATAATAGACTTTCAGTACTGGGAATGGCTCCTTTAAAGGGACAAAGCAGGGGAAATTTAGCAATATTTTTCTCATTGCCATAAATTTGTCTCCTGACAGATGTGGACTTCCAGGAACACCAAAAAACTACCTGGAAATCTTTGTCTTCTTTTTTATCCTATCAGCATCCTAATCCAACTTTCCCCCTTGTTTTGAAGCTTCTCTCTTCCAAGCCAACTAAAATGGAAAATGAAATTTTGAGTTCTAATATTGCATCATTTACCTGGGGAAAACGAGATTGACTTGCCCAAATAATCACAAAGACAAATTTCTAAACTCATTGTTACTGATTGCCTAGAAAATTTGAGATTCACCCTCTGAAGAATGTGCTTTATCAAACCAAGTGAATTTTTCAATGACTTTTCCATCATTTCCTTAAAATCTTACCCAATAGATCAAAATAAACTGATTTACTTTAAGTTTGAAGTAAAGCATTATATCCCTCAAATTCCAGTTTTCTTAGCAAAGAGATCTCTGGGTCTGTCCTAAATAGTGAAAAGACTTAGTTATGCATTATTGATTTTTAAAATGCATTTTATAGAAGATAGGCAAGTATTATGCTGTATGTAAATCTTAATCTTCTTTCATTTTCTTTTTCATACTTGCATTATTTTTGCCCAACTTAATGACTCAATGAAACCTAACTGGATAAAGAATTGACCAAGTAGGGTCAAATAGTCAACAGAAATTGCATTTTTCTGAATAATATTATATTTTGGTGTAGAGAGAGCTTAGGTTTCAACCAGGGCTTACATGATACTTCCTGTTAAAGTGACTTTTTCCATTTCAGTTTGGTTTCAGATGATCATGTTGAACAAAATGATTGGATCGTTTGCTTTTAAAGAAAAAAAATAAACAAACTACATGGTTCTGAATCATGGAATTTAGGATGATTAGATGTGCTGGTAAGTCAATTCATAATAGATCTCTTTCAGATAAAATAGTAATTGTGGACCTTGGGGGGGAAAAAGGAAGTGAGTCATGAAAGCCAATAGATTTGATTGATATGACAAGGATTTTCAGACATATTTTAATATTCATTTATTTAAATATTTTGAAGGTCAACACCAAATGGCTATTTGTCAAGAATTTGAACATAGCTCAACCTATTCTTACCTTAACTTTCTTCTTTAAGACTGACTCTTTTCTTTACAAATCTCTTTTATTTGGTTTGTCCCTTCAATTCTAATTAATAAAAACTTTCACAGTGTATTTCTTTTTAAAATTCCTCTTTCACCATAGAACATATATTTAAGCAGGCTCTAAGAATGGAAACATTTTCATCTTGTAGGCAAAAGAAGGTGGGGTTTTCTTGTAATACTTGTAATAACAGAGAAGATTAATGTAAATGTGACACAGTTTTTAAAATCCAGAAACACAAGAGACAAAGAACACTTGGTCAATTAGGGGAAATATAGGTCTTTACTATCCACTGTAAAGAGCAAATAGACAGTAGTTGTTATGTAACTTCCTCACAAAAAAACTTGGCCATGCAGGCATATATACAAGTTATCAGGTACTTTCCAAAGTACCAAAAAGAATAAACATACATTCTATCTCTGTTCAGTATATTTTCAACTTTTAATATTTTTAAAAGATTTATCTTTTCACTAAAAGATGCCATGTTTGAATACATAAAACACTAGCACACCTGTCTTCTCTCCAACTAATTCCCCTTTCTCTTAATGCACATAACCCAGCTCCTCCAATAAAAACCTACATATGGGAAGGTATTTTTATTGAACATCATTTTTATCTTAGATCAGCAAGTCTGATCTGTTATACTTTTGAGTTATTTTACTCACTTTCTCCACTGTGGGGGGGGGGGGAGCGGAATGCTCACAGAAAGTTCTTTAGTTGGTTAGAACTACTGGAGCAGGACTGAGATCTGTGGTCACTAGCCATGGTGCTGAAATCAGTTCTCAGCAAATTGAGACTGGAGGCTGGCTATTTAAAATTATTTTCAGGAGAGTTGAATGTAAGAATAGGGTGGAAATGGAAGTAGTAATTTTCAGCCTCCAGAACACAGGAATAAAATTAAACTACCAGCATTACTATACATGAATTCACAATTCTATTATTTTAATCCTTAGGCATCTATGTAATGCATCCATTATTTCAAAATAGACACTTGAATTTTGTTCTTCAGGTGTCCTCCTTATTTCAGTTATGGAAAAAAAGGGTCTCTCCATCCATTCTCCATCCAACTTTCATAACTGTTAACATTTAATCCCAACTTGAGGCACTATAAGGATTTTCATTAAGTTATAGACTCTTTCCAAAATTCACTTCAAAACAAGAAACATCCCAAGACAGTTTCATATCAGAAGGGTCATACTTCAGATTATCAGTGTTAATCCTGCAGGATGCTCTCATTTCTTCCTTTTGTTTGGTTTACAGATTAGCATAATGTTTTAATACTAATTAATAGTATGAGCT
Source organism: Marmota monax (assembly GCF_021218885.2). NCBI lineage: Eukaryota > Metazoa > Chordata > Mammalia > Rodentia > Sciuridae > Marmota > Marmota monax. Next base: position 43,909,511 of record NW_026693571.1, read on the forward strand.
ATTAATAGAATAAATTTCCAAACCATTGCCTTCATGGAAAAAAATAAACTCTAAAAACTTAATATATCACTCAATCCTTGTAGGGAATCTGAAAATTATTAAAATAGGTGGGAAGATATCTTTAAACTAAGCTCAAAAAAAAAAAAAGAGTCTGAATCAAATGGACAGAATTTCCTTGTGCCAGTGTTGAATCAGTGTTAGATTTCCATTAACTCTAGTGTCAGACAGTCACAGAAAGGGGTAAAATTTTGCTCTAACAACCCAGGGGCTTCTTGCTAAGGCTTGAGTCATTGCTCTCCAGAAGTGGTGACTGAACTGAGAATTATGGTGGGTCAGCCCCTGGGCCTCAATCACAGTGCCCTACTCTCCCAAACAGTCCTTGGCACTTGCCACACCCAATCTCCCAGTGCTGCTGAAAGTGAACTAAGTCCCTTTCTTCCTTGTTACCCATGGGAGAATAGAGGGAATGTTGAAATTGTTTCCATCCAATATCTCTGCTTTCCATCCAATATCTCTTCACAGAATCATTGCAGGTCTGGAAAAAGGACCCCACGGGAGATATTTGGAGCCAAATATCACAATTTCATCTGAGCAGAAAAGCAAAGTGCCCTGCAAGATGAGCTTTGGCTATTAAAAGGCTGTTATAAATTCTGTTCTTTCATACTTTTCAAAAGAAGCATCCCCTACTAAATCTAATCCATACTTTGATAACAATCACTCCCAATAAACCATCAAAATGTGCTTCTGTAAAAATCTCCCACCAAAACAATTCCCACATAAATGATTAAAACAGCATCACATTTTAAAAGCCATTTAATATTAATAGCATATTTTAATGAAAAACAGCATACTTTGCCAATAAAACATTAAAATCATCTCTTCAATGAAAGACAATCAAACACCAAAAATAACTTAATACATTACCATAGTAAATAAACCATCTATTAACAAAAACAAGAAACCAGGTCATATACAGAACTCAAGACTTTGGGGAACCTCAAATGGAACAGCAATACAGCAAAATTTGTAAGAATATATCTATATGTGCATCATTTTGAATGAAATATTTACAATAATAAGGTACTGGTCATTGTGTACCTAATTATTTTTGTTCCAAAAGAATTCTACCAAACAATGTGAATTTACAAGCAGTGCACTGTCTTTCAAATAGTTCAAATTCACTTTTCTACAAACAAACCTCCAAAAGGAAAAACTGAAGGGTTCCTACAAATGTTAAAATGTAGTCAACAAAGCAATTGAAAACTGGAAGATTGCAATATTTTGGTGAAATCTTAGAATCGGAGGGGCAAGCACCAAGTGAAAAATGCACCAAATGCTAGAAAATGATGCAGGACTCATGCTTCCAATTGCTTCTTCTGTTAGGGATGTGTGAATATGTGTTTGTGTGTGTAGACGTGTAAGGGTGAGAGAGAGAGAGCGAGCTCCGGTGTAGTGGGGACAATATGGGAATCCCCATTAAATATGTAACAAAGTAAACAATACTTCAGGACAGTGAATCAGGTCTCCACGATTAAGACATCCATTACTGAGTGTCAACTCACAAATCAGAACACTACCAGTAAAAACAAAGAAAAAACAAGCTTCATTCAAAGTGAGAATATACAAGTAGGCCAAAAAGAACACTTTCTAAGAGGGAAGCTGTAAAAATTCAGTGAACTCATCAAACAAAAATTTTTGAACACCACTAGCTATACGTTCCCCCCCGGTTTTTTTTTTTTTTTTTAGACTAAAGAAGTTTAATTAATTAGAATGTGCACAAATTAAGTTGCTAGAGAGATAAATTAGTAATTTACAGAGGGTTGTTCGGCAATAATCTAATAATAGCTTTCAAGATCAGTGAACACAGCAGGAGCAACTCCTTTCTTAAGCATCAACACTTCAGAGAAAGAAGAGGGTTAAGAACCACAATAAAAATATATATATAATATACAGTGTAAATGCAGAAAAATCTGCCATCTTTTTAAAATTCAAAATACTTTAGAGATGTCTCTATCCCATTAAGCATCAACTCTAGTTTAAAGTTTTCAGTTCTGAATCAATTTCTATTTCTGAAAAATAGCTGCAAAGTGTACTTTTAAACTTGAACAAGGGTGATGTCTGTAAGAATAAAAACAAATCTTACTTGCTCATTTTTGCGGACTTTTAAAAGGCTGTCTCTTCTGCCTTCCTGCAAACAGCCAGCTCCACACTACCTCTGAAGAAGACGAGGTGGGGTTAAAAGGGACAACTTTTCTACAACTTGACAAATCCCATCTTTTGTTTTTCTTTTCTTTCAGAAACCTTTTCACATTCTCTCTGGCTTGGGCTCTGTTGCTCGCTCCTTCGTTCCCTCTTCAATCCTCGCTTTCTCTGGATTCACATTTACTGGAATTGTTTCTGGTCGCCAAAAGTGGAAAGAAAAGAGGCAGGAGAGAAAGAGGGAGGAAAGGGGGGACAAGGAGTGGGCTGTCCCTGGAATGGCCAAGGGTCTCCTATATGCCGGCGGAATATTTCATTCTTTTCTGTTTCTGCCTCTGGTTGCAGAACCAGACGCGCACCACGTTTTTCTTAAGATCCAGCTTCTCTGCTATGGCGGCGATCTTCTCCGAGGAGGGTCGCGGCTGGATGGCAAAGTAGGCTTCAAGCGAACGCTTCTCAGGCGCAGCTATGGACGTGCGCTTGCGCTTCTTCTCAGCGCCATTGAAGAGCTCAGGCTTGGTGAGCTTCTCGCGGTGGGACTTCTCTGCCTCCTCCAGCCAAGCCTGCAGGATGGGTTTGAGCGCGATCATGTTGTTGTGTGACAGCGTGAGAGACTCGAACCTGCAGATGGTGCTCTGGCTAAGAGAGCCCACGCCGGGGATTTTGAGGTTGGCTAGAGCGGAACCGACATCTGCCTGGGTCACCCCCAGCTTGATACGTCGCTGCTTGAAGCGCTCGGCGAACGCCTCCAGGTCCCGCGGGTCGGCGTCCACGTCGCTCATGCAGCCCATGTGCGAGGGCAGACCGTGCGCATGGGCCATGCTGAGCGCTGCTTGGTGCATGGGGTTCATGGTGGCCATGTGCGGAGCATGAGCCGGCGTGGACACCACCGCGCCGTCGGGGCCAGCCATGGCACCCAGGGCCAGCCCGGGACTCAGGTGCTCCAGCAGCTCGCCTTCGAGCGCCTGGTGCGGCTGGTGGTGGTGGTGATGGTGGTGATGGTGGTGGTGGTGGGTGCCGGCCAGTGCAGACGGGTGCGAGATGGGTACAGATGAAGAAGAGGCAGCCGACGTGCACGGGATGGTGTTCATGGTGTGGTAAGTGGCGTCCGGCTTGAAGGGGCTGTGGTGGGGCGGGTGGTGGTGGTGACTCTTGGTCTGGGAGACGATGTCCACGGCGGCCAGAGCCTCGGCACGGGCCAGCAGACTCTCATCCAGCCCGCCGAATATATTGCTCTGCAATTGCAAGTAGAAGGCACACATTACGCTCAGTAGGGAATTATGCACACTCTCTCCGGAAGCCCCGGCCCCGTGCTCCACACTGCCACCGCGCCTACAACATTCCCAGAACCTTAAAATAGTAATAATGATAATAATCCTGAAAATAGGAGTTGAGCATAAGAGGCAAGCCACCGAGAGAAGCCCAGAGTGCGGGAGGAGGAGGAGGAGGAAAGTGAGCCTGCAGACACAACACAACACAACACGCGCACAGGCAACATCCCAGGTCATAAAAATTAATATGAAAGACAAGACCCGCTGAATACTTAAGAGGGAGAGGGGGAAATTGGTTGGAGGTGTGGGGTGATTTGCTGTGCAGACATGAAAAAAACATCAAGCAGATAAAGGGGGCTGTCAAAATGTGCCTTTAAGCGGTGATTATGCAGAAATACGCACCGGTGGGGTTGGAAGACAAGCTCTCCGCATAGCCTCTGAGCCCCCGCCGCCGCCTCCGCCGCCACTGCTGCCACTGCTACTGGAGCTGCTGCTCCGGCCTCCGCCGCCGCCTCCGCCGCCACCACCGCCGCCAGCATTGCTGGAGCTGCTGGGGGAGCTGGCTGAGGGCGCCGCGGGCGCCGAGGAGCCGGGCGAGGCGCTGTGCAGTGCCGAGTACTTGGGCTCCACGTGCAGGCTGCCGCCGTGCGGCATGCTGAACGCCTGCTTGCTGTTTAGGGACATCATCATCATCTTCCCGCCCGCCGGGGCGCTGGTCGGTATAGCACTCTTTGGCCCCAGCTGCCGGGACCTTCCAGAAAAGTGTTCGGTTGGAGCGAGAGCCGGGAAGGGCAGTGCAAAAGTTGTGCTCAGCCACCGCCGCCTCCCGGCTCCGAACGCCCAGTCACCGCTACGGGCTCCGCTCCTCCGCTGCCTCCACCGCCAGCCGGAGAGAATGCTAGGCTCGGGGTGGCGCTGGTTACAGACCTCAACGTCCAAAACTGCCCGGGCTCCTCGAGGCCGCGGAGTTATACTCCCCTCTCCCCGCGCCTGCCCCCGCGCCCCCTCCCTCCCTCCCTCCCCCGCGCCTCCTCCCTCCCTTACCAGGAAGCGCCTGCTCCTGCTTGGTTTCTAGCGTCGCCCCTTCTCCCTCTTTACTCCCCCCCAGGTTCAGCTCCTTTCTGTTCTCCCAGCACCCGCCTCCCGCTCCCCTACCGCGCCCTCCGCCTTCCCTGCCCCCGCACGGGCTCTGATGTCGCCGCCCCTTCGCGGCGCCAGGCGGTTCCTACTTACGTTCGCGCCCTAGCTGATCCCCACCCAACCCTTCAGGTCCGGTGCTTCAGTCACCAGGCAGTGCCTACCTACGGGCCGGCACCCAGCCCCTCCCGCTTCTTCTACCGGCTCTGAACCACTCTGGGCAAAGAAACTCCCAAATAAAGTTGCGGCCCAAACCAACCTTGGGGCGGGGTGGGGGGTTCTTCCCTGGACTACTCCGAGCGCCTCCTACCTGACTGCCTCTCCCCTGCCCCCTGCTTACCATTAAGTTCCAGGCCTTCGCCCCCACTCGGCCCGCCCCTCTTGTGAGCCAAGTGACCCTGATTCCCCACTCCCTGCCACTGCTGAGGACTTTAACGCAGCGGCCAAGCCCGGTCCTCCGTGCTGCTCTGCGCTCCCGCCTTGATGTGTGCGGAGGTCGGCGCTCGGCTTCGCGCCCCCTTGGCCGGCAGGTGCCTGGTGCGGAAAAGACATGGGTCGGCGGGGCTGCAGGGCTTTCTCTCACTCGATTTCTCGCAGCTCTCAGCGGATTGGACAGCTGCAGAGCCTGCTCGGGTCGTCTGTGCGCATGCGACTCCCCCCACCCCGCATCTACCCGCCCCCCCGCGACACCACACACACACACACACACACACACACACACGCACGCACTCCCTCTTGCCTCCCCCTTTCTCTTTCTCCTCCTCTTCCCTGTATTCAATACACTGTGAGATGGGTCTTGGGAGGATCCACTGGCAAACCCTGCCTCTGGATTTATTATTCTTCATTAGCTACAATCAAAGGAAGAAGGGTAACTGACAGAGGAAGAGGAGGACCAGAAATTACAGAGCGCATGTGCTGCCGCATACCACCCCCCACAACATACACACGCGCGCGCACACACCCTCCGGGGCTGGCACAAGCCCCACTTATCTTCATTTCCACTGTCGCTCCGCGCCTGGAGAGAATATTTTTAGCCGACACTTCACCGGCACTTTTGTCCAGGTCCAGACCACTTTCCTGGAAATGGACGCACATTCTTAGTTCCAATTGCAAAAGAAGGCGATAAACACCCACCCCCGCCTCACACACATACACAAACACAAACATAACATATGCACAAACTCATCGCCTTCCTCGCCTTCACGCTCCCATCTCCTTTCTACTTTCTGCGGTGTTGGGAGCTGCTGCCACCTCCCCAGAGCTCGAAAGGCGCGGGGTGCCAGCAAGGGTGAGAAGGCCCTGTGACCCGGACTCAGGAACCCGCGGGTGGCCCAAACCGGACAGGGTTGACCAGGAGCAGGTGCAGGCCCTAGGCGCCTGGGGAAGACGAGCAGGTGCGAGAGCAGGCGGCAGGCCTGAGAGACTCTGGCGCGCGCCAGGACAAAAACAAAGTGGAAAGGAGCGCGGAAAGTGAGAACCCTCGGGTGGTCAGCACACGGAAGCCCCGCAGCGGTAGCGGCGAATCGGGAGGTGTCTGTCCGCCCCTAACCTCGGTTGAGCCGGAAGGGTTCAAGTTGGGAGAGCTGTCCTGGGGAGTAACCGGCATAATTCGAAATCCACAGCTAGAGTGCGCGGTGGGCTCTGTCCATGGTCCTTAAATCCCTTTAGCTTTCCTTCCCACTCTCGGGCTTGCCTTTCTCTGCCCTTGTGTGGAGGAAAATAATAAATACAGCCAAAGGGGATTCCTAGGAGCAGTGTCCCCGAGTGTGAGCCTGCAGAAGCCTGAGTGCTGGACTGGGAGAGGGGGGTGTTGACATGAATGAACGTGACTTGTGCCGGACGGTTCAAGTAAGTGCTTAGGTGTTTAATTTCTACCTCAACGCCCAGGATAATTTTCAAGGAAATAAAAAAAAAATAACATTGTATAGCTCTCACTGTCTTAAGCTTCGCAAAATGAAATAAATCAAAGTTAAAAGCTTGAGTATCATTTAATTATAGTGCGAACAGCGCTTTGAAAGAAGTAGAACAACATCTCTAAACAAATTATGACTGGGCCAGGAAGGAATTATTAGATTGAAATTTCATTTAGACTCGGGAGACGCCGCGCTTCACTGTGTAATCTGCTGTGCCTCATCTGATTTGTATGCTTAATTCAGCTTGACGAATTTATTAGTTTTCATAATAGTGAAAAAATTGAGCAGCACTATGGGCTAATGCATTGTGTATACTATAAATTGTATGTCATCGTGGAGAGGCTGAAGTCTATAGAAATCTTTTATTAATGTTGGTATAGTAGGGAGAATTTTCGTGCAAGCCTTGGAGAGGTTCATGCCAACTCCACTGCCCCTGTGTCTCACTGGCCCATTAACATATCGTCATACTAATTAGACCACTTCATCAGTGATATAATTTCAAACTTCAAATTATGTTCTAATTAACAAGGGTTGTCCAATTTGCTTAATCTTCAAAAGGCTTTGGATGATCTAATTAGGATAAACTGTTAAGTATTTCAAAAGCTTAATAAAAAGTCATAAAAATATTTTGGGTGTGTTTTCTATCTGTACTTTCATAAGGGCCAAAGGACCAAAGTGAGAGTGAAAAAGGATAATAACAGGAAGACAAATGTCTTCATCTACCATTATTCCAGATTATTATAGTAAGTGAGTCACAGGAGAAACTTTTGGGTATTACAATTCCTAAATAGTGTGTTTATGTGTTTAAATAAAAGCACAAGAATATCAAGGAGAAAAACCACAGGGGGAAAAAATTCTTCTCTTTCATTAGGTGCCTAATTAGATGTAAAGTAAAAAGCAACCCTGAGGAGTTTCCCAAGCATTATTGTGGCAACAGTCTGCTGAACTTGAATTGCAAAATCAAATATTTGGGGTGTTTTGAACCTCTCCTTGTCCCCTCCTCCTTCATTGAGCTTAATTACTTGCAATAGTTGTTTTAATGTATGTTGTCACCTGGGAGTATTGAGAAATGCATATCGTTAATATGAATTAATCTTGATTTTAATAGCAACTGACAACTGATCTCCAAAATGCTAAACACTTGTCACCACTTCGTATGGTAAATAAGGTGGTATAATAAATTTATGAAATAGAGAGGGCACTCTTGAAATGACCAGACAAACTTTGTTTGATATGGAGTGAATTGACTAAAATTATTTTAAGCAAGAAAACTCCCAAGAGAATATTTTCCTGATTATTCAAATCCATATGTCATTAAATTAACCTTAATACCACTTTTTTCATCTCTCAGATATTTCTTAATAATATCTCTAATTCCAGACAGGAAAAAAGGAAACCCTTGTTTTCCAGCTCTCAAGTAGAGGTAAATTAATATGTGATGGTAGAGCAATTCAAGAGTTTGTTTACCTGTATTTTCTTCCTGCTAGAAAACACATACATTTTTAAAAAGTCAAGTCAGAGCTAGACTTTTTTTTTCCCCCACTCAAAGTGAAAAATGAACAACAGTGATTGTGTTGCATTAGAGGGAAAATGCAATTCTCCCTTCATCACCACGACTTGCAATCTTGCAATCTCTTCCTCCAGGAGTGTCCAGAATACCAACGTCCGTGCCGTGATATCAATAAAACACATTTCGGTTTTGCCCACAGGCATCCTGCGAAGTGCTCCAGCGAAAGTGGAAGCGGCTCTTCGAGGAAGGACTCCAGCCCCCTAGTTAGCAGGGGCCATCTAAACAAGTGGAAAGTTGGCCATAAACCCCAGGGGTGGAAGCAAATGGCTCTAGATTAGAAACGTGCTTCCTAAAACCTCAACGTACTCTCTCATGCCCAAGCCCCATCCGCACTTGTGCCTCCGCACACCTACAGACTTATCTAAGTAAACCGAAAAGCGAGAAACTAGAAAGCACAGGGATGGGGAATGCATCAACTGTGTGGTTTCAGGAGCGTCTTTCTCTTCGCCAAGCCTCTTTGTTTGACAATAGCTTCAGTCCCCTTCGCTGGCAGATGCGGACAGATGTGAACCGCCTCCCTCCCTCGCGGCAAGGAGGAATCCACCAGTGCTTCCCAGCAGCCGGTCCCAGCCATAGGCTGCCCACCACCCGGAAATCGACCCGCGCCCCAGCCAACTCGAGAGGAGAAATCACTGTCTCCTCCTTGTTTCTGGGTCTTAATTTACTATTAAAATTTTAAGCAGCACATTCATATTTTACCGGACCTAATGTGTTTTATTAAAATTTAATCTATTAAGGGCAATGTGATTTCTTTGTATTTCAAACAGAATTGAATTGGACCAAGAGAAAGATTTCTCAAAAGATAGATCTGGCCCTATTGTGCACCATTTTGCTCTTGAGGAGACAGGGGTTGCTGGAGGAAAGAGGGAAAGGACCGATTCTCTCATCCCATTTCCAGCGTTATAGGGATTTCAAGATCAGCCAATCTGCTTCATATTCTGAATAGAAGATGAGCGTCCTAAGCTCCCTTCCGGACTCTGTGACTTGGGGCAGATGAGAGGGAACTGGTTGGTGGCTTAAACTCCTCAGACACGGGTGTTCCAGGGAAGGAGAGCATTATCCCTGAGACCCAGACTTCTGGGGACTCCCCGGGACCTGGCCACAGAATGAGGTGCGGGGAAAGGGCGCTCCTGGCCTGGAGTGTTGAGATAGGGCTCTATGTTTAAGAAGTGATTGGTGCATTTTGTTCCAACATCTTCTGAGTATGTCCGCCACTACCCTTGTGCTTGTCCCTTTCCTTCTTAACTGGCTCCCATGAACCCTAAATCCCCTTTGCCTAGAGGTTAGAAGGAGCCTCTGTTTTACTCAAAGATGACCAGCACCTCTGCAGCCTCCTCTCTGTGAACCTTTCTAGCTAAGTCTCACTGACAGCCTCTCAATGCAAGAAGTAAGCAAGCTCCAGAAATCTCCGCATCCACCAGGACCTGAGCCTGGGCTAGGGGCCTGTAGTAGCCAAACAAGCCACTTAGGGCTCTGTCTAGGTCGAAAGAGGCTAAGCAAGGACAAGGAATGAGGGGAGGCACCGCAGAAAAGAAAGCAAGGGCTCCCTCCCTCTTTTCCCGGTGGAGAGAGAAGAGCAGAGCTCGGTTTTCAAGGAAAGCAGACCTGGAGGCAGGGAATGACTGAGGCTGGCAGTCCCAGGACAGCTGGATGCCTCTGAGGCTCCTTAGGTGCCCTGAGGAACCCACCAGGTAGGTTTGCTGGGATTGAGCAGGGTCAGGAACTCCCACGTGGGGACAGCTGATTGAAGGTACCAAAAAACCAAAATTTGCCTGAAGCGATGACTCCAGCCATCGGTATCCAACTCCAACCTTCCAGAGAGCAGGGATGCACATTCACACATTTTCACAAGGACGCACACACACACACAAACACATGCACAGACACACACACGCTCACACTCGGGAACACTCGCTCAGACGCGCTTACTTGCTTCTCTGCTCTTCGTGTGCTACGCTTGGGGGTGCTTCGCTTGGGGGTGAGGGCAGACTTTGGTTTTCTGTGCACCAGCCGGCTCCCCTGTGTTTGCTTGTCCCGACAAAACTGTTATGTTTTCGTCGCAGTGAATTTCTTTGGTCCACATCTTTACCTCTTCTCAAAGTTAAGTCCAGTCACGAAACCAAACTTAAAGCATTGGAACAATCAATGAAGACTTCTGCAATCCATGGCGCCTTGCACTTCCTGGAACTAAAATAAATGTAAGAAATCGAAACTTAATTACTTGAAAGAAATCCAGAAATCCTTCTGCATAATTTATCCAGTCATTTTTAGTAGCTTTTGTGTTCGGTGCAGTGTATGTTAACTCTATACTTTTAGCTACAAACAGGCTACGATCCTATCAGGGCTCCCTTTGCGGGCTCCTTGGGGTTCCTGCCCTCCAACTCAGCCTGGGAATTTTGTCCTGTACTAGGCTCCAGCCTCCTGCCATTCCTTACAGCTGGTCAGCTTTCCTTTGCAGACAGGAATCCCCAGGGCTGAGTGTTGTGTGTAATTAATAAATGTAAAAGTTCACACATCCTCTCTTCTCTTTTTATTCACTAAGGCTATTATTTAAAATTTTTTGTGTTGCTTAATACTAGATCTGAAACCAGGCCTCTTAGTAAATATAAGCCAGGACAATTTCTCTGAGGGAATAGTGCATTATCAGAAAGTGCCATACTGGTGGCACTTTTCCCACGGGTGATGGGAAAATTGGTTGAAGGATGGATTTTTTCTTTCTTTCCAGGTAAGTTTTTAAATTATTATTAACTTTTTCCTTGAGTGTTATTATCTTCCTAGCAATTAAGTACTTAGTATTTGCTCTTCCTAAACCAGTCTTCAATGCACTGGACACTGGTTTCTTCCCCTGATATATGTTCCTTTCAAACTCACTTGTTTCTCCTCTCCTTTAGTTTCTAATTAATGGAAAATCTTAATATGCATAAAGTGTTCAAAGATCTCTCATCTGGGGGCACCAGATAAAGTAGATGTTCTTGTCTTCAGCTTAAAAATTCTGGCTAAGATCAAATGACTTTTGTACATACTGTGACTCTGGCATTAGGTACCACTGGGAATTTGGCAATCTGATGATAGCCAATGGTATGGTCACTAGATTTCTATCACTAAATAGTACCTGATTGTGTTAACATGGTGAGAGGGACTCCATAGAAGCAAGATTTTTTTTTTATAGACACCTCATAGAAATCTGAAGTAATGTTATGAAAGAATGAAAAATACATTGGGGAACAGCTTGGGGACTGCAGTACATTTTGATTTAACTTACATTAACAGAAATGTAATGTAAAAGTGAAAGGATCTAACAAAACCATTAATAATTAAAAAATAATTACAGATAGTCTATCCTTACTATTCATAACCACTCAACACTTTAGACAAAGAAAACGGAATACTCTTAATGGGAATGAGATGTGAGCAGACTGCTAATGAGAAGTTAACCAAGGACTGTGCATTTGTCAAAGGAGACAACTTTTCTTCCTTACCCCCACCTGCATATTTTTATTCCTTCAGAGTTAGCTGGGACCTTCATCTTGCATCAACATATACACTGAGTATCAGAGTTTATACCAGAGAAGTCTCTTGAGCAATAACAATACAGACCTTATTGAGTTCTGAGGATTGGGGGCACTAGATGGCTTGTCTATTAACCATCCTCACTGATAAATATTTACAGGTGCCTATGAAGAAATACCTGTATCTGCAACAGATTTTGGTCAGACAATCCCTTCCCATAAGGATTACCCAAAACAATGACTCTCCAAAGGCAGCAGTTTGTACCCTGTACCTGTTTGTGATTTTTTTTTCTTTAAAGGATAAACCATCCTTTAAGGATTCATTGTCAGTCTTTCTCTTGTACTCCTCATGAAAAGAGTAGTGCTCTAGTTTTTGTTTTAATTGTGTGATTGTATTTTTGTGTTACCTAAATTGGATTTATTCCATTTTCAGTATGTATGTTTCAACATCCAAAGATTTTAGAGCAGTATCTTCCAGATAAGCAGGCAGTAAACCTTTAATCATGCACTAGGCCTTTAAAAAAAAGAGTGTTGGAAAGAAGATATTTTCACTGAATATTCTCCTTTATTTTGTTTGAACAACACAGGGGACTGCCCCCAGAGTGCTCTGTTGACGTTGGAGGCACTGGGAGGAAATCAAAGGAGCCTGGGGAAAGCAAACTTCACTGCCTCTTTTCAGAGATAAAGGGAAATCTTACAAAAGGAGAGATTTGCAGACATACAACTGGAATTCAATGAAGTCATGGTTGAGGCATCTTCTGGGAAAGCCACCAGGAAGTGGAGACTTACAGCCCATGTCAAATCTTATGCATCTGAAGAATCTGAAGCCTCCTTCCTTCCTTCCCCATCCCCAGATGGATTAGAAACAAAACAGCATGTCTTTTGTAGGAAACAGAAAAACCTAAGGAGAAATGCTAATAGGTTGACTGTGAAGATTATGAATACTTCTTAACTATATAAATATGAATTGAGTGCATAAAACATGTGAAATTCCTTGTAGGCATACACTTTCACTTTTTTTTAATTGCATCAGAAGGTCATTAAAACAACAATGACAACTTAAACATTTATCCTGTTTAGAAATTGTATATATGGCTCATGATTTACCTATAAATCTCATAGATACAAAAGTGTGTGAACCAAACCCAGAATTCTATTATCTGTAACCAAATGTGGGTCAATGTTTCCCTCTTCCTTTCTCTCTTTGATATACATGTATGGATCTCCAAGAAAAAGTTTAATTGATGTGTGCTTTGGTAGATGCTGTCACTTTGCATCTTGACTAGTTTTTCTTATAGGCATATGGGACATCAGTGGGCCCAAGCATCACATTAAACATGTTGTACTTGAAATCATTAAGAACACTCTTTCTCAAAACACTAATACTATATTTTGTGATGTCCTGTGATTTTTTGGCTTTGAAGGCCAAAGTCTGCATTATCAACATTACAGTCATCTGGTGTATTCCTATCCTCATATTTCATTGATTTCTGCTGGCCACATTTAACTACATGCTTCATCTAGATCACATAATCAGTTATTTCTACACAAGGCACCTTGATCTATTTGCTTCCTTACCTTCCACATCAAATTACCCACTTTCTTCAATTTTGTCCACAGACCATTGATTTCACTGGAAAGTGTAAGCACAATAAGCTAGTTTCTTCCTGAATTGTAATTTGCAATATATTTATGCTAATCATCTGTAACAGCTATGGTAGCTCCATGCTCAACATCCCCTCCAGTCTCCTTCTGGTGTGACTTCCTGTAGTGCAGAGTCTGTGAAGCTAAAAATTACATTTCCCAGATGCTTAGAGCTCAGATACTGGCTGGGACCAAGAGGCAGAAGTGTGGGTCATTTATTCTCAGTTGGTGAGAATCTATGAGGAGTGGCACTTTTTCAGAGCCAACAGTTATGTGATGGTAAGAGGGTATATTACTGAAGCCTGTGTTTCCCCGGTGCCTTCCTTTCTCCCTTTCTTCCTGATTGCAGTGGAGCTCACAGCTTTCCTGACAAGCTAGATCTTCAATGTGCTTATGGGAGTCATTCCTGGAAGTTTAGCCTAGAGTCTGCTACTTCAAACTTTCCGAAGATTTGTAGGCATCCACCTGTATTCAGCCTACCTCTGCTTAAAATAGGTAAAAGTGGGTTCTGTTCCTCTCAGCTAAACCCTGACTGACATTCCAGCCTTAACATTGTTTTCTCTACAACTCAGTTTGCTTTTGACTCACTTTTAATTGACTCTCCATCTCATTTCCTGCAGAATCCATTACAAACATTTTCCATTTCCGCCATCATGACTTTGAGCACATAACTTCACAATTTACTAATAGTGCACTGCAATATGTTCCCATAAATGTTCTACTGCCACCTAACCATATTTTCTGTACCCAAGATTCTCTTCTGTAAATATTAATCTCCAGATTAGTCCTTCCATGTGCTTATGAATTCTTACTCTCTTTCCAATTTCAGGACCTTTATCTATCAATTGACTCCTTTCTAGTCTATTTCTTCTCACCCCACAAATTTATTCATGGCACATTAACCTCAGAATTTAAATAAAGCAAGAACTGTCTTTTAATTTCTTCACTCCAGTATCTCTCCTCTTCACCATCAAATTTTGGAAATGGTAGTTGCATTTACTACTTCCATTTTCTTACCACCCAATCAGCTCTTAACCTCTGCAAAGATTATTTCAACCCTTAAATGTACACTGAAGGTGTTCCCTCTGAGGGTACTGATGATGTTTTAAATCACAAGTTATGTGGCACTTTTTTCAAAAGCAAGAGCTTCAAACTTAACATGTTGTGCTGGCTCTGTCAGTTCTTAACTCCAATCCTCATTTTGCCTCTCTAAAAGATATAATTAATAATTGCATGTTCTTCCCCAGGTTAGTGAATGGATTAAATGCTACACTGTATCTAAAGGACTTAGCATGTTTCCTTGTATGCCATGAGCACTTAATAAATGTCAAGTAACAATATAACAATATTGATAACAATCTCTGCACACTGTAAGGGTTGGCCCTTCTCTCATTCTTAAAATGAATTGGTATAGCTCTCAGTGAATAATATGTAAAGGCAGAACACACCAGCCTTAGCAGAGTCATCTTTAAGTCCTATTTTCTCTTTTCTTGGTTTTCCTTCCTACCCTCTCTTGTCTATTAAACAAGACCAGCCCCCCAACAGCCTATCTTCTCCAGGCTTTTATATTAAAAATGTGGGTCTTACACAATTTATTCATTAATTCAAAGACCCATTCAGAGAAGCAGAGGACTAATTGTTATTAGCTAAATGCTTTATTTTGCTCACCCCAGACCCAAATTTTTGTGACCAGGCTTCCTTTTCTGGTTTAACATCATTTATAGCTTATTCCCTTAAAAAATTTCTGAATTAAAAAAAAAAGCATATATGGTATCTGAACTTAAGCTTATCCAGCATAGTTTCTTTTCTCAAGAGTACTCTGCACATCTACCTTCCAAGACACTGTTTCTTTTTCTTTTTTTTCTTTTTTCCCAGTTCCTAAAAGGTAGTAATTACCTAAGAATCTACCAACTTTGTTTTTGCTCCTTCCTTGCTAATTCCATTCATTTCAATAGTTTCTACTCTTACCAAAATACCTTCCTAACACACAGGACTCTGACCTCTCCTGAAAGTCAGTTTCACCTTCCAACAGTTTATAAGATATTTCCATAGACTTATCTATTCTGCCTTCAAGCCCAACCCCCATAAACACATCACTTATCAGTATTTAAACTATAGAATTTATTACTTTCCATTTGTATATTTCTTCTCTTCTCTAACCTCCAATGTGCAAGAGTGAGGTTCCTAAAGACAGGGTCTACTTTTAAGTCCTTGTGGCCTCAACAGGCTTATTATTAGATCCTGTATAGAGCAGGTATGCATTTTTTGACTGACTGACTGACTGAATGCTCACTAGAATAGCATGTAATGTGAACATTGTGCATTAAAATCTCATTAAAGCTTGTCCTCTTCTGAATCTTTGTTTCCTTTTCTTTTGCTTTGTTTCACTTGACCCAAATTATATTAATAGTTTAGATAATAGACTGAGGGAAAACATTTGCACTGACAAAAACCAAAAAAACCCCAAGGCAGGGTGGGGTTTTTTGTTTTGTTATAGTCTTGTTTTAGCAAGACTATAACAAAGCATTCTTGAAAAAATAACATTAAAAGAAATCTCATAGAAAAATGGACAAAGGATGTAAATTGGCAGATTACACACTGGCAAAGCCAAGTGTTAACTAGGATTGGAAAGATGCCAAATCTCACTAAGTATCTAGACAAACGCTAATTAACAACTCTAAGGTACCACTTTATACCTATCATCTACATAAAATTCAAAAGTTAGATAATAACAACAATTATTAAAGATGTGGGCTAGAAACCATAACATGATGTTGATAAATGTAAAATATTGGTATAGCAGTTGCAAAACCCAAACTGGCAGTCCTTAGTAAAAATGATCATGAAAATACTGTGGCTTATGAATTCCACTTCTGGGTGGTACTCCCCAGAAATTAAAAGGTGACATATTTGAGGGTGTTCTTGTCAGTGTTGTTTATAATGGCAGAGAGGAAGAGGCAGCAGATATAAGCAATGTCTCATATTAAAATTCAGAAAATTCTTGAAATATTGAGTGAAAAGTTGAACAAGGTCTAGAGTATAATGTCATTTATCCACATGTACACAAGAGATGAAAAATTGTGCATCTTTCAAGGATATATATATTTCCAAAGGATATATTCAACTCAATAGAATAATGCCTTAGTTTATGCTACTATAACAAAATACCTGAGACTGGGAACTTATGAAGAACAGAAATTTATTTCTCACAATTCTAGATGCTGCATCCTCCAGAGGGGAAGAGCACTGTGTCCTCACATGGTGGAAGATCAGAGGAAGGGAACCCACTCCCCCAAACCCTCTTATCAAGATCCTAATCCATTCATGCCCTCTGCCCTCATAACTGTCATGCTCTACCCTCATAGCTTAATCACTCTAACTACCCTTATCACTTTTAAGTACTCACCTCTTACTCTCACATTGGCTATTAAGTTTCAACACTTAAACTTGAGAGGAGATACCATCATTCAAACCATAGCAGGAAAGTACTACTTGTTGGTAGGAAGGGAACTGTGAAATAAATTCATTAAATGCTTTAAAACAGTGTATTTCCTTATACTGATACTTCTAGGAATCTTTCTTTTGAAAACAATTTTTAAAAGCACAAAGATAATAAACAATAATGTTTATAATTGTGAAAATTGGAAACAATCTAAATGCCCAAAAATATAGAAATAGGTTAATAACCTGTAATGCTACAATACTATTCAGTGATATAGGTTAGTATTAATAGGTTAATAACCTGTAATGCTACAATACTATTCAGTGATAGCCACAATAATCATGTTTTCAGAGAAAAGTTAATAACATGGGAAAATGCTTTAAAGTGAAGCAAATAAAAATAAAGTGAAGCAAATATATAAAACCATAATTATTTTTATTCAAAATAAGGATATAAATGCATGAAAACAGTAAAAAAAAAAACTAAGTGGTTTGTTTTTGGTTTTGCATGTTGATGTGAGAGATTTTAATCTTCCAAATTATTAACAATGAGCTTTTATTCCTCTTAGTACCCGAATTATAGCCATATTTAGATTTAGAGATAGTTCCAGATGTGAATCAGGCTATATACTCTTCATACGAGATTCATTGCCTCTCTTATTTAAAGTGCTAAAACTAAGTGATCCATCAGCTGAACTCATTCACTATCACTAGCTGCAGTGAATATTTATAGATTGGAAATGATATTTAATTGACACAAGAAGGTATTTTACCATCTAAGTTTTATAGTACATCTCTGAAATGTGGGAAACCTCACAGACTTATACATAGGAATCAGTTTTGACTATCACATATTCAACTGGGGATTGCACAAATATAACCCTCTAAATATGAGTTAAATATGCAATCCATATTGCTTCTCTTTCTCTAGTGCTGGACCAAGATACTTCCAAGGTTGCTGAGACACAGGACAAGAAAGGATATATTATCAGATCCCTTATCCTCCTCCCCTTTCTAAAACTTTATTAGAGAAAAGAATGCACATTTGGCTAGTTTAAAGGAAAAAGATATCTTATTAAGAAGTTACAAGAACATTTGTATTCTCAGAGGCAGGATCCCTCTTCCTTGGGTTCCCTAGGTGAAATATATGTAGAGAATTTTTGTAAACTTGTCATTTTTAATTTAAAAAGCAATACCCAATGCAGATTGGATTTATACCAAGAAGATACAGTTATTTCAATCTTTGACTACATATATGTAAACAATGGCAGTTAGGTAAAATGTTTTTTGTTTGTTTGTTTTTTAAAGAAAACCCCACAGTGGCAGGATAAGGAAGAGGTGCCATCTCCTATGTTCTAGTGGCAAGGAGACAATATAGACAGTATTTTCATTTTTAACAGAAACACACCACAAGATTTTATGCCCATGAGTGTCCAGGAAAGCAATTCCTGGTTCTTTAATTAGAAATTGGATTCAATTAAACACACATCACCTCACATCTCAAGACAAAGGTTCAAGTGTGAACTGGTGTCATTCTGTGGACTTACACTCTTCCATCAACCAAAGAACATATGGACAGTGAACCATATGCAGAAGGTCGGTTGGTCGGTCGGTTGGATTTAATCTAAGGCAGGAGTAATGTGATTCATATTTTTCTCTTTAACATCTCTTAATACTTTACTTAGTTGAATATAGATTAGTGATTTAAGTTCAGACATTTCTTCAGATGAAACACATTATAGAGGAAATTAAAAGACTCAAAAAATTCTTCTCCTTTTTTAAAATTTTACTTAGAACCAAATGGCCTCAGAGGCTCTAAAGCAAGGGGGCGGGGAAGAATTGAGTAATTTTATCATGAAATTAATTTGCAATTGGATTTGATGAATTAATACAAATCACTTTTTCTCAGATTGTCAACTTAATTTTTCAAATTATGTGTTCTATACAATTTGCCCAACAATTTGCTTTATACTGATTTTAGAAAAATATGACCATTCAATGTTAAAACAAATATGGTCAAGTCCAGGTAAATACTAAACTTTAGATTCAGTCACAGCTGAAGCTGCATTTAATTACCAGGTAATTGGCATGCAAGTGAACTGATTTTCTATGTTTATCTCAGTTATTAATTTAAAAAAGTATTTGTTGAGTCCCTACTCAGTACTGGAACTATGCTAGACTAGTCTATAGATAATAAGTGTATGCCTATGGCTTTGGAAAGCTCTTAAGGAATCACCCCTGGGTACCCAGGAAGCCCTCAAGAAGGGAGGATCATAGTTTCAGAATTTTTGGACCCCAACTGAAAGCCATAGTGAGATCATTTTTGGAAGAACTTCCTAAAGCTGAATGGGACACTGGAACATACAGATCAGTAACTATTTCTATCTCATGACTTCAGAAGGTAACAAATTTGTGGGGGGAAGTCCATGGGAGCAGTTTGTAGAAGAATATACATGCCATTTCTAAATCTAATTGAGTAGTCCATTGCTCCCACCACAGTTAAAATGAAAAAGATAATTATAAAAGTGAGTTTTCTAAGACACTGGGGAACTGTGGAAACAATGAACTTTGGAATAAATAAAATTGAGGATAAGAAAGAGCCCTCCCTCATTTAAATGAGATCAGATTGAAGGCTCTTTCTCCTGCCACAGGTGACATTTGCTAATTCAGACCATGAGCTGCAAACCACACTTGGCACAGGCAGAGTGGTTCTATTGCAAAGAGAAACTAGAAGAAATTACACAGCCACCCATGCTAGTGTAACAGATTGAGACAGGAGCATCACATCCGTGGTGTATTTTTCCATATTACATGTCGTCTGGGCACTAGGACAGCTAGGGAGGAGGACAGCTGGGCCACAAAAGCAAGACATCTTCTTTGTCTTGTAACCTTAGGGATCAAACACCTACTAGATTTTGGATTCTTGTTGGTGGAATGCCAAAGATCTAAATTCAAAACCTCTAAAAGTTAGAACTATGAAGACTATGAAGAGAGAAACTGGCTAGGACCTCAATCAAAACCTTGAATGCAGGACCACCTTTGAGATATGGGGGCCACTAGTAAATATGTTGTGCAGGGCTTTGTATACATAAACAATTGATTAAGAAATATAAAATTCATAGGTCCATGAGAGATAGAGACTTATTGTTGAAGATTCAGAATATGATGGAGAAGAGGTACTTACTTACTTGTCTTTTGCATGCATGTAAGCATTCTTTCTTCATAGTATTCAGGGATGATCTCTTACTATCCTAGTGCAGGATCCCTTTCTTCATGTTCTTTGTTGTTACAGATGCTGTTCCTGGCTGATTTTATGTCTCCTACCATAAGCAAACTGTAGCTCCATGAAATCTGTTTGTATTGGTACAATACAGATTTCTTTGCCTCTGACATCTATTTAATGTGCATTGATTCAATGCTGAGTGCATCATTGTTCATGATGCCCCCCATGTATCTTGCTGCTCATCAACACTGGCTTCCATTAACGATCTCAAAATTTCTTATCATGCTTTTGTCAATCGTGACCTCAAATGTAAGTTTATCCATAGCATGCAGGAAAATGTGATTTGCAATTTGTTTTCTGCTAATATTAAATTAACTTTTTGGAGTTTTATAGAATAGAGATAAAACAATATATTTTATGATCCTATTTTCTTTTGAAATTTTTAGGACATGATCACTGCCTTTTGGATTGTGATTATTTTTTCAATATTGTTAATACCCCTGTCTTCCACATACCACCACCAGTAGGGACAATAAGTAAGACTCATATGGGCAGAAAAAAGAATGATCCTACTTACTCAAATATATATATTTGAGTAAGTAGGATCATATATATATATATATATATATATATATGTATATATATATATATATATATATATATACATATATATATATGTATTGTGTGAGTGTGTGTGTGTATGTATATATACCATTCAATATGGCATAAAATGATCCAGGAGAACATGACATGACCACATCTATGTGAGAACAGAGGCAAGAGAAGGCATTGTTCAGAAGAACTCATTGGCATTTTAGAGCCTTGTCATAAAAACACAAAGGACAAAAGCAGACCCAACGTGTGGTACAGAGTCTATGAAGAGGGTAATGTAATCATATCTTGTGCCATAGAAGAAGGGAAAATAGTAAAATATGTTTAGTCCTCCATCCCCTCTGTGCTACTGCCCTTAAGTGCTGTAAACTAGAGGTAACATTGTGAGCCTAAGGTAGATGAGTAAGTAAACAAGCCCAGACACTTGGCTCAAGCCTAAAGGTTAGAAGCAGACCACTGAGAGTCCACAATCCTGAACTCATCCTGTGTTTAATGTGACAAGAATAACCTACAATCAGACAGTCAGCAGCATTCTGGTGGCCAAACTTTGTACTATTATGTGAAAAAAAAATAAATACTATATTGTCCAGCAGTAGTAATGAATTTTAAGTGTGCCCTTTTGAAACCTAGGATGTTCCTGTAGACTCAAGTCCCAGATCTCTTTGGGTATCTGGTTGAATTCATGTGTAAAGTAGAAAGTCTCAAAGTAAGCTGAGGAGAGAAACAGGGACTAGGGTCCACGGGTCCCAGTGTAGGCATGGGATGCATTGCACAGACAGTCCTGCTGGCAATAGAAAAGGAATTGGAAAAATTAAAATAAGTGCTTCTGGCATCTAGGACCCATGCAAGACCAAGACTGGGCTTGGCAAGCTTCACCTGGATCAAAGTTCTGGTTCTGGCCAACCCAAGGTATTGGAGGACAAATTAGAAAATTTTAGACAGGGTACTCCAAAGCCTAGGACTCCGGAAGTATGGGGCTGGCACAGTGTCCAGTTTAAAAGCTATACTGCCTGAATGAACCATGACAGGAGATGGAAAGTTTTTGAAACAATTTACAGTAGTTACAGAAAAATTATCAGTCAAGCCAGGAAATAGGACCAAATAACCACCACCACCAACAACAACAACAAAAACCCAAAGGGGAAAAAACACAACAGATGATAGAATGAACCCAATAGATGGTACAGATATTTAAATAATCAGACAGGCACTTCTAAATAATTATGAATAATATGCTTAAGAAACCAGATCGCAGTTGTAATTCACAAAATGCTAGAAATTAATGAAAGAATAATTGATATTAAGAACTCAGTGAATTATACATAGGAGGAGATATGATTATTGGCCTAGAATATGAGTTTGGACTAATTGTGGAAAGAAAAGAGGAAGAAAACACAAAAAGAACCACAGCTTCAAAAGACTCTGTGGATGTCCAGCAGGATAAATACAAAGAAAACAATACTCAGACACATCATAGTAACACTGCTGAAACTAAAAAGAAAGAGAAAGTCTTAATACAACCAGAGGAAAAAACATGAGCTTCAAAGGAACAAGACTTATAGTAGACTTTTCAAGAAAAACATGGAATAATACATCTAAAGTGCTAAAATACAGTAACTTCCAATCTATAACCTAATAGCTGAGAAAATTTGCTTTAAAATGAAGATAAACTAAAGACTTCTCAGACTAATGCTGAAAGAATTTTCACCAACCAAACTATAGCCAAAGAAATTCTAAAGGTGAATTCTTGAAGAAGGAACATGTCTCAAGAGACAGGCATCAAAATTCATGAAAATTGGAGAGCATTGTCAAGTATTAACAGGGGTAAATATAAACCTAAGCAGAATTAAAATATTGAACAACTGTAGCACAGAAGGATGCCAAGGAGTTAGATGAAGCTAAAGTGCCCTAACATTCTTGTGCTACTCAAGAAGTGATGAAGTGTTAATGTGCAGTAAATGCCACCAAGTTAAGGATGCATGTTGTGATCCTCCAGTAACAAAAAGAATAATAGGAGCTAAGTGGGGCAATGGAATTTTTTAAATGCCTGCTTAAGATGAAAGTTAATAATAGGGAACAATGACCAGAGACAACAAACAAAACAAATAGTAATAGGGGCAATTTAAACCCACATAGATCTGTAATTGCATTAAATGCAAGTGGGCTAAATATCCCAATTAAACAAGAACCCTCTCATCAAGGGATTGGTAAACTTTATGTTAATCAGCCAGATAACGGTTTAAATTTTACAGGCCATATATGTCTCTGCTGCCTATTCTTCTCTCTTTGATGTTTACAACTCCTTAAATATGTAAAAACCTTTGTTAGCTTTCAGATTGTGCAAATCAGAAAATATAGATTTGGCTCAAGATCCACAGTTTGCCATTCTCTGCTCGACATTGGTGTAGATGATTACCACCACGATGATATGTATTTAGGGTCCACCATGTACTAGACACATAAGAACATCATATGAATTAATTCATCTAAGCCTCATATTAATCATGTGAAATAAATACTGCTATAATCTCTGCCTTCCTGAAGAGGAACCTGAAGTACATAAAAGTTAAGTAACTTGCTCCAATCTTAAAGTAAGTGGCCAAATTAAGGAGTCTAGCTCCAGAGCTAACCTTACTGAGTTATTAGTAACAGTTCTAGTTAAATGTGTAGTCCTCAGTGAAACAGTAGTAATATGTTTGCTTAAAAGAATCTTGCCTCTGAAGGCTAGAAAATAGGTCTTGCTGGGGACTTGAAATATCCTAAATAACATCCAGCTTCCAGCAAGAATTGTTGGCCCTATTAATTTATATTGCAAAAGTCAGGGCTATTGATTTATGCCATACCTCACTACAGCTTGGAATCCATTTTCCTTTATCAAGTCTAAATTTCTTCAGTGTTCATGAAAGGACATTTTTAAGAAAACTACTGTCTCAATATGATGCTGACCTGAGTTGCTTTTAAAGACAATCCAGTCAATTTCCAATACTATTTCTGCCATCTTAGATATAGGTGTGGATCAACTGTAGTATGGCAAGTCTACAAATTTCTTGGAGCAATTGGTCCATATCAACCTGAAAATAATTTGCAAGTAAGTACAGATGCAGTCTACATTTCCATTAATAACATGTTTATGTGTTTATAAAAATAATAAGTATGTAATCATGTTGTTGTTTCTTGCTCAAATTTATTGGGTTAATGTCCTTATTAGATAATGAGCATTATGTAGGTGTTTATCAAAGATCAATCCACAAATGGTTATTTTCAAAAGCTTTTAATGTTTCATCTTTATGAAATATTTTTATATAAAAGAATGTAATTGAAATATGCAGTTTCCAAGTGGTCATAGTTAATAGCAGTTTTATGCTTTTTTCCAGAAAAAAATGTAATTACAAAATAGTGATAGCATAATACAGTAAGTTTTGAGTGTATGATATTGTATAAGCATTTTATGTCCAATCATTTGAACAATGAAATATATTGTTTTAGGTTTATAGCTTAAGTATTAAGCAATGTGTCCTAGTCAAAAATTTCAACATAGAAATCCTGTAATAAGGACATTTATGAGGCTAATTTACCAACAAACTTGACATATACCTGAAAATACCTTTATATTCTCAATTATTTCTCTCTGAATATTTTTTAGCTCTTAAATAGGCACTAGTGCTGTATTTGATTATTTTATGTTCAAAATATTATTCTGAACAGAAATAATTCTGAAAAGAAGTACTAAATCATCAGAACAATAATATAAAATATTTCCTCTTAAAGCTCAGCTCCTCAACAGCCAAACCTCTTAGTAGTTCCCTTAGGTGTTGTGAACCCATTAAGTCAATGAAGTTTTGCCACAGTGAACACGGAAGAAAAGAGTTTAATTCCAATTGGTGCTAAATGTATAAGCACAAATTTCTACATTCCTTCCCTTTACAGGTGGACTGCAAATCCCCAGATGTAGATTCATTTTAATTTTGCTTGTTTTCATTCTTCATTCCTCCAGCAACTTCAAATTCTTGCCAAATAACTATCCCTATCCTTTGGCCCAGTTTCTCTGGCAACACAAAAAGAGAGAGCAAATCACTGGAGATGTTCTTGCTGAGGCCAAACATGTGGGGCTGCAGCAGTTGGCAGGTTTTTTAAAAATTATTATTATCCACTAACAAAAGCCATAGAAGAGGTTTCTAAGGTGGTACATTTTGTTCATTGAAGATTTCCCTCTGAAGACGTTTTCAGTCAGAAGGTACCTTCAATGTCAAACTAACTCCCTGGATTTTCAGCCCCCCCACTCCATTTTTACATGCTTCTGGTTGTTTTACTCACTCTGTCTGATTTTTTTACTCCCTCTTTCTGATTGTTTTACTCCCTCTTTTTGCAGCCCTCCTTCTTCCAAGCTCTTCAAAACCAGCTTTCAGAAAAGTCTCTGACACATTCACTCACATTAAGGCACAAGTGGCTTATTGATACATTAGGCAGCCATCATGAGCCACCTTCCGTGGCGGTTAATTTTAATGTGTCAACTTGACTGAGCTAAGGGATGCCATTTAGCTTGTGCCACAGTTTAGATATAAAACATCCTGCAAAGGCCCATATGTTAAAGGCTTTGTCCACAGCCCATGGTTCTATTAGAAGGTGATGGGACCTTCAAGAAATAGGACCTACTGGGAGGTCGTAGATCATTGCAGGTGTGTCCTGGAAGGAGACTGTGGAAATTCAGACCCTTGCTATACTCCCTTTCATTTTCCAGGCACCCATAAGGCAGATAGCTTTCTCCACCATGCACTCCCCACTATGATGTTTTGCCTTGAACCTCCAAAACTTGATCCTTTCCTCAAGTTGATTTAACTCAAGTATTTGTTGGTGATGGAAAGCTGATTGATACCACTGGTGAAACATCATCTCTGAGTATATCTATTAAGGTGTTGCTGGATGAGGTTAGCATTTGAATGGGTGATTTGAGTAAGGATCATTCTCACCAGTATGAGTGGGCACCATCCAATTCATTAAGGGCTCAAATAGAACACAAAGGTGGAAGAAGGGCAAATTCCAGCTCTCTGTTTGGAATGGGTCATTCATCTTCTTCCCTCTGACATAGGAGCTTCTGATACTTGGGTTTGGGGACTCAGACCAAGACCTACACAATCAGCTTCCTTTGGTCTTAGGCCTTTGGACTTGACCTGAGTTCCATCATTGTCTTCCCTGGTTTTCCAGCTTACAGACAGCAGATCATGAGAATTCTTGGCCTCCTTATAAATATTTTTTAAAAAAATTCTTGGCCTTTATAATAATATGAGCCAACTTACATAAAATATATGATAGATATTTGCATGTGTGTTTCTGTTCATCTAGAGAACCCTGACTAATATATCTTTTCTGGATAAATTTGCACTTAAATAGCATTCATCAAAGTGCATCTATAGTTTAAGAATGTCTAACATTAGCAAGGAAGGCAATGGTAGAAAAGAAGTGAACCTAAAGTTTTATAATTCTACCTACTGAAAGAATATACATGATACACCAAGGCTGAACTACTTAAGTTCATGTGGTAAAACAAGTGGAGAGTTGTCCTCTTGCTAACTAAACTTTAACCATGTGAACAGGCAATATGTAAAATTGAAGACAATTTTCTTCAATATGTCAACATGTGCTAAAGTATTTACATGAATATAAGACTGACAGAAGATGACACATTTGCAAAAGGAAATTTATATTTAATTCAAACTGGTTTCTTAGAATCTAGTAGAAGCTACACAGCTAACAAGCTGAAATTATTTGAAATTTTACTCATGTTGGCCTTATTACTTCAATGAATTGCTCTTTTCCATTTTTATGGCTAATGAAAAACATGGTTTTCAAATGATGAAAACTATGAAGGCTAAAGCTGAGATTTTTTCTTAGGGAAAGTTCTTTAGTACTTGTGCAATTTGAAATGGCAGCAATTAGTTTCTTAGTGGGAACTAATCACTTGCACAAAGAGAAAACATATCATTTTAGATACAGAACCAGCATTTGATTTGATCAGCAAATTCCTAATTTGAAGAAAGAAAAATTGCTTCAGGGCCTGGGTGGGCCAAAGTAGTGAACCACGCATGTAAAATATTGAGCTTTGATTAGGAATATAAATAATTATTAGCTTATACCACATGGTATTTCTCCTTTCTTCTCTTTCATTCTCTATATCTGCAGGGTATTTTATAAAATTTAACTATGGGGAGGAGGGCGAGCTATCCAAGGGAACCCTGTCTTCCCTTAACTCTTGTTAACACGGATCCTGAAGGCTTGGTTAAATGCAGAGTCCTACAGTCAGAGGGGTAAGAAAAATCAGATGTGTCAGCCGTGGTCAGAGTACATAGCATTTTGAAGTTTCAAAGACAAATTGTGCCTGGTTCTTTTTTTTTTCTAAAATGACAACTAATTGTATATTCAAAAACTAAATATGAACATATTCAGTTTTAGGAATAGAGCTTTTATATCAAAATTACCATTGGGATCATGCAGCCCTTCCCCCCCAGACTTTATATTTATGGAATTAATTTTAATCAAGTCATTCTATTCATCCCCAGTGATAAAGCAGTACTATTATCTCAGGTTTTTAGTTAAAAAAAAAAAGTTTGTTTTGCTAAACATTTTTCTGAGACTCAAAACACTGACATTTCATGGAGTGACTTTCTGAACTTTAGAAATATATTGTATATTTTAATTTGAAGAAATTCTGCCTAAATATATAGACATAATGAATGAACTGGTTGATTTGGGTAATTATTCAGAAAAATTCAACACATACTCTCAGTCAGTTTCCTTTTATGAGAGACAGTCTGAATACCTCATATCCACAATTTTCTGTGTTTATCAATCTAAGGGCTGAATTGCTAAATAGAACCAAGGATTGGAGAATCATTTTTCACAGGATGTGACTGTTTTTCTATTACTCAAATGTCTGACCAGAACTTGCTGTTCACCTCCTTAATATCTGAAGGAATTGTGTGAGTTCTGTACTGAGACAACATAAGGACAAGATGACAGCCCTATGGATGAGCAGGTAATTCAAACCAGAAGAAAAGCAATGATGAGAAATGTCAATGTGTAGTTGACTTTGGGCTTTGGTCATATTTGAACCAGTGTTGGTTTGAATCTCCTTTGCTCATTGGCCAGTTCTGTGTGTCTTGCCCATCCTTTCTTCTTTTTAAATTAATACACATTAGTTACCCAGAATGATGTGTTTCATTGTAGCATGTTTGTACATGTATACAATATACTTTGATCATATCTATCCCCCCTTATTCTCCCTTCCCCCTTATAACCTTTTTCTCTTCATTCTACATATAAGACAAAATGTGTCTGAGGATGGCTTAACATGATTCTGTTTTTGGTGCTAGGGATTGAGCCCAGAGCCTTTTGCATGCAAGGCAAGCACTCTACCAACTGAGCTATCTCCCCAGCCCTTAATGATGATCTTCAGTTCCATCCATTTTTCTGCAAATGTGGGAAAACTGGATATCCATATGTAAAAGATTGAAACGATATTTCTCCCTCTCTCTCTCCCACCCCCCTGAATAAAAACCAACTCAAAATGGATCAAAGACTCAATATAAGACCTGAAACCTGGAAACTGCTAGGAGAACACATTGGAGAAACACTTCAAGACATAGGCACAGACAGTGATTTCCTAAACAGTTCTCAATTAGCTCAGGAAATAATAGAAAAATCCATAAATAGAATTGCATCAAATTAAAGAGTTTCTGTACAGCAAAGGAAACAATACCAGTATGAAAAGAGCCTTTATTCATTTTACTTTGATCCACTCTTATCTATCCTCTTTTAAATACTAATATTAACTCAGCAATTACAGAGAACTTGTTACTTGTCCACAATTGTGCTCAGGTATTTCCTTAGATTATAGGCTTTCTGATTCACACTAGAGTTCATTAATTATTGTTTTCTCTGTTTCTAATCTTATTGCTGATTTCCATGGCTCAAATGCATACAATGCAAGACACTCCAGAAGAGGATTCTCATGGGTCACACTATTTCTACAGGAGTTTTTCTTTCTCTGATACACTTCCTCAAATTTTGAGAATGATTCATATTCTACCATGAATACAGGAAAGAAGAAAAAGAAACCTTTGGAAGAGTGTGGAAAACTTTAGCCATTGTTTAACATTTTAGTTTCTTTCCCTTCACTCTAAAGGTTCCTTCTGCTGTGGCAGTGTTTTCCAT
The DNA here is from genome assembly GCF_021218885.2 of Marmota monax. Taxonomy (NCBI): domain Eukaryota; kingdom Metazoa; phylum Chordata; class Mammalia; order Rodentia; family Sciuridae; genus Marmota; species Marmota monax. The sequence goes on from NW_026693571.1 coordinate 43,938,238, forward strand.
AGAGGAGAAAATCGGTGGGCATATGCATAGGAATAATAAGTAATAACACAGTCCATGTCCTTCAATCATCATTGTCACAATCATCGTCATCATTATCATCATCATCTTGTTTGTGGAGTTCTATTTCAGAGGTAGAATGCCTAATTAGAACTTCAACTTTAAACATCTGATAGGGAGATTTTTGAAGTATAGATGTTTAAAAACAGCAGGAATAGATTTATGTTTACCAACGTTTTCAGTTTTGCCTACACTGAAGAGACTAGAAAAAAAGGAGGTCTGACATGGTACACATTCTTTATACCAGTCATTCAACTCTACATGCTTCATAAGACAAAAAAACTCAATCATTCACTTGACAAAAATTTACCAAATACCCACCATGTTCAAGATACTATTTTAGGAGATTCTGGAAGGCCTACCAGACAAAGTGCTATTTAAATCCTACAGGAAGTGAGGAAGCCAGCCCTATGGGTTTATGGAAGAAAAACAGGCCAGGAAGATCAAAGAATTTCACAAAGGCCTGAAGCAGGAGAGAGCATGATTCCTGAAGACAGCAAGGAGGCCACTAGAAAAACAGTGTAGGGTTGGAACCACGGAAGAGTTGTCAAGAATGAGCTCAGAGAGGTTGCAGAGAGATAGACCATATGACACCTTGTAAATCATAGTAAAGAATGGATCTAATCCAATGTGACAGGGAGCCATTGTAGAACTGAAAACAGAGAAGTGTATAATATTCTTGAGACCAGAAGTTTGGATTACATGAATATATACATTCATTTGGAATCTGTGATATGATGGAACAAAATCTTGTATAGTTAGATTATTCTGTTATGGAATGTAGTAGCTATTTAGTTTTTCTGACCCTAATCTGTTTTGGCTTTTATTGTTAGAAGGTATACAGCTAATCTGATTATAATAATGAGGCAGAGTAACTCTTTTTGCCTCCTTTTTTAATAGCAAAGACTGTATCTACCCTGAAATGTCCTTAATTATGCTTATGCTGTTCAGTGGGAGGGAAATGATGGAATCTACCTATGGTGTGCTAAGTATGCAATAATCCCTTTCAGACCTAGTAAACTAATAATTTTTTATTAGATCATACAGTCCCTTCTAAATATGTTTCTATAATTTGTATGATGGTCTTAGTGGTGGTCTCCATAGAAAAAAATTTAATGAAACTGATACACTTTTATGTATGAATACACAATTATTAATAATGAATATGGAATTGTATATCCATGGAAAATAATACTGCACAACAGTAAAAAGGACTGAAATGTCAATACACACAATATAATGGAATTTCAGTAGTCACCCTTCTCTGGAGTTTCACTTTCAGACGTTTCAATTACCCATGGTCAAATGCAGTTTGAAAATGTGAAATGGAAACTTTCAGAAATAAACAATTAAGAAGTTTTAAATTATGTACTGTTTTGGATAGCATGATATTATCTTGTGCTGTCCCACTTCATCTTATTATTCCTTTGTTAGCATATTTGTGCTCTATATGCTACCTTTCCATTAGTCACCTAGTGGCATTTTTTTTATCAGAACAACTGTCATGGTATAACAGTGTTTGTGGTCAAGTAACGCTTATTTTACTTAATAGTGGCTCTAATGTGCAAGAGTGATCCTGACAATTTGGACATCCCAAAGAGAAGTGCTGAGAGCCATAGCTGAGTCCAAATGACACATGGCATTTTTGCCAGAACGGAGTGGTTGAGAGGTGACACCAGCAAGCCATTGAGATGACAATGGTTATATTAAGCTGTGATATTAGACCCTGCTGTCCGCCTGTCCGCCTCGGCCTGCTACTTTGGAGTTCTTGCTAGCAACTTTGGAGTTCTTACGGGGATTCCCGGAGAGTTCCCATTGGTTGGGGAAGTGCTGGAGGCAGGATTTCCAGTTGGTATGTGGTTCCTGGAGGAGCCGTGTGGCATTCGGGAGAGTTCCTGGGGAGCGTGAGTGGAGTGTGCTGGTGGAGTTCAGAAATAAAGTTTGTTCCTGCTTCAGTGGCTCGTGATTTGTGCTCAGCCAGACTGCGGCATTTGGCGGCCCATGCGGGGAATGCCTGAAGCTCGGAGGTAAGTGAAATTGCTCACCCCTGAGGGAAGGCAAGAGAATGGGTGACCATTTCAAAAAACAATGTGTTCTTGTTTTGATTTGTTTTGTTTTTGTTTCAAGCTGCCTATCCCTAGAACTTTCTCAGGAAAACTGGGAAAAATGGTTGGCTCAAGGTTTGAAGTTGTTCGCCCCTGAGGAAGAGATAGAAATAGACCACAAATGCACATGTCAAGGAAATAGGAAAATTGATACAATGATTTTTTGTTCCATTTTTGTTTCATTCGGTTTCAGTTTTGTTTTGTGTTATCTTGTTGGATTGCGTTATCTTTATAGTAGATTAGAAATTAGTAAAAAACAAACTGAAAGAGTGTTAAGTAAATTGTTAGAGGTCCAGACTATGGTAGAAAACATGTTAGATCAAGCAAAAGAGAAGGTCTCTCGAGCTAGTCAGATAGAAGAAGAAAATTTAAAGGAAGAAAGCTTAGAGGAGAAACAGCTATCAGGGGGGAAGCTACAACAGGAGGCTGCTACTAACACTGTTCTATCACCAGAGGGTGTAATTCAACCAACAGTTCCACCTATGGAGACAGCTGAGTGGCCCTCAACCCCCGTAGTTGATAGATGGGATCCTGAGACAGGACCTCAAAGATTAGCATGCCCTGTACTTGAGCAGGCAGGAGGGCAGTGAATTCACCGTGCTTTAGATTTCAAAACAGTGAAGCAGTTAAAGGAGGCTGTAACAACCTATGGTCCTCAAGCACCCTTCACTGTAAACATGATCGAATCTATTACCAACTTGGACATGACGCCAGCAGATTGGGCTAGCATGTGTAAATCTGTGCTAAATGGAGGGCAATATTTGTTATGGAAGATTGCCAATGAGGAATTTTGCACGGAGATAGCTAGGCGAAATGCAGCAGCCGGTTACCCTCAAAGAAATCTAGATATGTTATTAGGAAAAGGACCTTATGAGGGTCAACGGCAACAAATTGAATATGATCATGCTATATATTCACAAATTGCTGCAGATGCAGTTAGGGCATGGAAGACTTTACAAGGACATTGAGATTTACAAGGTCAATTATCTAAGATAATACAAGGAACTAATGAACCTTACGCTGAATTTGTAGATAGGCTTATTCAAACAGCTACAAGAGTTTTTGGGGATACAGAACAAGCAATGCCCTTAATAAAACAACTGGCTTATGAGCAAGCAAATCGTTGGTGCAGAGAGATCATTAGACCATGGAAACATGGAGATTTAAACACATATATTAAATTATGTAGAGACATCAATGAACAAGGGCAAGTCTTGGCAGCTGCAGTACAACAGGCTTTAGATGCCAGGCCGAAAACATGCTACAATTGTGAACAAACAGAACATTTTAAAAGGAATTGCCCTGTAGGAGGAGGGTTTAACAAAGCTAGGTATCAAAGGAGTAGAATACCGGGTATTTGCCCACGATGCCATAGAGGGAGACATTGGGCTAATGAATGCCGTGCTCAAACCACCATAGAGGGTACTCCGTTATCAAAAAACGGACAAGGACCATGTGTTTACCCACGATATCATGGAGAAAGGCATCGGCTCCATTGCCAAAAAACGGACAGGGGGGCCTAATGCTCTGGGGCCCATGACCACAAATATACGGGGCACTGGAGGAACCCAGAAACACCACGGAGGAACCCAGCAACACCATCAGGGTAGTGCCCAGGACACATTATCCATCAGATCTCTCATCAGACGAACCAGAGGGAGCGCAGGGTTGGACATCTGCGCCTCCGCCGGAGCAGTACTGACTCCAGAGATGGGAGTTCAAATCATTCCCACAGGAGTAAAAGGACCTCTTCCCCAAGGAACAGTAGGCTTATTGTTAGGGCGCAGTTCTTCTATGGTAGGACTTATCTTCTATGATAAGTCCTGGGGTAATTGATCCCGATTATGAAGGTGAAATAAAAATTATAGCTAGTTCTCCAAAGGGTATATCAGTAATTTCACCAGGAGATAGAATAGCACAGTTATTAATAATACCCAGCCTACATGATAAATTTTCCAGTAGTACTATAGAAAGAGGTTCCAGGGGATTAGGCTCCACAGGTGTAGATTGGGCTATGCTGTCTTTAAATTTAGATTCTCGCCCCATGCTAAAACTAAATATTCAAGGACATGAATTTAATGGGCTACTTTATACAGGTGCAGACCTTAGCATCATATCTTGTCAAGAATGGCCAAAACATTGGCCATTACAACAAGCCACTCAAACGCTTCGAGGCCTAGGAGTGGCGACTAATCCCCATAGAAGTGCAATGGTATTAGATTGGAAGGATCCTGAAGGATGTGAAGGAACTATACAGGCATATGTATTGGATCATCTTCCTATAAATTTATGGGGACAAGATGTCCTAGATCAATTAGGTTTGACATTAACAAATAACATCAATCCAAATGTGCCCACTATTAGGGCTAGACAAGGTTTTAGGAAAGAAAAAAGATTAGGAGAACAAGAAAGGTATAGCAGCACCAATTCAAATAGATCAAGGAATAAATAGACATGGATTGGGTTTTCAGAAGGGGTCACTGAGGCAATAAAAATTACTTGGAAATCAGAAAGACCACTATGGGTTCCTCAGTGGCCCCTGACTAAAGAAAAGATACAAACAGCCCATGACCTGGTCAAACAACAATTAGCGGAGGGACATATACAACCTTCCATATCTCCCCATAATACTCCCATTTTTGTCATTAAAAAGAAATCTGGTAAATGGAGATTATTGCAAGATTTAAGAGCCATTAATAATGAGATGGTTATTATGGGACCTGCTCAATCAGGGATTCCTCAATTGTCTGCTTTGCCAAAAACCTGGTATGTTTTAGCTATAGATATTAAAGATTGTTTTTTTTCAATTCCAATTCATCCTGAGGATAGTCCACGTTTTGCATTTACTATCCCTGCACTAAATTATGAAGGTCCTGATCAGAGATATGGATGGAAAGTACTCCCTCAAGGGATGGCTAACAGCCCAACTATGTGTCAAATTTATGTTAACAAAGCAATCCAGCCACTTAGAAATCAAAATCCTGAACTACAAATATTTCACTATATGGATGATGTATTGTTAGCACACAAAGATAAAAACACATTGCTAGAATGTTATGCCACACTTACAAATTTATTAAAAAATTATAATCTAGAGATAGCAATAGATAAAATACAATTAAATTTTCCAATTAATTATTTAGGAGTTCTATTATCCTCAACCATGGTCCGTCCACCAAAAATTCAAATACGAGTAGATCAACTCAAATCACTTAATGACTTTCAAAAGTTATTAGGAGACATAAATTGGATAAGGCCTTATCTAGACATACCAACAGGAGAGTTGGGACCTTTATTTGATATCCTAAAAGGTCCATCAGATCCAAATTCACCTCGAATGTTAACGCCTGAAGCAAGAAAGGCATTAAAAATTATTGAAACATATGGAAAATATGCATTTGGATAGAACTGATATAAGTTTGCCATTATTATTTATTGTAATACCAACAAAAAATATTCCTACAGTAGTATTTTGGCAAGAAGGTCCATTATTGTGGATACATTTGTCTTATTCTCCTAACACTATTCTTACTAGGTATCCTGAGGCTGTAGGACAATTAATACTCAAAGGAATAAAAGCAGCAAAGGGAGTGTTTGGAATTTCTCCCAATAAAATTATTACTCCATATACTATGGATCAAATTGATGAGTTAGCTAATGAGTTAAATACTTGGGCAATAATCATGTGTAAATCTAATGTTTCATTTGATAATCACTTACCATCTAATCCTGTATTGTCTTTTTGGGCTTCGCATCCTGTAGTTTTTCCAAAAATGACAAGAAAAACACCTATCATGAATGCTCCAAATATATTCACTGATGGGTCAAATAATGGTACAGCAGCAGTAGTTACCCCTGATCAAACTTTTACATTTTTAGTACCCAAACAATCAGCTCAAAAGGTAGAGCTTAATGCAGTATTACAAGCTTTTGTGATGTTTAAAGATTCTGTATTTAATTTATTTTCTGATAGTCAGTATATAGTTAATGCTATAGTATCCCTTGAAGATGCTGGTAGGATTTCCCCTTCCTCTACTGTTTTCTCTTTGTTTTCTACTATACAAAGTCTAATCTGGGACAGAAAAGATCCATTCTTTATAGGAGATACCAGAGCACATACAGGATTGCCTGAAGCCCTTAGTTTGGGCAATGATTTAGCAGATAAAACTACACATGACATACATATTTTCTCTACACTAGAAGAAGCTACACATTTTCATAAAAGGTTCCATGTCAATGCTAATACTTTACAAAAGTGTTTTAAAATAACTAAGGAGAAAGCTAGACAAATAATAAAACAATGTCAAAATTGCATGACCTTTTTACCACAAGTTAATCTTGGAGTCAATCCTAGAGGACTGATACCTAACCATATTTGGCAGGTGGACGTCACACACTTGCCAGAATTTGGAAAATTAAAATATTTGCATGTTACAGTTGATACTTCTTCTGGATTTTTGATGGGCTCCCTTCATGCCGGAGAAAAAACTAAAGATATTATAGCTCATTGCTTACAAAATTTTGCCACTGTGGGCATTCCAAAACAGTTAAAAAACAGATAATGGTCCTGGTTTTAATTCTACCTCTTTTAAACAATTTTGCTCATCATTTGGCATTACTCATATAACAGGAATCCCATACAATCCACAGGGACAAGGCATAGTTGAAAGAGCTCATCAAACTATTAAAATGTACTTATTAAAGCAAAAAGAGGGAATTGGAAAGGGGTATATATCCCCCAAAGATAAACTTAAAATAACGCTTTTTACTCTAAACTTTTTAAATTTGGATTCATCAGAGCTTAGTGCTGCAAAATACATATGTGTCCAAAAAATGTACATAAGCTCAAGGTACTTTGGAAGGATATTCTAACAGGACAATGGAAAGGTCCTTACCCAGTGATTGTCTGGAGTCGGGGTTTTGTTTGTGTGTTTCCACAGGGAGAATAGCAGCTGATTTGGATTCCAGAGAGATTAACCAAAGCGATTTCTATAGACCAAAAAGAAGATGATTTGACTCAAATCCATAACAACTGATATCCAGAGCTCCAGCTTGGCTATTCTTACATCTGCAACAGTGGTTCTCCCACACCTGGAGGCTAATGAATAATGAACACCATTAAGGCCTATTTCAAATGTGAAAAGCCTTGAGGCTTGCTTGTGGGAATACCTTCAGACCCATATGCAAGTTATAGGAAAAAGGATGGGATATCCAAATAAGAGTCAAACCCAGGTGGTAACCAGGATGCTTTTTTCAATATCTATTTTATTATTGCCTTTTCCCACATTATGAAGTTCTATTTTATTTTTTGAGCTCATACAGAACCTAGGTTAATGTTTTTCTGATCAGTTCTATTTTTTGACTGTGGAGTTTTTAAACATTGCAATGGAGATTTCACCTATGTAAAGCTACAAGGCCTTTACTATTGTCTTATGTGTTGTATGTTATGTGTGCACAATTGTGTTTTGTGTTGTATGTCTGTATGTGTGTATGTCCATATATCATATATGAGGAGTGCTCATGAAAAAATGGATCCGATTTTTTTTTATCCACGTGATTTAAATGGTTTAATTTAAATTGGGTAAACAGCTGTTGAGGATTGTTTTAATATGTGAACAAATAAAGAGGTTAACAGATCTGTTTGTTTACTTTCACCTTTCCTTTTCATTATATTTAATAATTCTGTTCAGGATAATGTAAATTGTTCAGAAAATTGTTTTCTTAGTACCTGTTGGAATGTTACATAAATTTTTTTTAGCCCTCATTGCCAGAATTCCTATCTTCATCCCAGTGCCAGTGAAGACAAAGATAAAACCAAACTATAGCTTCTTTGATAGCTATCACAACAAACTGTATAAACTGATGCATCAATGAATAATGTAACTCAACAAGTGATGCTCAATCAAGGAGTCAATTTACTTTGGGAGGAAATGAACATATTAATAGATTCCTCTGCTTTGAACTGCTTGCAGAACTTGCCTGGACTATGTATCACTTGTATGCATTGTGAACTATCTGTTGGTGCAGTGAATTGTGGTAGTGCTGGAGTATCTTTGCTGATGGTGTCACCGGTGGTACAATTTTTCCAAAGGAGCCATAAATTGGCTTGGTGTCATGGCATTTCTGTATCCTCCTCCCTTCTGCTAGTGATGGTCTAAAATTTGGGGGCCAACAGAGGTGAGGCAAAGAACCTCATCCCCCACTGGCACCAAGGCCAAATTTGGGGGCCAACAGAGGTGAGGCAAAGAACCTCACCCCCCCACTGGTGCAAAGGCCTATCCACAAGTATGGCTATATGCTGGACCGGTAGTCAGTGACAGGTAAGATCCTATTGCAGTGGTTCCAACCTAAGACAGGAGGCTGACACCTTGAGGTCAGCTCATCCGATGACGGGTAAGGACCATATGTTGAATTGGACAGCCTAACAGGCACGGTCCCTAAGCCACATGCTTGGTGTTAAACAGAAGGGGGGAGATGCTGAGAGCCATAGCCAAGTCCGAATGACTCATGGCATTTTTGCCAGAACGGAGTGGTTGAGAGGTGACGCCAGCAAGCCATTAAGATGGTGGTGGTTATGTTAAGCTGTGTATATTAGACCCCTGCTGTCCGCCTTGGCCTACTACTTTGGAGTTCTCACTACTTTAGAGTTCTCATGGGGATTCCCGGGAGAGTTCCCATTGGTTGGGGAAGTGCCGGAGGCGGGATTTCCGGTTGGTGTGTGGTTCCTGGAGGAACCGTGTGGCATTCGGGAGAGTTCCTGGGGAGCGCGAGTGGAGTGTGCTGGTGGAGTTCAGAAATAAAGTTTGTTCCTGCTTCAGTGGCTCATGATTTGTGCCCAGCCAGACTGCTGCAGAGAAACCATAATATACTTCCTTTAAGGGAAAAGAAAAAAGTACAATGAAATATTTTTGAGAGAAAAATTATTTACATAATTTTAATTGCAGTATATTTTTATAATTGTTGTATTTTATTATTATTGCTTTCTCTTATTGTACTCATGTATAAATTAAACTGTATCATAAGTATGTATGTATAAGAAAAAACATAGTCTGAATATGATTCAGTGTTCTCTTGTGATTTCAGGCATCCACCAGGGATCATATATTATATCTCTTATGGATAAGAGAAACCACTGTGGTTGTTACTTTTATTCAAATTTGGATAATCTAAAAGTAATATGAAGAATATTCAAAATAAAATTTCAATAAATCAGGACTTAAAATTGGTTAGGTATTAGATAATTGGCATTTGCTTACAAACAAAAACTCTTTGCTCACTCAGGTTAACTATTCCTTCTTCTCTTCTTTGCTCTGCTTTTTAAATGCCTTTTTAAATGCCTCAAATTTAATAATTATCTTAATAATGTAACAAATATCTATAAAATCTAATATAATTTGTTATGTTTCATTCCAAAAGGAAAAATAAACCATCAACTTTTCAAAATAATTTATTTGCATGGTTTCTTTACAATTACGAAATCCACATATTAGCATTCCAAAGAGCAGAATTACCTTAAAAATGGATCTTTCTGAATTGTGAGCTTAGCTCACTGGTAGAACACTTGCCTAGTTATATGTGAGACCCTGGTTTTATCCCCAGCTCCCCCCACCACACACACACGTGTCTTTCCACCAAAAGTACCAAGAAGCATATCAGCAGAACAGTAAGAAAAGTTAATTGTTTTTTAAAGGCTATCCCTCACTATTTCTGCCAATGTCTGTAAAAAAGAGGAAGCCTATCAATCAATAGGTACTGCATCTCACACAATGCCAGAAGCACCTTCAAAAGGTATTGGAAAGCCAGTAAATCACCTGAGATTATCCTCAAATGATTAGGATGGAGGTGTTCTTCTGACATTTCTGGCTCATCTGGTGCACTGACTGCAGACCCAGAGCATTCCCCTGAGTCTTGTCTCAAGAGTGTTTGGCTATTGTTCCAATATGATTCTGCCCTTGCAGCCATCTCTTTACTCTCTTTCAACATGAGTGACTAGTGATTGAGAAAGAAATTTAATTTGGGGTTCAGACTTTCACATGTATTTATCAAATAAAGCTTGCTCAATGTGTCCTCTAAGTCTTATTTATATTGGGGACTTTTCCCTCATTTTACCTATCCTTCATTAAAAGGAAGCTATTGAAATTTCTCATTTTAATTGTGCCTTCATCAGCTTCTCCTGTAGGTTTATATGTTTCTCTTTATATAATTTGAGCCCTCATTATTATTAAAAACATATGATTTAAGAATTATTGTATTTTCATTATGAAGCAATGCTTCCTTCCTTCCTTCCCTCCCTTCCTCCCTCCTTCCTTCCTTCCTTTGGTGCTAAGGATTGAACCAATTGAACCCAGGCTTTGCACATGCTAAGCAAGTGCTTCTACCACTGAGCTACACCTACAGCCCCATGAAACAGTCCTTTATCTCTATACAATGTTATCAATGTTATCACTTATCCTTAATAACGATCTTTAAGATAAAGTCTATTTCATCTCATAGTAATATAGGAACACCAGATTTCCCTTCATTAATTTTATTTATTTATCTTTTACCTTTAAAAAGTTGGCTTCAATGGCTCTGATTTTTTTGTTTTCTCATTTAACTACTTTGTTTTTGTTTTTTTAAAAGTAATCCTTGAAATTTTATCATGGATATTTAACATCTGGAAAAAAATTTAAAGTTAATCAGTGTATTAACCTTTCTTCCAAAAATAGAAATGCCTTAGAAAAATCTTATTCCAATTGCCCCCTCCCCAAATTATATTGACTTATTTTTAACAGGATTATTTTGGCTTCTGTGTGGAGGATAGAAGGTAGGGAGGGCAAAAGGGAATAAGAGGAAGCTAGTCAGCAAGCACTGGCCCTAGTCTAGGCAGCTGATGATGGTGGCTTAGATTGATGGATTGGATGCAGTAAGACCATTAGGTGCAATTGCTTCCCAGCACAGGATGAAATCAAAGTACTATCTCATACAGGTATCTTCTTTCAATGTGTATAATAATAAATAATAGCAAATATTTATTGAGGGCCCTTAGGAGTCAGGCACTGCAGAAACACTTAAAATGGATTTCTGCTTTAATTCTTGAAAAAATCCTGTAAATAGATTATTTTGCTTCATTTACCCAGAGAGAGACCCAAGGTTGCAGCCTAAGTATGTGATCACCCTGAAGCATGAGAAAGCTAAGAAGCCAGACCACACCATTACAGATAAGCTAAGGGGCTGTGATTGACACAGGAAGAAAATCACCCCCTGGGAACCAGCAATTTAAAATCACTTTGCTTTGTTTGTTCATTTGTGTTATATTTTGAAGGTTAAATACTCTCTTCTTCTTTCTGTACTTAAAACTACAAAGTATGTTACAGAATTAGAATACTTGTAAAAATTGAGACTCTCCCTTTTTCCCTTTCTCTTTTCTGATTTGTACAGAGGAATAAATGCTCAAATTCCCTATGAATAGATCACACTGTTGCATAATCATACATATAAATAATTATGTATATTTAATGATTATCTGTAAGTGAATAGTCATTGAAAACTCCCTCTGTATTAGATGCTGAGACACTTGAGAGTTGTTTATTGTTGTCCCACTTTAAGAGAGTTTTTGTCATTGAATACTGTTTAAAAGTGATAAAAAAATTTTAGTGAGGTTTTGATTATGGGTATTTATTCCCCCAATTTATAGATAAACAACATTCTTAAAAGTTGTTTGAAATCTCATCTGCATCTCTGCATATAGCAATAATTATAGTCAGTACTTATAAACTTCCTACCGTGTATTCAGTACATTATGGATGTTATTTAATCTTCCAGAATAGTATGAAGTAGGTAAATGACTCTCATTTCAGAGACGAGCTAACAAAAACTGCAAAAGAGTAAGTAACGTGCTGAAGGCCACACAGCTTTAGGAATGGCTAAGTAGAAATTTTCACCCAGTTCAAGTTTTGGCCTCACTCTTGGAAACTCAAAAAGTCTATTGAAGTCATAAATGCAGCGTCAATAATACTTCTTAGGAAATCAGAGTTTACCAATTCTCCTTGATCTTTTCTAAACCCTGAGTACTGACTGAACTTGAAATCTTTCGCGGTTCAGAACTTAATTCCTCTAAAGTTGAGCAGTCCCTCAACTAGAACTTCTCTAAATCAGAAATGATGCAGAATAGGTGTAGCATGCCATGGGGCAAGAGTAGACCCCAGTAATGGATAGAGAGGCTAGAAGGAGGAAGAGGCAGGGCCAGGAGTGCAGGCCTTGATGCAGGAGGCAGAGGCGGGAACTTGGATCTGGGCAGACCGTAGCAGGTACTGGCTGTAGAAACCTGATAAATAGGTCATAAGTACACGACAAGTGACAAGTGACCTATATAGTATATTCAGAGAGACATTCTGCTCTGGGGATACAGAAGTTTAACTTAGAATCCAGTTAGGTGTGAGCATTATCAGTTGTTCCTTCCTTTCCCCTCCAAAGACATTATACTATGAAATAAGTTCAAGTTCATTTCAGCAAAGTGGAAAGTAAGAGAATTTTGGTGAAGACAATTTAGAGGTCTCCCTGTCCAATGTCTTAATAGAATTTTATTATAGTACTCTTGTGGGCCTAGGTTTACAAATTATTAATTTTGGGGCACTTCTGTATGACTTTTACATAATTGGAGTCCAAAAAACATTTGATGAAAGGAAGTAAATTCTCAAGTCATCAATACATTTTCCTAATCACATTGAAAATGTTTGAAGACAGGATTACAAAAGCAGTCAGCATTGTAGCACATTAGCAGGGTACATCTCTTAGACTTTTATTTTAAGCAAAATATTTCCAACTACTTTAAGAAATCATTTTATTGCCTCTCTGCTAAAACAGGGATCACCATTGCCTAAAGGAGAAAGTCACAATTGCCAATCATGGGTTGTTGGCCAACCAACATCTGGGCTGTTACTTAACTCTCGAATCTTCTTTCTCTTTGTGGTGCCTGCCCCAACTTGCCAAAGGACCCCCAGCTTTGTACTCCTGCCATTCTCTCTGTTGTCTTTCAGAAGAGTTGAGAGTCAATTCCCCCAGGGTTGAAATTCTCATGTTCCCTCTGTATCCTCCACCAACTTCAATAGCATATTTTTATTTTACTTGTTGTTTACAAGTCTGTTTCTCTGTACTAGATGAAGTTTTTTTTAAGGGCAAAATTCACATCTTGTTCAGCTTTGTGTTCTCAATGAGCAGTGTAGACTACACTTACCATAGTTGTTTATTATCATTATCATTAATTTTGGTACTGGGGATCTAACTCAGGGCCTCATAGATACTAAGCACAAACTTTATCACTAAGCTAAAACCCCAACTCAACAAATTGTTTATTATTAGTTGCATATCAGCAGCTTTTCAGGAAAAAGAAGACATGTGTCAGCATTAAGAATTAAAAGAATCAATCATTTATTTTTGCTGCTAACTCAGAAGGCTAGATGTGTAAGGATTTAACAATAAAAACTGGAACAGTTGAATACTGGCCATATTCTATGGAAAGTCAACGTCTGCATCATACTTTATTCATTCATTCACCAATGAATGAATAGGATTTTTATAGCACCTATCCCAGGTGCTAGGATATCATTTGGGATGGGAAAGGCAAGGTTCCTGTCCACATGGCCTCACAATCAAGAAAAAGAAATAGATATGAGGTAAGTGATCATACAAATTATTATGCAGGAAAGATGGTGGAATGAGATGGACATCATTACCCTAGGTACACGTGTTACTGCACATGTGGTGCGATGCTACATCGTGTACAACCAGAGAAATGAATTTTGATTCATTGTACACAATTAATTAATTAATTAAAAAAAAAAGAAACGAAGATTGTATGGCCCAACGGAGCAACAAATAACCAGTCTGACTATAGATTAGAAGTGGAGTGTGTTCTGAGAGGTTTTAACTGGGGGACCTAAACTGGTCCAGAAACCAACTAGGGGTTTTCTAAGTGGTGTTAAAAAGGAAGACAAAGTCGCAAAATGCTAAGTAGAAGGCAAAGCATTTTGCTGCTTCTGAGTTAGCAGCAAAAATAAACAAAAATAAAAATAAACAAAGGATTCTTTTAATTCTTAATGCTGACACAATTTCTTCTTTTACCTGAAAAGCTGCTTATATGCAACTAGACATCGGTTTGAACCCCAAAATAAGAAGGATTCAAGTGTGCCTGTGAACAGAGAGGAGGGCTTACTACTAACAACCAAGGAAAAGTGGGTTAAAAATTTAAAAACAGGGCAATGTTGGAAAAGCCAATGAACATGCAATATTAGTGGGCATGCAACAATTTTTTCTGAGAGTAAATACAAACAATATGTATCAAAATCTGAAATGTGAATACCTCAGATTCTGAAATACCATTTAACCACACAGGAACCAAATGTGCAAGGATCACTTTGCTGTGATGTTATTTCTGTTAGCAAACATTTGGAAACAATTTAAATATTCATCAGTAGGAGATAAGTGGATTAAATTATGGAATGAAGTGGGTTTTTAAAATGAATATGTAGAGCTGTGTTTGTCATTAAGCAAAAAAAAGCAAGTTTTAACACTGCATTTATAATGTAATTCCATTTTGTGAAAATGTGGCAGGCATTTCCAGTGAAGAGGGCACAGAAAACTTCTGGTTTGCTTGAAACAATTATGAAAGGAAGTCATTCAGCAAGAAAACGACAGGATCCAGAGGGACACAGAGAGATGTAATAACAACAGTGAACACATAAATTGGTAAAATTGATAACAAAAACAATTTATATTACTAAGTTGGAATTAAATTCCAGGCAGCAACAAGACAGATGGCAGAAGGGTTTTTCGGTGTACAGGTTAAGCAGGCCAAAGTCTCTCTTACTCAGGAGGAGTACAGAGATAATGAACAGCTTGAGATCATTGGAAAAATTTATATCTGGGTATGCATCCTAAAATTTTAAATGTAAACATTTCCACATAGAGCTACATAAATAATTCTAACAAATACAATATTATAAAGAACATTTTATTTCCATATATATATATATATATATATATATGAAACAAATATAGTAAAATGTTAACATTTATTAAATCCTGCAATGGGCCTGTGGCCTTTGCCCATGTGGACAGTGGCCTCTGACATGAGCAATGAAGGACCATGAGTTGAATGCCATACTTCATGTCAGCAACGTACACTTTCACAGTTCTGGTTATGTGCTTGCAGTTGGAATGAAATGAAATAGAAATGTGATTTAGGGCCTCACAGGATGCTTCTCTTGGAGGGGCCAGTGTACAGGTCCAGAAACATGATTTTTCTCAGTTTCCCTCAAGGAAATAGTCAGCCATAGGGTCCTTGAGTCACATTAACCAACCAGAGCAGAGCCACTACATTTACCTAAGAGTACAACCATCAAAAGGGCCAGACCACTCACAAGAGAAGATTACTTTGGAAAGCCAGATTAAAGGTTTATTAATCTGATGAATACGCATATTAATTTACACTTGATTAACCAGATACAAGTGTTATTTAGTGAATGTGCAACCAGGGAAATTCTTAATGTTAGCGCTATCGACTGTTGTGATAGATAGGCCACTGTATCCATTTCAAATAGAATTAATTAGTTTCAATAGTTATCTGATGGGTATCATCCAAAGCCCTGCCAGGAGGACCAGGCACCTGTGATGGCAGGTTTGTGCAGCCTCTACCCCCATTTCCTGGAAGACACAATGACATTTAATCTCTGACTCTCTGCTCTCTGAGCTTCCTGCTGCTACACCCCATGGTAACATCACCTTTCCTGGAACCAATACATCAGGGTGTAATATATTAGGTTTAAGCTCTCTAGCCATGTCTTCAAGTGACCAATACCCACCTCACTCAAACTGCACTTGTGTTCTCAAATCTCTTTATCCACAATTGACAGTCACTTGGATTACTACTTCAGTTGATAATGGTATTTATTGTGTTGGGTCTTGCTAGATTAACTCTTTTTATTTGGGATGCTGAAGATTGAGCCATGGGCCTTGTGCATGGTGGGCAAGAACTCTACCAGAGAGCTATACCCCCAGCCTGAAAGTCTTTTTTTAAATGTTTTTATTAGTAATTTATAGTTACACATAATATTGGGGTTCATTTTGACATAATTATGCATGCATGGAATATAATTTGCTCCATTTCAGTCCCTAGTATTTCCTCTTTCCCTCCCTCCCTCCATCTCTTGTTCTCCTTTCTTTAGTGGTTTTCCCTCTATTTATCATTTTTTTAATTGGTGCTTTATAGGTATACGTAAAGGTGGAATTCACTGTGGTATGTTCATATGTGCACATAGCATAATTTGGACAATTCCATTCCACAGTTCCTCCCTGTTCCCATCCCTCCTGCCTTCTTCTCCCCTGGTTTCCCTCCTATTTGGAATTACTTTTTATACTAATATGCACACATTATATGATATTCAACCCATCAGGATGCATGGTGCAATCTCAGCTTCACTTTCACCTCTGTCTTATGATTATTGTTGCTATTTATTTTGGCAGCTACTGAAATAGAAGCTATAGTCACTGGGGAGGAACTTAGAAAACAGGTTGTGGCTTAAGTTCTTCTCATGTATGCTCTCCCAGCACCCAGTACTTTCCCTATCCTCGTTATGCAGTTCTCACTTAGTTGCTTGTGTCTACTATACATTGTCAGATTCCTGAGGAATAGGACCATCTCTGGATTGTTTATTGTTTTCTTCCCAGCATCTAGCACAGAAATGTACCAAAGAACATGTACAGCAGCTATTTGTAGAATGAAAAAATATTATCAGTAACTACCATCTTTAGTAAATGTTTACTATAAGAAGGAAGGAATAAGATATATTGTACTAAAGTCATTATTTACTGTTTACTATGAAGTGGAATAAGATATATTGCACTAATGTCATTATTTATTGTAGCAGATGCTTTTAGTGTCTTCCTCATTTTGGTATCCACAAGACCAACTTCCAAATGCATTTATTTCTCTGAGGGCTTCCTTCTGACCATCTGAGCCCCAAATGCAAGGGAATGAATGATCCCACCACCATCATCAATAATCCTCCACCAATAACTGATGGGAGTCAGGGTATAAATACCCAATTTGCTTACTCCTAGGGTGGGATAACTTTGAGGCATCTTCTACTTTTGTTCCCAGGTTTCAGAGAAAGATTAAGCCCCAGGTACTTAAAATGGTAACTTTTTGGAAAATGTACTAGTTAACACCAGTGTCCCAAAGTTAACCTCCTTGTCTCCGATTGATCTCACTTGGGTCATATGCCCATCCTTGAACCAATCACTATCCCCAGAGGGAGACAGTGTTTTGATTGGCCAGACTTAAGTCACATGTCCATCCTTGGAGTTAAAGGTAGCATAAATTCCACCAGAGACTGAGAATGAAGGATAAAAGAAAAAATAAAGGAAAGGTAATGGGAGGAAGGGAAGGGAAAGTCAGAGGCCACTTCCAGAAAGCACTGTGATCAGGTGTGGAATAGCTAAAGAACAACTATATCCCATTAAAGATGGAGAATACCAACTCACTGCAAAGAAAAAAGAAAAAAATTTCATTGCAATCTATAGCTGGTCTGAATTATTTATTAGACCTTGTAAGGAAATAATATTTCTCTATTTTAAACTTTTCCAGAGATCCTAAAATGACAGATTCCTTTTCTAAGTAAAATAGATATTTTTCTTTGGTTGGAAGATGATAACATAAACTTCTAGTGAGGCCAGAGCCAAGCATTTAGCTTTTAGAAATGTACTGAAATATTATTCACTTCGGCAAATATACCTAAATGGACAGCATTTTTTGAAATAATATCTTAAGGAGTTTTCATAAAGAGATGAATATTTTGAGGAGTTGGCCCCAAAAGCTATGAGGTGTCAGCAACTCAACAAACTTGGAGTTTCTCCCATTAAAAAGCCTAAATTTCTGAACTTTATTTCTTCAAATGTTCCTTTTCTGCTTTCAGTAAATTCCTCAAGACCAAAAGATGGACCTGTTTGTGAACATTTCTAATTCTTTTACCTTTTCAATTTCTATGGTCCTAGGAACACTAAATTTCTCACCAACTCAGAGTTTTCAAACATAATATCAATAATAACATCCTCCATGTCCAAATTACAGTTTAATTACTTAGGAAAAATTCTAGATTTTTGGCATAAATGGATATTTGACTGGGTGTGGTGGCACATGCTTATAATCCCAGGACTCAGGAGGCTGAGGGAGGAGGATATCAAGTTCAAAGCCAGCTTCAGCTATGTAGCGAGGCCCTAAACAACAACTTAATGAGACCCTGTCTCAAAATGTCTCAAAAAAGAATAAAAAGGGCTGGGGGTGTGGCTCAGTGGTAAAACACAGCTGACTATTTGGTACAATGTCTCTTCAATCAAGATGTCTAATGGAGGCTTATCCCCCAAACACCTACTGTGAGTTTCTTTCTCCCGAGAGGTGCAAACTGGAAATGCATGTGTACTACCCCTAAGAAGTTCAGAGAGAGACCTGGGGTGTAGCTGAGAGGTAGAGTTCTTGCCCAACATGTGAAAAACCCTGGGTTTGATTCCTAGAACCCTCCTGCCCCCCACCCCACACACAAACGCACACATACCAGTGAGTGGAAAAATCACTTATTCCCTCATTGACTGGTTTTTCCTGATAAGAGCTCATAAATAGTGCCTAAAAGTTGATAAGGAAATATTGATTAGGAAATAACAAAATTGGTTGACTGGCACATTTCTCTTGTCTTTGGAGAACAACTTCAAGGTGCAGCAAAGAAAATGGCAGTAATTTAAGCCCTCAGACTCCCTCTTGGGTCTATAGAAATCAAGAGGATAATTAGGAAGAGGACACAAAGAAACCTCCAAACCTGGTGTGACCCAATAAATAAAACTGCAAATACTCCAAAATCAAGATGAATCAATAGAGGCCCCTTGAGGGGAATATTTCAGGACATAGAGAATCAGGGAAAGAAAGAAAAGGAAATTTCTACAAAAGTTAATATACACAAAATAATAACATTTTGCATGCAATTTTGCATCTTTCCTTGATATGAATATATAGAAATCCTGCCTCTCCCCTCCAGTGCTGCTGGCTGGGACATTTGTGTCCCATTGGTAATTGACCAGAGCACAGTTGAGGTCTGCTTAACTTCAGTCATATCAATGTGCAGGAAAGTAGGCCAAAAAAAATCTGTTTAATGAAAAGAAAAGACCCTGTGTTGACAATAATTGTGACAATGAAATTCCAAACTGACATCCATTCCGTATTCACCTACAGCTGCTCTTTACCTAGTTAGAGGCAGCTGGTAACATGGCAAAATACCTGATGAGTGAGAGATGCATCTAGGAAAACAATCTTTCTATTCCATCTCCAGGTCATAAATGTGAGCTCCAAAGTCACACCATGAAGTGCCAGAGGCAGTACCTGTACCCAGACCTTCTGATTCTGAATGTGGATCTTCTATATTTGCTATGGACATTGTAACATGTTCATGAAGCTAAGATGCCTCTTGTTGATGGGCCTCTTTCCATTTTTTTGTACAATAGCTTTATTGAGATCGAATTCACACATTATAAAAAGTACATTTATAAAATGTACAATTTAATGTTTTCTAATATATTCACAGAATCATGAAACTTCCACAGCAACCCAATTTCCGAACGATTTCATCACTCTAAAAAGAAATCTTGGGCCTGCGGAGGGGCAGAGCTTCCAATCACTCCTGCAAGGTAGGTGGGCCTGTGACCCACTGGCAGAAGAGGAGCAGCGGCCTGCTGAGAGGCAGAGCCGCCCCCTCCCCCCGCGCCTGCAAGGTAGACGGAACTGTGACCACCAACAGAACAGGCCACACCTGCAACCAACAGACAGAACAGGCCCAGTGGCCTGAGGAAGGGTAGAGCCGCCCCCCCCCCGCGCCTGCAAGGTAGGCGGACCTGCGACCCACTGGCAGAACAGCCCCAGAGGCCTGCAGAGGGGCAGTGCCGCTGCCTGCGCCTACAAAGTAGGCAGAACTGCGACCACCAACAGAACAAGCCTAGCAGCCCGCAGAGGGACAGAGCCACCGCTCGCGCCTGCAAGGTAGGCGGACCTGCTACGGACCGGCAGAGCAGGCCCAGCGGCCTGCCGGCGTGGTAGGCACATTGCCCCAATTGGAGGAGGGGCAGAGCCGCCGCCCGCTGTGCGAGGGAGACTTTGCAACTATACAAGACCAATATAAATATATAGGGGGAAAATTCAATAGCACAACAGTTTCACCAAGTAGAAAGGAACGCGAACAGTATGAAGAGACAAGGAAAGAAAGGACCACAAGCAATGCAGGTCAACTCAACGTTAGAAGAGGTAATAGCTGCAGCAGATGGAATGTCAGATAAAGAATTCAGGATATACATGCTTCAGATGATCTGGAGTCTCAAGGAAGACATCAGACAGCAAAATCAGACAATGAAAGATCACTTCAACAATGAATTACATAAGCAAATCCAAGAAGCAAAAGATCAACTATACAGGGAGATAGAGGTTATAAAAAACAAACAAACAGAAATCCTAGAAATGCAGGAAGCAATAAACCAACTTAAAAACTCAATTGAGAATACTACCAGCAGAGTAGAACACTTAGAACATAGAACATCAGACAATGAAGATAAAGTATTTCAACTTGAAAAGAACATAGACAGCTCAGCAAGACTGTTAAGAAACCATGAGCAGAACATCCAAGAAATATGGGATAACATCAAGAGACCAAATTTAAGAGTCATTGGGATACAGGAAGGGACAGAGTTTCAAACCAAAGGAATGAGCAATCTATTCAATGAAATAATACGAGAAAACTTCCCAGACTTGAAGAATGAGACAGAATCCCAAATCCTAGAAGCCTACAGGACGCCGAATGTGCAAAATCATAAGAGACCCACACCTAGACACATTATAATGAAGATGCCCAACATACAGAATAAGGAGAGAATTTTAAAAGCTACAAGAGAAAGGAAGCAGAACACATTTAGGGGTAAGCCAATCAGGATAACAGCTGATCTTTCAACACAGACTCTGAAAGCTAGAAGATCCTGGAATAACATATTTCAAACACTGAAAGAAAATGAGTTCCAACCAAGAATTGTGTTTCCAGCGAAATTAAGCTTCAGGATGGAAGATGAAATTAAAACCTCCCACGATAAACAAAAGTTAAAAGAATTTGCAGCTAGAAAACCATCTCTTCTAAACATCCTTGGCAAAACATTACAGGAAGAGGAAATGGAAAATAACAATGAAAACCAACAGTGGGAGGTAGGACAGTAAAGGGGGGAAAAATAATCAAAGAGGAAAACAAACCATGTTTAGTAACAGAAATAAACAAATATGGCTGGAAGAACAACCCATATCTCAATAATAACCCTAAATGTTAATGGCTTAAACTCACCAATCAAGAGACACAGGCTAGTAGAATGGATCACAAAACAAGACCCAACAATATGCTGCCTACAGGAGATGCATTTGATAGGAAAAGACATACATAGGCTGAAGGTGAAAGGTTGAGAAAAATCATATCACTCATATGGACTTCGGAAACAAGCAGGAGTGTCCATACTCATATCAAATAAAATAGATTTCAAGCCAAAGTTAATCAAAAGGGATAAAGAGGGACACTACATACTGCTTAAGGGAACCATACACCAACAAGACATAACAATCATAAATATATATGCCCCAAACAATGGTGCAGCTATGTTCATCAAACAAACTCTTCTCAAGTTCAAGAGTCTAATAGACCACCATACAATAATCATGGGAGACTTCAACACACCTCTCTCGCCACTGGACAGATCTTCAAAACAAAAGTTGAATAAGGAAACTATAGAACTCAATAACACAATTAATAACCTAGACTTAATTGACATATATAGAATATACCACCCAACATCAAGCAGTTACACTTTTTTCTCAGCAGCACATGGATCCTTCTCAAAAATAGATCATATATTATGTCACAGGGCAACTCTTAGACAATATAAAGGAGTAGAGATAATACCATGCATCCTATCTGATCATAATGGAATGGAACTGAAAATCAACGATAAAAGAAGGAAGGAAAAAGAATACATCACTTGGAGAATGAACAATAGGTTACTGAATGATCAATGGGTTATAGAAGACATCAAGGAGGAAATTAAAAAATTCTTAGAGATTAATGAAAACACAGACACAACATATCGGAATCTATGGGACACATTGAAAGCAGTTCTAAGAGGAAAATTCATTGCTTGGAGTTCATTCCTTAAAAAAAGAAAAAACCAACAAATAAATGATCTCATACTTCATCTCAAAATCCTAGAAAAAGAAGAGCAAAACAACAGCAAAAGAAGTAGAAGGCAAGAAATAATGAAAATCAGAGCTGAAATTAATGAAATCGAAACAAAAGAAACAATTGAAAAAATTGACAAAACTAAAAGTTGGTTCTTTGAAAAAATAAACAAAATCGACAGACCCTTAGCCATGCTAGGGAAGAGAAGAAGAGAGAGAACTCAAATTACTAGCATACGGGATGAAAAAGGCAATATCACAACAGACACTTCAGATATACAGAAGATAATCAAAAATTATTTTGAATCCTTATACTCCAATAAATTAGAAGATGGTGAAGGCATCGATAAATTTCTTAAGTCATATGATCTGCCCAGATTGAGTCAGGAGGATATAGACAACCTAAACAGACCAATATCAATTGAGGAAATAGAAGAAACCATCAAAAGACTACCAACTAAGAAAAGCCCAGGACCGGATGGGTATACAGCAGAGTTTTACAAAACCTTTAAAGAGGAACTAATACCAATACTTTTCAAGCTACTTCAGGAAATAGAAAAAGAGGGAGAACTTCCAAATTCATTCTACGAGGCCAACATCACCCTGATACCTAAACCAGACAAAGACACTTCAAAGAAAGAAAACCACAGACCAATATCTCTAATGAACCTAGATGCAAAAATCCTCAATAAAATTCTGGCGAATCGGATACAAAAACATATCAAAAAAATTGTGCACCATGATCAAGTAGGATTCATCCCTGGGATGCAAGGCTGGTTCAATATACGGAAATCAATAAATGTTATTCACCACATCAATAGACTTAAAAATAAGAACCATATGATCATCTCGATAGATGCGGAAAAAGCATTCGACAAAGTACAGCATCCCTTTATGTTCAAAACTCTAGAAAAACTAGGGATAACAGGAACATACCTCAATATTGTAAAAGCAATCTATGCTAAGCCTCAGGCTAGCATCATTCTGAATGGAGAAAAATTGAAGGCATTCCCTCTAAAATCTGGAACAAGATAGGGATGCCCTCTCTCACCACTTCTGTTCAACATAGTTCTCGAAACACTGGCCAGAGCAATTAGACAGATGAAAGAAATTAAAGGCGTCAAAATAGGAAAAGAAGAACTTAAATTATCACTATTTGCAGGTGACATGATTCTATACCTAGCAGACCCAAAAGGGTCTACAAAGAAACTATTAGAGCTAATAAATGAATTCAGCAAAGTGGCAGGATATAAAATCAACACGCATAAATCAAAGGCATTCCTGTATATCAGCGACAAATCCTCTGAAATGGAAATGAGGACAACCACTCCATTCACAATATCTTCAAAAAAATAAAATACTTGGGAATCAACCTAACAAAACAGGTGAAAGGCTTATACAATGAAAACTACAGAACTCTAAAGAGAGAAATAGAAGAAGATCTTAGAAGATGGAAAAATATACCCTGTTCATGGATAGGCAGAACTAACATCATCAAAATGGCGATATTACCAAAAGTTCTCTATAGGTTTAATGTAATGCCAATCAAAATCCCAACGGCATTTCTTGTAGAAATAGAGAAAGCAATCATGAAATTCATATGGAAAAATAAAAGACCCAGAATAGCAAAAACAATGCTAAGCAGGAAGTGTGAATCAGGCGGTATAGCGATACCAGACTTCAAACTATACTACAGAGCAATAGTAACAAAAACAGCATGGTACTGGTACCAAAACAGGCGGGGGGACCAATGGTACAGAATAAAGGACACAGAAACCAATCCACAAAACTACAACTTTCTTATATTTGATAAAGGGGCTAAAAGCATGCAATGGAGGAAGGATAGCATCTTCAACAAATGGTGCTGGGAAAACTGGAAATCCATATGCAACAAAATGAAACTGAATCCCTTTCTCTCACCATGCACAAAAGTTAATTCAAAATGGATCAAGGAGCTTGATATCAAATCAGAGACACGCCGTCTGATACAAGAAAAAGTTGGCTACGATCTACATACTGTGGGGTCGGGCTCCAAATTCCTCAATAGGACACTCATAGCACAAAAGTTAATAACTAGAATCAACAAATGGGACTTACTCAAACTAAAAAGTTTTTTCTCAGCAAAAGAAACAATAAGAGAGGTAAATAGGGAGCCTACATCCTGGGAAAAAATCTTTACTCCTCACACTTCAGATAGAGCCCTAATATCCAGAGTATACAAAGAACTCAAAAAATTAGACAATAAGAGAACAAACAACCCAATCAACAAATGGGCCAAGGACCTGAACAGACACTTCTCAGAGGAGGATATACAATTAATCAACAAGTACATGAAAAAATGCTCAACATCTCTAGCTGTCAGAGAAATGCAAATCAAAACCACCCTAAGATACCATCTCACTCCAGTAAGATTGGCAGCCATTAGGAAGTCAAACAACAACAAGTGCTGGCGAGGATGTGGGGAAAAGGGTACACTTGTACATTGCTGGTGGGACTGCAGATTGGTGCAGCCAATTTGGAAAGCAGTATGGAGATTTCTTGGAAAGCTGGGAATGGAGCCACCATTTGACCCAGCTATTCCCCTTCTTGGTCTATTCCCTAAAGACCTAAAAAGAGCATGCTACAGGGACACTGCTACATCGATGTTCATAGCAGCACAGTTCACAATAGCAAGACTGTGGAACCAACCTAGATGCCCTTCAATAGATGAATGGATAAAAAAAATGTGGCATTTATACACAATGGAGTATTACTCTGCATTAAAAAATGACAAAATCATAGAATTTACAGGGAAATGGATGGCATTAGAGCAGATTATGCTAAGTGAAGCTAGCCAATCCCTAAAAAACAAATGCCAAATGTCTTCTTTGATATAAGGAAAGTAACTAAGAACAGAGTAGGGACGAAGAGCAGGAGAAGAAGATTAACATTTAACAGGGATGAGAGGTGGGAGGGAAAGGGAGAGAGAAGGGAAATTGCATGGAAATGGAAGGAGACCCTCAGAGTTATACAAAAGTACATACAAGAGGAAGTGAGGGGAAAGGGAAAATTAATACAAGGGGGACAAATGAATGTCAGTAGAGGGGGCAGAGAGAGAAGAGGGGAGGGGAGGGGAGGGGAGGGGGGATAGTAGAGGATAGGAAAGGCAGAAGAACACAAGAGACACTAGTATGGCAATATGTAAATCAATGGATGTGTAACTGATGTGATTCTGCAATCTGTATATGGGGTAAAAATGGGCGCTCATAACCCACTTGAATCAAAGTGTGAAATATGATATATCAAGAACTATGTAATGTTTTGAACAGCCAACAATAAAAAATTTAAAAAAATAAATAAATAAAATAAAAAGAAATCTTGCATCCATTAGTAATCACTCTTCATGATGTTCTTTTTCACAGCTCTGGAATAATGTGATGTATTTATACAATGGAATATTATTTAGCCTTAAAAAGAAAAGAATCTGTGAATGCTATAACACGAATGCAACTTAAAGACAGAATGGTAAGTGAAAGGATCCAGTCACAAAGGACTACCTATTGTAGAATTTCATTTATGTGAAATGTCTAGATAGGAGAACCCATAGAGCTTGCTGTGATTTGGTTAAGTGTTGTCCATAGCACGTGTGCTAAAAGACTTGGTCCAGCCCAAGGTGCTATTAGGAGGTGGTGGAACCTTTAAGAGGCGGGGCCTAGTTGGAAACCTTCAGATCACTGGGAGCATGCCCTTGGAGAGCTTGTGGGATGCTCTCCAATTCCTCCACCACACCTTTTTCTCTCTCCCTCTTAACTTCCCGACTGCCATGAGATAGACAGCTTCCTCTGCCATGCACACCTGCCATGATGGGGTACCTCACCGCAGGCCCCAAAGCAAAAGGGTCAACCAACCGTGGCTTGAAACTTCCAAAATAGGGGCCCAAAATAGACCTTTTCTTTGTTTAAGTTATCTCAGATATTTTGTCATAGTAACAGAAAACTAGCACAGAGCCATCACCTTTTAAAAAAAATTGGAATGAAGTATGCACAATAAAATGTATCATCTTAACTATTTTTAAATATACACTCAGTATCATTAATTATATTCACATTGTTGTTTTGCCACTATCACTCACCATCTCTAGAACTTTTTCATTATCCCAAATTGAGATGCTATACTTTTTACACACTAATACCCCATTTTCCTTCTTTTAGGCCCCGGTAACCACCATTCTACTTTCTGTCTGTGAATTTGACTACTCTAAGTACTTTGTATAGATGAAATCATACAGTATTTGTCTTTGTGTGACTGATTTACTTCACTTTCCATTATGTTATTAAGGTTTGTCCACATTGTAGCCTGTGTCAGAATTTCATTGCTTTTAAAAGCTGGATAATATTCCATCACGTGTATATGCCGCATTTTGTTAATCCATTCATCTGTGAATGAACACTGGGTTGATTCCATCTTTTGGTAAATAATGCCTCTACGAACCTGAGTAAACAAACAGCACACACATCTCCTAGACCCTACTTTCAATTCTTTCAAAAATATACAAGTAAAATTTCTGGGTTACATGTATCATGGTTTAAATCTTTACTGTCCCCCGAATAGCTCATGGGATAGGCAATGAAGGAAGCTCAGAGGTGAGATGATTTGATTATCAGAGCTGTAACCCCATCATTGGATGAACTCATTTGATGGACTCCTAGGTAATACCTGTTAGTGGATGGGGCATGACTACAGGAAGCAGGTCCCTGGGGGCGTGCCCCTGCATAGTATCTTATCTCTAGTTCCTTCCCCATCTCTCTGATGGCACAAGCAGGAAGCTTTCCTCCACCACACCCTTCCTCCCCCACCTCCTCCATGATGTTTTGCCCAGCATGGAGTTGGCGGACTCTGGACTGAATCAATGAAACTCTGAGCCAAAATGAACTTGTCCTCCTCTAATTTGTTCCTTTCAGTTATTTTGGCCACAGAAATGAAAATTGAGATCTAATCCACACATTATAAAATGTACATGGTGATTCTATCTTTAATTTTTGAGGAACTTCCAAACAAATGCCATTGTTCTTTGAAGCAGTCCTGGGAGCTTACAGTAGTGAATGCTTCAATCCTGACATTTGCATACAGGCAGGTAAAATCTGCTGAGAAGAGTTTAAACCAGTCTCCCAAACAATAAGGTGAGGTATGCACCATCTCTTCATCACCACTAGCACTGCTTTTCGTGAACTATTAAGTTAATGAAATGTCTCACTTGTAAGAATTCACTGAGTAAAACCGATTCCAATCTCAGTTTATTGTCTGTTGACTTCAGGGAAATTTTAAAGTATTGCTTCATTTTTAATAATGCTGTAAGTCAAACTTCTCTCCCTGCTTGGGCAGAACCTGCCCACAAATGTGCAGAGGAAGAGCCCGTTCATGAATCGGTGGGTTTTGCACGTGGCTTAAACAGTATGTTATACCCTGAATTTTAGTCAGAGAAGATTCAATTTGCATCCCCTAATGGCCATGCCTCAAGGCATAGAAATAGACTGGATTTTGTATCACTTTATTTTTCTGACTCATGAGGGAAAAGGAAGATTGAAGTAGCTTCTTATTTGGAAAGAGGGAAAAAAGTACTACCCTTCTCTCTTTATCCTCAAGTGCCTTTATTTATTTATTTATTTATTTAAATCCTCCTAAATGTCACTCTCCATGAAAAAAAAAATGGTGTTCGATGGCTTTAAATTCCTCAATTTATCACTAATATTTTCTTTGTAGAAGCAACAGAGAGAAAACCACCCTATGATTCTCTGGGCACCAGTGCCCTTTGGGGGAGGCCATTCAGCAACATGAAATCAGTTGCCCGCATCCGGAGACACTCTGAGGCCAGCCCTAGGGGAGGCTCCATTTTAATAAGCCAGGTGGAGGTTTTCCATGGAAAATGATCCCCTTCTCCATGAAATTTTACAAATACACTTCAGAATTACTCATGTCTCAAATTCCAAGGCAAGAAAGATAAGAATCTCAAGTTTTCATATTTTAATTTAAAGTGTGTCTCCATTAGGTACTTTGTGGACCACTCATTTTCTTACTAAAGAGAAATCAATTGGGTCCCCCCTTCCAGTTAGTCAGCATGATGTATGTGCTCTCAAAAGTGATGAATTAGAGATCAGGGAAAACATTCGTTACCTTATTCTTTCAAAAGGAGAAAACGGATTTGTCCATGCTCAAGGAAGCAGGAAGGACTTCCCTCTGCCCTCACTAACTGAGGCCCCTTTGTATAAATTGACTATATGAAAGGCCCGACTGACCAGGTGCCTGGTGCCACCACATTTGGGTTCACCCTCAAGTTGTTACAGCAGAATGACTGACCCATGATCCCATAGTGTTCTGCCTGTCTTAATGCACTCATGGCCTCTTTGGCATCCCCTGCCCCAAAATCCAGAAATAATCTGGGTGTATTCTCTTTGTATACTTCAGCAACCCCAAGACCCCAGGGCGCCTAGACCATGTCTCTTAATTTAAACAGTCCTCCCTAAATGGTTCTGTTAATAATAATAATCTGACCCAATCTTTTTTTCCCTCTGCAACCAGGAACCTTCCTCCGTTCCCGTTGGAACTCACATCTGTCATCAACAAAAATCTGTCTCTTCCCGCAGGGACGCTCACCGGGCTCCAGGCTGACACTACTGCTGCTAGAGCGCGCCCAGGTGGTGGCTATTTTGTCTCCTATAAGTGGGTCCCAGTGTGCTACCTGTTCTCTGTGTCCTTCCTTGCCACTCCCAACCAGGCTTTCTCTTCTTCCCTAAACCTCCCAACTGCTTTGAAGACTTTGAAGTCTTTGTCGGTTCCACCAACGACCCTTCCTTATGGCAGTCACCAACAGCCCTGCAGGTCGCTCTCCGTCAGTGCTTAGAGCGTTCCATTCTTGGCTGGCTGTCAATCTCTCCAGTCATCTCAATACCACCAGGACGGTCCTTCCATGAATGGCACTGAGTCATCAGATCTTGTCCTTCATTCCTCAGCCACCCCTTCCAAGTCATCTGGACGTTGTCATTGCCTCTCCCATAACTCATTGTCAAGCATTAGGCTTCTGTACTCACTGTGGTATCCTGACACCAACAATTCTCCAGCCCCCAGAACCTCCTCCACCCATTTTCCCAGCCACTTTTCCACTCAGCCTTACTCCTCTAGTGTCCTTACTTCCGTCCTAAGACAGCTCGGTTTCAATTGCTCTTCACTAAAATAATTCCTTACACCAATCCTCAACTCCCTTGCTCTTCTCTCCTCAAGCAGTAGTGTCATGGGAAAATCAGCGCTTGGTTAAACCAGTCTCCCCCTCCCCTGCTGGTCTGGCTATAAATTCATCACCACTAATCTGGGGCTCACTTAGTACTGCTCCCTAGCCCCACCTCACTTGCCTAGTCCACTGCTCATTGTTCCCTCTAGATCATTATTGCTTACCTCGTGCCTCTTTGATTCCATTTCCTGTTCTCCACTCTCAGTTGATAACCTTAATTCTTATTTCATTGAGAAAGTAGGAGTAATCAGAAAATATTTTCCATTTGCTTTTATAACCAAATCTTCAAAACTATCTGTATCAGTGCCCACTGTTATGTTTTCTCTTCTGTGGTGAGAAAGAAAAAACTGTTGGTTTACTCCTCTGTTTGTCATGTAAGGCCAATCCCCAATTCCATTTCCATCCCATTCAAGCACCTCACTCTTCCAAGGGTCTTTTCTCCTCGTTACAGGATCACTCCCATCAGCATGCCAACATGCAATACTATAGTCCAAATGAAATAAAAAACTCCTTATCCCAGATCTCCTTCCATCTGCAAGCTCACTTCCCCCCTCTTTATAGCAAACTTCTTAGACAAAGTTGTCTATTCTCACTGCCTCCACTTCATCTTCTCCCATTCTTTTCTGAACCACCTTTTACCTCCCTTTTAAGCTGCTCTTGTTGAGGTCACTACTGATTTCAGTGTATCTCAGTCTTCCTCTTACCTGACAGCTGCACTTGGTGAGACAATCGTTCCTTCCTTTTTGAAACACTTCACTTGGCCTGTGGGAGTCCATCTTTTCTAAATTTTATCAGATGCATTTGCTAATTACTTTCTATTTTTAAGAATTCTTCAGATATCTTTTCTTTTATACTAACTCTCTAAAAACTTCATCCAATCCCTTGGCTTTACACACTATCTGTTGAGGCCTTCCCAATTTGTATCTTCTGTCCCTATGTCAGTCAGCTTTCTGTTACTGTAACAAAATACCTGAGGCAATCAACTTATAGAGAAATTTATTTTGGCTCATAGTTTTAGAGATTTCAGTCCATGGTCAGTTGGTCACATTGCTTTGGGGGCCTCTGGTGAGGCAGAACATTATGGTAGGGAGCACAGAGTGAATCAAGTTGCTCACCTTATAGTGAAGGAAAAGAGAGAAAGAGGATGAGCTGGGGTCCCACCATTCACTTCAGGGGTATACCCTCAATGACTGTAATACCTCCTACTAAGCCCTGCTTCTTAAAGTCTCCAACACTTCTATAATGTCAACCGGGGGATTAAACCTTTAAGTTGGACTTTCATGGGCCTGTGGGGGACAGTTCAGATCCAAACTGTAGCAACCTGTATCTCTTCCCTGGACTCAAAATTCATATAACCACTGCATACTGTAACTCTTTCCTTGGGTGTGTAATAAAATTACAAAGTTAACATCTGAACTATAATAATTTCTCGATTTGAGCTCTGTCTCTCCCACCAAACCTGCCGTTCTTACAGAGCGGCAACTCCAGCTAGTGTAGCTGGTGCAGAGAGAACCAGGGAGAGAGGAGAAGCTGAGAAAAGTCAGAAACAACGGGACCAGACCCTCTGGGGTCTTCCAGGTAAGACTCAGCAGGCTGTCTTTTACTCCCTGTTGGTCAGCTTTTCACCACTGTGACCAAAACACCTGACCAAAACAACTTAGAGAAGTCTATTTGGGGCTCTCAGTTTCAGAGGTCTCAGTCCATGGTTGGCTGAGTCCCTTGCTCTGGGCCCAAGATGGGTCAAAACATTATGGTGGAAAGGCACGGTAAAGGGAAATTCTCCTCTCCTGGCAGCCAGGAAGCAGAGAGAGGGAAAAGGGAAGGAGACCTAGGGAAGATGATCCCACGTCCTCCAGCCACCACACACCTGCCTACAGTTACCATCCAGTCTATTCATACTGGGATGTAGTGGTTAGGTGTAGATCTCACCGTCCAATCATTTCACCCCTGAATATTCCTGAATTAACCTAGGAGCTCCAGAGGGACACTTTATATCCAAACCATAGCTTACTTTAGGTGACATGGATTGCCTTTGAAAGGTTGTAAAGAGAAAAGTGATGTTCCTTGCCTTGGGCTTTTCGTGGGCAATTCTGGTTCCTGTGCTAAGAATAAGGGCAGAGGGTCAGGGCAGAACAGAGCGAGGCTATGGCAATCACCTAGATGACAGATTAGCCACTGGGACCGGAGAGGTGGAAAGCAGAGGGTGAGACGTTTCACATTTCAGTTATATTTTAGAGGTAGAATTGTCAGACGTTCAGTTTTAACTGGAAAGGGTTATTCAGAAAATCAAGATGTCAAGGATGGCACCAGTGTAACTGGCCCGGACAATTGGAGGGAAGAGATGCTTTAAACCATGATGCTGAAGGCTGCAGAAGGTGACTTAGAAGGGACTCTCAGCAGCTTGATTTTCAATATGTGTAGATTAAGATGCCTGCTATACATGTATCCAACTAAAATGTCAAGCAGCCATTGGATATGTAATTCTGGAAAAGAGGTTTTTGGATATCGAGGTCGGATTTGTTGTATAAATTGTTTTTTTTTTTTTTTTTTTTTTTTTTTTTTATATTTATTTATTTTTTTTAGTTTTCGGTGGACACAACATCTTTGTTTGTATGTGGTGCTGAGGATCGAACCCGGGCCGCACGCATGCCAGGCGAGCGTGCTACCGCTTGAGCCACATCCCCGGCCCATATAAATTGTTTTTTCATTGCAATAAAAAGTTGGAAGCAGCTTGTATCCGTCGTAATAATCTAGAAATTTATCCCTGGGAATTGGAAGCTTATGCAATTATTGAAAGAGTGAATGTGAGGGAATACTTTTTAGGAAATCCAGAAACAGAAGAATCACAGAGAAGCACTAGTGATAATCACTTCCATTATCCTGATAAAGTGGGACACAAGGTGACATGCTGAGACCAAGGGGGGGTCAGGGAGGCTGATGAGGAGTTTGAGAAAGTAGTAAAAGTTGGACTTTCATTAAAAAGATGCCTCTCCACCAAGCCTGTTTATAATTTGTCACAGAATTAGCGAGGATTATGACATCACAGGGTTTCATGCTGTTTTCCTACCCTAGTGCAACTCTGTGAACATGCAGCTTATCAGTTCTCTTGGGAGCACAGCAGCATGTGGGGTACTGGTAGGGGATACAAACAGAGATTTAATTCTGAGCTCATAAAATGCAAGTTTTCAGCCCACCCCAAAATTTTGAGTCATTAGGGTAAGGTCCAGGAATTTTAACAAGTACCACAGATTACTTTGCACACTGATAAACATTGCTCAAAGATGCTTCCAAACTGGAAATATTGATAGAAACAACTACCAAGAACTACCAGTGCCCTTAGTTGGTGCTAGGAACCACTGTTGCCCAAGAGCAGTCTTTGGAAGCAGTGAACTGCTCCATGTCAGAGAGAAACAGTCTTATAACAAAATGCTGAGAGCTCTGTCCTCCATTATTCTTGTTTGTTTTGTGCAGTGTTGGGGATCGAAGCAAGCACCTTACCATTGAGCTAGACCCCTAGATCCTAAGTGATTCTAGAATGAATCATCCTTAAGAAGGAAATAGACCAGAACCCAGGGTCCATCTACTGGTTAGAGGAAAAGTAGATATTTCTGGTCTTCTGCTGTAATATTCAACAAAGGAAAAAAAATTGTCAAGTTTTCATCAGAAAATGAACCAAGTTCAGCTCAAAAACTCTGACCTTTGAATCTTCTACAATTTTTTTCTATTTTTTAAAATTTATTTTTATTTATTTTATTTTTATTTTTTATGCTGTGCTAAGGATTGAACCCAACACCTCACACATGCTAGGAGAGTGCTCTGCCACTGAGCTCTAGCCCCAGCCCCAGCCCTGGAATCTTCTACAATTTTTAAAATAATAACCTGACTCATGGACACCAGGATGATGTGTCCAAGAGAACCCTAAATAATCCCCACCCCAGGCCTGGTATTAACTTTTAACTATATTTGACCAAATAGGAGATGTGGATATAAATAATTGTATAATATTTTAAATGTTCCAATAAATTCCAAGCAGATCAACTTCATGTGATGATTGCAGAGTGTTTCCTTTATATGACCAATTTCATCAAAGAGATCTTTTTTTTCCCAAAGGAGATCTTTTTCCCCTAAAGGATTGTGTCATCAAAGTATAATAATACTAACATTACTCAGGTGTGATGGCGCACACCTGTAATGCCAGAGACTTGAGAGGCTGAGGCAGGAGGATCACAAGTTTGAGATTGGTTTCAGGAACTTAGTGAGACCAGTCTCAAAATAAAAATTAAAGAGCTGGGGACATAGCTCAGTGGTAAAGTGTGCCTGGGTTCAATACTCCCTCCAAAAAGAAAAAAAATACCCTAACATTAAAGAAACATTTCAGCCAGGCTCTGTGGTGCATGCCTGTAATCCCAGCAGCTTGGGAGGCTGAGACAGGAGGATCATGAGTTCAAAGCCAGCCTCAGCAAAAGCAAGGCACTAAGCAACTCAGTGAGACCCTGTCTCTAAATAAAGTACAAAACAGGGCTGGGATGTGGCTCAGTGAGTAAGTGCCCCTGAGTTCAATCCTAGGTACATTCCCCCCTCAAAAAAGAAGCATTTCAATGCTTAAATAAAACCAGCATGTCAGAATGTACTTGGTATATTTTCCTTAAAAAGTTATAAATTTTCTACTTATTACTAGCAACCACTTAACAACCCATAGTATTTAACTCCATCAATTAAATGAATCCCATGAAATAAAATGTGAGGTATGGATAATGTCTGAAATCATTTTTAATTCATGGCTAGAGACCATGAAGATTCCTTTGACAAGCCCTTAAAAACCTTGTGGGTGATGTTAAAAACTTCAATGTACAAGCTCTACTTCCATTTTGGGGTGGAGTAGGGACCTTCCGATTTGGCACAGTCAATTCTATATAGAGACCTCGAGAATAGGAACTCCAGGGCCATCCAGAGGCTGCTGGAGTTTTCACACGCTCATGACCTGAATTTCCTGATGCTGAACAACTGAGCAATATGAATATGCAAAGCTCCTAGACTCTGACCACTATCTGCCTCTTTCATCCTGTTCTGAAAAGCAAGTCCTTGTGCCTTTGGCCAATATGGCTGAGTTCTAAACCCCAAACGAACAGGAGAAGAAAAAAGAGAAGGAGCACAGTTTGTTTGCTTTTAAAGAGGAAAAAAAAAACCAGAATTTATCTTTTCAGAACATATGCTTAAATATCAGATTCTAGCCAGTAACTTCTTAAGAACTCATTTACCTAACAGAATCAGTGTATATGGTTGTCCCAGAGACAAAATAAAAGAAATCTCACGGCTTGGCATCCTGAATTGTCTCAGGTAGCCTGCCAATTCTTTCAGTTTTCATCTTTCTATATTCTCTTTTTTAAATAATAAAAAGTATGAACATCATCATTTGTACTTTATGTATTTCCATAATTATCTCTATGCTCAAGTTTTTAAAAAATGTCTTGGTCCTTTCTGAGATTTAGTACCTGTTTGTCAACTCTATCAAACATTAATTTTGTATAAGAATGGTTCACTCAAAAAGTGAGATCTCCTCAATCTACCAGCATTTCTTATACAAATAAGTGGAAGAAAACCCTGCCTCTTCTCCCCATAACCATCCTGTGACCTCCTTCTCTTCCCTTCTCTGTGCTGAAGAGGGACCAGCAACCAAACTATCTTTGGCCAACAGCACCACCTACTGACCATGTTGTAAGTTACTACAACTGCTCTACCATACGCACAAGCCTTGTTCTCCTGTGTACTTTATACTATCTCAATCACCAAAATAAACCCCAACCATTATTTGTTGTTGCAAATCACACCCCCACATAGTTCTGGTCATTCCTTTACATGAGTCAATCTCACACCTTTCCATGCCCAGGTTCCTCCACTGTGTCCTCTAGAACCCACCATCTGTCATCAGCAAAATATCCTGTGTCCTCTAGGTCTTCTCTACATCACCTCCTTTATTCTAAATGAAACCTGGTCTTCCCAAGTCCTGCATACTTGCTGCCAGTTCCAAGTCATTCTCCTTTCCTTTTCCCTAAATATCTTGGCTTCCTTTGGAGCTCAGTCATGGGTCACTCCACTTCTCCTCCATGTGTCAATCATCTACAGATTTCATAGTCACATCTTACCATGACCCTTGAAGAGTCTCATGCCTGACCTACTGTTAGTCTCTCCAACCATACTCTTGTCCTGATTCTTGGTGATTTCAACACCATTGAGAAGATCCTTGTAATAATCTAATTTTTCAGGCTCTTGATGCCTCAACCTCCTGAGTATTACAGGTGTAGGCCACCACACCTGACTATCCTCCCCTCTCATGGTCTCATTCTCCACGTCATTCCAGCCACCTATTGTTATAGTCACACTCTACACTTTGTCATTACCAATAACTGCACCTCCTTCATAATGTCAATTTCAGACACTACATGCTCCCATCACTTCCCATCTCTCCATCTCTGATATTTTTCACCCCCTGGAGGAAAACCTTAGCTTTTATCCCTCCCCTATGCATGTCCTGATTTACCTCTTTCCTTTTT
This sequence comes from Marmota monax, assembly GCF_021218885.2. NCBI lineage: Eukaryota > Metazoa > Chordata > Mammalia > Rodentia > Sciuridae > Marmota > Marmota monax. The sequence goes on from NW_026693571.1 coordinate 43,974,487, forward strand.
AAAAGAGTCAACAGTTCAACTTGGTAATCACTGCCTGGCACACATTCCAGATTCCTTGTCCTCTCCCACCATAAACTTACTTGTTCCTAGTTCTATCCAAATATCCATTCACTCCTTCCTGTTCCTGAACTGGTAAAGGTGGTTGAAGGAAAACACACACTTTTGATGGCAGATCTGACTGTGATTCCTGATTATTGACCTCAAGTGGGTCTTTGCTGTGGACAGGTAATTTTACCACCTTTGACTAGTTGCTTTCCTCTCATACTCTCGCAGACAACTATTCTGCACCTTTCTTTTCTCTTTGAACCTAGAACACTTCCTCTTTTATTGTCACACAAATTCTCTTTATTCCCTTTTCAATGACCTTGCTCTTTATTTTACCAAGAAAATAGAGGTATTTATAAGGAGCTTCCTCCTAAAACCAAAGTACATGTACTGTCCTCCCTCTCTGCCCCTCACATTCTGCCTTTCCTGCAGTTACATTGAACACATTGTCTCTATTTCTATTTAAGGAAAATTCTATGGAAAATTGATATCCCCATCTAATCAAGAACATTCTTTCTAAAGTTGCTCCTCTTTCCTGCATCATCAGTATTTCCTCTCTAACTGGATCATTTTTCCTTCAAAACCAAAACCTGACATTGACCATACGTGATTCTCTAGGTACTATCTGATCTATATTCTTTCCTTCATAGCAAATCTAATTAGGTTACAGGTTGAATATTTTAATCATTTTAATTTTGAAAATTCCTACATTAATAGGAGCTTCTGGCGGACACCCCATAGCCAAACTGTAAAATATCCTGGATACTGGAAACCCACCTTCAATGGCAGGCTATATTTGTTGTCTGCATTTCTTGTCTTCACACTTCCTGAATCAATTTCAATTAGGCTCAGTGCCCTGCCAATCAAAAACCAATAGCAATTTCCAGGCTGACAAGCTAATGATTATTTCTCAGTTGACATCTTCCTCCATGAGCAGCAGCATTTGGGTCAATCAAACACTCTACCTTCTTACAGCATTTTCTCTGTTCGGCTCTATTTTGTCTTCCATCTTTCCCTGATAATATCCTGGGTTAGTCAGCTTTGCATTGCTGTGACTAAAACGCTTGACAAGAACAACTTAGAGGAAGAATATACTATTTGGGGTTCATGGTTTCAGTCCATGGTCATCCAACTCCATCCATTGCTCTGGGCTCAAGATGAGGTAGAACATCATGGCAGAAAGACATGGTGGAGGAAACCTGCTCAGGTCATGTCAGCCAGGAGGCAGAGGGCGGGGAGGAAGAGAAGAGAACACACCAGAGACAAAACATGAACCCCAAAGGCACAGTCCTAGTAACCTACTTCCTCCAGCCATGCCCCACCTGCCTACAGTTACCACCGAGTGAGTTAGTTCATTCAAATTATTAATCCATCAAATGAATCAATCCACTGATCACATCTCATAATCTAATCACTTCACCTCTGAACATTTCTACCTCCCCTCTCATGCCTTCCTCCCTAGTCTGGCCTCCTTTCTTCTCTAACCCACTGGCCATGCTCCAACTTCAGGGCCTCTTGTTTGCATTTCTCCTTTTCCTGGATTGCCATTCCTTTAGAATCTTCAAGTGTCTGCTCAAGTGTAACCTCATCAGAAGTCTCTCCCCGTCCACCATATATATTAGCATATTCCATTATTCTTGGATCATCACTCGTATCCTTGCTTTTCTGTCCCTCTTTCCTCTCATTTGTTGTTTTTGTTTTCACCTCCTTATGTGTCTCACTATATTACCCAGTCTGGCCTCAAACCCCTGGTCTCAGGGGATCCTCCTACCTCAGCCTCCTGAATAATAGAGTGAGGGTCTACCCAGCTTATTTTTCTTCCTCTTCCTTATTTCTAAGGACAATATTTATTCATTTGTTTTATATTTCTCCCACTAGAGTGCAAAATCCTTGAGAGTAAGAACATTATCTGTTCATTTTTATTGTGTTTGTTCAGTTGTTTTGAATAGCTCTTGGTGCATAACAGGAATTAAATAAATAGTTGCCAAACAAGAATCTTTTTCTCCTTTGCTATTCTTTCAACCCTTATGGATTGGACAAGATAATTTCTTCCTCCTTCCATTTCCATCTCTCCTTTCTTGGTTCACTCTCTTTCACTACTTTTCTTAATGTGTGGGTCTTGAAGGAAGTAATGTAAGCAAAGGGCCCAAAATAAACACCTTCAGGACCCCAATGCACACATGGAGTAGCAGGGTGCAGAGCTGCAGGGCCCTGGGGTGTGTCTGTCCTCCTCCAAACTATTTGAATTTTCTGAACTTAAACAGTACACTTTGAAGGCAGGCTTTGGTCTTTTTACTGTAAAAAAAAAAAAAATATATATATATATATATATATATATATATATATACACACACACACACACACACACACACACACACATCTGCGCTACATCAACTTAAAGAGAAGAAAAATTTATTTGCAGCTCACAGTTTTGGAGCTTTCAGTGCAAAGATCACTTGCGCTGTATCTTTTGGCCCTGAAATGAGCCAGCACACTAAGGCCGGGAACATGAAGCACAGAAGGCTGCTCACCTCTAAGAGGCTGGAAACAAGACAAAGAAAGGAAGGAAGAGACCCAGGGTTCCATCTCCCCTTTGAGAGCATGTCTGCTATGACCTTAAACTTCCCACTAGGCCCCACCTCTTAAAATTGCTGCCACCTACCAATACCTCCATGCTGAGGACCAAGCCTTTAACATACTGGCTGTCGGGTACAGTCCAGATCCAAACTACAGCAGGCCTGTAGGTCCTACGTCTGCCATCCTCCCTAATCCTAGCACAGAAGCCCAGGAGTTGTGGTAGTATTAGTTCTTGTATTGAGGAAAATATAAATTTTAGATTAAATTTGACAAATTACAAGTACACAGTATTCACCTTCAGAATCTGCTTGGGTTTCTCTCTCCTTCCACGTTATAGCACACCTACTTTCCTCAAGTTCTGGCATTTGAGATGTTTTCTCTGATTTTTCACTGTTTTCTTTGAATTTCTGACTAATCTTATTGCTATTCATCTATATTTTTCAATATGAAGTTAGTCATCACCTAGTTATATAAATAAGACTACTATTTTTCAAAAAGAAGTCAGTCTTTAATTCATCCTATTTTAGAGATGTAAAGCATTGAGCCCCCTAACAACCAGCTGGTGACTTTCCTTCCAGGAAGCAAGGAGATTAACAAACTGTGGCCAGTGTCTATTTTTCCTAAGCAATGTAGACCAAAATCTGAATTACTTTCAGAAACACAGACCTCAAGGAAAGAACACATACAATGTCTGAAAACCCTCTGCTTAACGTTTTTCTTTCAAAACATTTATTTCTTTTTTTTACTAAAGAATAGGGAAACTATTGTCCCTCAGTGACTCCAACAGGGTAAGAGCTGTGTCGAATGTGCACACAGACCCCAGTGTCTGCCCTAATGAAATACTAAAATAAATTAGAACCCAACCCATGACTACCTCTTTATGTCCCCTTCCCTCTCAGTCATCACTGCGTTATGTAAATAAGACGAGAGCCACCCTCTGTGGTCCCTCCAAAAGCTGAATCCTCCTGAAGGTGTCCCGCCATTCCAACAAGGGAAGAATTCAGTCTTCAGGTCAAGGGCAGGAACAGGAAGGATACACTCTGCCTATTCCAGGACATTGCATTTGGAGGGAGTAAAGGTCAGGGTTCTTGTGGTCATAGGAATTTCTGTTTTACAGAACTTTTTAAAAAACATGGGTTCTGCTCTGCATACTTCATCCTTAATAGAACTTGTCAGATCCCAAACACCCATGTTCGTATCTAGTCTCTGATTTTAAGTTTTCATTGAAAAATGATTCTAAACAGCTAGCTAATGAATGTACACTGGGAGCATAGTTCAAGTATAAATGAGAATATCATTCCTTCTCAAACAGAAGCCAATTCAACATTAGAATTTTCTGGTCTGTCTGGGTAACAACAAATGAATGGGAGAGGTGTTATCAGTGTAGGTAGCCCCTTGCCCCAAGATAGCCAAAAAACATGTTTTTTTGTTTTGTTTTGTTTTTCCTTTCAAACCTGATTTAAAGTTGAGGACAAAGTTATTTTGCAGAATTAACCAGACAATACTCAGACTGGGTCATGGAATTTTATAAGCAAGTCACTCTAAAATAGACCCTAAAAAAAAATAGGCTTTAGATGCTAAGCCCTAAATAGGAAATTGGCCCAGTTGTGAAATATGTTGGCAACAAAACTTCACTCAATATTAGGTCTGACTCTTGAGCTCAGCTATAAGATTTTCTACTTCTGAGCAGAGTTCTAATATGCAAACCAAAAAGTCAAACTATGAGGCTAACAGGAAATTGTATCTTCTCAGAGGTCAAATTTGCTGAAATTTTTGAATAAGGTACAAAAGGGCAGAAGGACCAAAGACCCTGGTGAAATCAGGACCCTGTCCCCTGAAGCCAGTGACTGAATGGGAAAATAATTTCATATCCTCATGCCTGGATTTTAAGTGCAGAAAGCAATATACTGTGGCAAAAATATAAGACATAAATTTAATAAAATGAGTTTTATGAGATGGGGTGCTGCAAAGCTTCCCTAATTAAACTTTATACTCACGTTAGGGCAACCTTCTTCTTTTGGAGACCAACCTATCCTTTATTTCTTAACTTCTTGTCATTCTTTTTATTGGTAAAGCAATTATTTTTGCTAAAACCGGTGGACAGAGCTCATAAAGTGACATTGTTTCCCTTACACTCTTCATTGTTGGAAGATATAAAGAATAAATATATACTTTTGGAAGGGAAATAAATCATCCGACTATTACTCATTTCAGGAGATTGTTCCTGTCATTATAACTTTAAACTAGTTTTTCTGAATGAATATTGGGGAAATATCCTTTTAACATAAAAAAATATACTTTTGGAGACATTTTATCAAATACTTTAGATTAAAATGTGAACTCATAGGATCAAGGGAAAATATCCCTGGGGTCCTTGAATACGCTCTCTTATGTCAGAAAACTGTACTTAAGCCAGTCCCAGTTGTTAAAACTGCCTTATGAAAGCATCTCAAAGTGATTTTCTAGAACTCACACCCCCAATTTTTAACTTCAGTGTAAGTGAACTCGTTATACAAGTCATTATAGACTTCCACTATAAACAAACATATCAGGTCTCATCATTAAATAACATTTTTAGCTCTTAAAAAGTCAACCAGATAACGGGGAGTGGGGGGTCATGGGAAAAATGGAGGAACTGTGATTGGGCAAAGGGGAGGGAAAGTTAGGGTGGGATCATGGGGGCAGGAAAGATGGTGGAATGATATGGATATCATTACCCTAGATACATGTATGACTGACTGCACATATGGAACGACGCTACATTGTGTACAATGAAGAAATGAAAAGTTGTGCTGCAATTGTGTATAATAGATCAAAATGCACTCTACTGTCCTATATACCTAATTAAAATAAATTAATAAAATTGTCAACCAGTTATGTACTGAGCTTTATGCAATGGCTAAAGTATCAGTGCTAAATAGTCGTTACATAAGGCAAAATCCACATAAAAAGATCTTACTTACAATTACTTGTTTTATTATATGTGTTTAAGTCTTGATGAGACAGACGTTTAGGAGGAAATTTAGAATAATGAATTCTGATTCTTTCAAAAATAGCTGTGTTGTCATTTGTAGGAGAGGATGAGACAGGTAATACCATGAGACTACTGTCTTACTGTTGCTTTAAGGTAAAAGACCTTAAACTGTATGTAATGACATGCATGCCACATTTTTCAAGTCAAGATTTCTCAAGATATCTTCCTGCTGAATTTTCAGAAAGAAATACCCAATGATATTGACAACAGCCTCTAATTATTTCTTGGAAAAAAAATAAGAATGATCCTCATCTATATCTTGTTACCAAATCAGACCAGTTTTGACTGCCAGGCAGTATGCTAATCACTGAAACCATGAGTTTTGCTCAAGAGGAAGACTTTATTCACAAGGAATTAACTATGTAGAGACTGGGACAAGCCTCAAATACTCCTATTCTCTAATCTCAGGATAGAGGATAATGAATTTAGGAGGAAATTTAGAATAATGGATAATAGAGACTAGAGAATAGGAATATTTATGGGATAAGAAATAGGGTGGTCTGAGGTTATAGGGGGTAAGAAAAAGTGAAGCAATTGTGTTCCATGCACATTGTCAAACTTCATAGCTCTTCATAGCACCCATGTTCAGAAAATAGTGATGTTAGCATGACCTGAGGAGGTCAGCCCTTTGGTGTCAAAAAGTCACCCACTGGTCACCTGTGCAGCCTCAAGTGAGGGGTTATGGTTTGAACCAGTTTGAGATAGAGGAAAGTGACCTCCCAATTCCTGCAAAACCTAGGCCATCATTACCATCGTAAACTGTACATCAGAGGAGTTACCTACAGGAAAGCTAATGGGAGTATATTGCCTAGTAATGTCGCCTCTAAAATTGCTGATAAAAGCAAGTAACTCAAAGCCATTGGAGCTAGAGGTGCCAGGCCCACCATATGCCATATTGTGAAATTTTTATAGGGAGACCACAAAAACTGAACTTCTGAAACAGTCTGTGCAAATGCGAATTTGCTTCCACTGATTGCTTTTTCATGAAAATAAAATGCTCCCTAGGATTTCTGTCATCCCAGGGGATGCAAGGAACTGTGATGAAATGCCAGTAAGAGTAGGAACTAGATGGAAGATAAGAACCTGAAGAAAGGGACTCTATGTATTAGCATGAAGGCTTTTCTCCCAGAAATAAAAATTTTTTTAAACACAAATATAAGTGGATTATTTGCTTTGGGCTATGTTAAATAAAACTTAAATAAAATGATGCCAAGTGTTGATTCAATCAGTGTCTTTTAGCATCATGATGCAGGCTTTCTTAATTTTAAAAGCAGAAGAAGACAACTTTAAAGCACTCCAACATTCAGGAATATTTAACTTACTATTTTAATAAACTTTTGTTTATGCCTAGAAGTGCCATTAATTTACCAGCTAGACATTAATATACAGCTCACCAGGGACCTGTCTACACAGTGATTATTGCTGGAGTTTCACTTGGGGCTCACTCACCACTGTTTATACACAGTTACTGGACAAAAATTTTTTTTAAAAGTTTGTGCTTTCTTTATGCCCCATGATTATTCTTCTACCAGACTTGGAAAAAAAATAGCTATTTATGATGGGGATCAAATAACCATAGCAGGCTTTGAAGAATATTTAATACATTTATTTTTCTTTAGTTGTAGTTGGACACGATACCTTTATTTTACTTATTTATTTTTATGTGGTGCTGAGGATTGAACCCCGGGCCTCACATGTGCTAGGCGAGGGCTCTACCTCTGAACCACAACTCCAGCCCTATATTTAATGTATCTTTAGAAAGTATTTTTATGGCTATAGTAAAGAATAATTTGCTTTTTTTTAATTTGAAGAAGTTATTGAGAATAGGGTGGTTGATACTGAATAATATGCCTTTGTGTTATTCCAGTCTATGGCTCAGAGTTTAGCATAGAGTCCAAGAGTAAAAAACCTTGTGTACCTAAGAAGATGACCAAGAAGGCACCAATTTCCACCTGTGTGTATATATATGCTAATTATTATAAACTTAGGAAAATCAATCCAAACAATGCCATGAAATCTTATCTGGATAGATTTGGTTTGTTACTGCTAATTATAAGAATTAAATTATAAATAATTTATTGTGTATCGGTACAACAGGTTGATGGCATAACATTTATTTGATGCGTGATCTTGATTTTTTTTAAACATTCAAAACATAAGAATGCTGCCAAGAAGCTGACTCATAGCTCTGAACCTTTTTTCCAAGTTCATAATGCAAATCAGAGCAATGACATTCTATTCAATGATTTAAAATGCATCTTTACGCTGCTTTCAGGTGCTGGAAGCAAGGATCACAGCAGTGTGATAAAAATCAGAAAGCAATGCTGGTGAAATGGGGCCATTTTTCTCTGCTAAATGGAGTGCAGAAAGCATTCTTAACTGCAAGGACTGGTGGAACTAAGTGAGTAACTTCCCACTGTGGCTCTCAGGAGCTATAGGTGAAAGCTGTCCTTGGCTGCTTGGCATAGCTTTGGAAATGTGCTTATGCAACTCACTTTTTAAAAAGAGGTGACTGGATTAATGAGTCAGGTAAAACTTAAGTAATGCCTGAATTTTTCTGGCATCCCTAATAATGCAAACATTCAGTTGTAATTATCCCCAACTCTGTGTGTGTGTGTGTGTGTGTATGAAAGCATGAAAAATAAATACTGGATAATATGCAAAGGGAAATGTAAACCATTAATGTCTTTTGAGAATGCAAATCTGGCCATATCTAGTAAGAGTGCAAATACATATGCCCTTACCCCTAGAAATCCCATAAAAATAAACAGTCAACACCTAAGTGTGCATGTATAAGGATGTTTACTGCAGATTTATTCATAGAATGCTCCTAATTAGAGGTGTAGAGGAATAAAGCATGGTTCATCCAGTGTTACGTTTCCACTAAAGAGAATATGTTAGGTCTGTATTAGCTGATTTGGAGGGATTTTTACAATAGGTGTTCAAATAAGCAAAACAGTTTTCTAATATTTCTTATGGCTATGGTGAGGAGAAATAAGAGATGGAGAGAAGAGAAAAACATTTTTTAATTGGTTTTAAAATATTCTCAAAAAATACATTTAAAAGAAGATTCTATTTATTCAAAATTTTGTATATTTATATATATATATAGTCTGCATATATAAGTCTGAAGGGTTGCATTAAAATAGTTACTGAAGTGTTAGTAGTAATTATCTTCGGTGACTTTTGGTTACTTAAATATTTTTGGCTTTGGTTGATTACAATAGCAAATTTATTTTTATAATGAAATAAAAAAGATTAAAGAATTATTAGTAAAATAGCAGTTGTAATGTTTAAGAAAAAACTAAAAATCTTTAAAATGTGAAGCATATAAACAGATTTTCAAAAGGTGAAAAATAATGTTGTTTTCAATACAAGAGTATACACTCAAGGCAACTAGTAAAACTTTTTGAAATTTGGAAGATTTAAAAACTGCATAAAGGGGCTGGGTGTGTGGGTCAGTGGTGGAGCACATGCTCACCATGCATTAGGCCCTAAGTTCAATCCCCACCAACCAAAAAAGAAGAAAATTTCATAAAGGATTTATATTGAGCTGATATAGAATGGCCCAAGAACAAAAAGTGGACAATATGCAAACCCTAATTCTGTTCAAGTGCCCTTGGAACTAACTAGAATATCTGCCCAAATTGCATTCAGGTTTAAAAATGTGGGACTTTGATAGAGAAAGGCAGCATAAACAGCAGAACCTATTCTTCTATACATCTCCTGCTCCTTCCAGGGATTCACAACAAGCCCAAAGTTCTTAATGTGCCCCAAAGAGAATAGACTAAGGTACAACCAATTTTTTGTTTTGGCCATCTGAACATCAGTGTGCATCACAACACAGATAGTTTGTTCTAATTTTGAATATGGTGAAATGGTTGCCATTTTTGGAAATCACCATTGGCTGATCATTAGAACGTGTGTCAGACACTGAGGTAAAGATTTTCTATGCATTACCTAATTTAATACTTGGCCAACAGGCAAGCAATATTATGTTTGCCTTGTTCTCTCTTTATTCAAATTTCAAACAACATCTCCTCAGAGAGGCCTTCCCTAGTTACACTATTTAACTTGGAACACCTCAACCTGGGATAGTACCAAAAATTTGGTGACTATCCTACAGCCTCAGAATCTGTCTAGAAGCTTTAGACACTTGGTAAATATTTGTTGAATAAATGAGTTGTTTTTTTCTTTTCCAACAACATAGGTCATTGTGATAGTTAACTTGACTGGGCTAAGGGATACCCAGATAGCTGGTAAAACATCATTTTCTGGATGAGACTGTTTCTGGAAGAAAGTAACATTTGAATCAGTGAACTGAGTAAAGAAGATCCAATGTGGGCATCATATGGTTCACTGAGGGTCCAAATACAAGAAAAAGTTGGAGGAAGGGAGAATTATCTCCCTCTTCTTGAGCTAAGACATCCATCTTCTCCTGCCCTCAAACATCAGAGCTCCTTATTCTCAGACTTCCAGACTCTCAATGAGTTATGCTTTCAGCTTTCCTAATTCTACAGCTTGTGGATGGCAGAATATAGGACTTCTCAGTCTCCATAATTCTCATAATAAATCCCTTCTTATATACCTACAAATATCCTATTAATCTATTTCTCTGGAGAACCCTAACTGATAACAGTAATGAGCCTCAATTCCTTATCTCTCTCCTTTATTCTTTGATTTATTCATTTAACAATATTTTACTGAGTACCCAGTATATTCCAGGCCTCTTCTAGATCTTCATTAGATTCCAGTGAAGAAAGAGACAGAATTCCTGTGTCTGTGGAATTTATTTTTGACTCATTAAAATATTTTTTCATATGTTTTTTACTGGCTGTCAAGTTGTAACAAATATAAGAACTATCATAATTTCCTTTTATGATGTTTAAACATGGAGATATGCTCCTGCCAGGATTTTAGAGATCAGACAAATCCTTTACGCTTCACATTTGTAAACATTTAATTCTTCACTTGAGAAGTCTTAGATGGCCATAGAGGTAAATAGATTTAATATAAACTAATGACAGAAATGACTATTTAATAAAATCATTGTCCTTATATAAGGTCTTAACAAAGAAATTAAGGCTAAATTAATTTTGATACCATTTTTCTATACTTTGGTTGTATCAACAAATGTTGACATTTGAAAAGTGATTTTTATCAACTTTAAAATATATATTTTACATTTTCTTCTTAAGAGAAAAGGAATGCTTTACCCTACTTATGCACAGAACCTTATTAGGAATCAGAAACTTGGCTTGTTGGTTATATTTTAACCATCATTAATCCTGGGCAAATATAGCCATGGTCCTCAAACCATTCTGAGTTTCTTATCACTAAAATAGGAATAATAATACCTGAAGTATACTTTGAACTATGAAAAGCAAATAAATTCATGTGGGTTTTTATAACTGTAAAGTGCTACCTTTGTAATAAAATATTTATAGTCAGTATAATTTTAAGAAGACAAAAATGAAGTCTTTTTGCAATATCTGATCTTCATGTAAATACTGTGTTTTTGAAATTGGAAAAATTAAACTGATAATTTCCAAATATGGTCCATCTTCATGAATGCAAGATCCTAAAATATCCTTTCTTCCTCCTTCCTTTCTTCCTTCCTTTCTTTTTCTTTTTTTGGCACTAGGGATTGAACCCAGGGATGCCTAACCACTGAGAAACATCCCCAGCCCTTTTTATTTTTTTTATTTTGAAACAGGGTCTCACTAAGTTGTTAAGGCCTTGCTAAATTGCTGAGGCTGACCTTGAACTTGTAATTTTCCTGCTTCAGCCTACCAAATCACTAGGATTATAGGAGTACACCACTACACCCACCAAAGAATATCCAATTTAAAGTCTATATTGTTGTTAAAGGTGGTATAAAAATAAGAATCACTCAGGAATCCAATTCAAATTCATAGGTCTTGTAGATAGTCAAAAGGTAAGCCTCAATGAATAAAATTGTAATTCTTGGTTGTTATTTTCTCTTGATGACTTAACTGGGCAGATAATAGAAATATTTTTTAAAAAGTGCTATTCAATGTAGGTAAGAGAAGATTTTGATACAATAGCACAGACTGAAACCAATGGTTGACATGTATGGAATGACTCTCTATACAGGATAGCTCAGGCAGGGAGACTGCTCCACAGGTGGGCTTGTTCTTATTTCAAACTCTAAAGGTTCTTCTTAGAACCCACAACTGTCTTAGAAATGGGTCCAGCATCCTGGTCCCCAGCGGGATCAGTAGCCCTGATCTTCTCTGTCTATTGAAGTGTTATCAAGGTCTCTTGGGCTTCTTTGCAAAGGTGGGTACTGGGGTTGGAGATATCACAGGAAGGGCACCTCACTTACTGCCCTAGGGACTTCTTAGAGAAGACACCTGAAATGAATCCTGAATAATGAGAAGAAATTGTCTAGAAGAGCAAAGCTACTAGAAAAAGAGATGGTGAACCAAACCTATAAAAACGGAAAGAGATCCAGTTTACAGAGGGCCTCATATTCTATGCCAAGGAACTTGGGCTCAGTGTGATAAACCAAGCATAACTCAATTGGTCTTAAATAGAGCAATTATAACCAGATTTGAATTCTAGGTAAACAAGGTAACTCAGCTGAAGGCCTGGTGATAGAGGTGACTAGTTGATACAAGAGACCTACTGAGAAGCTACGTTCATGGTTCTGTTTTATGACTGATCCCAGTGAGCAGGGGTTGGTAGAAGAGGGTGAGGAAGAGGAAGTGGCTGCGATGACTCCCTGGCTTTTGACTTTGGGTGACTGGGAAAGCAGTACCATAGTTGGGCATGTTTACTGGAGAAGTTTGGCAATTTTTAAAACACAGCTTTATTAGGAAATGAAGGTAAACAAAAACAACAGCCCAGAAGCACAGAAACAGAACATTTTTAAACAACACAAGTTTTTCAATCAAGGTTAATTGGCTAGCTGATTTGTTTTTAAACTTTTGCATGCATCTAAATCCTATTTGAGAAACCATCCTTGGCTTCTCAAACAGGATTTTCCCCTTCTGTTGTGTTTAGTTCTTTTCCTCCATGAAATAGAGTTAGGTTCATGTGTCTATCCCCCTCAGGTGGATAGAATATATGTGATCAACCAATGGATCGGATTCTTAGAGAATGAAAGCTCTACATGAGATGCTGTCTTTATGGGCAAAGCTTTAAGGACCTCCAGTTGGAGACCTAACTGAAAAAGGAAGATAAGGTAGAGAGATTCATAAACTACATTTTTTGAAATTTAAATTTATGTATACCTTATAAATATCATGTATTATGAACATAATGTAAATATACATGGAACAAAAGTTTAAATGTCTATTTTTTTCAATCTTTTGATGTAAAGCTAAGGTATTTTCTTTGATTTTTGTATCATCTTTCTCAAATAACCATAGCCATATGCCTCATCTGTAATTTCCAGTTTCTATTCCTTTTTTTAAATTTCTTTTTTTTTTTTTAGTTGTTGATAGACCTTTATTTTATTTATTTATTTGTGGTGCAGAGAATTAAACCCAGTGCCTTACCCATGACAGGCAAGTATCTATGCTGGGCCACAACCCCAGACCTGGTTTCTATTTCTTTAAGTTTCAGTAAAGATTGTGAAGCAATCTCAGTGTAAAATCCTAGATTTTTATGAATTAACCCAAATATTTTGCAAGTGCATCACCCACAAATATTTGAAAGCAATTAAAATGATATTTCCAAAGCTTTCCAGTTTCCACAGAAACAATAAACTTCTTTCTTCTGTATTCATATTTCATTTTATTAAATGATATAATCTAAATAAAAGGTACAAAGGATGTCAGCTGGTTTGGGGACCAATTCAACTGCTTCTTGGTAAGAGAATTTTTGTTGTGTACTTGAATAGCTTCATGTTAGCATATGGGATCAACCCCAAAATAGCTTTTAGCTAGAGTTGAGGAATTAGCAAGGACTGGGTTAAATCAGGCTCTGTAGTTTACTAATTGTGTTACCTTCAGTAAGTTGTTTGTTCTTTCTGAGCCTCAGTTTCTTTAAAAAGAACATGGGAATCAAGCTTCCACAATTCAGTGTTAAATAGAGTTGCATATGTGAGGTCATCAAAAAACCCTTGGTATACTACAGATTCTCAATAACTACTCATTTCCTTCCTGCCTAGTAAGACAAAAAGATAGATTTATGTCATCACTCTTCTTGCTAATTCTTTGTCAACCAATATTATGTATAGTTTACCAAAGTTTCTACTGAATAAACAGTTGAATCAAGCTGATTTAATCCTAAAATATGAAAGTTATTAGGATATGCTTAATGGATTATCCTAATGACTTGAGTATATTACAGAATAAAAATGACTTGGTTTCTAATCTAGGACACCGCTGAGCATTTCAAAAGAAGGAACAGGATCAACATCTCTCGGGCTCACCCACCTTCCATGACTCCATATCTCCCCTCCACTCCTTTTCTTAGAGACACAGTAACTGGTTACTGGAGAATTAGAGAAAGAGGAATGCAGACAGTAAGGGTCTTCAACACAACAGGCTCATTTTGAAGCCTTCTCTTCCCATGCCCCTTTCTTATGAGAAAACCTTTTCTCTTGGAGGAATAGACATTACTCCCCAAACATTGCCGGAACCATATGCAACCTTAACAGGTCCATTCTTGAGTCCTGTGTGAGTTCTGTCCTGGTCCTCTAGGAACCCTCCATGTTGGGCCTTTGTGTGCTTTCTTTTGAACATGAGCTGAGGTGATGGTGGGGAGGGCAATATGGACTGAGTTCCCTCACAGAGACGTTATAAGGATAAATGAAATGATCTTCATACAGCACTTTAGGATGTTCTTATGAAATGCACCTTTGTAAATATGAAGTATTCTAAAAGGCCACTGACTGCAACTTCTATTTAAAATAAAAATCGCTGACAACAATTTCAACCCTGGAAAGTAAACCCATCAGCTTGAAATTGAAGTGCACTTTGCTGGGTAGCAGTAGGCTGATGGCATATCTGGGTCCTTACGGCAAATAAGGCTAAATGTTAGCATAGATCGCTATGCACAGTTCCCACCCCTGCTCTGTTATTTAAAGCATCTAAAGACAAAGGCCTGGTCCTGCCTTCTTTCTAATTCAAAAAAAAATTTCTGAAAATGGGGTTTTGTCTTATCTTGAAAAAACTAAGATTCGAGGCATCCTGAGAATCCTGAACTGCAGAAGGATCCAAGTTTCCTCCTGTGATGGACTGTAGTCCTTCAGGACACATTAACATCATCCATTGGAATTAGTGTGAAACCTGACCCAAGTGACATTCTGGAAAACTTTCATCCTGGAGAGAGGAGCAAATTCTTATCCCTCAAACGGCCACTACGTGGGAATGAGGCCATTCTCCTGGAACACATTTGCTCTCCACTTATGCACTGGGAGATATTCTGACATTGATATGCTTTATATCATATGGAGCGAAATATGGCTCAGGACTAAAGATCATACAACTAACTAATTTATCATTCTGAGTGAAGAGGGGATGACCTGGCAGCAGGGAAACCAGGGTGAGTTAACAGGGGACCAAGCCAACAAATGCAACAGGGAGAATTAGGAAGAAAATGAGTCTTGGGTAGTATGGCCCTGGTAGACATCCTGAGCCACTATGCAGTTAGGTCCTAGCTCTGGAGTAAAATAGAATAAAGCCACAAAGACCCAGCAGTGCAAAAACAGAACTTTCAGTAAGGGGCAGAGGGCAGCGATTTCAACAACAACAACAAAAGAACAATACAGCTTCTCAAACAACTCCAGCCATGGATGCTACATGTGTACCTGCCTACTTTAAATCTCATTCTTTCCACTGAGAAGTTCTCCTTAGGCCTTCTGCTCATCTCACAGATATAATATAGAATAGGGTATCTACTTTAAAATTTTACAGGAGAAGGATACAACCCCAAAATAAATGGTGATTTTACCACTGATTTGTATGCTAATTCATTTACCAATATATCATTCTTATGGTGTGTGCTAAGCACATGCTTTTTACCCCAAAGGACTATAGTCAATCACAGGAGCAGATCTGAATCCTTCTGCAGTTCAGGATCCTCAGGATGCCTCTAAGCTTTTTAAGATAACATAGAACAACATTTTCAGATATTAAAATCTCTGTTAGGGTTGTATGTGGCAACCCTAATTGGAGATTTTAATATTCTTTTTTGGATTTGTTCTTCATTAACTTCAGAGAAGGTGTTAACATTTTGATGCCAAGGTATAGCTCAATGGTAGAGTATGTGCTTAGCACACGCAAGGCCCTGGTTTTAATTCCCAGCATCAAAACAAAACAAGCCTCCCCCTCTGCAAAAAAAAATTTTGGGGGGTGCTTCTACTTCTGTTTTGGAAGAAGAAAAATTGTGTGGTATCTGCCCTATACAAAGATCTGAGAAAGGCTTTAGATGTCTTGTCGTCTTATGAATTGAGGATGAACATAAATTCGTCATTTAAAAATTTGGGGCTACTTTTTCTTCTAATAGACAAAGTGTCTCTGGTTTAATTCTTGGGTCCTTGATCCACTTTGAATTGTGTTTTGTGCATGGTAAGTGCCGCAGTCTGGCTGGGCACAAAATCACGAGACACTCAAGCAGGAACAAACTTTATTTCTAAAAGTCCCCGAATGCCACGCACACGGCCTTTTCCCGGAACACACTACTCCAACCGGAAATCCCTCCTCAGGAAATCCCTCCTACCGCACTTCCCCAACCAATGGGAACTCTCCTGGAGTCCCGGGAGAGCTCCAAAGTAGCAGGCCTAGGCAGACAGCAGGGGTCTAATCTCCAATTGAATGCGCATCTTAACATTATCATCTCAATGGCTTGCTGGGGTCACCTTTCAACCAAAAATGCCATGCGTCATTCCTACTTGGCTATGGCTCTCAGCAGTAAGAGATAGGGGTTTGATTTCATTTTGTTGCATATAGATTTCCAGTTTTGCCAGCACCATTTGTTGAAGAGGCTGTCTTTTCTTCATTGCATGTTTTTGGCACCTTTGTCTAATATAAGGTAACGGTAATTATGTGGGTTAGTCTCTGTGTCCTCTATTCTGTACCATTGGTTTACCAGTTTATTTTGGTGCCAACACCATGATGTTTTTGTTACTATTGCTCTTTAGTGTAGTTTGAGGTCTGAAAAAAAACAATGGGGGACTTTTGTCCTATTCTGTTCCTAAGTCCATTCCACCAAGATCACTGTTGACTTTTCTCTTCATTGAGAAAAAGAAAAAGACAAAGCACAGGGCAAAAGAGTAAGAATTTATTGACCATTAACTCTTGTGCTCCATTCATATTTAACTGTCACAACCACCTTAGGAAGTAGACATTAATCAGGATATTTTCACCAGTAGTAAAAGTGTCACTTCCCTCTCAATGAGATAATAGGAGATTTTCACATAATTCTTCAGAGTAACCACAAGGATATGTCTTTCCTATGATTTTTGAGAAATTAAATGTTCCAGATGTTAACCTTGCTCCTTGGTTATTAGTTGTATCAATGACAACAAGGATTGTCACTGTGATTTACTCAAATAGTAGATAGGTTTGAAGCCTCCAGGTTTTCACTCTGTCTTGTGCTCTTAAGTGTTTCAAAGTTAGGCATTTTAAATTCATTTCAGAAGTACGTTCATCTGTAATCACCACTTAGTCTTCAAAATAAATCTTTAGGTAGATGACTAAAGTGATCATGAGAAAGTCATAAAGCATAAAAATGGAATCATTTAAAACATGTTTATTCTTTTTCTCTTTATGGCTTTTAGAATTTGGTTTTAAGAAATTCAACAAGTGGGAATCATACCACGAAACATGATAGACTCCAGCTGTTTGCCAAGTGGTAGATACCAAGAGATGAGACATATCATTTCAAGAAAAACGTGTGCTAGGGAACATACAGCTTAAAAGGACCTTTTTTTTTTCTTTTCTTTTCTTTTTTGCAACAGAAAATGGCACAGGAAAGGGTTAGTGATTTCTTTAGGTCTCAAGGTTTACAGATTGTGTTCTTCAGTTAGATAGCTGGTGGGTTTAGGCATGCTTCTTATAACACAGACGTCAATATAGGCAACCAAGTTGTGAGGAGATCAAAGTGTTGTCAGATATTTCCAGCATTTCCTCGAGTTAACCCAATAACAGATGACACACATCCAGAGGAAATGAAGATTTTCTTCTTTGACAAAATCCGAGTCTTACAAGCTCATCAAAGCAGAGAATCTGAAACAGCTTTTTAAAAAGATCTTTCAGTTTAAAACACAACTGATGACAAATCCAGTCCCAGAGCCCTCTGGGGATTTGGCTACTGAAACCGGATGTACCAGAGAAACATTTATTTTGTAAGTAATGTGTATGATATTCTCTGAGCTCTGTGTTTATTGTTTAACACTGCTATCATTTATTGATGACTAATGGCAGATAAACAGAACCCCTGCCTTCACTCTAGCTTCTAGTCAGTATTTATGGACTAGGTCCATTAGTCTCCTTTTGAAAGCCATTGGCACAATGCAGCTGGTACCCAGCTGAAGAAGGGGTACAAAAACCATTATCTGCCACTGAGGTAAAGAAGTTGTAGGGAAAAAGTCCTGCTGCAAGCACAAGGAAGCACTACTATAGGTACTATAATGACCTAATTAATATTTCTGAGTGTCTGGTAGTATGGTTTACCTTTTAACTCTAGCTTCTAAAATACTGATGTCTAATAGCTTCCATATTCTCTAATGCGCTTACATAAGTGTCTATGGGAAAATTGTGATTGACAAGAGTCTAACGAAAAAGCAAGCCCAGACCTTTAAGAATGCAGAAAATGCAGACTTAAAAGAATGAGCTGGATGTGGTGGTGCACACTGTAATTCCAGTGACTCAGGAGGTTGAGGCAGGAAGATCACAAGTTCAAGGCCATCCCTGGAAATATACAGAGACTCTTATCAAAATGAAAAATAAAAAGAACTGAGAATGTAGCTCAGTGACAAAGCACCTCTGGGTTCAATCCTCAGGACTCTCTCCCCCCCCAAAAAGAAAAGAATGACTAAGGAATTTAATTTAATTACTGGAAGTAAACAGTAAAAGAAAATGGCACACAATTCAGAGGGAAATATACTACAAGGACACAATTATTGAAACACTAAAAAAATCTTATTAATGTGTTTCCATCATAGGGAAGGTAAAAAATATTAGTGGAAATTTCCCCTTCATCAATCATAATCTGAAGATATATGTGTTATCTGACTCTGGTTACATTACAATCAGTCTTCAACTAGCACATGTATACTTCAGAATTGATTTTATCTTTCAATAAACTCCTGATTTTCCAATGGGTACTGTAAATCCCTAAAAGATTTTATGTTTTATCTCTGTATCTAATAATCTCTACCTTCAAAAATTTTTTTTTAAGAAGAGTAAGTCATTTTGTAGTGAGCACAGGAGAAAGAACACAGATCAGCAACTGGGATCGTTGGTTATGTAACTGTTCAGCTTATAATTTTTTATATTTGTGTCCTTGATCTTGTGTTGATCCCATTATTCTATATTTTTTAATATTCTAGAAATAAAAATTAAGTCATGATATCCTCTGGCTACCCAAGGACATAACTTTCCAGATTTAGGCCTTAAGTTCCATTAACATATTTTTGGCTTCAGATCTTTATACTGCATTTTTATAAATATGGTGCTTGTTTGGGGTTGATGCAGGAAAACTCACCAGAAGGATTTCATAGGAAAATTCATATGATCTAACAAAGCATGCAGTTACACCTGGAGTTGACAGATGTGGGGAGTTATCTTGGAATAGAAAGGGCTTAAGAATTAATAATGAAACCTAAGAACTTTAACTTTTTCTTACCTAAGGTAGTGCAGTGCAGGAAAGGAAGAGCAATCTTCTTTTGCCAAGGAAAGCTTCCGTGATGGGCCAGGTAAGAAATACCTCACCTTTGCTGTCTAGTAAGATCTCTACTATAGTAGTGACAGTCACAGACAATACTACGTGATGGGTATGGCTGTGGCTACTTTTCCATAAAATTTTATTTACAAAAAGAAGATTTGGACCAAGGTCTTTAGTTGTCTACCCTTGGTATATGACAAAGAATTCTGGGCTGGTAATGATATCAGGAGATGTGGGTTTAAGAGCTCTGCTTTGTTAAGTTGTACAGATTGGGAAATATCATTGATCCTTTGTTGATAGGAAGACACAAATGCAATAGCTTTTGAAACAGAGGAAGAATAAGTGATGCTTCCCTTGGAGAATGGTAATGAAATTTGTTTTCTTCCTCACTGTTTAAGAGTTTCAATCTCATTACCCAGAGTCACTCTGAGGTCAAGCACCAGCCTCATAATTGATATTTGGAGACCCAGTATATTCAAAAATAGTATTTAGAGATGCCTCACCTGGTGTGATTCTAAGGTGTCCTCAAATACAGCTTCTGGCTCTTTCTTCCTCCAAGAATGCACAGATTTGATTTACCAAGCCAATCACAACAGCAGGCTCCTCCCTTGGTTTTCTATTTAACAATCTGTCTGTTGATGATTCGTGTAAGTTCAAAAGACTGTGTGTTGAGGCAATCAATTGGGTCGGGGTTAGCAATTCACTTCGTTGAGTACCCTTTAGATCAAGAGATAACTGCTTACTTTTCTACTTTTCAGAAATGCACATTTATTGAAGATTAGGCTTGTCTGTAAATAATAGAAAACTCAAAATAAATGCTTGCCTCTCGTCAATCCACGTATACTCGGGAGGTAGTTTGGAACTCACATGGCAATTCCAGGATGCCTGCATCTTCCTGCTGCCAGTCTTGGAGGAAGATGTCTGCAGGAATTTCAGCCTTTATATCTGCATTTCAGCCATTTCAAAGAAGGAAGGAATAAAGAGGCGAATGTCCCACTCCCTTATGGAACTTCCTAGAAATCAGGCACTTCCAGTTACAGTCCATTGCTTGAACTCAGTGACAGGCTCATTTTTTACTAGCTTCAAAGAATACTGCAATCTTTATTCAGCAGCCATGTGCCCAGCTGGAACGAGGGTTAACACTAAGGCAGAAGGAGAGAATGGACAATGGGGACCCCCTGCAGTCTTCACTGCCATCCTAATTTTTTCAGTTAATGTCCTACCTTGGAGGACACATGGAGATATAGCAGCTGTATATAATTTTCTAGGAGGAGATAAAAATCCCCTCTGGAGAATTTTAATATATTTGGCATTTCCCTGGGGAATGAGAAGTGGGCAATCACTCTATAAATAACCTTGATCTGCCCTAGAGGAATGTAGGCAGCTATCTTCCCCCTGGAAATCAACATTTTAAAAAATTACACAGGTAATTATTATTCAATTATTTCTTTTCTGATACTGTAAGGGGAAGGTATATATTTAATTTATTTTAAACAATAAAGCCTATATTATTCATATTACTCTTACAACCCCCCCCCACTAAATATTTGCCTTTGGATTTTCTGTTTTTCTCAGTTATCCTTCATTAATGGTGCCAAGTTGTGCCTTTGTTTTTCGCTTAGCTAGTTTTTCCAAGTGCTTCTGTAATATTGTTATGCTCAGAGTGTTGGCTTTACTTCTTTTACTCTGTCTATCCTTCATCATTTATTAATGACACAGATTGTGTGATGAAGAGTTGTCAACATTATCATTTTTCTATATTTACAGGTATAATAACCGCACTGAAGTGGATTTGTCATCTAATAGCCCCAAATGATCCTTCTCGTTCCAACTGCATTTCCCTCCATTATTTACTGTGCCTCCCAATAGCTTATCATCCACTACTGTCTACTCTCCTCTTTCCCCTTAATTTCCTGAGACAGATTTCCACTTAAGAGACTGAAAAACTATTAGATGGAAAGGTTCCACAAACCACCAGAGCACAAGGTCCTCTGCGAAGAGATACATTCACGCTCTGTGGGTTAACAGTGACCAATCCAGTTGCCATCCATGTGGTGGTGGTGGTGGGGGCACAGTCTCATTTGAATTGAACAAATCAGCATGCATAACTCTCACTAACACAAAAACAATAGACACAAAGTACCTAAATTCCTGTGCAGAGAAAAAGAAAAGTGGTTATACTGCTAGTCTAATGTAAAACATGGCTCCCAATATTTGAGTTGGAATTTTCATATGTGCTTAATATAGTCAGTAAGTTGTTCTAGGGAGAGGCAATATCGAAGAAGAAAATACTATTCTATCTCCGTAATGCATTTTAGCAATGTTCAGAGAAGTGGACTACCAGACATTTATTTTGGAAATTATCTGGTGAGCCACAATATGTTTTCAAATTATGCATTTATTGGTACCATTTTGTTGTAATTGACAAAGCCACTATATATCTTTATCTTCACTGTATTTGGGATATAGGAAAAGAAGTCAGCATTTTTGGAGCTAACAATATTTGCTAGTATAAAAAAGCATTCCCTGATCAAAAAACAGTTATTTTTAAATATATGTTGTTTAAAGATTACATATGTCTTTGTGGATTTTTCATTTAATTTATGATTACTTCAAATGATTAAAAAGGATACAAAGGACTTACATAATTTCTTTAGAGGAAAATAGAAAGTAATATTACCATGCCATATATGTTCTTCACAAATTATCCATCCAGGAGAAATAAATTACATGGGTTGATTATAGAACCAAATACTACATTTAAATTATGTTTCTATGCATTGCAGGGTGGCATTTTACTTAATTTGTCAGAAGCGAGTCTTATATTTCCAATACCCATGCTAAGACTTGAGAAATTCTTTACAGAGGATATGGGATGAGTTAAAAAAGCATCGTGAGGACACAGCGGTGTTGGTAAAGGTTAGGCAAATTATTACAGCATTTGGCAGCTGAATTAAAGCAGGGTATGTAAGTAACTCTGCTGTCTTTGGTTTTTTGTTTTGTTTTGTTTTTTGGGCCTCATGCATGATGGTCAAACACTATCTCACTGAGCTACATCCCCATCCCTTCTTAAAGATTTATTTTAAAGTAGTGTCTCACTAAATTGCCTAGGCTGCTCAAACTCGTGATCCTCCTGCCTCGGCATCCTGAGAAGCTGGGATTATGGATGAGAGCCACTATGTTCAACAGTCCTTTGACTTTGAACCCCAGGCACAAAAGTTTAAAGGTTTTGCTTATTTTTCATCCCTAAAAATGGTGATAGTAGATATGTATTAGGCTCAGAGACTTATTTGCCTGATATGTCTTTTACTTCAGCAGATAATTCTCATTGCTCTGGTCTAAATGGTGTGAAGTCTCAAATTTTTATGTTGAAATAAAATCCTGAATTGATAGTATTGAGAGGTGAGGCCTCTGGGAAGCAATTAGATCATGAGGGTAGAGACTTCCAAAGTGGGATTAGTGACCTTATAAAAATGTCTGAAGGAGCTCATTCCTCTCTTCTGCTCTGAGAGGACCAGCAAGAAGCCATCAACTGGAACTAAACAGTGAGGACTAACCAGGTGCTGAAACCTCTGGCACCTTGATGTGCACTTCCCAGGGTCTTATGCATGCGGGTCATGTGCTCTGCTACTGAGCTACTTTCACAGACCTTTTTAAAATTTTTGTTTTGAAATAGGGTCTCACCAAGTTTCCCAGAATAGCCTTGAACTTGTGATCCTCCTGCTTCAGCCTCCCAAGGTGCGGGGATTACAAGTGTGCACTACCTCACCCACCTAATGGATCATTTTCATATGCATATCACTCAACTTCAAAAGAAGGAAACCCTCTAGTCTGCATCTCTCTACAATTACCATGTAATTCCTCTGGTCTCCAGCATCACAAAACTTCTTGACTGAGTTGTCTATGCTCACTGCAGGCACTTTTCAATCCTTCCCAATTTGGCTTAGGATTATTTATTACTGCATGAGGAATTATTCCCAAATTTAGCAGTTTACAGCAAAAACAAACAAACAAAAAAACCCAAGTATTTATCTCACCATTTCTGGGCTTGGCTTAGTTGGATATCTCTTGCTACTATTAACATGCAGTATGGTGCTGGGAGCCATTAGCCAAGTAGGTATGACAATTTCCTTGCCAGCGTACCCCATGTTGCTTAGTGGAAGGACTCCTGGAAATAGGACATTTTGCAGTGACACTGCATGTAGGTGACCTTGCTCAAGGACCAGGGCGGATTAGGGTGTTCCCGGTTTAGGATAATCGGGTTTAGGGCGTTCCCGGTTTAGGTTCCACGTTTAAGGTTTAAGATTATTCCTGCTTGGAATAGGGCGTATCCTGCTGCCTGAGTTCCCCTTGAGTTCTCACGGTATTCAGACAGTATATTTTGGGAGACAGAAGCCCAGTGGATGTGGATTTGGGCAGAGAACGTGGATTTCCCCAGAACGTAATTGTAGACGGCTGGTGTGACTTCGAGAATAAAGAGTTGCTGTTTGAACCTACAAGCTGTGTGGTGGCTCGTGATTGTGTGCCCAGCCAGACTGCGGCATTTGTGCCCAGCCAGACTGCGGCAGTATGGGGCTGCAATCCTTTTAAGATTTCCCTGGGGGAAGATCCATTCCAAGGTCATTTTAGAAATGCTGAAGGCTACTCAATGTGGGTCTCTAACCCCAAATCGCCCGATCTCACAGTCAAACACTCAGTTGCCTTCTTTTTTTTTTTAATTTTAATTTTTTTATTAGTTGCTCGAGACAATACAATGATCTTGACATATCATACATTTGATTCAAATGGGATCAGTTGCCTTCTTGCCACCACAGATGTTTAATAAGTATCTCAAAGAGTCCACAACAGAGCTCATGGTTTTCCTCAAAACCTATTACTGTGAGTTTTCAAAAATCCAGTTGTTTTAGGCAGCCTTTTTGCTGCTGTGACCAAAAAATATGCCAAGAACAATTTCAGAGAAGGAAAAGTTTATTTGGGGCTCACAGTTTCAGAAGTCACAGTCCATAGACGGTTGACTCCATTGCTCTGTGCCTAAGGAGAGGCAGATCATCAGTGCAGAAGGGTGTGGTGGAGGAAAGCAGCTTAGGACATGACACCAGAAGGCAGAGAGAGACTGCTCCACTCACAAGGGACAAAATACACCCAAAGTCATGCCCCTGATGACCCACCTCCTCCAACCCTACCCACCTGCCTAGAGTTAATCACTAGCAGAAGATTAATGCACTGAGTAGGTTAACATACTCATAACCCAATCAATTCAACTCTAAACTTTCTTGCATTATCTCACACATGAGTTTTTTGTGGGGATACTTCATATCTAAACCTTACCACGAGTTCTTTTTATTATTATTGTTATTATTAGTGGTACTGGGGATTGAACCCAGGAACACTTTACCACTGACATATATCCCCAGCCCTTTTTATTTTTTTATTTTGAGACAAAGTCTCACTACATTGCTTCAGGCTAGCTTTGAACTTGCTATCCTTCTGCCTCCATCTCCCAAATAGTTAGGAAAAATCCAGTCTTATAATGCTAGGAAAATAAAACAAACAAACAAGCTTCAATCTAAAATGAAAGCAATTAAATAAAAAATTAAATAAAAAATCCCAAGGAATCAAGACAGTTTAAAAGCATCTTTAGGGACTGGTAATGTAGCTCAGTGGTAAATTGCTTGCCTGCATTATGCTCCCCAGAGTTCAATCCCCAGCAGTTATATATATTAAAACTTGAGTCAGGCTCTGTGGCCCATGCCTGTAATCCCAGGGACTCAGGAGACTGAGGTAGAAGAATCACAAGTTTTAGGCCTGCCTTAGCAACTTAGCAAGACCCTCAGCAACTTGTGAGACCACATCTCAAAATTAAAAAAAAAAAAAATGGCTGAGGATATGAGGATATGACCCAGTGGTAAAGCACCACTGGGTTCAAGTCCCAGTAGGAAAAAAAAAAAAAGAAAGAAAAAGAAAAGAAAGTGGAAATGTGAAAAAAAATTTATTCAATGGCATCATAACTTATATAATAAATAAAATATTTTTATATCAGAATCACTTGAAGCCTATAGAAAATTTTGCAGACATTAAACCTGTACTTATAAAATATAAATATGTTATTCTTTCAAGCAATTTTTTTCAATTTTATATATATATATATGTTTTGATGTGAACATATATACTATGGAGGTGGATATCAAAATATGAGTTAGATGTGTGACTTTATACCATTTAGAAGAGACAGAGACAAAAATGCTAAGGAGTTGGGGAACAGAATGATTCTTTCATAACAAAAATAGGAAAAAGCCTTCATGGCATGGTAGCAGTTTCCCAGGGATGCTACAGCAAAGTACCCCAAAATGGGGAAATTAAGAGAAATTTGTTATCTCACTGTTCTGGAGGATAGAAGTACAAAATCAAGGTTTGGCAGGACCTTTCTCTGGCTGGTGGTCCTAGGAGAGAATCCTGCCTTACCTCTTTCAGTTTTCAGTGTTAGCCACCAGTCATTAGCTCTCCTTAGAGCATCACCTCCCACCAAAAACCATCTTCTTTTGGCTTCACAATGTCTTCTTTCTTTGAGTGTCCCTGTGCAGGGTATGCAGGCAGCAAGAAAAGGAAAGGTAACTCTCCCTCCCAATCTCCAGAAAGGAGAAAGCCCTGCTGACATACTGATTTTAGCCCAGTGACATCCATTTTGAATTTATGGAATCCAGAATTGTAAAATAATAAAACTGTGTTATCTTAAGCCACTAATTTTGTGATCATTTGTTATAGCATCAACAGGAAATTAACACACATGCCAAGATCATTTCTACCTTATTTATTTGAGTTGTTCATGAACACTTCCTTCTACTTTAAGTACTCATTTCCCAGGTAATAGCATGGTAGGATTTTCCCTGAGATTTGGTCTCTGCTTCAGTCATACTCTTTCAGAGGTCTTCTGTTACAGACTGAATGTTTGTGTCCCCTTGCCCAAATTTACATCTTGAAATCCTGACACTCGGTGGGATGGTATAAGAAGGAGGAGCTTTGGGTACGTAATTAGGTAATGAGGGTAGAGTCCTCCTAATGGGATTAGTGCCCTTATTAAAGAGGCATGAGGATTTGCTAACTCTTTCTGCTCTTTGCCCGCTGAGGACATAGTAAGAAGATGGTCATCTGTAAACTGGAGAGTAATTTTCACCAGACTCAGATCTGTTGGCTCCTTGATCTTAGACTTTTCCAGAAGGGTGGGAAATAATTGTGTCTTGTTTCAGCCAAGTCTATGTGAACTTGGTGTATCATCCTGAACTAAGTCACCTTCCTTGACCATTCAGTTAAAATTATTGTCACATGAACTTGTTTCATTTCATCATGGCCCTCACCACTACTTGTTACTTTTCTTTTTTATGTCATTGTTAGAACACTCAAGGAGAGCTCACACCATATTTCTTATTTTTTCTCTCATCATTCCAGTATCTAGACTACTGCCTCGTACATAACAGGAGCCCAACAAATATTTGCTGAATAAAAGAATGAGTGAGCAATTATTTCACAAAAGAAAATGTACATGCACTATCCCATTGAATGTTTTCAGCAGCCCAATAATATGGAATTCCTATCACATTATATTTAGCATAAATTTCACAAGAGGAAGCACAGGCAATACCTGTAAGTTTTGGGCAACAGTAATTGTTCATAAATAAAAGTAAATGAACTACATTTAAAGAAATTAATTAGCCAGGGTAAGTAACAAAGCTTAAAAAGACCATATCTGCTATATTAATACCGATGGTTTCCATAATCCTATTGAAGAATCTCAGAGCTACAATTTGAGACAAATCCCTTCTCATGAGATTGAACTTCTATTTTTCCTGCCTGAAAAGCTCTATGTCCATGCTCCAGTGGTCCTGGAACTCAAGATATACAAAACCAAATTACAATCTTTTCCCCAAATCTTCTTTGTAAAGATTAGCACTAGTGTGTATCTAGCAAAAAATTCCTGTGAGTTGTTTTAGATTTTCTCCCTGTTCCCTCACAGGTGACTGGTGAATCATTTTTCATTCTTCCTGCTCAACTAGCAGTTCTTATACAAATTGTTTTTCCAGCTCCATGACTTAGTTATTTCTTCCTGCATTACTATCCAGGCTGTTTCTATAATAATCTCTTTGACAAAATTGGACATGCTACTTGCAAGTTCAATATTCATTAGTTAAAATTCTTTAGCATTTGATAAAAATCAAATCCTTTACCACAACCTGGACTTGATCTCAGCCTGGTAAGCTCCCACCTTTCTCACATGCCTCTCCTGCTACTGACTAGTCAACCAAGCTCCTCCCTGCCTGGGCCTTCTCCGCCTTTCACCCTCCAAATCTCAGGGATGCCTTTCCCAATTTAGAGTGTTCTCAATATCTTGCTCTGTTCCTTCCACAAATCACAAGTTGCTTGCATTTTGTTTCCTTTACTGGATTATAAATTCTGCAAGGGCAGGTTTTGTGTCTCTGTTTGTTCACCACCAAATGTGCAGCGCCTGATATGTGCTTGGGGTACAGTAGAGACGCACTCAAAATTTCTTCAATTAAAAAAATATATTTGCTATGGTTTAAATATGTCCTCCCTACCCTCCCCCACCCCCAGTCCTAGTGTTGGAAACAGTCCCCAAACTCATATGCAAATGTTATTTGGAAGCAAGGCCTTTGGAGGAAGAGCAATTGGGAGGAAACTAGGATTAAGATAAAGGCATGAGGGTGGGGCCCCATGATAATAGAAATTGCTTTATAGGAAGGAGGAAGAGAGGCTGGGGCTAACAACTTGTTTGGTCTTGCCATGTCATTTTATGACGGAGTGAGCAGCCTCTCCCCAGATGCCAGTCATGCTCTTGGGACTTCCCAACCTCCAGAACCATGAGCCAAATAAACAATTCTTTATAAATTATCTAGTCTCAGGTATTTTGCTATAGGAACAGAAAATGGACTAAAACAAAATTGATTGAGTCAACAGCTTTTGTTTTTTAGAGATGTGGCTTTCTCATGTCCATTTTGACTAGGATGATGTCAGGAGAAGTGGCTGATATTAAAAAAAAAAGCAAAAACAAAATAAAACAACAACAACAAAAACCCTCTAATGTGAAGAGGCAGAGAAAAGAAAAAAATTAATGCAACAAAGAGAAGGCAGGAAAGAGTCTTGTATTGGGTTGAATGGTGGCCACACCGAGGAGAAACTTATATCAGATTCCTGGAACTTATAAGTATCACTATACTAGTTCCCTAGGGCTGCTGTTGTTACCTCTGTTTACCGGTGACGAGTCCTTGCTTCCCCGAATGCTGAAGTATAACACCAGAGAAGCTCGCTGAGGCAAGTTTAGAGTGGAAAGTTGAGGCTTTATTAAGGACAGCAGAAAAGATTTCTCCCGGAGGAAGAAAGGGACCCAAGAGGTGGAATCCGTGGAAGGGAGAGGTCTTCCCTCTTTTATAGCTAAGGTCTTCTCTAAGCTTTCCCGCATTCCTGTCCTTAGTTCTGTTATCTTGCAGTAATGGAATGTAGGTGGGAAGGCCCAAAGGGTGGGGGACAGGTGGGCTGAAGAAGTAATCTGGGCAGGGTTGGCTTTTGGATTAGCATCTCCTGGTTTGCTGGGAGCTGCTTCATTAACATTTCCTTGAGATGGGCTCTGGGCCTTGGGGACATTTTCAATTCCCCTGTTCCTGGATTCCATTCTCAATATGGCCCTCATTCTCCATTTTACTAGATATTAGACCCAATTTACCTAGCTACACCAACTACCTATCTGTAAATCTGGCTTCACTGTCACAAACTACTGCAAACTGTGTGGCTTAAAACAACATTTATTTTCTCGCAGTTTAGGAGGGCATAAGTCTGAAATAGGTGTCACCAGTTTCCTCCTGGAAGAGTCTGTCCCATTTCTCTCTTAGCCCTGGTGGTGGCTTGCAATCCCTGGCGTTCCTTATTTTGCAGGTACATCTCTACTTCCATTTCTACATGGTCTTCCCTTCTGTGTGTCTCTCTTGTTTATCTTTACACTATAATCTTAAGAGGACTCCAGCCATTGAATTTAGGCCTTGCCTTAATTGGTAAAGACCTCATCTTGACTAACTAAAACTGCAAAAATCTGATTTTCAACTAAATTGGAAATTCTGAGATTTGAGAAGGATATGAATCTCTGGAGGACACTATTCAACAAAGCAGTTACCTAATTTGGGGAAAGGATATACATGGATGTAATTAAGTAAAGGATTTTGAGAGCTTTCTCTGGATTAGGTAGGTAGGTTCTAAATCCAATGACAAGTGTCTTTATAAAACATATGAAAGCGGGGGTAACAGAAAAACAGATGAAGAGACTGGAATGATGTTGCCACTAGACAGACACACAGCAAAATGTCATGCAAGACAAAGGCAGAGACTAGAGCACTGAAGGCATAAAACCAGGGAAGCTAAGGAATGTAGACAGCTACCAAAAACCAGAAGAGGCAAGAAAGGATGCTCCTCTAGTGTGTGGCCTTGAAAACACCTTGATTTTGGACTTCTGTCCTCCAGAACTGTGAGACAACAAACTTCTGTTGTGTTGAAGCCATCCATTTTGGTATTTGTTCCTGGAGCCCCAGTCTTCAATGCAATGCTTTCTTTTCCTTCAAGAACTTTTAAAACCAAGAAACATGTCTCTGAGATAGATTCTAAACAGATCAATCTTAGCAAATAAAAATTTGTGAAGAGCCACAAAGTGAAACCAGCTCAATTCTTGTAATGATCTTTAAATACCAAAATACCCTTCAATGACCAAGATACACAACTCTTATCCGAACAAGTTACCATAAGAAAATAATTTGTGTCATAAACTGTATTTCATATTCCTCCATTTT
The DNA here is from genome assembly GCF_021218885.2 of Marmota monax. Classification (NCBI taxonomy): domain Eukaryota; kingdom Metazoa; phylum Chordata; class Mammalia; order Rodentia; family Sciuridae; genus Marmota; species Marmota monax. The sequence continues at coordinate 44,004,847 of NW_026693571.1, forward strand.
CCTTGTGACTGCCTTATAATTAACATCTGATTTTATCACACTTCATGTGCTTCTCTCTTTTCAGGGTAAATTGTTTAATATCATCTGTGTCTCCCTATTCTTTTTATCTTGAGACTAACTTTTCATCACGCTGTCTGATGTATAAGTTACATGACACGGGGTGCTGTGTAACCTACAACTGATATCACAGCTGCTGAAGGCAGCTGAGTTTTGGGGGAGCAAGTCATGTCATCATGATAAAGCTAAACTAAACAGGGGAAAGTACATGATGAATCTCTTTCAAGCTTTGCATGATCGGAATTCAAAGTCTAGCATCACCAAACCATCCCTTTCAAACCTAAAATTCCACAGTTAATCATTCAAGTGGCAGATGTCAGGCTACCCCAAAATGTCACAGTATTTTGTGTCTTTATTTGGATGCACAATGGAGAGGAGTTGAGGTCCCTACGGGTAAGTGTGTAAGGGTAAGGAGTCCATTCATGAGGCTATCAGTGTCGCGGTCACTTAGAAACTTGAAGAGATCAAGGAGCCACACCCCTCAGTCCCTCACTACCTTTGCTTTGGAGTCCCTGACCCCTCCCCAGAGCCGTCCTGCTGCTTGGGTGGTCAGTTCTGGGGAGAAAGCGAACGCCCTCCCTGCCGCTCCCCGGCACTACCCAGCCCCGGCCGCAGGTGCTAGCCCGGGATGGGAGTGGAGGCGGGTCGGGCGCCCACCCTCAGGCGGCCGATCCGGCGAGGTCCGTCCCGCCTTGATCCCGCAGCGGTGGCTGGGGGAAGGAAGGGGTCCGTGAACCTGGGCGTCCGCTCGCGGACCGATTGTGAATCCATCCCCGCATCCCAGACCAGGAGCCGCTTTCCCGCGCACACAGCTGAGCGCGTCTGGGTCGGGCAGTTCCAGCCCGGAACCCGGCGAGCCGGAGCGGCCGCCCCTCCCCCGCGCAACGTCAACGCCGGCGTCCGGGAGGCGTCGTAATGTCCCGAAGAAGCGCGCCTCAGAAGCCTGAGCCCAGCCAGCGCCGCTCCAACCCAGAAATTCCTTTCCAAACCTTGCACGCCGAACCCTCCCAGTGGCTCCCGGCTGGCTGTGCAGAGGAGAGAATTTCGGTGCGTGCATGCTCTAGGGGCGCGGGCAGGTTTGCCTAAAGGTTTATTGCAGAAAGACCCTTGATGAGGCTGGGTATCTGCGGCTCCAAAAGACAATTTTAAGTCCCCTTCATTCCCTAGCTTTGGCAGGTCTGGGCGGCAGCGCGTCTGTTAATCCCAGCCGGTGGCCAGCCTTCCTTCCCAATCGCCTGCTATCGTCAGTCTGGGCCAAGTCTCCGCTGCAGCTCCTCTTCGCTTGGGACCCCGCGGCCGGAACGGCTATGGGCGCGTGTGCGCGTCTATTAGGAGGCGCGTGGTAGTGATGGCGGCGCTCAGTGAGACTTTCCTGTCACTGGATACTACTACTCCCAGCCCTCCTCCAAGCCGCCGGGGCAACCCTCTGGTCTTTAGTTTACAAGTGGCAATTTGACTTGCTCTGCTGCATGTCTGGAGGGATCCAGGAAAGTGTGGAGACGCCCCGGGGATTCAGGGACCGCAGCTTGAAAAGAAAAAAAGCCAAACAAATAAACAAAACCCACCCACCCTAACAAACATGCGGCTGCTAGAGAGGATGAGGAAAGAATGGTTCATGGTCGGGATCGTGCTGGCGATCGCCGGAGCCAAGCTGAAGCCGTCCGTGGGCGTGAACGGGGGTAAGTCGCACCTCCGCTGGCGGCGCGGCGGCTCCCGCGTCGGAACCGGCCCGCGAGTCCCGGGAAGGAGGGGCGAGCCGCAGCCGCCAGTGCCTGTCGCCCTAGCGGTGGCCAGCCCGCGGGTCCCTCGGCCCTCTGCTCGGTCTGTCATTTTCCAACCCTAAAGGGGACTTGTAGTTAGGAGCGAGGCAAAGGCGTTTGAGTGCAGGTTGCCTTTTCTTCGAGCAATCCATGACCAGCCTCACTGTCTAGGAGTGAGGTTACAGAGAGTGAAACTTAACTCCTCTTGCCTTCCAAGTAGCATCCCATCCCAAGGGACTCCAGGCTGCCCTTATAGATAAGAATTCCTTATCTATCTTGGAGTGAACCTCATTCTCTAGTCGATTTCTGACTCCTCCCCCTCCGCACATTAGGGAAAAAAATGTGTGTGTGTGTGTGTGGGGGGGGGAATGGTCACACTGCCCCCAGCTCAGATTTGGTAGCCCACGTGTTGGAGAGTGATGATTTGCTGGAGTTGCTGCCACTCCAGAAACTCCCAAGCCGAATGACACGTTGCACTCTTTCATTTCAGGACACTACTTCCTTGTGCTGCTGGGATTCAGTAGCTATACTGGGAGTGTAACAGATACAGACTGTGTTAAACCATAAATGATGTGTATTTTGGCAAGGAAACGCAGATGGGCTAAAAACCTACCTAAGTCTGTATACTGGAAGCTTTGTAATGTGGCCTGAGGACACTGGTGGGAACCCTGGAAATATCATTAGCCTTTTAGAACCTCCTCCTTCTACCTTTAGACAATCTCGTCCTACTTTTCATCAACATTAATTGAATTTCTTCATTTACTTTTGACCTTGTCAATCTTCGAGTTTATTTGTAGGTTTAGTATCCAAGTCTCACAAGGAAGGCAAATAAGGACAGAAGAGAACAATCTTTTTATAGTAGGAAGTGCTCATGAGGATATTTGAAATTGCTTGTACCTCTTTGTGAAAACTTGGTGGACGTGAATGAAATAGTAGTTCCTTCTAAGTTGCTTTTGGAATTGTTATGTACTTTTTATGTTTTGTTTTTTACAATGCTGGGGATTGAACTCAGGCCCTTGCTCATGCTGGGCAGGTGATCTACCACCTCAGCTCTGGAATCACTTTAAATGGAATGAATTAAACAATGATCTTGGAGATGAAAGCTTTTCTGTTTGTTTAAAATTTTTTTCCTTCTATACATAGTGCAAAATATGTACAGTACATAACTGTGAGAACAAGCCTGTTATTCCTAGTGGTTTCTCCCTCTGAAGATATGGGTTTCTTCTTTGACACAGCCTCTTGGTAAGCTTTTGAGAAATTCTTCTGAAAGCTGGTATTTCAGGTTCTGTCAAAGGAAGACCTTCTGTGCCTGGAACTAACCAAGCAGTAAGATTTAGACCATGTTTGTAGCAATCTGCAACATACACTTCAATAGTTAGAACTTCTGGTGTTAGATCTGTTTGCTCAGTTTTGAGATGAAATCACTGGTGACGTATGATCTTTAAGTTTAAATCTGCGGGGGCTAGGTTTGCAAATTACTTTTACCTTATGTTCCCCAAATGCTGTGCCAGCAGGAAGGTTGTTGAATGGTGAATCAGTTCCCTCCAGCTCCCCTGGCAGTGGCAGATATGAGCTAGATCCTATAATCATGTTTCTTCCCTTGGCCTTTGCTTATTGAAGTTTTGGTACATTATTGTATCTTAGAAATATTGTTTCCCATTTCCATTACTCCTTATGGCGTTAATAGAGGATAATTCATTTCTTTGCTTAATTATAAGAGTAGAAATAGAATATTAAGAGCTGGAAGGAACATAACAAAGTATTTTAAACCAGCGTGTGGCTTTCTTTCTTTACTTTTTTGTTCAAGTGCTGGAGATTAAACCAGGGCCTTGCACATGCTAAACTAATGCTCTACCACTGATGCTCTACCACTGAGCTACATCCCCAGCCCCTACACTCTATTTTTTTTTTTTTAATTTTTTTATTGTTGGTTGTTCAAAACATTACAAATTTCTTGATATATCATATTCCTACACTCTATTTTTAAGTGTAAGACTTTTAAAGTATTGCACGTATGTGTGGTCGGACCTCCCTTAAAAAAAGTCTTTACTGACATCTGGTGAGTTAGTGTGCTAAGAAATTTATAGATTTAGTAATCCTAAAATTAAATAAGTTGAATAACTTTCCAAATGGAAAGAAGTATAGTAGATATTAGCTTAGATAACTTAATTCTTAGTTCACTGCTCTTTTTACTCATTTGCATTTCTTTCTTTCTTTTCCTGGTACTGGGGATTGAACACAGAGGTCAGGGGTGCTTTGCCACTGAGCTATATTTCCAGCCCCTTTTATTTTTTATTTTAAAACAGGGTCTCACAAACTTGTTGAGGGTCTCGTTAAGTTGCTCAGGTTGGCCTTGAACTTGTGATCCTCTTGCTTGGTTCCCCAGTTGCTGGGGTTATAGGCATGCACACTGTCCCTGGCTTATATTTCATTTTTAAATATATAGGAGGTTAAAAAAAAGTCTTACAAGATATAAATATGTAGATCGTGAGATATTGACAACCTGTTCTAATGGGACCCAGGAAAGCCCTGCATTATTATTGCACACCTTAGAGTTTATGGCAGTTCAACACTGTTCTATTCATTCTTGGGAAGAGAAATGTTTATTTCTTTGGAAGTATAGAGGAAGTTTGTCCTTTCTATTTGTGTATTAAATTATTACTGTTAATAAGACATTAACCCTAAAAAGGAAGTTGCTTTGTTTTTCCATTAAAAAAACTGGAGCTGGGTGCTGTGGTGCATGCCTATAATCCCAGCGGCTTGGGAGGCTGAGGCAGGAGGATCATGAATTCAGAGCCAGCCTCAGCAACTTAGTGAGGCCCTAAGCAACTCAGTGAGACATTGTCCCAAAATAAAAAAATAAAAAAAGGAGCTGGGGATATGGCTTAGGGATTAAGTGCCTCTGGGTCCAATTCAAGTACCAAAACAAAAATAAAAACAAAAAATAGAAACATGATAAAACCTACATGTATTGCCACAAATATCTTAGAATATTTTGGATTATGTTTGAAAGTGTAATTTACTTTGATAATGAGTGACTTTTGTGAAATGGTAATAATTCCTTGCTTTTTTAAGTATTCCAAAACATTTTCTTTTTTCTTCCTATTAGAAATTGCCTCATTTTTTTCAGTTGCCAATTTTTCTTTTGATTGATGTACTATCCATTCCATTTTTTGGATGAACATTTTTTGAATTTTGTTTAAAAGTAAAAATATATTTTCAGTTTAGCCATTTAAGATCGGAATCTACTTATTTTGGTGACTTGGAGAACATAATTATTAGCTCAAGGAAGGGCCAGATATCATTTTTATGTCTCAGCTTCAACTCTTTGCTCTGCAAATATTTGCCAAGTTTTTCTTTCTGCTCTAGGTGACTTCTAGTTCCACATTCCCAACTTGAGCCATTTGTTAGCCTGTTGGTTGAGTATGTCTCAGAAGTGACTTCTCTGAAGTCAAAATTAATTCTTCTTTCTCCCTTACAGGTATATTGTAAGTAGCCCTGGAATAACCTCATTGTGTCCTTTTGTAGATTAGAGTTATTTACATGTGCATCTATTATAAAAGACAATATACCTAATCTTAGGGATTTAAAATATTAAAAGTCCAGGATTATTTAATTGAATTATGCCAATTTAGTTAAATAGTTCTGTGTATTTATGTATATGTGTGTAGAGCATGGGGAGAATTAGCTTCTTAAAAAGTGAAATTATGTGGGCTAGAGGTATAGCTTAGTGGTAGAGTGCTTGACTAGCGTGAATGAGACACTGGGTTTGAGCCTCAGCTCTGTCAAAACAACAACAATAACAAAAAGAAGTAAAATTATTAGTCAACAAATGTGGATGCCTGAGCTACCCAAAGAGACATGTAATCCAGGTAAATACCTCCTGCTGGCTTTGCAGCTGGTCTGTGGTCCCCTAGCTCTCTCCTGCAGCCATATTGCTAAATCTGACCCCTCCTGTATAGAAATTCTGGAGGTATCACTGAGAACAGAACCACAATTAACAAGAATAAGATCTCAAAAAAGCAGGGCATAGAAGGAAAATAAAAATGACATGAGTTTCAAAAAGCAAGGTATTTAAAATTCCTAAGAACCATCCTCTTCCAAAACAAGCCAGATTCCTTGGATTTAAAATCTGCTCTTAAATCACCCTTCTCAGCTGTTGAAGTAGTACGTTTGAGTTGCTGAGCAGATTCACAATTGTAAAAAAAGTACTTCCTGAGAAAAGTTGATGAAAAGCCTTTATTGTCCCCAAACATCATGCTTTTCATACTTGTATTCATCCTTTGGCTCCCTTTTCTCAGATCTCAGCAAAATGGTTTGTATTAATGCCAGGTATATAAAATAACTTATTGCAGTGTTTGCTGAGATCTTTGTTTCTTTTATGCATTGTTGTTCTACAAATGCCTAAGACACAGTAGTTGCTCAATAAATATTTGTTGAATGAGTGAATGGTAGTTTTTATTTCTGAGCTTGGTCTTCTCTCCATTTTTTGAGCAGTATCTGTGGATATGGCGGAAGGTTTTGGAGTATGGAGGAGCCACAATTTTTGTCTTGTTTTGCTTTAAGGAAAACAAATTAGGCAACAAACGACCTAAGCAACAAATTACCACATATCAGGTGGCTTAAAACTGCAGAAATGTATTCTGTCACAGTTCTGGAGGCCAGAAGTCCAAAGTCAGGGTGTTCTCCATGCTCTGGGGAAGTAGCCTTCCTTGCTGCTTCTGGCTTACTGTAGTTGCGGCTGTCTTGGCTTCTTGCCTTGTGGTGTTATCACTTCAGGCTCTGCCTCAGTCTACACGGGGCCATGTTCCCTATGTGTGCCTGTATCCAGGTTTTCCTATTTATTAAATATGAGTCATTGGTGTGTGTGTGTGTGTGTGTGTGTATGTGGGCGGAGGGAGGGGGAATATCAGTCATTGAATTTGTAACAATCCCAATCCAATAAGACCTCATGTAAATTTGATTATATCTGTAAAGATTCTATTTCCTAATGGTCACATTCACAAGTCCTGGGTGGACATGAGTTTTGGGAAGATACTACCCAATCCAGTACAGAGGGCTTTACAGAAAGTCAAATATGAGTTGATCTCAGATTTTAAGATCTTGGTATATACGGCATATATCAGGGTTTCTCAGCTGGGATATTAATGACATTTTGGACATGACAATTTATTGTTAGAGGGGCTGTTTCACGCCTCCCAGGATGTGTATGTAGCAGGATTCCTGATCTCTTTCCACCAGATGCCAGTAGCACACCCTCCCTGCTGAGTTATGACAACCAAACACTTTTTAACCATTGCCAGATATCTGTGGGGACAAAATTGCCACTGCTGGAAAACTGCTTGTACTCAGGTTTAAAATGGCATTTCCTCAGAATTGCATCTTTTAAAGGAGAATTGTTCTGTGGGTAGCACATTAGGTCTTCAAGCTGATTGTGTGCAAGTCAACAAATGATAATTAATTATCAGAATGGCCCCTGTTGTTCTCGTAGCATTAATATAATTCTAATGATGCCAGTGCAGCTCCAGAGAGAATTTTCTGGAGGGTAAGGTCCAGGCCTCTCTGGTTCACTATCATGTCCCCAGGACCTAGCACAAGTAGTTAAGTGTTCTGTGTGCAGTATCTCACATAGGATATGCTTAGTACATTTTGGTAGAAAGAACACTCTAGACTAGAACTGAAGGCATGTATGGATACATGCTTTTATTTCTGCTAACCAAAATAAATGACATTTACTATATTAGAGAAAGGAACTTCTTTTATTGGTTCTCTTTTTGAGTTTGGGGTATTTTGATTGTTATAGCAGCAGTCAAGCGTGGTACACATAGGACCTGTATTGAAGGCAGGTGCTTTTCTACTCTCCTGTGAGCTTTTTTATTCTTCTAGTCTGAGGATAATGTGCTGGGCCAGAGAGCCCTGATCCTGGCCTTCTGGAAAATCTTCTCTGGGTTTGGGCTGGATCACAGCAAATGAGCAACTCCGCTGGGCAGGGGTGGGGTGGGGTGGGGTGCGGTGCTAATATTTAAAGTAGCATTTACTCTCCTACAACAGAATTTTCTTCCATGCCAAATTTTCTACTGGAAATTCTTTTCTAACAGTAGCTCATTTCTCTCTTTTTAGGACCACTGAAGCCAGAAATAACCGTATCCTACATTGCTGTTGCAACAATATTCTTTAACAGCGGACTGTCATTAAAAACAGAGGTACTGTCACCTATGGGGCACATGAAAAAAGGGTAGAAAATTTAATTTGTACTTAGGTTTTGAAATTGCAGGGTACTTTTGAAGAGCCATTTATAGGTATGACGGTCTAAAGGCTTCACTGTGACAGAAGATAACTTGTACTATGTCAGAGGACTTGTGTTTTGTTTCTACATATTATAGAAACTTCGTAGTTGAGCAGCATGGACTCTAAGTATGGCGTTAAATGAATATCTTTTGGCAATTTAGTAAGATCCTGTCTTAGAATTAAAAAATAAATTCATGAGTGAAAAGGGCTGGGGTTGGAGCTCAGTGGTAAAGCACCCCTGGGTTTAATCCCCAGGACTACAAAGAAAAAAGAAACAACATTTATTGCATTCTGTTGAATATCAAGCTAAGTAACCATTATTTAATTTTCTAATTTCACAACTACTTGCTTTTGAATAACTAAATCTTAGCCTCATTTAAAAAATTAAATGCTTATTCAACAAAGCTAATTGAACGAACACATCTATACAAGTTTATATCCTGGAATACCAAACAGGCGACATTATTCAAAGATGAATAAAAAAGTCCTGTTCTTTTTTGTCATCTATGTGGTCAAGTTGCAAAGGACAGGCTTTTCTCTTTGCTCTTCCTGAGCCACTGCTTCCTGCTGCTTCATGAATCTGATTCTCTCTTTCAGAATCTTCAGGAGATAGCCTGGAGAGACCGCTAGTTCTTTTTTTGCCACTTGGAGTTGGGCAGACACAAACTGGATTTCTTCCTGCACACTTATTTTCAGCTTTTCTTGATGAGAGTGATAAAGAATTAGTGGCAGAGGTGGAGGAACCAGGGGCCAGAAGCCTAGGGGCTCTAGCCACCACTTTTCTGTAGGTGCCTTGACACAGTCTGCTTTAGTTGGCATCAGGTTCATAGAAGAGGAAACAGGAAAACACTTTCCACCTGGGAGTGTTTTACTGGACAAGCGCCTCATGAACAGCCCTTTTAATGAACACAGTGGTATGAACAATATCCTAGTGAAGAATGCAATCAAGAAAACAGAAAATCAGAGTACAATAAGGTAGCACATCTCACCTGCTAATTTGGAAAAAATTAAAATATCTGGTAATACCAAGAATTAATATATTTTTCTTTAAAAAATTTTAAGCTGATACATAAAAACATAAAAATTATAAGAATGAGTGTTTTAAACATCTACTTCACATCTTCTTCTGGATGAAAATGATGGGTGCCTGCTGTGCTTGGGCACATTTGTGCTGTTGAGGTTTAGTTTAGTTTCCATAACTTTTGGGGATCATCTTTTTTTTCCAGGACTCATGCTGTTCAAGTGCTTCTTTGGTCATAACTTTTAACTAATTTTTATTTTTTAAAATCATAGGTTTTCCTTGCCTATCTATTAAATGTTAATAGTTAAAAGAAATATTGGTATTTTTCATACCAAGTCACAGTCTGTCATCAAGTCACAGTCTGTTGTGCTTATTGATAACATTTATTGATCCAGGCTTCACCCAACATGGTATTCTCTTAGAAGTAAAGAAATCTGGGCTAGGGATGTGGCTCAAGTGGTAACGCGCTCGCCTGGCATGCGCAGGGCGCTGGGTTCGATCCTCAGCACCACATAAAAATAAAATAAAGATGTTGTGTCTGCCGAAAACTGAAAAATAAATATTAAAAAATTCTCTCTCTCTCTCTTTAAGAAAAAAAAAAGAAATCGACACATTTTTACATCTGAGAGAGGAATGAATTGGATTTGTGATTCTCTTTTGATAATTGTAAATGAGGAAAAAAGAGGAAAATATACCCATTTGTTCTTGAAGAAATAACATAAAGTTATTCACTCTAACATATTTATTCTTACTATAAAAAAGATTTTTTTTGGAAATGTCTTGAAAAGTTAAAATTCTTGTTCAGCATTATTTCTTGCCTTTATTTATTTAAGTTTATTTTTTTAATTTAAAGTCTGTTTGTAGGCTAAATTTAATTATCTCCTCCTTAGAGCACTCTTTAACAACATGGAAAAAACATGATTTACTAAGTTTGTGCCTTCTGTGTCTATTGGCTTGGTATAAATCTTTTTATTGGGGTATTCTTTTTGATTTACATAGGATCAGTGTAGTGTTTACAACTGGTAAATTGTGTCTCAAGAGTTCTAAATGTTCTCACTGATAACTCGCTGTTCATAAATATGTCAAATTCAAGATTTTATAAGAACTGTTGATATGAAAGAACCATTATTACAGGGAATAGACCTTTTTTTTTTTTTGGTCAGCACCCCAGTTCAATATTGGTTCTGAAATGTGGGGCACAGTGACACAGGGAGATATTTGCCACTGCTGTGGCTCTGGGCTGATCCGACTTGGAGGTCTTCCTACTGACCTTGGCTGATGCTTCTTGTGGAGCAGCTGCCTTACCCAAGTCCTCTGTTAGGACCTTGCTCTAACTACGTCCCCTGGTGGCTGCTTAATGGCTACAGCTGTTACTTAGGCCATGGGAAATCTGGCAAGAGTCTTGATGTCTCTCACTCCTCAGCTTCTTACATCATGCTCTTCTGTAAAGCAGCCAACTTTGTGGGATGCAAGAGTTGAAGAAAGAAGAATGTCATAGCTATCAGCGTCTCTCTAAGGACCAGCTACTCTAAACACCTAGGAAACCTTCAGAGTCATCCAGCTAATTTGGATCTAATGATGAAATGTCTAGATCTGTGCTTTATCATGGTATCTAAGTAGCTATCAAAGCCATTTCCTCCTTTTAGGCCCTTTTCAATCCAATACAACATGAAGTAATTTTCAAAAAGCCATTTAATGTGCTAGATTGCATCGCTGTGTAATATTAGACCATCTCTATTTTCTTGGGCAAACAAGCAGTTATAAATTAGGAGGTAGCATCTTGTTATTTTCCAGTTAATAATCCTGAATTAATTTCAATTGCTATTATGATTTGTGTGTCTTAGAATAGTGTATTTTTGCACACAGGAGACACCCAGTAAATTATTGACTTGAGGTTATTTGGAAGCACTTATTTGGTTCCACTCAAGTTTGATTTATAAAATTGACCATTTCAATGTCTGTTTTTCATACATTGGTTTAGTGATGTGTATTCTAGAATTTGTTTTACCAATTTATTAAAATTATAAAGGATACTATGCTAATGCAATGCTACATCTTCAATTTCATGACTATTGATTTCTAATTTAAAAAAAATTTTTTTAAGTTGTAATTGGACACAATTTTTATTTATTTTTATGTGGTGCTTTTATGAGGATTGAACCTAGCACCCTGCACGTGCTAGGCAAGCACTACATCGCTGAGCCATAACCCTTGCCCTGATTTCTAATTTCTGAAATACCTGTTGAATGGTTTCTGAAGTTTTGTTATATTGAAATAAGGTTCCATTTTAAATTTATTTCATATTTATCTAACTTCAAACTTACAGTTTCAGAGAATATGTCACAATAGGTTATGGAAGGGCCAATTCATTTAAACAAATATCTTTTAAGTGTCTGTGGCTCCAAGACACCGTGCTTGGTGCTGGGGATAGAAATAAAGATGAGCAGGAGGCTCAGGTCCTGAAAAGGGGTCCAGAGTAGGGCAGAATACATTTTCTTTATTTTTCTAAACCGATTATGAATTTTTAATCCCTTTAGCTGAAAAATAAATATAGCAAATTTAAACTTTAGGCTCATGCTGCTTGTTTGAAGCCCAGAGCTATGAGGCTGACTCTTGGAAAGGGAATCAAATAAAGGTCAAATAAGGGCTAGAAGGGAAATTGGTATGTAATGAAAATATTTCTACTTCCCAGTCAGAGCCCTGGTTTTAAGCAGTTCTTGATACCGTCAGTGAGACTCTGGCATAATCAGTACATTATGTGGAGTATCTCCTTAAGTTTATTTTAATGGAATTTGACCTGTCTTACATGTGAATAAACAAAATGTCATGCAGGGTCTCCTTTTTAATTATTCATGATGGGATTTATTTGAATGTATGGCCGTCTATACGTGGGTATGTATGGAATGATACTATTTTGGATTTTGTAGGGTTTACTTATTTTTTATTTTCCATTGTTTCCTTTTCTTACCTTTATGATTGTATGAAGAAGATATGGAAAATATTTGACACTGGATTTTTGTGAGAGTCTTAAAAATCTTCCTTAGAAACACTTCCTGTCTGTTCTTTCCTGTGCTTCAGAAGCCCCTGGTGGCCCAACATGGTAGGCCATCATGGCTCATTTTGCTGAGTTCTTTACTGTTCCATTGTTCTTTTACATTTGCAGTTGCTTCTAATTTTATTTGTTAGGAGAGTTAGTATTTTTTAACTATAGTTTTATTACTTTTTACTGATTTAAAAAGTGACATTTATTTATTGTAAAATGATTAGAAAGTTTAAAAATGACTGCTATTAATATCATGTGTTTTTAGTCCCTTTGCCCTACAAATGCTTTATATATATGATATTTTTAAAATAAAGTTTTTGTTTTTAAAAATAAAATTATATGTATGTATGTGTATCTGTATACATACTTGTAGACATATATGTAAACATGCATACACATATGACCTTACCTTATTTTTTCCATGTAACACTGTAAAACAATTTTTCATGTAATTTAATAATACTAATTAATTTTTCATCACTTATATATTATATCTGAAAATAAAATAACTTACATTTTGTTTACTTTGAGAAGTATATGATTTATTTACATAGTTCAGAATCAAAAGGTACAAGATTATTTAGGATGAGAAGTCTTCTTTTTACCTTTTCACCACATATCTGGTTCTTTTCTCTAGGGACAACCAATTTTTATAGTTTGTATGTATTTTTCCAGAGATAGGCTATGCAAAGCATAAACGTGTATCCCACCACCGTACAAGTTGTATTATTTATGTTGTTTGGTACCTTACCTTATTTTACTACAAAAAAAAAAAACATACCTTGTAGGTTGTTTTACATTATCACATCAAAAATACTATTTCTTTTTATATGCCAAATAGTGTGCTATTGTGTGGATGTACTATGATATATTTTACTTTTCTTCTATTGATGGACACTTAAGTACTTTTACAAAGTTTTGCTATTACAGATGTGTTGTGAAGATTAGCCTAAATATATGCCATTTCCCACATTGGGAATATAAGTGAAGGATAAATTCCTAGAAGTGGAATTTCTGGCTCAAATAATATACACATTTTAAGTTGTGATGTATAGTTTAGATAATAATATCTACCTAATGGGGTTGCTGTGAGGATTAAATAAAATAACATGTAAAGCCATGAGCTCAGATCATCATGGCATATGGTTATTATTAATAGAATGGTCCTATGTCCTCAGCAAGTATTTCATGAATGAAGGAATGAATTGCCAGAATGTTCTCCATAGGCTGTGCCAGTTTACACGCCTGTTGTGGAGTAGGGTAACATTTCATACTCCGACATCCTCACCAACCGTTTTAATAGCTCATAACACTGTGGTTATACTTGATCTATTTAATTTTTCTCCCATTTTTGGACTTAACTATTTAAGTTGTTTTTAGATTTTGGTCTAAAAGATAGCTCTGATGATAACTCTGTGCATAGCTATTCATTGCTACTTTTTATATTTGTGGAGTAAGTGCCTAGACATGAAGTTTTGGGGTCTAAGAATGTGAATTATATTATGGGTCTTGTTATAAATTCCCAAGTTACTTTCCAGAAAAGTTATGCCAGTTGATATTCCTATCAGAAATAGATGCAAATGCCTCGATTGTTGCATTCTAGCTAATCATTTTACTGTTTTTTTTTTTCTAAATAAAAAAAGAATATTTATTTGGCATTTGTGGTTTCTTTAGGTCTGGTGTTTCCCAGTGACCCTATATTAGACCCAGACTGCCAGAAATTTTTTACATGTCTTCAGAGATGACTTATGATCAAATAGGAACTGCTGTGGCCTCTACATGGGGAGATAGCAGGAGCTGATGGGACAGATCAGAACGTGGCATTAAGTCAGTGAGTCTCCATTGACCGACTCTTTATCATACCACGAATGTCTCTGAGTTGAAGATCTCCTCAACATCTTACTTGAACTAGGGCCATAACCAGTGAATTTCTGACATCTTTGAATATATTTTCATGGTTACTTGTTTTCAAGGTGTATACTTTTTCTACTACTTTCTAAATTTGTTTGATTTTAACTGAATAATCCCATAACACAAATTCAAATAGGCATATATATTTGAACTCTGGAGATGAACTAATTATTCCTTTTTAGCTGTGAGACTCAATAACAAGTACCTGTTTATGTTTAATGTACATTTTCCTCCCTAGTGTGCCAAAATGGATTTGATAACTGATTTTCACTGTGTAGTAGCTATCAACCTCAGTTTCCTCATCAGTAAAATAAGCATAATAATATCTATCTAACGGGTTGCTGTGAGGATTAAGTGAAATAACATGTAAAGCCACAAGCTCAGATCATGGTCTGTGGTTATTATTTAATAAATGTTACACAGTACAGTGACTGTACTGTACAGGGAGTCATTTTTAAATTATAGACTATCATTGAGGCGATTGTGTAAGAAATTATTATTTGTTGATCCAGGAACATCTTGACAAATTGCGGCCTTATAAATTTGGTATAATGAATAGAGATTAATTAATTAAAATGTGATAGGCCTTATAAATTTGATGTGATGAATAGAAGTTAATTATTATACTTAATTAAAAAGTGATAAGTCCGGCAAAGATTTTTTTTTTTGAAAGATTAATTGTAGGTAAGTATGCTTATTTGTTTATGGAGTCAACAATCTGTAAATCTTTAGTAGTGTGATGAGCTTATACTGCCTGGTCCAGAGTTCTACAGATCTGAATTGTTAGGCCATATTGTGTATTTGAAAGATGTTAAAATATATTTTGGAAATTTTATATAAAAGTACTTTGTAACCATCATGAGTGCCTTTTTTTTTTTTTCTTGAGGTCTGTCTCTTATAGATGTGCTCATGGATAAAACTATGAAACAATTCAGAACTAAAGACGAACTTGTGGTGCTATCTTTTTCAGAAATAATTTTCTTACCTTTATTTATTTTGTGTCCTTCCTTTTCCAGGAGCTGACCAGTGCTTTGGTACATATAAAACTGCACCTTTTTATTCAGATCTTTACACTTGCATTCTTCCCGGCGGCAATATGGCTTTTTCTTCAGCTTTTATCAATCACATCCATCAATGAATGGCTCTTAAAAGGGTACGTTTAAATCTTTTGAAGGGTGTACTTTTAATGTGGCATATGCTTTCTTATAAGGAAATAAAAACATTTAACATTAGCATTATTATCCTTTAAAACAACAGTGTTTCATCAAAAAGATTCATAAGAAATAGTTTAATAACATCTTAAAATAAATCCCCATGCTTAATCTTAAGATACTACGATAAACCGGGCACTGTAGTGCACACCTGTAATCTCAGCAGCTCAGAAGTCTGAGGCAGGAGGATCGCAAGTTCAAGGCCAGCCTCAGCAACTTGGCAAGGCTGTAAGCAACCTACTAGACCCTGTTTCAAAATAAAAAATAAAAAGGGCTGGGTATATGGCTTCCTAGTGGTTAAGTTCCTTGGGTTCAATCTCTGGTACAAAAAAAAAAAAAAAAAAATTCAACAACACACACAAAAAAACCTTAAAAGACACTAGGATATATGCCTTTTTGTGAGTTTCAAAGAGAAAAGAAATTGAAGAAACTAGAGGTCGTAAGATGTATGTGAGCTTGTAAGATAGTTTGATGTATTTGGATACATTGGGAGAAGTTTTACAATTCTGGCAAAATGTTTGATGTTGAACTATGATAGGTACCCATGAAATTAAACAAAAGGGAGGAAATGATACAATGTTGCTCCATGAAAAACAAAATTTATATAGAAAGGAAAGTGAATCAGAGAACACTACCCAGTTCATCAGCGAATAAAGTCTATCTAGTTATAAAAATATATCCAACTTTGTTTTCTCCCTTCTTTTCTTAGATTTGCTTGTATTTTCCCCTAATAATGATATCAATGAATTCTTAATCTTTCTTTTAAATACTGAAGACATTTCAAAGTTACAAATGTAAATAAAATATAAATAGATTAAGAAGTAAAAAAAAAAAAAGATGTATGTGCATGTGTGTAATGTAGGCTGTCCATTGGATGCTTTAACTTTGCATTCTGTATCTTAAAAAATGTATACAGATAAGATGGAATATTTTTTTTCAAAATGTACAAGATGGAAAAAATATGTATATATTTGTGTAAATATTTACTTTTCCATGTGTTTTGTTTTGTTTGATGTAATAGTTGAATTAACAGTAGATTTTATTAGAATCCTTTTCATTAAAAAGTCATATTTGATGAAAATATCAATTAAAGAATTTTTAAAGTGATTTAAAACTAAACCTATTATAGAATTGTAGTATGACAGCTAAAATACTGAGCTTAGAGCCTGAAAGTTGGTTTCCGATCCTATTCCTAACATGCCTTTGAGCAAAGTTATTTAATAGTTTTGAACCTCAATTTCCTGGTTTATAAAATGTAATCATACTTTTACTTTCTACTTAAAAATGATGTGGGGATATCAATTAAAATCACCTATTTATTCAAGTCACTTCTTTAGCCTTACTATGAGCCAGGAGTTTTTATAGGTAATAGTAGAGAAACAACTGCAAAACTGGCAGCATGCCAGTACATTTTGTGTGTTGGAGAGACTTGGGGTACGAGTGTCCATAAACAAGTAAATAGATGAGTAAGATAAAAAAAGAGGTGTGAGAAGAGTTCAAACTGTGATGTGGTTGAAAGCTGTTAGTCAGGCTGGTGATTAATTTGAACTACAGAATTCTTAGGGTAGAATGTTCTAGACAAGGAAAACAGAATGTGCGAGGCTCTAAGGCAGCAATAAACCCGGTGTGTGTAAGGTCAGTAGAACAGTCAGGATGGCCAGATCTTGGTGATGTGGAGGAGAGATACCATGGTGTGGGGGTGGGAAGGTTGGCAAGAGCTGTGTATGCAGAGGCTTATAAATACCCAATAAAGAATTCTGACTTGATATTAAATGCTACGGGAAGCTATTGCAGGGACTGAAATGAGGTAGAAATGGGGTCCGATTTATATTTGAAAATTATTCTTCTGGCTGCTCTGTGGGAAGTAGGCAGTAGAGGCAGCCGAGAGAAAGACAGGAGATGAGTTTGGAGACCGGGGGTGAGGCAGTCGTGCAATAGAAAGGTGAGTGCACACAGGGTAGAATTTAACAGAGCTCTCAGAGCCCGTGGGTGGAGAGGCTGAGGAGTGAGGACTTCTAGGTTATAGGTACAAGCCACTGAGTAATTGGCAGTGTCATTTACTTAATTGGGGAGAGACAGGTTAGGAGCAGAGGGAAAGTGAAGAGTGCCACTTTGGCCAGATTGAGTTCTGAGAGAATGAGCGTTAAATTCATCCCAAAGCATAAGATCTCACATAAGTAAAATGGCAGCATTTTAGAGCAATACCGTATGTGCATCAAGAACCAATTGTAGTTGCTAGGCATGGTGGTGCAGGCCTGTAAT
Source organism: Marmota monax (assembly GCF_021218885.2). NCBI lineage: Eukaryota > Metazoa > Chordata > Mammalia > Rodentia > Sciuridae > Marmota > Marmota monax. Next base: position 44,022,400 of record NW_026693571.1, read on the forward strand.
CCCAGTGACCTGGGAGGCTAAGATTAGAGGACCGAGAGTTCAAAGCCAACCTCAACAACTTAGTGAAACCCTAAGCAACTCATGAGACACTATGTCTAAATCAAATACAAAAATAAGGGGGTGGGTGGGATGTGGACCAATGGCTGAGCACCCTTGGGTTCAGTCCCCAGTAACACACACACATACATATACGCACATCTCTCACACACACACACACACACACACACACAGAACCAATGGTATCTGCCACATGTAGGCCACTCAAAGTATAGGGACATAATAACTCGGTTTCCTTGTCTTCAGGGACCCTCCAACCTAGTTAGATACAGAGGATAATGTACATGTGTACATGGTTGTTTATTGTAATAAAGGTGGGGCCGCCTATGTTTTATCAAATGAATGGTAAAACCAGCTAAAGGATAAAAGGTTCAGCAAGGGTTGGATATGCTTTAAAGTAGAAAGTTAAAAAATGAGACATTAGTAAAAGTCAAAGATAAAAATATTTCTTTTGGCCCACGCCAGCAAAGTCTGCACTACTTGGCTGAGGAGTTTGGGTTTGAAGCTACAGGTGACAGGGAGCTCTTAAAAGTGCTAAAATGAAAAGACATAGTGCTAAAAGGTAGTCATTCAGGGAGATTGGTCTGATAGCACTGTACTGTGTTTATGATTAGAAGAATACTGCGTGCAATTCAGTATGCTAAATAAAGCAAGCATATAGGTCTCACCTTGGGAAGTTAGACTAAAAATGTACATCTTTGGTTTAACTCCAAGAAAGCTCTCTCGTAGCTTGTTTTTTCCTCTGCCCAGTCAGAGAGTACACACTTAGTATGTTAACTTGAGGGAGTTGCAGACTCAGAATCCTGTTAAATAAAGGTGTTCTGAGCACACTCTCCTTACTGTGCAGTGGTGAAGGGTCAGTGTGGAGGTAGAGAGCATTCAGTACATTTGAAAGTTTCAAGAGTCCAATGAAAAGCATCTTAACAAGAATGATGGCAACAGTCATGGAGAAGAATGGAAACTAGGATGTGGGGACTGGTTAATTTATAAGGAGCAAGTGGAGTTGCCTATAACTCCGGAATTTCAAATTGGATCATTAGGTGAAAACTGGTTCCTGTGGTAAAGTCACAGGAAAAAATTGATTTTTTAGAAAATATATAAATTTGTTCTGGAGATCTATTGTACAGCCCAGGGACTATAGTTAATAGTAGTGTATTATGTACTGCCAAATTTTTGGGAGAGATCTTAAGTATTCTCACTGCACAACACACACAAAGATAACTTTGTGAGGTGATACATATGTTAATTAGCTATATTATGGAAATGATTTCAAAATGTAGACATATTTTAAAACATTTTATATGTAAATATATTCAGTTTTTATTTGTCAAATTATGCCTCAATAAAGCTGAAAGAAAGAAAATATGTAAATTCAATATTAGACGTGTTTAGTTTGAGGGAATAATCTGGCTATAAATTTGGTGGTAGTAGTTAGGGCTAGAAATGTAAATTTAAAAATATTTCTATGGACTCAAGATTGAAAAGACAGCAGGAAAGCCAGCAAAAAAAAAAAAAAAAAAAAAAAAAAGAATAGTTTAAAAGGGGTAAATGAGAATGATGAAGTAAGCTAGTGACCAAGAAGATAAGAATAAGAGTTGCCTGGAGAAGCAAGAATGTAAATAGAGCGAATAGGGAAAGGGTGTTTGGTTTGGAGATTTGGAGATCACAGGATACTTTCAGATCACTTCTAGACTAGTAGAAGTGGGGAAGAAATCCAATTCCAGAGACATTAAGGGAAAATGCATTGTTGTGGGGTCATGGGGGTAGAGTATTCTTTATAGACCAACAGTGAGTTGCAATGAAAAATGTAGGATTGGATCTTGAGGGGGCAATAGTACTAATTTTGCTGTTAGTTATCTACATTTGTGTATTGAATCTTCTTAAAGGCAGGAATAATATCTTATGCATCCTGTTTTGGATACTCTTACGTAGTACCCTACTCATATATTCTATATATAGTTCAATATACAATTCAAAGATTTTTGTTTTTTAAGATAGGGAGAATTCTGTTTCTTTGTAAGTTAAAGGGAAGGGACTAGAAGACAGAAAAGATTGAAAAAGAAAGATTGAAAATGCCCTACAGGACTCACCTACTATTGGTGGTAGGGGAAATAGAAGGCTGAAGGAGTCCTAGATAAGTAAATCTTTGACCCTGGATGCCAGAATAAAAGTTTAACTCTAGAGAGCTGGCTTTGGGAGTTTGCGCAAATTATTGAGCTTCTGTCTTAACTTTAGTTTTCATTAAAGTGAGAATAATACTTGAGAGGAATAGATAAGACAATGTGTGTCAAGTGTGTAGAATTGGATCTACTACAAATGGTAAATGCTTCGTATTAGTGAACCTGAAGAAGGGGCAGAGGCTGGGAATTCATAATAGGACAGACTACATTAACCTCACTTAGGAAACAGACCTAAGACTAAGCTGGGTGTGATAGCATGTACCTGTAGCCCCAACTATTCAGGAACCTGATGCAGGAGGGTCGCGTGAACCCAGAAGTTCAAATCAGCCTGGGTAACATAGCAAGAGGCTACTCTAAATATAAAAACAGTGGGAGGAAAAAAAAAATCCAAAACATATTGAATTGAATGAGATGGAAATTCCATAAGTTGAGTTTTCTTATGTTTTAATCAAAAGGAACTAAAATATTTTTTTCTTATTTCAGAGCTAACATAAATTTACTGCATAAATTTTAGATAACACATTCTTAAAAGAATCAATAAAAGTCATCTGTAAGCACACTCATTCAAAATCTGTTTTATGTCAAATACACTTTGTCCACTATGCCCTGTGTGAATTTCCCCCTAGTTAGCGTAGCTCCTTGCTCCTCCTATATCTTTTCCCTAGAAAGGTATATTCTATATGAATTCTGAGTAATTTTTTTTTTAATTTTTAGTATTTAGATTTAGTACTCATTGTTTCATTTTCTTGTACAATTTATTTTGTATCTTTAAGAGAGTAGACTTGTTATTAGGATCTTGTAAGTATAAACATAATTTAATAAAAACCAAATTTAGAACAGATATGAGACTATCATTATAGAATCTAAATTCAACACATATGATTATGTCATGCCTATTTTTATAATGACACTACAACATGAAAATGTCTTTTATAAGGTGAAAGTTTGAGAATTGCTGTTTCATAGAAAGAAATTGAAAATGTAAGTTGTGTTTTATTAAATATTTTTCAACTTCAGATGTAGTTTAGAGCTTTATTTTTACTAAAAGATTTCTACATAAAATTTAAGGAGCATTTTTACTTTAACTGAAAATAACCTGAGATTATTTATGTTTCAATGACTGTACTTACTATAAGTTGGCTGTGTTTTGAATTGCACAATCAAAACTTAAATAACTATGAAACTAAAATCACTCTCGCTTGTAGAATGTAACGAGAGCTCAGAGGCTGCATGTTTGCTGCATCTTCTAAGTAATGTTGCTTCATATAAAATCGTCTAAACTCACCAGGGAATATGCATCAATAAACACTCTCCTATTTTTATTTGCTCAGTTCTGCTATTTTAGAATAAATACAGTGAAAGCTATTATAATTGGGGGAAAAAAACTATTTACAATTGGATTTTCTTTTATTTTTCAGTTTGCAGACAGTAGGTTGCATGCCTCCCCCTGTGTCTTCTGCAGTGATTTTAACCAAGGCAGTTGGTGGAAATGAGGTGAGTCCTGGGGGCTAACCTGATTTAAACATAAGTGCGTGCTGTGCTTCTATTTTGTTCAAAACCGTGTTTTGAACATAAAGCAGTTATGTTACAGAAAACTCATAACCATAGCAGCTTATGAAAGAATTGGTTGTATTCATATTAAGATGTGCTAAAATTGGTGATGTTGAGTGGAATTTAGGATTTGAGATAGACAAGTAAGAGAGGTGGGTGAACCAGAGATGGCAATTTTTCCACCCCAGTGGGAATTGAGGCGACCAAGGACAGAGAAGTCCAAGGAGGAACGTTCCGCACAATACTCACAGACTAAGAGCTATGGCCATTTCTTAGTTCCTATAAAATTTATAATAAATTAAGTTGGTGAGAAAAGGCTCAATTTGTTTAATGGCAAGTGAAAAACAACATAAAAAGGAGAAATTAGGTCAGGTTTCTAAGATGGATTCAAAGAAATCATTCAGCTGCTGGGAGACTGTGGCAAAAGATTCATGCTTGTGTATTGGGGTGGCACTGTTCATTTCAGAAGTGATTGGTGGTTCTTCCTTGGTTGAAAGCCCCTATAACTTTATGTTGAGGGATATTTCTTTGTGATGGGTTATTCCTCCTTTCCTACCGATATTCTCTCATTTAGAAAAGAACTCCAAGGGCTGGGCACAGTGGCACCCGCCTATAATCCCAGCAGCTTGGGAAGCTGTGGTAGGAGGATTGCAAGTTTGAAGCCAGCTTCAGCGGCTTAGTGAGGCCCTATATTAAAATAGAAAATAAAAGGGATCAGGGATGTAGCTCCGTGATAAAGACCTCCATATTCAATCTCTAATACAAAACAACAACAACCAAAAAAAAAAAAAAAAAGAATGCTCTGAGGGAAGATATAATGGGTTTCCACTTCTGTTCATTCTTGGATTCTGTTTCTTAACCAATTTTATTTTATTTACTTTATTCTTTCCAAAAGTAAAGTACATGCTATATTTTATTTTGATAATAGGTTTGTTGAAATATCATTTTTATTCACTAAGTTGGCACAAATTAACATATTTTCATGTTTTGACATATACCCCTACAAAACCATCACCACAATTAACATGGTAGACATAACTGTTACCTTCTGTCTTAACTTCATTTTGGGCTGCTGTAACAGAATACCTGAAATACCTGAATACCTGAAACTGGATAATTTATGAAGATTAGATTCTGGATTTGGGAAAGTCCAAGGCCAAGGGGCCTGCATCTGGTGAGGGCCTTCTTGCTACGTCATCCCATATTGGAGGTGGAAGGGCAAAAGAGAACATGATGGAGGGAGAGAGGGATTCATAGCCTCAAGTCCTTTTATAATTGGCTCATCTGTTCTTGAGGGTGGAGTCTTCATGACTTAAAATTCCTCCCATTAGGCCCCCCTCCCAACACTGTTGCATTAGAAATTAAATTTCTAACACATGATTTTTTGGGGACATACTCATTTATTATTTTTGTTTTTTGAGAGAGGTCTCACTGTATTGCCCAGGCTGGCCCTGAACTCTTGGGCTCAATGGATCCTTCTGCCTTATCCTCCCAAGTAAGTGGGCCACCACACCTGACCTGGGGAACATATTTAAACCATAGCACCCTCAAAGTTTCCTGTGTCCCTTTGAAATTCCTTCCTCCTGCCTTTCTCAGCACCTCTCCTCCCTAGGCGACCCCTGATCTGTTTTCTGTCACTATAGCTTATTTTACAGTTTCTTGTTTTATATAGTGGAATCATACAATATGTACTTTTCTTTTTTTCATTTACTCAGCATAATTATTTTGAGATAATCTACATTGTGTCTATCAGTAGTTCAGACCTTTTTATTGCTGAGTAGTAGTATTTTGTATGTATGTACCACAAATTGTTCATCCATTCACTTGCAGATGGACATCTGGGCAGTTGCTAGTTTTCAACTATGAATATTCAATATTTAAATGACATATACTTGCATTTTTCATGGGAATACCTAGGAGTAGAATGGTTGGATCATCTTTTGACTAAGGAAGAATTATCTGTATGTAGTTTTTATCTACTAGAAACAGCTTCTGAAGTAGACAATTTCCATCCATAATATATAAATACCCTTCTTTTAATGCAGACATATGTTTAACTTTTTAAGAAATTACCAAACTAATTTCCACATAGTGCTTATGCCCTTTTATAATTCAACCATTAGTGAATGAGAGTCCCAGTTTCCACATCCTAGTTAGCACTTGATATTGTCAGTCTTTTTTTTTTTTAGAGAGAGAGAGAGAGAGAGAGAGAGAGAGAGAGAGAGAGAGAATTTCAATATTTATTTTTCAGTTTTTGGCGGACACAACATCTTTGTTTGTATGTGGTGCTGAGGATCGAACCCGGGCCGCTCGCATGCCAGGCGAGCGCGCTACCGCTTGAGCCACATCCCCAGCCCAAAATATTAACTAATGTGCACTTTTTTCATTTTTTTGGTAGGAAGTGCTGGGGATTGAACCCAGGGCCTTGTGCATGTGAGGCAAGCACTCTACCAACTGAGCTATATCGCCAGCCCTATTGTCAGTCTTTTTGATTTTTTATTCTAAGATGTGTATGGTGTTATCTCATTGTAGTTTTAATGTTATTTGCATTTCCTAGTGACTAATAATGTTAAGCATCTTTTAATGTGTTAATTTGCTGTCTATCCATATGTCTTCTTTGGAAAAATGCCTATTAAATTTTTGGCTCATTTTCTTAAATTGAGTGGTTTATTTGTGTACTGATGAACATTGATAAAGTCCTGATCACATATATGCACTGTAAATATTTTCTTCCAGTCTGTGGCTTGCCTTTTCATATTCTCACCCTTGTTTTTCAAGTGCAGAGTCGTGGTGAAGGCAGTGAAAGGTGATAGGATTCCGGATGTATTCTAAAGTCATAAGATATGCTGATAAATTGGATGTGGGGTGTGAGACAAAGACACAGATCAAGAATGACTCCAAAGTTTTTGGCTGAATAGCTAAGAATTTGGGGTTGTTGATACAACAAAGAATATGGGGAACATATTTAGACCATACGAGAAAGCAGATTTGGGGACTATTAGCTTAGAGAGGATAGGCTATACTGAGGTCCCTAAGAATGCAAAAATATTGGTGGCTAGATGTATACATTTGTTTCTTTCTCATGGCACATACCACTTGTGGGTCAGTAGGTTTGCCATCCCTAAGGGAGGCTGGTTGGAGGCACCATCAAGATGGTACACCATCTAGATGGAACAGGGAGCATTTTCAGTTGCCATAAGAGAGGGGCAGACAAAGAGAAAGAGATATTAGGGAATTACGAACAGACTTTTCACTGCCCAGGCTGGTAGCGATACATAGAACTTCAATTTGCATTAGATTGGCCAGCAGAAGTCACATGTCCTTACCATTCTTATGCCCTGGAGAGAACTAGATCTTGGTGAGCACTTTTAATGTCAGCCATACTGATTAAGAGTTTATTTTTGTGATGTGTTAAGATGGTAGTTCAGGGAGTGGTCTAAACTAGAAGTGTAAATTAAGGAATCATCAGTGAATAAATGGTATTTAGAGCTATAAGTGGCTGAGATTACCTGGCTAGACAGCATAGGTAGAAAAGAGAAGAAGCCAGGCATAGTGGCACATGCCTATAATCCCAGCAACTTTGGAGGTTGAGGCAAGAGGATCACAAGTTTGAGGCCAGCCTCAGCAACTTGGTGAGACCCTGTAAAGCTCATTGGAAAAGCTCCCCTGGGTTCAATTCCCAGTACCACCCCCTACCTTCTTTAAAAAAGAAAGAGAAAAAGGAAAAAGAAAAGAGAAGAGGTTCAAGGATTGAGCCCTGGGTCCCTCCATCAGGGTCAAGGTAATGAGGAATCATTAGCGAGGCAACAGAGGAAGCATAATTAGTGAAATAGTAGTCAAAACAGGAAAGCAAATCAGGGAATTCTGGTGTCTTGGAAGCCATGTGAAGAAAGTGTGAAGGAGTAGAGTGTAATCAGCTGTGTAAAAATTATGCTGACATATTGTGTTTGTTAAGATGAATTCTGAAAATTAACCCTAGCATTATGATACATGGCATGGAGGTTATTGGAAAACTTGGCCAGAATTATTTTGATGAAGCATTGGGGCAAAAGCTTATTTAAAGTGAACTTAAGGATAAATGGGAAGAGAAGAATTGGAGCCTGTTTTGAGATCATTTGTGATGAAAAGGAAGAGGGAATGGGGCTGTAATTAAAGGGCAAGGTAGGGATTGAGATTTTCTATGTGCAGTAATTGTAGCATGTTCCTATCATTATAAGCATGTTTCAGTAAGGAGAGAATTGATATGAGGGAGAGAGAGACAGAGAGAGCAAGCAATGGAGTGATACATTAGATTAAATGAGAGAATGATATGAGTTTCAGGAGGGGTTTAGACTGTTTATTCATAATAATAGGAGTGAAGGCAGAGTGTGTAGATACAGATGCACTTGGGAGTTTCCTTTTGATGACTTTTCTAAGTGAAGTAGGAAACAAGGCAGCAGCCAGCTGTGCTGATGGAGTAGATGGTACTGAAGTTTGAAAAGAGAGGAGAAAGTATGCAGTTGACATCTAGGTAGAGAGAGAGATTAACTTGAGAGTGGTAGATTGCTAGGCAGCACTGAGGGCCATTGATATTCACCTAAAGAGAAGTCAGCCATCCATCATGGTTGTATATTTTTTCTTGATCACATTTAGCTTCATGGGATAGGAAGTGAATTGGCGGATGGTTGGACTTAGCCAAGGTTTCTTATGCCAGGTATTTTCTGTTGCCACATATTATTGAAATAAAGGAGCTACAGAAGTTTTGGTCTAGTGCCTAGTATGTTTTTTTTTCTGTTATCCTGAAAGAATTTGAGGAAGGAGTCTCCTTTGGTATATCTAAGACCTGTGTTAATTAACTTGAAGGTGTCATTTGCTACATTCTTTTAAATGTGAGTATCTAACTTAAATACCTTTTTGTTTTCAAATGACTTTGGCAGAACTTTAAAGTTCATCCATTTTCTTGACATTAATATATAGCATTGAATTCTTTTGAAGTATATTTATATGTCCATTCCACAAAAGATATTTAAATTATTTACATTGTGTTGCATATTAATAATGTGGAATTTACAAATATTTCCTTAGTTTTCTAAAAGTTGCAGTCTAATTTTTAAAGTGCTTATATTGTATAGCTTACTGATATTCAAACATTTTGGAGGCTGAAGGAGTAAGATACAATTTTTCATAAATTTTCTAAAAAGAACTTCAAAAATGAAACTGAGAGTCCAATGAGGTCCAGTGGAACACACTTATCTCAGCAGCTAAGGAGGCTGAGATAGGAGGACTGCAAATTCAAGTTCAGACTCAACAATTTAGAGACCCTGTGTCAAAAAACAAAAAAGGGTTAGCAGCTCTTGAGGCCAGAAGTCACTGGTAGAGTGCTGCTGGGTTCAATCTACAGAACCACAAAATAAAACAAGCAAACAAACAAATAAATAAATAAATTTACATGTCACATCTGATGTGAAAGGAATAGACCATTTCATATTTACATTAGATTATGGGAGAAAATGATCTGCAAGTAGATGATTTTATATTTAATGTTTTTTTCTAAAATCATGTTAGCAGGTAACTGAATATAGACTTTTTTAAAAAGGAAATGTAAGAGATTTATCTTTTCTATAATAGGTTGGGAAAAATCAAATCTGAGAATGTGAAGTGAATTTGCTGGTGCAGGTAAATGAAAAGGTTCAATAGCTATGTCCAGTTTCATTTGATGAAAGCTCTCTGTGATGGTGTCCTGCTTGGCATGTAGTGTCTCTGTACTCACTTTTAATTGGACTAAGGTCCTGGTTGCCCCTTACTCAAAAGCCTATATTTGGAAGATGAGTTGGTAGGAAGGAATATGGGTTATTCACAGACCAGCATCGTAAGAACATGGAGGGGCTGACAGGGGGTTCTTTTTTATTTTTTGCAATACTGGAAATTGAACCCAGGGCCTCTCATATTCTAGGCAAGTACACTACTACAGAGCTACCCTTTTTTCAACTTTGAGATGGTCTCACTAAGTTGCCTAGGTTGGCTTCAGACTTGTAATCCTTCTGCTTCAGCCTCCTGAGTAGCTGGGATGAGAGATGTATACTACCAAACCCTGTTGGAAAGCACTTTCATAGGGAGGGGAAGGACGTGTAGAGAGACAGTGGGCAAGAAGCCTATGTGCTGAGTGGCATGCTTGTGCTGAGCAGTCTTCATAATCAGGGTCATGGATCTCTTTTTTTTTTGTTATTGTCATCTGGCTGGAGCTTTGCAATAATCAACCTTTACCTTCTGGGGCTTGATGCTGTATTTCTTTAGACAGATTACTTTTCTGCAAGTTAAATATCATAGTACTTTGCATGCTTCCTGTTATACTTGGGAATAAAGACTAAGGAGGGGTCTTACAAAGGTCACCAGATATTCTGGATTCTGTAATTTTAAGGAAGATTATATTGCAGTTAACATTTTAACCATTTAGGTGGGGTTTCCTTTTAGAACTTAGAAAGACTGGCAAAAGGAAGGGAACTGAATACTTACAAAAGGATTAGGGAGGGAAAACCACCTATGGAAGAGGAGAGGGACAGTGACTTGCCAATGCCCCTCCAAAAGAAGTGGCCCTGTTACATTATTGCCTTCAACATGGTAGTAAAATTACTGGGGCACATTTCCATGTGTCACTGTCCTTTCAAGCTGATTAGTTTTGGCAGTGATTATGACATGTAAGAAAACTATCTCCTTAAGGATTAACTTCTTTATATTTAGTTCATGATCTTGTATATTTATGTCTACATCTTCATATATATTATATACCTGTTTAGTATATGCTTTCATGTATTAAAGAAAATGTATGTGTAGTATATTTGTTTTCAATGATTTAGGGATATGTATATATTATCATTTGAAATGATGCTTTCATATGTATATTGCAAAATTGTTACATAAGTTAGAGGAAATTTTTTCTGTTAAATAATATACCTTTAGATGATTTTCAGTAAAATTATTGGTTATCAAAGTATTTCATTATGGGTTGAAAGAGTTATTTCATCCCTTTAAAATCACAGCTTAAAATTTGGTGAAAAGTGTTTTTAATACTCTTTGTCAAAATTAAAAAGTGATTTATGTTTTTATAACAAGTTATTTTTGTTTCAGCAAAACAACTAGAGTTTCTAATAGTTTTTAGCAGTGGAGGGAATTCAGTGCATGACAATGTTTATCCACTCAGATGCCAGTATATCTTTTAGGTATTTAAATGAGACTACATTTTGTGGCATTTAAAATTTAAGCTATCTTTATTTAAATACTAGAAATACACTTAGGTTCTTTTTTGAAGTTATATATTCATTCCAGTATTTTAAATGCATTTTTTTTTTCAAAATTGTAGAATTTGAGTGTTCTGTTGACACAGTCCAACTGGTGATGGTGGTAGTTTATGTATGTACATGCACACACATGCACATGCATGCTCACATAGTTGTATTTTTTTTTTAAATAATGGAAAAAGCAATAGGTGAGGGCCAACTTAATTGCCAAATATAAGAAGATAGATCAAAACATTTTAAGTTTTATTCTAACATGGGAGACATAGGATGAACACTTTTTTGTTGTATAAAATCAGATACATGTATTTAATTTAGATTTCTGTTCCAAATATAAAGGTCTGTGGTAAAAAATTTGATTTTCCCCAAAAACCTTTGCAAAGGTTTTAAACCTATGAGACTTGCTGGTTGAATAATTGTATTTAAATCACAGTTATTTCTGCCTTGTAGTAACTGCCATAGGGATTCCTTTTATAAAATAAATTTCTTTTTTAAGAAACTGGAAAATTATTTCCCTGTGTTTAGAGATAGAGTCCCCCCCCCCCCCCCCCCCATACTGTGGTTATGGAGATATTTCATCTCTCTCATTCCTGCTGGTGTTTAGTGAAAGAGAAAGAAAGTGGTTTGGGAGATGCCCTGACTACTTTTACCACAATATTTCTTCTTTTTCAAGCTAAGAAAGGGAAGGTTTCAGCTAAAAACCATTTCCTAAAGCTATGAAGTGAATATGAGGTCTTAACTCCCAAATAAAGTTGCAAAACTATGTAACTGTAAAATTTTGAGTCTAGCATCAAAGCAAATATGAAAAAATATAATTAATGATTTCTGCCTTTCAAATCTTTGAATCAAAAAAGAAGAAGAAAAGCATTAGGAATCCTAATGGATAAAAGTTGGCAAGTTAGGAAGGAGTTTCTAGTCCTACCTGGGAGTACTACTTAGGCTGCACCCTGTTATCTGTGTTTAAGGCTAAGTGGTAATTAGAGCTATGACAATAGACACCTTCAGCACTAAAAGCACTGTGCTGATTCTAGGCATGACATTTAAGCTTGCTTATTTTGTTTCTTTGTTTCTCAAAATGAACTTCAGGGATCACTTGCCTGAGCATTATCTAAATGACTATAAGGATAATCTTAAATTATTCCTATCCTCCCTATACCTATTGAATTAGAATGTGTGGTGGATGGGGCTCAGGATTCTCTTTTTAAAAACTGTGAAGTCCATGATGTCTACAAAAGGCATGTAAAACATGTATACACTTTAAAAACATAATACACACTTCTGTGCGTGCCATCTAACTTTAGAAATAGAATGTGATATTTAACCAGTAGTTAAGCATCCGCTTTACTGAAGACACTATTTTCTACCATAGGGAATAAGAGGTAAGATGTTGTATGGGAGAAAAAATAACCTTTTCCTCATCTATTACAAGGTACATGGCTGTCATCCCTATAATAAAACACAGATTAACAAGAGAAAAGTATAACAAATCTGTTCAACCAAAGTTTTAACGTGACTTGGGAGGCTTCAAAAAGAAAGAGGTATGGATACAGAAACATAGGAAAGGTTAGAGAGACCTTCTTGGTTTCAAGACCCTCCTGTCTTCAATAGTACTTGGGTGTCATTCACTGGGGTTTGAGCACCAGCTGAGTACTGGCAATCTGTGCTTGCCTTTGAGAAGCTTATATTGAGTGTGACGTTGCACTATTCAAAACCTCTATATAAATAGGGAAAACAGTGAAATTGTTCAAGATTGACCTTTATTATTAAATTATTATGTTCCTATTTTAGTATAGAAAAAAATAAAATACACTCAAGCCCTCTGTGGGTTGAGTCCCACCCAGTTTAGGAATTTGGGCTGTGTTTACTACTTGGAGGCATTCGGTTGTTATTTTGCCTAATACAGGATTAAGACCCCCTTGCTTCTTTTAACATAAACGTAATTAGGCTGCTATTTTAATTCTATTTTATTTATCAGGTTGAAGGATTTCAGAACCCTTTGATAAGCATGTTGAATTCCAATACATATTAAAGAAACTTTGATTTTGGGTATAGAAGAAAGGTAATAAGTAAAAGTAAGTGTGTGTGTGTGTGTGTGTATGTGTATGTGTGTTTAGTTTCATCATTGGGATTGGTGCCCTAATCTCTTCAAAGAAAATTTAAGAGTGTCTCCTGAGCAAAGAAATTTATAACATTTGATGAACTCTTTAAGTTAAGGACGAGGGTCATGCAATCTGAGTGTATTTTAAAAAAGATCTTCTATCTGCTTGGAAAGCAAATGAAGCACTCATTACTAACTTTAAAAGTATAGCTATGAGATTTTTGCTAAAGGTGAAAGATCAAGATCATCACAGTCCAATTGGAGACCAAAAGTTCAATTTCTGGCTTATCAGTGAGGCATGAAACATTTCAGGGTTATTTTGCATTATCAGTGGGGAGTTGGTCTTGCTAATCTAATGCATGAAGATAAGATTCATTGAAACATTTATAAAGGCAGTTAGAGTAGATCTGATCAGCAGAGGGAGAGAGGACTTGGAGTGAGAAGGAAACTTGATCTGTCAGTCACCCTCTCCTCTTCACAATCACTTAGCCTTTCTGTTCCTTGTCTTCTCTTCTGTTAAATGGGGTTACTGCTTTTGCTTGCAGTAGAAGGTTAATGCCCTCCTGGAGGAATCTTATATCTGAAAAAGGCTCAGTACTGATCCATCTTGGAAACTGGAAGATGTGTGTTTTTCAGTTACTAGCCTCTCGTGGTCTTTGGGAAATAGTAATCATTTTCCTACTTTGACAGAAGAAAGAACAAGTATAGCAGTAGTAGCAGCAGGAAATTCTGTGCTCTACCCTTCTTTCATGCCTGCCTTTGACTTAAGTCTCATTTTCTGGGTTGGATTTGAGTTTTTAGCATTAAAAAGACTTGAATGTTTTAAGCTGCTGTAAAACTTGTTGAAAGGTATCTACATTTCCTGAGGTTTTTGTGCATAACTTAGAACTTTTTCATTTAACCCTGCTGCCTTTCCATTTGTCTTTCACTTATATCATGCTAACAGAAGGGTCTAATGGTTAGCAGTAGTTTCTAGGCCCCGAGCCCCAGTGGTCAGTTCTCAGTTCTCATCTTCCATGATTTAACTGCAGTTGTTGATCCCTAGCTTTCAACTTCCTTCTGCTTCCCTAGCACTGTTCTCTCCTAATTTCCTTCCTACATCTCTTTTCACTTCTTTTTCTCTTTTCTTCTTGTCTTCTTCCCCATCCAAGGGGAATATATGCCTGAGATCTGATCTTGAAATACTTCATTTAGCCCTGCCAGATTTCTGTTTCTGAGTCCTTCTTCTCTCTATAGTAAAGCCATGTGACCCTTCAGACTCAACCAGGATTCAGATATTAGGACCATTGCCATCTTCAGAAGTATTTGAACAACTCCAACTTAGCATGCTGTGGCTTGATCTCACCACCTTGGCTGCTATCCACCTGACCTTGAGCATTGGATACCCTTTTCTTGGCATCAAAACGTGTTTGATTCTTGCTTTTACCATATTCCTTAGTTACCTCAGTAAGCCCTGGACCTCTCTGACCCTTGGTTTTCTCATCCAAGGATATTTCATATGATTGCTTGCAAGAATTTCATGCCTGTACATGGCAAAGTATTTGCAAATTACAGGGGAACTTATCAAGGAAAAATCAGTATTATCATCAAAGTGCAGGCAGGTCACTGATGAAATCACATTACTTGATGGCTTTTTCAGGACTTTGATTTTCTAAGTTCATTCATTTACTCACTTCATTCATTCATTTGTAGGTAGTATATTTATAGAATCTTCAGTTTAATAAGTCATTTAAAAGAGATGAATGGTAAATTGCAGGATAAGATGCATGGTATTTAAATAAATTTACAAGATGGGGCATGATTGTTTTTTATTAACATCCATTTTGTATTATTAGTTGTATTTGGTACTTTTATTATCATATTTCCTTTCATAACCTGGAATACTCACATCAGATTTCTAAGATAAGCCTTTCTGGGAATGAAAGAGCATGGGGAGCCAAATTAAGAATTGAAAGATTGCCTTTAGAATTTAGAACCAGATGAAGGGGATTGAATAGATTTACAGAATGTTTCCCCTAAACTCTACAGAAGACCATCCTAGCTCCATTCCAGCAAACAAACAGTACAAAAATAACCATGTACCTTTTAAACAATTCTGCAGAAACATTGAAAATTTGTTATTAACCTAGTTCTCCTTTTTAAATTTCAGAGTTTCTGTAATATGCTATGACTAACAAAACATCTTTAAATAGTTTGGTTTACTTTGGTTAGTTACATTTTTAATATTACATTTCCTTTTCAAGGAGACACCCTAGTCTATTAGTAATTTTGAGAAAACTTTATCTAAATGACAGCACACTTATCTTTCCTCTCAGCTACTCTTATCTGATTGGTGTTTATATTTTTTGTATCTTATTATAAAGAATTTTGTTATTTTTCCTTTATTTTCAAATTCTAGGCACATACCTTTTAGGTTCTGTAGCATATCTGTGCACTGATTACCTGTCACTTGTACTTGTATTTCTGTATATTTATGGAGTTATTACTATTGAAAATAGCCTTAATCTCAACAATTTATTGAACTGTGGAATTATGGAAATGTCACTAAATTAAGCTTCAAAAAGTAGCTTTTTCTCTTGGCCCCATCAATAACTTGCTTTGCTATCATGGATGTTATCTTTTTCAACTTTTAAATCAATTCTGTACAGGTAGAATTTTTTTTTTTATTTCTTTATTTTTTGGTACTGGGGATTGAGCCCAGGGGTGCATAATCACAGAGCCACAACCCCAGCCCTTTTTTATGTTTTATTTTGAGAGAACGTTTTGCTGAGTTGCTTAGGGCCTCACTAAGTTATTGAAGCTGGCTTTGAACTCTGATCCTCTTGCCTGAGCTGCCTGAGAGTCCCTGGGATTACATGCATGTGCCATCATGCCTGGCTGGCAGGATTGTTTCAGATGAAATTATTTTGGGAAAAAAACATGTAAGAACGTATACATATGAGAGAAGGTACTCTGTCACTTGAAGCTGTTTTCTTCTTGGTGAAGTATGATCTACTTTATTGCCTTAACTGTAGATCTTTATGCTTCCTTGAATTATTTTCCTCATGAGATTACATGCTTCCTAGAGGTGTTACATGCTACATGTTGTCTTTGGCTTGTAGGAAGGTTTTGGCTTCTGTTGGACTATTATTAAGGGCATGGAAGTTGTGGAGATAGGCTAACAGAATCAGTCAGGCTTGATCTTTGCTGCTTTGCCGCAAACTTTGGAAATAACCCTTTTAAACTTTATTTGTTTCATGAAAGCATCAGGCTGTGTCTTCTAAGTATCTGATAAGAACATTCTGCAGTGAGGATGCAATAATATTTTCAAGTGCATTATTCATGGCCAAGAATACTTGGCTCTAAACTATGGTCTTCGTGTATTGATTGGGCTGAGCTGTGTTTTAATCAAGTGCTGAGATATTGAACTTGCAGAACTCTCTAAATGAGTGATTTTTATTTTTATTTTTAAATAATATCCTATAGGTAGAAGCTAAAAAGCTTCTTAGAATATAGCTACTGTGGGTGTCATTCTGAGCCTAATCTGCCTTCCTGTTTCTCCTCTTCCTATTCTTCCCTCTGCCTTTCTCTTTCTTTCCCTTTCCTGAGGTGGGGGAGAAGCCAGTCCATATTCACTAAGTTTATTTCGTGAACCACAGCTTGGAAAACACTACTCTCAACTGCCCTGGAAACCTGCCATCCACCTTGCCTCTTGAGTCAGCTCTTTTTTCTCCTTTGCACAAACTTTTTGGCTTTGTTCTGTGCATAGGACATGCAGATGGTTTCTTTGGTGTTGGGCTGCACACCATTGTGAGGACTTTGTTTTCTTGATGACTTCTTCTACCATTTGTTGTCATCTTACTTGACGTGGCTGTTCCTATAACAGCAACCTCTTCATCATCCCATATCTTAGTTGAGGCCTCACCCACAAGTCAAGGCCCAGCTTAAATACTAGTTCTCTCTCCAAATCTCTTTTCCTTCCACAATGGAGTTCTTTCTTTGTGCTTTTGTTGTAACACTCACCCTTAGTAAGATCTTTTTGCATATATTCAGCTCTTTAGCCAATATATATATTTTTTTAATTTTCTGTGCATAGACTGACTGCTTTTCTTTGTGTCCCCTTAGTGCAGGACAGGAGCATCCAAAGTAAAATGGCCAAGGAGACTTTGGGGAAGCCAGAGCATGATCTAGTTCCCTCCTGTTCACATCACAGTCCTAAAATTGTTTAGAACAATGCAGTCACTTACTTGAAGTAATTCCAAAACATGTGTTCTCCATCTCCCTTTCAAGGATCTTTTCATGTATTTACTGTGCCAGAATAAAAATGGGATAGAATTGAACAAAGTCTTAGATTTAGACATATTTTCTCATTTATGCAAGTTCATTTTAGAGAGCTTATCACGTTCTTTATTCAAAGTTTATGCTCAGAAGCGTTTCTCATTTAATGATCCTTCAGATATGGACCTTGAGACAATGTCATTACAACATTCAGTCTAATTACAGTTACATGAAGTTCACACTGGTTTGAGACTGGTATACTTTCTCAAATAGGCAGATCAGGATAGTCTAATTCTGAAAAACAGCCCGAGAAACTAATGATGTAAAAGAAAGCCCATTTATATTTTTATATATACCAATCATTGTTTAAGTCCATTACAAGTTAGGTAGCCTATTAAAAATGTTTTTTTTTTGACTTGCATGGTCCCCTTTATCAACAATAACAGGGGAGCTGGGCTTGTGACACATGCCTGTAATCCTAGTAACTTGGCGGGGGCGGGGGGCGGGCTAAGGGCTGAGGCTGGAGGATCTCAAGTTCAAGGCCAACCTCAGCAACTAAGCTAGGCCCTAAGCAGTTTAATCAGATCCTGCTTCAAAATAAAAAATGGACTGGGGATGTATGAGGATGTGGCTCAGTGGTAATGCGCCTCCTGGATGGGTTGGTGGGGGACTGATGTGCCTTAGCTGTCATTTGTGTTTACAATAAGTCCTTGTCAAAATAACCTGAAGTTAATACTCATTTATGTTCCTCCAAAGTTTGATATTTTCAGTTTCCCAATTATTAAATTACCAACTGTCTGCCGTGTGTTTCATATTTGTTGTTAAAGGTAGTAAAGGTAGTACATAGTCATATTTTGACATGAAAAATGAGAACTGGCATAATCATTAAAAAAGAAATCTGCTATGCTCAAGTTGTCTAGCGAGACATTCTATTGGTTTGATTTTTTTCTTTTTGATAAAATATGGAGTTTTTGTTAGAGGAATTATGTAGCTTTCTTTAAAAAATTTTTATTTTCCAATTATATTTGAAAACTTTTCAAAGGGTAAAATAAAAAAGAAACTGTTGGTCTGTGGTTGATGAAGTTTTACAAATTCAAGCCCAATTCATTATAAATTGATTATCAGTAGAGAAATAGGAAAGAAGTTAATTGAGCTAGAAGCTTATTTGCTAAATAAAGGTTCCTTGTATAGGCTGAGAGAAAGCCTAACAGTTTTTATAAGCCCCTTAGGGATGGGAGATAATGCTAGCATTTTTTTGCATCTTCCAAATTTCCAATCTAGAAGGAAATAAGGAGGACTGTGGGATGATGGAATAACTCAGGACTGCCATCATGCACAGTATCAGGAGGCACTTTTAACTTTTCAGAGCAATCCTCTGCCCCTGTGGGTTCGGGGGGCTTCTACTCTGCACATCAGAATAAGCTGTCGTCATCACAGCGGTAGGACCAGCTGGCATTTGCTCTGTATCAGGTCTTGTTCCTTTAATCCTATGACCACCTTTTGAGATAGGTACTATTATTATTCCTATTTTACAGAAGAGAAAACTGATACAAAAGAGATTAGGAAACTTGTCCGCTGTTATCAAATATGAGAGAGGATGCAAACCAGGTTCTTTTGTCTTCCATGTCTATGGCCTACCCCTTCTCTTTTAGTTAATGGTGGAGGTAGGACAGACATATAAATGGGATGGATTCAAACTAAAAAGTTTCTTCTCAGCAAAAGAAACAATCTGTGAGGTGAATAGAGAGTCTACATCTTGGATGCAATTCTTTACCCCTCACACATCAGATAGAGCACTGAATTAGGGTATATAAAGAACTCAAAAAGCTAAGCACCAAAAAAAACAAATGACCCAATCAATAAATGGGCCAAGGATTTCAGAAAATGATATACAATCAATCAACAAATATATGAAAAAAATGTTCATCTCTAGCAATTAGAGAAATGCAAATCAAAACCACTCTAAGATATCATCTCAATCCAGTCAGAATGGCAGCAGTTAAGAAGACAAACAACAATAAGTGTTGTTGAGGATGTAGGGTAAAAAGACACTACACTTCTGGTGGGACTGCATATTAGTGCAGCAAATATGGAAAGCAGTATGGAGATTTCTTGGAAAATTGGGAATGGAACAACCATTTGACCCAGCTATCCCTCTCCTTGGTCTATACCCAAAAGACTTAAAAACAGCATATTACAGGGATACAGCCACATCAATGTTTATAGCAGCACAATTCACAATAGCTAAACTGTGGAACCAATCTAGATGCCCTTCAATAGACGAATGGATAAAAATAATGTGGCATATATACAGAATGGAATATTACTCAGCAATAAAAGAAAATAAAATCATGGCATTTGCAGGTAAATGGATGGAGTTAGAGAAGATAATTCTAAGTGAAGTTAGCCAATCCCAAAAAACCAAATGTTGAATGTTTTCTCTGATATAAGGAGGCTGATTCATAGTGGGATAGGGAGGGGGAGCATGGGAGGAATAGACAAACTCTAGATAGGGCAGACATTATTATCCAAAGTACATGTATGAAGACATAAATTGGTGTGAATATACTTTGTATATAACCAGAAATATGAAAAAATGTGCTCTATATGTGTAATGTGAATTGTAATACATTCTGCTGTCATATATACATAAAAAATTAATTAAAAAAAAGCTGGAATCTAACTATTTTGGTGGGAAAGATAAAGTTGCCCTGAGAGTAGACTACAAAGTCCATGACTTGGTAGAATGTGATCCTAAGAAGTTTACACTTGATCTTCTGTCTGACTGGCAGCCTCCCTTTAGGAAGCTTTCCCCGTCTCCCAGGGTCCTGTGGTCCTTACCCCATCCAGGCACCTCAGTGCAGAATATTGCAAGGACTATGCATCTCACCAAAGCTCTCAGTGGATGACCAGGGGTGTGTGCTCCTTATTCACAGTTGTATCCTTTACATCTAGTGCAGTATTTGGCATGTATGGGGCATAGTAAATGATTTTAAATAAATGAATATTTTTTGGAGAAATTTGTTTAAATTTAGCCCTGAAAGTGTCTTGATTTAAACATGTGATATCACCAGGCATGGTGGCTCACTCCTGTATTCCCAGCAGCTCGGGAGGCTGAGACAGGAGAGTTCAAAGCCAGCCTCAGCAAAAGCAAGGCATTAAGCAATCAGTGAGACCCTGTCTCCAAATGAAATACAAAATAGGGCTAGGGATGTGGCTCAGTGGTTGAGTGCCCCTGAGTTCAGTCCCCAGTACTCCTAAAAATGTGATATTAAAGTAATAATTCATATTCAGTTATACTTTGTCCTGTGTTAAATTTTTATATAAAAATCAAGATACATAATTGGCTGTATTTTGGAACATTTTTGCCTTTCTCAGTCATTTGTACCTATCTGCTTTTCTAAGCCTCAACAGCCACAATTTTGTGGTAGCAACTTCCCAAAGTGGCTGGCATCATGCCTGGAAGGAAAATTATGGTTATTAATGCATATTAATTGTACAGAATAATGGGTTCATTTTGCCAATTTCATACATGCATATAATGCACTTCCATCATAGCCACTCTCCTTAGGATGCTGGACTTTTAATGCCTGGAAGGAAAGAAAAGGCTTCTATAGGGTTGGTTGTGCATTTTCAAACATATTGAGTGGTGAAAGGGATATACAACAATTTTAATACCTGAATGGAATCTTAGTCTGTTTTATGCCATTTCTAATTTTGGATGACCTTAAATCATTTACTTAAGTAACTATGTCAGAAAAATGATTCAGACATTAGTAGATACTTAATAAATATATATTTTTTAAACGAATGATGAAGTAAAAGTTCTTTTTCTTCCTTTCAATAACTGATGAGTCCCTGTGGAAATTTCAGTATACACACAATGAAAATACATGTGAGAATACTTCTTTAGGTCGTGTCTTATTGTGATAAATACATTTTTAAATCATTATGCATCTCTTAGGAAATGCTTTTGTCTTTGTTTTCTATTTTCAACTTCTCCCCAAATTGTGTGAAGTCCATAGGACTGGTATTATATTATTCTGATTTTACAGTTAGGCAAATTAGGATTGAGAGGTGAGGTGGCTTGTCTGAAGTCCCACAACTGGGATGTTCTGACTTCTGCAGGACACTTTTATCCCATTATACATTTTTCAAGCAAAATTGGGAAAGCTTCAGAAACCAGCTCTATAAGATCTAGATCTCGTGTTGGCTCCTCATTACAGGCGAATGACTTGACATCTGTCTGAAGGGTGGATGTCAGTGTACTATTAATTTAAAATGAATTATGAACGCCTAAAATTACAGAGGGCTAAGTTAACATTCTGGGAGTGAGGCAGTAGAATACAGATCTCAAACCTCATCTGCTTTCAAACAGCTTGGTAACGAAGTGCAGGAATTGGCAGGAACCCTAACAACAGGTGAGTGTGAATGAGCACGTGGGCTGAGTAAGAGACATAGACATAATAGGGCTGGGGAGGTCTCTGGAGCTTGAGTCAGGCTGTGGCTTGGACTGTTGATTCTTGGAAGTGAGAGTTTCAGGTTCTCTCCCAGGGATATTAGACCTTTTTGGAAAGGGCTTTCTGTGGTCAAGATAATGAACTCCCTGAAGATCCAAGAAGCTTTATCTGATGGAAGGGGTGTGTTACTCAGAAATCTTCCTTGGAATAGCGTTATCTGTGATGGGAGAGGAGGGCAGACTGGCTGAGGAAGTAATTGCAATTCTGTTGACAATTGGACTGCAAAGTTGCTTCCTTATGGTGAGTTGGTGGCAGAATGATTGCTTTCTGGGCCCCGTAGATACACATTCTGAATGGAATCATTGAACACTTGGGTGGGCATTATGGCAGTGGAAGAGCTGAAGGAAAGGGGAAATTCTCCTGTTTGTCTCAGGAACGCCTGCTTCCTGTAGCTGAAAGCCAAGCCGAGGTTTCCTTCCATACCTCAAACATGAGGGAACCATTGTCCTGAAAATTTGTTTTGGTAGCTGAGATCCAAATGCTATCAAGAAGCTATTCTCACCCAGGAACACATTCCCATGTATATCCTGTTCTAACAAATGTTTTAAATGATGTTTGAAACTATAAGACACCACGTACATGTTTTTTTTTTTCTTTAAAATTTGTTTGTTTAAATAAAGGAAAAAAATAATCAGTATGGCCTGGGATTGTGGCTCAGTGTTTGAGCATTTGTCTAGCACATGTGAGGTACTGGGTTCAATCCTCAACACCACATAAAAAATAAATAAACAACAACAACAAAAGGATTATGTCCATCTACAACTAAAAAAATGTTTTAAAAAATCAATTACAATGTTAGGAACCCTATTAGGCTGTACCTTCTTTACTCCTGAATTTACTCTATTCATTAGGTTATGTAAAACATCCTGGCAATTCACATATGTTTCTTAGTGTAATTTTGTTAAACGATTAAATAAATGTGTATGTGCTCGGTAAATTATGAAACATTATACTGTTATGTTATTGTTCTTGCTACTAGAAGACTGGCTTTATACTTTTTTTTATTAGAGTGCCTTTTGGATGTAGTTAATTGGTGATAAATTAATTATTGCTATCTTGACAGCTTTATTTGAATGACCTACATTTTCTAGTAGTATATTGAATTGTCTTACTGAATGTTGAGTTACTACTTCAGGGTTTAGGAATTCAATGTCATGTTTACTACTTTTGTGTATAAAATCATAGTTTTATCATGACAACTGAAAAAAGCTTTAGTATTTTCTCTCTCCTTTGCCTAAGTTGCTTCACACATGTCTTCTTATCCCATAAAGCCCAGAAGAGAGAATTCCATAATAGTTTACCTGATTTTTTTTTTAAAGTTTCTTCATTTTTTTGTCTTCATATTTTTAAAATTCGTGCCTCTGTCTTCTGCTCTTCTCTCCTTCTCTTTCCTATCCTTGTCTTTCTTTCCTTTTATCTTGTTCCTCCTTTTTCTAGGGAGTTTTTGTTCCTCCACTTACCAGATCTTAACCAAGCTGGGGTCTTTAGAAGGACTCTGCTTGATCCTGTGGTAACTTCATTGTTGTCGTCATCCGTATCTTCCTGTGGTCATTGTACTCTTTTCCTCTGGACATAACTGTTTTTCAGCCCATAGTGGGGATCCTGCTTAGATTTCCAAGTCGTGAACTTGGATTTTGTAATACTAAAGCATGTGCTTCCCTGGCACTGTGTCTTCTTGTAGAAGTTCCAGTGGTTGGCCAGTCTGTTGGAGCTGTGGTAGACTCTAAGGGTCGTCTAGGTCAGTGGATTACTGTGAACCTGGCACTGTGTCGAGCAGATGTTCCCAAGGTATTCCATCTCCAGCTTCAAGGTGTTAGGAAGCTTTCTTCAGCTTGCTGCCCTGTTTTGCTGCTGCCACAAAGTCCATTCCAAAGCTTGCTGTTGCTGTCACGCTCCTTTGGGACTTTCTGTTAGATAACAACCTCTCAAAGGATAGCTTCCAATGTGGTCCTAAAATGAATCACTGCAGCTTTATTTGGATGCTGCCGAAGCCAGGGTGATCGGCAGAAAGGAACTTGGGCTATATCTGTAACTCAGAAATCCCTAGTTACAGTCAAATGAAATTTTCTTCTTAAACTCCCTCCTGGATTATTTTGCACAGATAATTCTCCTTTTGATCTGTGGAATAGACCCTATATAAAATTGTTTGGTTGTCCTGATTTTCACTCTTTTGCCTGTGTGTGTGTGTGTGTGTGTGTGTGTGTATTTTTTCCAGTGGGAGAAAGGGATTGGAGGCATGGTGGAAAAATCAATGACTGCAGTCCATACCTAAGGATTTTACTCCCCACGTTTAGTTCTGTCTTAGCCAATACAGAATGTTGACTTATTGGAGGATCTGCCTGATGAATTTATTTAGTAAGGACCCAATTCATACTTAAAGAAAATTTAGTTTGTTGCAAGGAAATTGATCCCTTGTGCCTGTTTCCTTAATTGGATATTATTTTTTCAAATTGACTCAACTTTAAATTTCTTTTTTCATCATGGTGATTTATTGATAATTCCTACTCTTTCATCTGAGTTATGCTAATTCAAAACCAGTAATAGGAATAAATTTATTTGCCTTTTTTTTTTTTTTTTAAAGCTAGTAACTGACAATTGTGGTTTTATTCCTTTCTTTTTTAAAACAGAGCTTCATCTTGCAACCAGGCACACCACCACCCAGCTAAAGTACCATACTTATTAGATTTCCTGACATTCTCTTTGGCCATGTAAGATCTAAATGAAAGGATTGTATGTTACATTCAGGTGTCTTCTTAAAAGAGGGTGGTACAACCTTCATTTTTTTCTTCCTCTTTATCCTTGTTGAACTGTTGATTTGATGATTTAGGAGCATTCTTGGGCCATTAACCTGCCAATGATAGTGATGCAGCAAGAATAGCACTTTGGATCCTTTGACTATGAAGCTACTGTCATGCCAGCCCTGGATTGATTTTGGACCTCTCTTACATGAAAGAGAAATTAAAATTTCTTTTTATAAATTATTGGTATTTGGAATGTGAGTCTGTGAGTGTGCTCATGCACAGCTAAAACTTAAGCACAATTTATATAAAATATGTTAAGGGTATCATTTTCAAATAGTAGGTTATGTTAAAGTATACCTAACATTGGAACCATTGAATATAATTTAAAATTAAATGATATCTAGTACATACTTTAATTGCTGAGTTACTTTTTGGGTCTATTATAACTTAATAGTGTTCAGTAGTATTCATTAGTTGTTTTAATTTTCTAACTCTGGATTCTTTTAGAAATGCAGATTGATATTCAGAAATAGTTTTGTAACTTAGCTGATATACTCTTTAAATTTTTTTATTAGCACATTATAATTATACATAATATTAGGGTTCATTTTGACATATACAAGCATGACTCTTAATACTAAGTACAAAGTTCTAGACATCTAGGGGAATTTTTGGAGACATTCTTTCCAGAATCCATTTTGCTAATATATCCAGGGACTAGTATTCTGCTTTTTTGTTTGTTTCTTGAATATTGGTGATACAAACCTGTAAACTAAAGTGATTTTGGTATTTTTCTCATAAATTTTATGCATCTGTGTTCATGGAGAGACAAAGTAAAAATTCTCTGACTTTTCATTGTCTTTGAGTTTTTCATTTTGTATTTCTAACAATGTTTTTGAATTGTGGTAAAATATACATAATAAAAATTTATTGTCTTAATCATTTTTTTTTTTTTTTGATACTGAGGATGAACTCAGGGGCACTCAACCACTGAGTAACATCCTCAGCCCTATTTTGTATTTTATTTAGAGACAGGGTCTCACTGAGTTGCTTAGTGCTTTGCTTTTGCTGAGGCTGGCTTTGAACTTATGATCCTCCTGCCACAGCCTGCTGAGCCGCTGGGATTACAGGTGTGTGCCTCTGCGCCCAGCTGTCTTAATCATTTTTAAGTGTTCAGTTTAGTGGCATTATATACAGTCACATTATTATGTAACAATGGCCATCATCCATCTCCAGAACTTTTTCATCTTCCCCTGTTGAAATTCTGTACTCATGAAATAATAAATCCCCATTAAACTATAAGTTTTCATATCTCCTTTGTCTCTGGAAGCCACCATTCTACTTTCTGTCTCTAAATTTGACTACTCTGGAAAACTCAAATAAGTGGAATTACTCAGTATGTGTCCCTTTGTGACCAGCTTATTTCACTTAACATAGTTCTTTTGTTTACTTCAGAAGTTATTAAATCACAAATGAATTATTATTGCATAAGATGTCTTTCTTATATTCATCTTCTGAAAATTTCATCTGTCATGGTAAATATAATGGATGTTGGAGTAGGTAATATGATAATAGAATAGGCTTTTGGAGGTTGTTAATGGTATGGTCTAAGGTAGAAGTCGCTACATAGTTATGTTTTTGTTTCTACAAAGATAGCTGAAACATCAATAAGAAATTTCACTAACAGTAGAGCTGAAATGAGCACATTGGGTATGTTGGGATTCTAGTCAGTTTTCCATCACCCTGTAGAACAATATAAATATCATATTGCATAAAACATTTAATTTCTTATATTATCTAAATCTATAATCATGTAGTAGAAATAGATAAAATGTGATTTTAGGATAAAGTATCAAAGTTTTCAAATTAAGCAGTTGTCCCACTTGGTTTATATTCTGTTCATAGCAAATGGTAAATGATTTTTTTTTCTTCCTCAGACTCTATTGATTTTGAGGATTGAACAATAATCCCTAATAAGGTGTTAAGATATTGATGATGATTTGGTGCCTTGGGAAAAATATTAATGATACCATGAGTACAAAAATAACATTTTGTCCTTAAAAAAAAACAAAAACAAAAACAAAAAAAAAACCTTGTATCATTTCTTGCTCCTTGGTTTCCTCAGAGACAATTTACAGAAGCACTCTCTATAAAACCTTTCTGCTAGATTGGAAGCTAAACTAAGATTTTTTTTTTTTTTTTTTAAATCCCAGTTAAAAGAAGAACTAAGATAGGGAGTTGGCATAATGATGGTGGGAGGCATGCAGCTGTGTTTGCAAATCTTAGACACTGTCCCACAGTTTTGGTGTCACCCTTCAGCTGACAATTAAAATCTTTGTTTTATCAGTCATCACCCAACCCTAACAGATGGATGAAGAATTAATCTGATTTGTATTTTTCCCTACAACTTTCTCCTACACATCGTAATTTCTTATGATTAACAATCAGTGAATTCTTAAAGATGATTGATGGGCTTTAAAGATCTCTGTACTATATACATCCTATTTAAATTATGCCAGAATAAAACCACAGAACAGAGGCCCTCCAAAGACCCCTGTAGAAATTTGAAGACAATTTTTACACTCTCGTCCACTCAAAAAGAAATCTGCAAATACTGTAATGTTTTTTCCCTTGCCAGGACCCTCCTTGCCTGGTGTCATTTCTTGAGCTCTCCTGGGAGGAGATTAGTCTAAAACAACAAAGTAGCCAGATGTCTGGTTCTGAGAGAGTCCCAGAGGCCAGGCTACAGTAGGCAATAGAAACCACGTGGGGCTGAAGATCAAAGATACCTGAGAATTACTTATGGGCACATAGTATGTGTCATTCCCATTATTAGCAGTCTGAGAAAATTTGTTTCTCTAATTAACCCTTTTGTTGGAGTAACCTCAGATTTTTAGTGAGTATATTTATGTTTTGATATATTTTCTTTAGTGTATCTTTGAGAAGTGTGTGGTCTGAAAAAGAGAAATGAAAAGGAACTCATGCACTTGGTAGAAATCTCTAAACTGTAGAGCTTATCCAAAATAGATACACTATCAAGTATGTCATCATTTATCATGAAAGAAGTGGCCATTATGGTCCTAAATTAAAATTATAAACCATAGGAACCTACGTGGCTTATATGTACAAAGAGCTTTTCTTAAATCCTTAATCCTTACATTTTAAGCATTGTTGATTTACCTTTTATCTGTTTTAGACTGGAGATTTTTAGATCACAGCTTCCTGGTCTTGAAATGAATTCAGAATAAATCCCAGTGGTGGAAAATCTGTACCTTATTAGTAGTAGGCCTCTTTCTTTTCACATTGGTATTACTAATGAAATGCTAATTAAAAATTCTTGTTATCCTTTACCTGTTTGCTTTGTGGGTACATTTTTACATTGTTTAGACATACCGATTTGGAAGCTATGAATGCACTTGCTATTTTAGATTATTCTTAATTCTAGACCCTCTAAAAGCTTTTAGCTGAATTTATTCCAAAGGATGGGTAAAAATCCAATTTTAACTTTTGATGCCTTAGCCTCTTGATGTGAGTATCAGAAGACAGAACAAAAGATTTTGGTTGACCTTGCCACTTGTTTTTGTTTCTGTTCAACAACAAAAGCATATAAAAGCCTCCTTCTTGTTTTCCTTGGGATATAATCATAAACCATTGTTATCAAGAGCATGATTAGCCAGCTTTAGAGCTTTTAAGTGCTACAACACATTCTTTAACATTCAGTAATATAAACTTGGCATAAAAGCTATAAAAATGTCTTTAAATCTAATTGGAGATATGTGTTAGCAATTTAGTGCTGAGCTTTTGTATTCTTTCTGTAGTGGTCAAGGGTTCTTTTAACTCCTTGAGGAAAATGAAGCTCCTAGGAGCAGTTTATAAGGATTAATTGATTTATCTCTTTGTTTCTGGATTTAAGTATTGAAGCAAGAATAAAAATCAGCTTCTTGCACAAAGAACTGGAGAGGCAACTGCGTTTTGTTCAGAGCAGAATTTATTGTTACCTGACAAAGGGTGATGCATGTTTTCACTCTTTGCACCTGTGTTTCTGTTACTGACTTACCCCCATTCTGAACAATACCATTTTCTGTAACTGAACCAATCTCGTTTTCTGTTTTTCTCGTTTGAATGCAGGTTCAGTCAGTTGTGGCCAGTGTGCCATAAATATTTCTGAGCCCCAGTTAGTGGATTATTGTAAGCAAGTAGTATTGAGAGTAACACAACATTTCCCAGTACACTCTTAGGAGTTGTCACTCTTAGGAGTTGATTATAGCAAGAATTGCTCCGAGGGACTGAGAGTCAGAGTTTGGTGAGTGAGGTCTAAAAGAAGATGCAGGATGCAGCATCTACTCTACTGTGGTTCAGGGAACTGTTCTGGTTTCCCTTGTTCGGGGAACTCCATGCCTTTCCCCTGACCCTGAGACACACATTCGCCTGTACACACACACAAGCACACATTTTAAATGCTATGCTAAGGAGAAGACCAAAAGGTACCTCCACTTTCTGTCTTCTAGAAGTTGCCAATACAATATTGTTGTCCCTTCCATCCGAATGTCTTCATCTTGGGTTGCTTCATTGGCTACTGGTTCTCCTCTCCTTCCTGCCTCATCTCCTACCTCCATGCACCTTATGCACCATTCCTGTGTTGTCATCTCTTTGTGTGACATCTCTTTCATGACACTGTGTATGGAGAATTGTTTTAATTATGTTTAAAAAATAGGTATTATGTCAAGATGGTTAGTTTTCTAGTTCCTGCTCTTTACTGACTCATTTTTATTTACCTTTCTCTCTCACAGATTTCTTTTTCCATCACCTCCTCCTATAACCCTATATTTTGTTTCTTTTTTTCTTCATCTTTTAGTTCTAAATTCTGTTTCTTCATACCATCTGTATAAAAAGGTCTGATCTGAAATAGGAGCTCAACTGTAAGAGCAGATAATTAAGGTCTCTTTTAAAAACTTTTAATAACTTAATGCACAGTGATTTAGTGCTTGAGTAGATATTGTGGGTATTGAGGTTGTTTGACAAATTTCTATAGCTTTAATTTAGTTATATTTATCCTTACCTGGAATATGGAGATAGCCTTGGAAGGTCTGTTACTGTTTAGAATGGTGGTCTTTGACTTAAGGTTGGTAAAGCAGTAGAATTATTAGGCCTTAGCAGGTGGGAGGGCCCTTTTCTCAGGTGCCAAATGTGGGGTAGTGTGCTGCTCAAGAGGGTACCCCTGGAAGGTAGGTTGTGTTTTAGGTACAAAAACAATCAGCTTTTGAATACTTGTACCTTCGCACTCTAGTGCTAAATAAGGATCAGCAATTTGAAAAGAAATAGTGGAAAATTAACTACCCTCATCAGTTGCATCCAATAATGAGCAGCTGCCAGAAAAGAAATACTTTGAGTAGATTATTTTTACTTTTTTCAAGTAAGATTTACATGATTACATATGAAGTGAAACCACTGCTGATGGATAATCAGACACCTAAGAATAATGTTTGGGAAGCTGGGTTTCCTGAAGATGTGAGGCTCAGGTATTGTAGCCTGGGGATTTTGCCTGGGGAAAAATGTATGTGCCTCAACAGCTGAAGGGCTATTCAGAAAGAAACAAAGTAAAATGGCATCAACTTCAACGTGTAATTTTGATATTTCATACTTAATTTCATCCTTGGCAGAAATGTCAAAATAGAGTAACTGTAAGCTTTCTCTGAAGCTATATCTACACTAAACTGAACAGGGTAGAGAAAGTCCTTAAGAATCAAATAGTTCTCATTGGAGAGAGGAAGGACCTTTCTAGGTTATTCTTTGGAGGGAAGGGAATGCTCTGGGAGAATCAAAACAAGTAACTGGCTTATTTCAAATATAGGAATGTACAGCCTAAATAATGTCCACTCTAATGGCGGGCGAGGGAACAGATTTTAAAACTGGGATATTATACTTAAGTACGAATATGATTTTTTTCACAGCATTTTTTGTTTATATTTACCCCCATTTAAAAATTTTAAATATACTTTCTTTCATTTATGTTCATTTTTTGGTGTGTTTTTTAAAATTTTAAGTGCATAGAAAGTTGAATTGCTAATGTTAGAAATGACACTATGTCCTTATTGCCTTGTCTACCATCCTTTAGAAACCAAGTTATTTTAGCTGCATAAGTTGCTATTTAAAATCAGTTCTTATTAATGAAATAGCTAGCTAGATTTCTATTTTATATAAATGCTTTTCTTTGGTTTACCCTAGAGTGGAAGTATACCCCTTTAAGGAATTAAAGCCTAGGCCACTATTTATCCTGTTACCACCACATAGCTGTTGTTGATCGTTTTTTAATCAAAAATCAAGTTTCTGTATTTAATGACTTGAAAGATCTATTACATTTTGTCACAATGTAAGAATTTATGAAAAATAGAGAGGCCCTGGAATCCCCGAAAGATCAAGAAGGGTATGTATATAATTTTGCTGTTTAACACGTATATAAACATTAATATTTATAGTAGAGTTTAGTATTTTGTATTTATACTTCCATCAACATGTACTATATTATGGTATGCTATTTAGAGACTATTAAATAGCTCAGAATTTACTCACAGAAGAAAAAAAAAACTTTTAGGATAATTTTTTTCTCTTTCATTTGAGTTTTCCCAGGTGTTTGGTAAAGAGCAAACAAATTTCTTCATGCTGAGGGTACTTACCTTATATAAACCCCTCTCTGCTGTGTGTGGAAATAATGCAGAGAAGTGACAAGTAATTGAATGTTCACCGTCCTCTGTTAATGTAATGCAAAAACTGTTAATGTAGGATGACAGAGGTCACACCAGGAAAAGCAGTGCTATGTGTCCACATGGCCCTTGATACTTAATTTTTACTTAATTATTACACTGTACATAAAATATATCAGCTTGGTTGGCTTAAATAATGGTGTTAGTTTCTTAACATTTAAAATTCATAGAAATATTAGATAAATGTACTGGAGGATTCATTTTTTATTAAAATACCAATAAAAAATAAAATGTACCATTCCTACTCACTCATTTTTATTTAGAAAGACTTGATCAGTAGAAAAGGTTTCCCTAATCAAATTGGTAGCGTCATGTTCTTTTTAATAGTGTTCAAAGCACTTTTCCCTGTATTAAATTACATGTCAAATTATGCACCTTCTTTGCAACATTTTTAAGGGTAAATTTTAAGGAAGGAGACACTGTGTTTAACTCACTGAAGTGAATTATAATTTCATACTTCCTTTAAGTTGTTTTGAAAATGATCTTATGTTACATGGTAGTAAATGTGCCTATTTTAGTGGAATATACCCATTGGCTTTTCCTTACTTTATACATATTGTAGCTTGGAAAGACAATGACATGTAAAGTAAATCAAAGATTCCAGCAACTGAGCAGCACAAAGATAAAATGTGCATTTTATACATGCAAACAGTAAAAGGCATACCGATGGGCCAACTTTTCTTTCTTTTTAAAAGAATCTTCAGTAATACTTTGAGATTTAAAAAATAATTTGGCTGTGTCTTTTGCATTCCAGCTTATTTATTGTGATCTGTCTACACACTTCCATATGGGGGTCAGTGTGCAAAGGCTTATCCTTTACAGTGACCTTAGGATATGCCTGGATTAGAATAAAAACCTACATTAAAAGAAGACAGCCATGTAGGAGTCCCCTCCTTTTTTGTCCCCTTAAGGAAACAGTGATGATTGCCATTCAGGCCCTCCACACACCTCTAGTCCTTTGTATTGATGGAAGAATCTTTAGACAACTGGTGTCCAAGCAGTTAACTCTTTATCATCTTGGACTTTTGCATTTGAAATTCACATTTTAGTCTCATTCCTGCCTACTGCAGCAGAATGGCCTTTAGACAACTCGACTTTAAAAAAGTTAAAAGGCAATAAGTCAATCTCCTGGAAATGATGCAGAAATGTACATTCAAATCATAAATAAGGAAATGCATTGAGTACATTAAATAGACATAGAAAAATGGATTTCTGTCTTTTGTAGTAAGGTAATTGGGCACCGCTGCTTGGCAGGAGCTGGTGCTATTGAGCCAACTATAGCTGCCACAGGTTGATGGGCAGGTGATAAGGCAGCTTCCACCGGGTCTGCACAGGAGGCCTACCTAATATGCTGTCTGCCCTAAGGGCCTATGGGAACACAGTTGGATTATTATGTTAATGCATGAGCCTGCTGCCCTCTTCCTATCCCAGCTGGGTTCCCTGTTGTTAGGAACTGCTTTGCACTGACAGTGGAGTAATATGCTTCATGATTGAAAGGGCAAAGGGGCTTGAAAGAAAAAAAGAGAGAGAGAGTGTGTGAATAGGCCTGCACAGATATGTAAATGAGGGAAGGAAATCTGTAGGAAGATTTTACTCTCAGTACAGAGAGAAAGTTTATTAGAAAGTTCTCCCAGTGCTCTGTAAAACCACTTGTTTCTTAATTAATTTCTGGCTTGCTTTCTTTCCTAAGGCTGGTGTGTATACTGTAACTGAAAATGTTCTCCAAGATGGGCCTTTTGGTTGATTTCTTGGTTGATTGTTTAAACTAAGGTAATGTGGTGTATTGGTACCCAGGTATAGCGCTGATAGCAGTATTTTTTCTTCCATTCGTTCGTTCTTTTTTCTTATCTTTTTTTTTTTTTTTTTTTTTGCAACTTCTTTCCTTTAAAAGTTCTTCCTCAGCTATTCCACTATATTTTATAGAAAAGTTATTTTTTAAGCTGTTGAAGGATTTATATTTTGTGTTAAGGCACTACTTTTATTTCCCTTTATTTTTGATGTAGGTTTAGAAAACTCTGTGCCCTTATCTTTTGGGAGTGGGCTGGGAGAGAGGTGAGGAATAATTTGATGAATCAGAGGGATAATTCCTTGTGTTTATGAATTTGGTATGAGTGGTGGTTCGAACATTTTTATTTAGTGGAGTTTTTTAATCTTGACACCTTCACATTAGTGAAGAGTGTGACTTTTGGTTCTGTAAGCCTATTCAAATCCTGGCTTTACTAATTAATTATCAACTATCTGAATTTGGAGAAATTACTTTTCACTTTATCTCAGCTGTAAAAGGAGTCTACTCTGAGTTTGAATGGGAGGATAATAACTATAAATCATTTAGCCTCATATAGAGCACTCATTAAATGCTTGCCATATTTTGATACCTATTAACATTATAACAACTGTCATGTTCAGTTATATGCCTATGTAATTTCAATGGAGTGAGGAATGAAGATTTTTATATATTTCATTTTCAGCAAGCCTCACCAGAAAATAGGAGTGACCGGCTTCAACCAGAATTTGATACAGGAAAATATTCAGAGAGACCCCATTTAACTTGAAAGAGTTAAAGACTCTTGAGTTAACTCTAGAGTTAAAGACTTTAACTCTAGAGTTAAAGACTCTAAAATGCTAGGATATGTTCCTCAACAGTTTTATAATCTCAACAGTTTTCTAATAAGCTGTACTTCAAATATAAAAAGAAAATCAAATGGAAAAGAAAATCTAGCTGGGCTCATGTTCTGGATAGCTCTTGGAATCACTTTAAGAATATGCCTGAATTTGGGAAAATATCCAAATATCCATGTATTTGTAATTGTTTCCAATATATTTGTTTATTTAAGCCAACTTGAATGACAATGTGTAGTTGGATGCTATTTTAAATATATCTCGTGTCTTTTGCCCAATTAATACTGCACCTACTGCACGAGACAATATGTACACGAGGATATGTACATGGTGCCTAGTACACACTGAGGGATTGAGAAGTGGCAGTCACTGTTACTAGTGCCAGTACATTTCCCATACCAATGGACTGGCTTTCATAAGTAGTGCTTCACAGATTTACAAGGAGGAATTTCAGAGAGATTCTCAAGGTCAGCAAATGCAGAAAGTTTGGGGCTAGTGTAGGCTCCTTAGGCTAGTAGAATGGTTACCTTATAGCTGGTAAAAAAGAATCTACATGAGTGCTTTCACAAAAATATAAGTACGTAAGCATCATTTTAATACTGTCATGAAAAATTCATTAAGTAGCTTGTGTGCTATCAGAAAGGAGACTCCTTTCTGAAAAGGCAATTGTGTATTTGACTTTAGGATAAAGGGAGGAGGAACTAGTTCTATCTAAACTATCCTTCTTTGTAGCCATAGGAAAATCCTTTTATAACATGTCTTCAAACTACCTAGTTAATTATGGATTTGGGAGTTGTATGTGTATGGCACAGATGTGTTTGTGTATAAATAGGTACATGTGTATATATCATTGCATGAAATATATACATGTATATAATACACTTCTGTATGTATCCAAATGTATATGTAATATTGTAATATTTGCCTCTGTACCTCAGAATCAGAAGTGTAGCGAGGGATATTTCAAGAGGCGGTCTGGTCCAGCACACTCTTCAATAGTGAACATTTTAAATAATGCATTAAATCTGAACCATAGCTGTTAAGACTCTGAAGAAAAGACATAAAAGGAAGCAATAGCCCATAAGACAGGTAAAGAAATAGTTAAAGCATAACACCTGTTTTACATCTTTTTTTCTTCCACCAACCACTAGTGCAGGCTCATAGCCATTAGGAAGAAGCCCATTACTGAGTAAATAATATATGCCATTTTAAAAGAAGTCTTATTTTAAGTGAATTCCTATTTTTTTTAAAAGTGGATTTGTATTTGATAAATGCTCTATTCCTTTATACGTTGAAATGATCTCAAGAACATGGATCATATCTTACATTACAAGAAAAGAAAATTCCCAGTATCTAATACACAGTAGAATTTTAATGATAGTACTTAGATTCAAGGAATTCCATAGGCTCAAGTGCTCCTGTGTTTATTACATGGGTCCTTTGGCAGCTTTGTGAAACTACTGACTGAGTGAAATTTCCAGCTTCTCTGAAACACCAGTGATAACTTCTGCTTCTCCTGACTAGCTTCCTGCCTTTATCAACCGACTATGCCTCTTTACCTCCTCCCATTTTATCAGAGACTCTAGAAAGACCAGAGCTGGAGGAATGCCTGTTAGGAGACGTACTTCATAGGAAAGACGCACAGATCTTTCTGCCCTCCTAGAAACCATGAGCCTCTCCAGGGGCTCTGCTGTCCTGGTCATGTTGCTATTCAGCTTTGCTTTTTAGGAAACTTTTAGAAATACTCTGAATTATTCCTTTTTTCCAAACCACAGTCCTAATTGAAACTCTTAGGACATCTTCCTCCATACAGGTTTGTTTTCTTTACAGTGATGGTATAATAAAAAAATTGTTGAATATTTTCTTAGGCTTCACAAATCTATATTAACAAGGAGGTCACAAATAACAAATTATGATTTTAAATAAATGACAGTGAGTTGCCCCAGAACCTAATGTCCATCCTTTCTTCTTTCCCCCTTAAAATATTTGTTTCTGTTTCCAAATTTACCAGAAATTTCACATCTGTATTTCTGGATTCCTAATTTGGCAAGTTATTGATTAATGATTTTTATTGGTGACAACATGGCTAATAATAGCTAATCTTTATTAAGCACTTACTATGATAATGCTTTATATGAATCGTCTCATTTAATTCTCACAAATTGTTATAAGTAGATACTAATATGATGCGATAAGAAAACAGAGGCTTAAAGTAGTTGAATTAAACTCATGAGATGTTCTCTATTTAATCTTAGGAAAACTAAGTTGTGGGCCCTCTGATCCCTGCATAGCTCATGATTGTTTTAGGTGATGAATGACACACTGGAATATCTCTCTTGTCCAGTCCATGTCCTTCTAATCTTGATTTTGTTTGTTTTCTGTTGCTACAGTGGAATACCACAGGCTAGGTAATTTATACAGAATTGAATTTTGTTGAGCTCATTGTTTTGGAGGCTGAAAAGTACAAGAACATGGTGATTTCATCTGCTTGGCTTTCAGTGAGATTCTTTTTCCTGTTAATAACATGCCAGAGAGCATGGCATGATGAGACACAGCAAACTTACCAGAGTGATAATTTAAAACAAAGTCATACCCATGATAATCCATTAATGCATGAATGGATTGAACTATACATGAGGGCAGAGTCCCCATGACTCAGGTACTTCCCCAAAGTCCAGGCTCTCAACACTGCTGCACTGGAGACCAAGTTTCAAACACAAGGAATCAGTGGAACACATACAAGCATAGCTTGTCCATATCTATCCTGATGGTGTGTTACCTTAGGCGTAATCACATCACATAGATTGAGGAGGGAGGATCATAGATAGATAAGCACAGAAAGTTGTTTTAGCCTTATTTTCAGGATTGACTGAATAGTGAGGTTTGTCACTTGGTGGTTCTGATGTTGACTATCTAAAAAGAAAAATTAAGAGCTTGCTTAACTAGACTCTGTTTTGTTAGTAAAGTGTAGCAGCAAAATTGTGTGGAAACTGATAAATTAACAGCAAAATGACAATGGAAGAGAATGAAAGGCAGAACTTGAATTTGCCTTAGTTTCTTAAAGACAAACCTAGTTTTGGAGTGGGTAGTCTATGGAGCACACAAGCAGACCTGAGGATAAAAGAGGAAGGTCACCAACAGGAAATTCGCATAGATGGATATGCCAGAGCTTTACTTTATGGAGAAGCCAGACAGTGCCTGAGAAGACCACAGAGAAAACCTGACTTTCAGCAAGCTTTTGGCCTTTGAACAAAGAGCTCAAGAATGAAACTTTTGCAAACATTCTAACCAAGCTTACCCTCAGAGATGAGGCTATCACCTGGGGCCACCAATATTCCAGCAGCCAGTTTTGGAGGATTATAGTTACATTGAAAACAGATGTTTGATCCTAAGCTTTTCTCTTAAGGCCTGACTTTTGCAGAAATGATGCTTTTACCTGACAAGTGTATGGGTTTAGGACTGAGATCTTGATTTCACTAACTATTCATTTAAATTTATTTCTCTCAATCACTTGTCTTCTCTGAGCCTTTTATTTTATGTTTGTAAAATAGGGCTATTTTGAGGATCAAAGAAACAGTTGTTGTCTGGAATATACAAGATGTTTAATAAATGCCAGTTTTTTTCTTCTTCTTCTCAAATGCTATTTTGGAGAAAAAAAAAAGTTAAATAAAGAAGCTAGTCATTCCATTATGTATTCCTGGGTTAGAAGAACAGATTTTGTCTCCTGCCCTTACAGAATTGTATGCATCACGTCTCAGTGAAGACTTTGTGAATTACTGATCTAAGGAAGAAAAAAATGAAATTCAGTTTGGTTAATAAAACCTCTTGGAAGTCAGTTTTTAAACTGCACTGAAGCTAGGTTAAATGGAAACCAAGTGGGGCCATTTTCAGGGGTTTTGGAGGTGAAGCAATTTGTTTTTATACTTGTATCAGTGCTTTTACTCTTTTAAATCTCCTTTCTGATCCCTTAGGTTCCATAATAAAGTCTTCAGTACTATACATTTTTATTAAACATCTTTTTTTGGACTCCAATTTGCATTTCAGATAATATAACAAAATATATGTGTTTCAAATTCACTGCATAATTGTGATTAGAACATGTAATCCCTCAAAAGATGTTAATTGCAATTTAAATTCACACTGAATTTAATTAAGTGAGTTGGGGATTAGAAAGTAGATGTAAGAAGTAGTTAAGGGAATACATTTTTAAAAGGCATCCACTTTTTTCTAAAAAAAAAAAAGTAAACCTCTTTCAACTTTAAGATTAGAAAGATAAGGAAATACTGAAGAGGAAGAAGCAGGTTAAGGACATCTTAGGAAAATCTTCAACTATGTTCACTATTTGGATAGTGAATTTAAGCTAATTGTGGTTTAAGAAGAAGGTCTGTTTTGAGTATTCTTCTCATTTATATTCTCAAAGAATCTTTCAGTACATGTTAACTCACTTGGCTTCTGTGAAAGACTTCAGTCAAACTGAGATGTTTAAGAACTGCAGAGAAGGATTGGGTAGGAAATAGCAACAGAGAACTTTCAGTCCAACTGTTATTTGGTGCTTCAATCTTCCCTACAATCTACTTGCCAAGGGGGTATTTTATGAATAATTAGATTTAATAGAATCCTCTTGCAAAGGCAGTTTGTATATAAGTAGCACTTTTCTATGAAGACTCCAGTGTATTCATGGAAATAAAGAGTAGCTTTGGAAGAACTGAAGACGGTCTTATTTTTTCTGATATTGTAAATATACTAAAACTTGAGATTTAAGGTTTTGCAAAGTTCTAAGCAGCCCTGTCTTCCAGTGATTGGGAGAATGAAGTGCTTAAGTTAATTATTGGATGTTGTCTCAAAAAGCAGTTTTTCAAAAGGCTACCAGAATACCATTTGTGCCTATAAATCTCATTTTATCAATAATTTTTCCAGGAATGTTTTAAATCAGAGATCAGTTTTGAGACGGTCTAAAATAGTTTAAAAGCAAAAATGTTATTTTTACTTTTAAGTACTTTCATTGTTTTCCTGTGTGTTTAGAAGTAGAAAAATATCAATTAATTTTATAAAACTGGTCTGAATGCATCATGTCATGAATGTGGTGCACAAATTTCTGGCGAGAAAGAGAGGAGTTGGGGAGGGCATGTGTGTTACTCCTACTAACTGACTAATATTTTGTTAGACTCTATAAGCAAAAAATTTAAAAAAAAACCCCAAATTTCAGAATTTCAAAATGTTGCCCTTAGTGAACTGTTGCATGATAAGATTGAGATGAGAAGCAATGAGATACTGTCTGTGGCTTTAATTATTTAAACCACTATTCATTTTGCTTGCAATGTAAAATTCTACCAAATTATCGTCTTCATTTATTTGTAACTTATTTTCCCCATAAATGACTACTTTGATAATGACTAAGATTTCTTTTCTAGTGGCAGACAATTTTTGTTATTCCTAAAGAAATGACTTTTTACCTTTTGATTTTGATTCACACTATCACATAAACATAATTTCTGACTAATGGCATATCAAAGGAAAGGCTTAGCATTTATTCCCTGTCATAAAACACATTGCATTGTGACAAACCCTAGTTCAATACAGTATTCCATGATGACTGTGTAGTCCACAATGACTATGTGATTAAAATTTTAAATTACAAAAGCACGACGTACTCCTCATGTAAAGTTTGGAAAATATAGATGAACAAAATAAAGAAATGGCCAATCCCACTTTTCAGATAAGTTTATTGATTTTCTTATGTATATTTCTCTAAACCGTTTTATCTATACCTTGTGTAACAAGATTATATACATTCTTTTGTAATACTATTTGTCCACTTGCCAATATATTGTGACCATTTTTCCAGAATGTTCCACAACATTGTATTTATACACTTTTTTTTTTTTAAACTCAGGGGCGCTTGGCCACTTAGCCACATCCCCAGCCCTATTTTGTGTTTTATTTAAAGACAAGGTCTTACTGAGTTGTTTAGCGCCTTGCTTTTGATCAGGCTAGCTTTGAACTTGTGATCCTCCTGCCTCAGCCTCCTGAGCTGCTGGGATTACAGGTGTGCACCTATTTATAGGCTTTTTTTTTTGTTCTCATGTATGGATGTGCAGTGATTAATTTTAGCTCTGATTATTTCATGTGCTTTTTGCTCTTAAAAAATAATAGTATGATGAAAATCCTTTTAGCTGATTCTTTTCTTGGATTTGCATTTTTTTCTTCCTAGGTAAGTCTTTAAAAATAGACTTGCCATTAAGGGGTTTTGGACATTTTTAAGACATCAACACTTGTCATCCTCTCAGCCAAGACAGGAATAAAGTGAAGTTACCGCTTTTCTGAACTCTCCTCAATCTTATGCATTATTATTTTTAAAAATCTTTGCTCGTTTGGTAAATTTCTCCCCACAGTACTTTTGTTTCTCAGTGCAAGCTAGGTCATGTTGTAAAAATGGCGAGCCCACATAATATTTTATAACAATGTGTATTTAATAAATATTTTAAAAATCTTTTAAACTCCTATCCATTTACATGTTAGAGTAAAATCTAGAGAGCAACAGTGAAGATGTTGCCCTATTTCTTTGTTTACTTCAACCAAAAGAAACGCACATTGAAGTTGCTGAACGCATTATTTTACTGGAGCTCTCTAACCAAGTGACAAATGGTGCCTCTAGAAGGACCCAGGGACAAGACCTTTATGTTTTTTTTTTTCTTTTTCTGTTTTTAATCACATCTTAAGATCTCAGAGAATCTGAACTTATATAAGAACGTTTGGCCTACTGTTATTACAGTGAAACCTTCTGAGAGTATCTTCTCAGGCCATTTTTTAAGAGAAAGTCACTTACAGATATAAAACGTTTGACCAGAAGAAAGCCTCAGGTTGTCAGAGTTACTTATACACCGTTGTTCAGCTGGGCCTCTTTATTAAATCATCTCTTGGCAGTCCATTAGTTGTGGTGCTACAGCTATTGCATGGACCACTAAGCTAATCTACCTTCAATCACTAACACAAGGATACCCTTAATAAAAATTTGAAGTCGATTTAGTGCTTCACTGCTTGCTGACTAGTGTTTCACTTTTTAGTGTGCCTGTACAATTTCCACGCTGTATATTTTTGATACTCACATATATCTTATCTACATAGTATATTAGAGTCAAATAAAGATTAATGACCTGGAGAAGGAAGAGTGTTTGGAAGCTCTTCCTTGTAATTCTGAACCAGCCACTGTCAGACATTATGATCTTGAGCAAGTCACTTCCCATACCAGGCTGCTGGCTAATCCTTATATGTAAAATTAAGCAGCACAAGTCACAGTAGCATATTATGGAATCATGCCAGATGTCTGTTAATAGATGAATGGATCAGGAAAATGTCATATATATACACAATGGAGTTTTACTTAGTCATAAAGAAGAATGAAATTGTGGCACTTGCCAGTAAATGGAGAACAGCATGCTAAGTGAAATGAGTCAGATTCAGAAAATAAAGAGTTGAATGTTTTCTCTCATATGCAGAAGCTAGAGCAAACTAAAGGAGAACAGGGGGATCTGATATCACAAAGATAAAGGGAAGATTGGTGGAGTAGAAGAAGATTGAGGGGAGGGAGGAGGGATGAGAAAGGGATGGAAATATGGACTGAATTGAGCAAAATCACATTGTTTATATTATATATAAATACATTAAAAGGAATTTTCATCCTAATATGCAGAAAGTAGTAATAAAAAAATAACTAAAAAAAACAAGCAAAAGGAAGATCAGTAAAGGAAGACTGGGGAGGATGAGAGAAAGTAGGGAAGGGTGAGGGAGGAGGGGATTGAAATCACATTCCATGCATGTATGATTTTGTCAGAATGAATCCAACCACTATATATAACTATAATGATCTAACATAAAGAAAGGAACTTGGACTTACTTCTGTATAGCTCTATTACTTGCAGAAAAGGTAAATCACATTTTGCTGAGAGTAACACTTTGAAGCTTCTTATTTAGCTTGATTTTATAGAACATAAAAAGAACTGCTGTATTCTGTGCCCTATGAAAATTTGAGTAACTCGAGTGATAAAAAGAAAACCACATTATTCAGTGGTAAATGATATAGGAAAAAGTTTTCTTAAAGTCAATTTTAAAAAGAGAATCAACATTTCATAGTAAAAACTGAGAATACATTTGATCACTTTACTTTGAAAAAGTGAAATTTTAGTTTATGAAAGCAAATTTATATTATCATTCAATAGCAAAATTCAAATTATAGTTATTTGCTAATTCTTGGAATGCAGAAAAAATCAAGTGCTGTTTTTTTGGGGGAGCAGGAGTTAATATGATTTTCCTAAGAAATTTGTATGATGACTTGATGCCACATCATTCTCTCCTATTTATTTTTGCATCACAATCATAAAGAAACAAATCTGAACAAAGAGTTGTCTTCATCAATCTTCATAATCTGATCACTCTTCCAAGCACCTATATATCCTCTTTCCCCTTACTTGTCATTGCCTTGTTCTGATTTCATTGATTTAATTAAATCCTGCATCTTCTGCAGGACTTGAACTTTTTTTTTAACAACCTGTTTGCTATTTTATTGATGATGTATTGCCAGGTGTCAAAAGTACTGTATAGTCATTGAAGGGTGGAGATATAATACTGTGTGTAGTTGGTTGTGGGTATAGGAATGGAAGGGCAAAGATGATGAAATTTATTTGTAAAGACGGATTCATTTTTTCTTTTCTAATCTGTATGCCTTTAGTTCTTTTTCTTGCTTTATTGCATGGGTAGAGCTTTTAGATTGTCAAAATAAAAATCAAATCAGATTACCATAAAAATTTTAAAGTCTATTATTACATAAAATAAATAATACATAGCCAAAGTTGGGGGTTATTTAATCTTTACAGTGATTCAACATAGCAGTGGAAATTTCCAGATAATAGGAGACTGGCTAATAACAATTATTTTTACCATTAAAAAGTCATTTTCATGGCCTAAGTGGCTTCTGCTTGGAGAAGTTTAGTCCCAATGTTCTTTTCATTTTACCTTAAAAAGGCCAAAGTTAAATAGAGGTAGCAGTCAGATTAGACATTCTCACTTTGTTCCTAATTTTTTAAAACATCATTTCCACTCTTTTTAAAATACTTCTTTAGTTGTAGATAGACACAAAATCTTTATTTTTTTTTTTTATTTTTATCTTACATGTGCAAGGCAGGTGCTCTACCACTTCAGTCCCACTTTGTTCCTAATTTTAGGAGCGTTTAGTCTTTTGCCCTTAAAAACAATATAAGCTGTTCCTTTTTTTTTAAAGACAGTGAGAGAGAGAGAGAATTTTTTAATATTTATTTTTTAGTTATCGGCGGACACAACATCTTTGTTTGTATGTGGTGCTGAGGATCGAACCCCGGGCCGCACGCATGCCAGGAGAGCGTGCCCGCTTGAGCCACATCCCCAGCCCTAAGCTGTTACTTTTTGATAGAAAACCCTTTATCAAGTGGAGGAAATTCTTATCAATTCTAGTTTTCTGAGTTTTTATCATGACATACATTTTTCTGCATCTTTTGAATATCCATGTGTATAGATATGACCATATGTTTGTGTGTGTGTATATATATATATACACATGAATATATATACATATATATTCATATATATGGTAAAAATAATTGTTATTAGCCAATCTCCTATTATCTGGAAATTCCCACTGCTATGATGATTTACTATAAAGGTTAAATGACCCCCACTTTATATTCATATATATATATATATATATATATATATATATATATATATATGAATATATATGTACATATATAAGAACATACACACATACATACACATATACATTTTCAAATAATTTTTTTTGGGGGGGGTACTGGGGATTGAACCCAGAGGTGAGTAATCACTGAGCCATACCCTCAGTCCTTTTTTCATATTTAGGGACAGGGTCTCCTTTAGTTGCTAAGTGCCTTGTTAAGCTTCTAAGACTGTCTTTGAACTCATGATCCTCCTGCCTCAGCCACTGGGATCACAGGCATGTGTCACTGCACCCGGCTTGATTTTCAAATTTTAAACCAACTTTGCATTCCTGGAATAAACACCACCTCTTGACACATTATTCATTTCATATATTCAGTTAGTTCAGATTTTGTAAGGAGTTTTGTGCCTAGTTATATGCATAAGGATTATTATTATTTGAAAAAAATTTTTAGTTGTAGATGGACACAATACTTTTACTTTTCTTTATTTATTTCTATGTGGTGCTGAGGATTGAACCCAGTGCCTCGCACGTGCCAGGTAAGCGCTCTACCTCTGAGCCACAACTCAGCAAGGATTATTGTTTTGCTTCTTCCTTTATGAGTTTTCATTTGGTTTAGTACCAGGCTAATGGTAATCTCATAGAATGGCTTGGCAAATTTTCCTTCCTTCCATATTTTCTGGGGGAGTTTTTACAGAGTTAATATTATTTCCTTCTTTACATGTTTGGTAGAATTCACCAACAAAACCATTTGATCCTGGAGATTTCTTTTTGGGAAAGCTTTTAACCATACGTTCAATGTCTATCATATATAATGATCATATATAATAGGCTATTTATTCTTTCTGAGAGAGCTTTGGTAATTCATGAGTTTCATCTAAGTTGTCAAATTTGGGGATATGATGTTTATAATAATCTTATCTTTTAAATATCTGAAGGATTTTAGGATGTCCAGTTTTCCATTGCTGATACTGGCAATTTCTTTCCAAAAGCAAGAATGGATAAACTGTAGCTTAATAGAATAAGTCAGGTTTGCTGCATGTTTTTGTATGGTACATAAATT
Source organism: Marmota monax (assembly GCF_021218885.2). Lineage (NCBI taxonomy): Eukaryota > Metazoa > Chordata > Mammalia > Rodentia > Sciuridae > Marmota > Marmota monax. Next base: position 44,067,239 of record NW_026693571.1, read on the forward strand.
AGGAATGTTTTCCACATTTGTTTAATAGTTGGAAAGAAGTAAAAAGAAGGATGACATTTTCATTACATGAAAATTAAAAATCAAATCTTAGTGTTCATAGACAAGGTAAAGTTTTATTGGAACGCGGCCACACTCATTAGTTTAGCTAGTATCTATGACAACTTTGCATTTAACAGTAGAAAAGTAGAGCATTTGTGACAGATGGGCCACAAAGACTAAAATATTTATTATGTGGTTCTTATATAATAAAAGCCTGTTTCAAGTCTTTGTTCATGTTCTTGGCACAGAGCTCCAAAAACCTTTGGAATTTGCTGAGAGATGGGAGTGTCCGTGTTATGCTAAGGAGACAAGCTTGGAGGGTCTCTAGATAGCTTCAGGATGGGTGCTGGTCACTAGAATTAGTAAGCCAATCATTAGATTGAAATTTTCAGCCACTCCAGGGAGGCCTGGGAACTGGAGATTGAGTTCAGTCATGTGATCAGAGAGTTAACACCTTATACCTACATAATAAAACCCTAATTAAAAACTCTGGACACAGAAGCTCAGTGTTGCTCCCTGGTTGGTAAACACATTGATGTTCTCTGGGGAGAGGATATGGAAGCACTGCATTCCTTCCTAGACCTTACTTCATGTGTACTCCTTACAATAAAATTGTAAGGACAACATTTTGGGCAAGCTCCATGAATTATTTTAGCAAATTATTCAACCAAAACTGGTCAGGAGAACCCTAGAATTTGTAGCCATGTGGGCATTCTGGGGAGTTCCAGAGTTTGCTGCTGTCTAGATGAAGAGCAGTCTTGTGGAAGATGAAGCCTTTAACTTGTGGAGTTTAATGGTAACTCCAGAATGTGAACATCAGAACTGTATTGCAGTATCCCCAGTTGGCATTAGACCAGTTGGATCCATTACAGAAAAAACCCACCAATTCTTATTCTAGAGGTGTATCAACTTTATTGATCTTTTCCCAGAGCACCAGCTTTTGATTTCATTGGTTTTCTAATTTGTTTTTCTGTTCTTTGTTCTAGCCACTATTTTCTGCTCATGTCTTTATTATGTCCTTCCTGTCTTTATTTTTAGTTTGCTTCTTTTTCTAATTTCTTTTGCTTTTGGAATTGTGCCATCTTTCCCATCTTGGTGTATAGTGACATCATGTTTGCAGCTTGAAATTGGCCATGGTGGGAGTATTTGCACCATGAAAATTAGCAAATGTCACAGACTGGTGTTCCTCCCCTCCTTCTGGGAGCTAGTTGTTAAATGTTTACGAGCACACTACTTCCAATGCCAATAACAGCTCTTTTAAAATTTTGTCAGGGGACCTAACCTGAAAAAAGGGATCTCAAATGAAAGTTAATTTAGAAAAGAAAATAATTTACTAGTGAAAAAAAATGTGACTTAAAACATACTCTTTAAATCTAAAACTCTAAAAGGATTGTGCAGTTGTTGATTCTGAAGACGTGGAGAATAGGAGTGGCAGACACCATTTGCTAGTGATTTCAGTGAAGTCCTTTTTGAGAGAAAAAGTGCCTTGATTAGATGATCTGCTGAAGTCCACTGCAGCTCTGTGACTCTATGGTAAGTTATTTCCCAGAAGATGGTTGGAAAGCTATTTTATTGCTAATGAAAAGCTGATGAGAGAGTTATTGCTGAGGGATTGATCCATTGCCCTCTTAAGAAGCTCTGAGATTCCCAGACCTAATGGATGGAAAAGAGCAGAAATAACAGTTAGGTAACTAGAGTCTGAAATTTGTAAGAAACATTAGATGCTTTGACATAGGTTGTCACTTATGTTTTGTGGATGCCCTTCTAAACAAAGTGTTAGGGGAATTCTTGGCCAGTTTCTCTCCTGGTGTGCTGAGAGCTTGGTTCATGTTTGGCATTAAATAGAACTTCCATTAATTGATCAGAGAAATGCTTGTCATATATCAAGAGGAGACACTAAAAAAATTCATTCTAAAGGAAATTTTAGCAGTTAATTCAAGGCCACAGTAACTCTTTGATGTCATTGATCTTACATTAAGCTATGATGATGTCTTTCTTCTGGTCCTAGATAGTGACTTGGTACTGTATACTATTTATTTCTGTTTTCTGAGGGCCTGACTTAATAAATTGCTTAATAAATTTGTGTTGAATAATGAGTAATTAGAGAAGTATTGTTTTATTCCTTTTTAGTAGGGATAGAAACCCAAAGTTAAACTTTAGGAATATTATGAAATTGCATTTTTGAAAGATAGAAAGTCAAGTAACCTATAACATTTTAAGTAATTTTTTTTCAGCTTAATATTAGATATTTATAAGTGTTGAATAAGCTACAAATAAATATATGTATTTTCAATTTAGGAGTTGGTATTCGTGTTTATATCCACAGTTTGAATAGTCAGTGGTAGGACAGCAGTGATTATTTTTCAGGTAGTATCCTCTTGGTAATATCCTCAGTTCACCAATTTTTAGTCAGACATTGGTTGAGCACCTAATATATACATATCATTGTTCCAGGTTTGCCTAAAGATTAAAGAGAGAACTTCTAAAATTCTAATTTATACTTAAAATCTAACATTTATTCTGTTTTTTTCCTACTAAAGATATAATCAGTACAAAAACCTTAAAAATCAAAGAAAAGTATAAATGGAAAGTGTCCATAATCCCATTATTTCAACATAACCCCTATTAGTGTTTTGGCCTTTTCTCTATTCCACATCTATGAATGTTTGCTTAAAATAACATATGAAGTAGATAGTGTGACTGTAACTGAGGGTCCTGGGATTGTGTGGAGTTGAATTCTGGTTTGGCTTTGCTGTTATCCAACATGACCTTGAGAAAGACCCTTTGCCTCTCTAGAGCTTTGTTTCTTGATTATAAAGAGATATTTCTAGTATCTAAGGAGTCTTCCCATTTGAAAATTCCAATTTCATTGAAATTGAACATCTTTGAAGACTTGAGATTTCAGGAGGATGAAATCCAAAGCATTTCATTAAGTCTATATTCATCTCGATGATAAAGCAGATTTAAAAATCTTGAACTAGAGTAAGTTTTTCTTGTTAATACCATTAGGTTTTGTTCTTATGGACTAGTAACACTTAAAGTAACAAATTTTACCTGGAACCTGAACTACCATCTGAATTGACATACTTATTTGAGTTGTTAAATATATTTTTAGGAAGCTGAAAACAATTCTTTTAAGCTTCATATGATACTAGAAATAAGAAATACCGAATCTCCACCATTTTAAGTACACAGTATTTTATCAAAAAAGCATACCAAGGAGAAAAGCAAAGCAGTTATGTGATTTGATTCTTTTTGCACCTCAAGAAAATTGATTTTGCTCTCCTTCTCCTGCTCTGTGCATTTTGTGAAAATGTAGATTGGTATGCAAGAACTATTGCATATTAGGCACCAAGCCTTTAAAAGTGTTAAAAGGTGTCTGGTTTGCCTTAGAAGGGTCAGTTTGCACATTAAACGATTTTTGTTGAACAGTTAAGATGTCCTTTTACTTTTACATTTTGTACTAGAATTTTTTGTATGCATTTTAACGGTTATTTAAGAGTCCCCATGTGCTTAGAAAGGAATCTGAATATATGTGCCTTTTTAAAAAAGGCCTCAGCACAATGTAGGTTACTCCATCAATACCATCAAATGACTGGGAGCTGTAGTTGGAACAATATGTAAAAATACAGCTTGTGAAAGATTTCCTTTATTAACTGTCATCATCTGCAGAATATATGTTCAAATAAACGTTGTGTAATAACTAAATTTGAGATTAATAGGCCCCTTAAGAAACAGCGAAGTCATTCAGAATAGTCAGTGAAAAATAGGCTGTAAGACTGTAACATGCACATATTGTCCTGCTTACGTGCTCTCTCTGGTGTCATTCCCATTTATCACTGTCGCCAGCTCTGTTCTCATTAAAACAGTCTCGCACAAAAGCAACTTAATTTTCTTAAGGAGAGAGGACACCTGATTCAATTTAGCACCCAGAAACAGGAACTTGAATATATTTTTTTCCTGGCCTGAATTGAGATGAATAGTTACAAATAAGAATACCAGCCCCCATTCGCCTCAAGATTAAGGAATATTAAATAATTTTTTTTCCACCATGGAATCAAGAAATGGACCTGTAGAAAGAGGAAGGAATTGAAGCTTAGTCCTGGAAATGCAGCTGAATGTCAAATATTTACTCCTCACTTAGAGATGTGTAAATATCTGTCTATTTCTATTTCTGTTCTGTTCTGTTCTGTTTTTAAATTAATCTTGCTTTACATTGGTGGATGGCTTTGTAGCAGTACTATAGTCTTCATTTAGATTTCTTTGTTGAGAAGACCCTTTTTCTAGTACTGGTTTCAAAATAGTATTCTTACTTTTTAGTCATTACTGCTTAAAAATCACACATAAATGGAATGAAATGAAAAGTGCTCATTCTGTATTTAGGATGGTGTGTAAATTCACATTTTACTTGATATCCTGTAGGTTCAATAATACATAAACATGGTATACAAATGCATAAGTCAATTTTTACTTCTTTTGAGATTTATACAGTGAGAATACTGCTAATTAAGTACTCAGAATAAAATTAGAAACTAAGTTGCTTATTAGAGAAGGATAATTGACTTTGAAAGCAGATAATAAACTTTTCTTAATTGTTTTTCTTTTGCCTTTGTTTAGCACTTTATAGAATACAAGTAAGGAGAAAGTGTTTTATGTTTCCACATTTAATTGGAGGTCAAGGATTGGAATTTACTCCTTGATGTTTTAGTCGTTATATGTTTTTCAAACTGAACCTATGCTTAAGAAGGAAATAACTATTAAGGCCAGTTCTCCTTCCTGTGAATCAGCCTAGTGTGATCAGAGGTTAAATCCATATAGTTGAGGAACTTTTCCAGATAAGGTAATTCAGCTTTGGTCTCTAACAATCATGACCAATAGCTAAATTTCTTTTCCTTCTTTTGCAGTGATGCCATTGGCAATGAGAGCAAGAGATTGTGTTAAATAAGCATCATCCACCTCCTCAGAGTTATCTTAGGGGAAGCACTTTTTAGTTTATCCCACCTGCCCGGTTAGTCCTTTGTTGTTTTCTTCTGTTTAGGGACATGATTGTGTTGCTTAGGCTTCAAGTCATAGAAAATAAACTAAAAGTGGCAAAGCAAGCAGGGACATATTTTTCTCATATACCACGGTGCTTGGAGGCTGGCCCGCTGGCTTCGGCCTTATGGCTTAACCATACCAGTGCTGCCACTGCCCTGCTCTTCTTAAGGATGCAGGATGGCTTTCACTGCTCTAAGCAGGAAGAAGGGAAGACCAGACAGTACCAGATGCTAACCTTTCTAGGTCCCCGCTATCAAGCAGGTATCAATTGCTGTTTCATTGGCTAGAACTTGGTTACATGGCAACCCCTAGCTTTTCCTTTTTCGCATGCACTTATTTAAAAAAGCACTTGTTTAGAAACTACTTTCTTTTCTGAAGCCATAAAGATAGTTTCATATTTTCTTCCAGAAGTTTTAAAGTCTGCCTTCCACATCCGGGTCTTCAGTCTATCTAGTGTTTTTTTCCTTTGGCATATTGTCCAGAAGCCAATTGCTTCTCCTGTCCTCGCTGCTCAGTGATGTACTCTTGTCATATACAGCTTCTTCCCATTATTCACAGTGTTTCATTGAAAGCTTCTCTTCAGTGGGCATTGTTTTCTCTGGGAACTCACTTTTTCTGGGTTACAGAAGTGACCCTAAAGAGAAATTTTGCATTTGTTTCTTTTAGGGTGTCAGGAGTTCCACTGGCCCTTGATCTGTCTTTTCTTTAACCCTTGGTTTGGGATTCTTGAATCACATGGTAGTGTAAATTCAGCCCCTGTACCCACATTTGATGCAAGCCTTAGGTTACTTTCCTGAATGTGTGAGTAGAGTTTTCTAGATGCTCTTTACTTGTGGGTCAGCTTTCTAGCCATCCACGGCACCCTGCTTTAGACAGGTGTCTCAGCTCCAGATCTCCCACATGGCAGCAGAAGCCTGGGCTTATTTCTTCATGGGCACGTGTGCAGCATTAACTCGCGCAGGTCACTGCTCAGGTTTTACCTGACTGCTATTGGAACAGTATAATTTTTGTTTTATTTTAGTCAGCTATGTATTTAACATACTGTGTGGTCATTGTAGCCCCTTTATCAAATGGTATAAATTTAAGAATTATCTATCTGAAATGACATCTCACATCTCCTCAACCCAGTCTTCCTTTGACAGCAGCTCTGTCAGATCTCATGGATTTCTGGTTACTTTTGGTTCAAAAATAGTCATATATTTAATAAATAGATTAACTTTTAGTTATTGAATAATCCAGGGTAGTATAACTAGTAACTTCAAATTTCATCTTTCTCAATCTAGGGCTAACCTGTATTTTCAAAGAATAGAAAATTTTACTTTTTAATTAATAACTGCATACACAGGTGATACAAATTTAAAAAGAGGACCGTGAGAAAGAAACAGCTTCTGTGTTATTGTTATGTTTCCACTTCTCCTCCTCCTTACTTCTGCCCTTTCCAGAGGCAGGGTAGGGCCAGGATAAGCACACAAAAGTGAGTGGGACAGTCTTTATTTGTTGGTACTATTGTGATATGGGCCTCAGTGCCCTCTGCCATCACAAGTGTCCAAATACTGTCTCTTGTTCTGGTTTGATTGTTAATGTCCCCCAAGGCCCCTATACTAAAGGCTTGGTCCCCAGCCCATTGCACTGTTAGGAGGTGGAGGACTGTAGGAGGTAGGACTTAGTAAAGGAAGCTCTGTCATTGGGGGTGTCCTTAAAGGAGGCTCTTGGGACCTGCCCCTTCCTTCTCTCCTTTGCTTCCTGGCTACTGTGAGGTGAGCAGCTTTGCCCCAAGATGTGCTCAAACCATGCCCTTGTGCCTTTCCACAGGCCCCAAAGCTATGGAGCCAAATGACCGAAGACTGAAACCATGGATCCAAATCAGTCTTTTTTCCTTTTTAAGTCATTTATCTCAAGCATTTTGTCATACTGATGGAAATCTGACTAAGTCTTTGCTGGACACGTTAGGGGAGGGGTTATTTTTTTCTAGTCCCTTCTCCTAGTCAGATCCTCTAATTGCTGGAGTCTCTTCTTGGGCGTCTTTTTGGCTCCTATGGAATTGGCATAACCTTGCCCTTCACACAATTGAAGTAAACTGTCCAAATACTAACCCTCTCTCCTTGCCCTGTCATTGTGGACTATTCTAAGCAGCCTCCCCAAGTCCTTGCTGTTTCCAGTCAGGAAGCAAGTGCCTGTCTTTGGTTTACTTACACAACCTCCCCATTTCTGCCACCAGTTCTAAAGAACACACCATGATATTTCTAGGACTCTTATGGCATGTACTCACTGCTCCAGCATATAACTGTTTCCTCAGTAGACGTCTAGCAGGGGACAGCAGTACAGTTCTTGCTTCTCTTCATTTTCTCTCCTCATCACTGGCTCTTTTGTACATCATTCCCATCCCCCATTTGGGAGCTGTGGTGAACAGATCAGTTTTTTCCCCTAGAAGAGAAAAAGTCAAAACACTGCTTCTGGAAGTTTCCTTCTTCAGTCTCTGTAGTTTCTAGTACTCACTTACATAGCCTGCACATGAAGTGAATCCTGGTCCAGTTTTGGCATCCTTCTGTTAGTACTAAGGGACGTGTTGGCATCTTATTTAAATAGTGGGGTATTTGTCACATATTCTCCTTAGTTTGGAATATTTTTAGAAATTCTAAAACAACCATAAATATCCTGTTTTAACATTTTGGAAAGCATTTCTGCATACCCTCACTGGGATTTGGGGTATTCAACAACAAAAATCAGCAATTTCACAAATTAACTTGTAATAAACCATTCATTCTCAATGTAAATAATGACTTTTTTTTTTTTTTTAACTTGGTGACTCATAAGGAAAGAAAAAGAGGGGATGTTGGACAAACATCAGGAAAAATTTTGACATCATACCATAGGAGAAGATTTGGATAGGACCCATCCGTGTTCATATGTGTAAAATGCATTTTTAAAAGGGACTAGATATATTTGTGTAACTCTGGAGCATAGACTATGGTCAGTGCATAGCAGTTATAGGAAGTTGTGACTTTCAGGCTAACTGTAAGTAGAACATAATGTTTAGAGCCATTCAACAATGGAAATGATTGCTTTTAGGAGTTAGAAAACTCTCTGTTCCCATTGTTTTCAGATTTTTTTTTTTTTTAGAAATTTACCCTTTTATTAAGATATAATTGCAAGTAGGTTATGAAGAAAATAATTTATTATTGAACTTGTTCAATTTTCCCAAATAATTTAATAAACACATGCTGTATAATATATAATAAAACATTAGTACAATAGCTAATATTGGTCAGATACTGTGGTGTATGCCTATAATCCTAACTAATTAGAAGGCTGAGGCAGCAGAATTACAGGTTTGAGGTCAGCCTGGGCAACTTAGTGAGACCTTGTCTGGAAAGGCGGAGGGGCTGAGCATATAACTTAATGGTAAAATACCCCTAGGTTCAATTCCTAGTACCAAAAACAGCAACAATAACAAAAACAAAAATCAAAAACCCTTATTGGATAAAATTGGGTTAATACCCAAAGCAGTATATTATCTAAAAATGTGTAATATAATAGAAGCCAATTCTCTCATTATTAAAAAACCACCATACTATGGACATTTTACAGTTAATATCAATCTAATTATCTGTCAAATGTGATTATTCCGATATATATATACTTTGCAGAAGTGATTCATGAGTTAATATTGAAAACATTGTATAAGGCATTCAACTAGCACAAGAAGTATTTGTTCATTCGTTCATTAACTCATTCTTTAATTCAGTGTTATTTGTAGAGAGTACAGTATGAATCAGGTGCTATTCTGGGTACTAAAGATGTAACCTTGAATAAATTGGAGAATAATTTTATTGTAATGGGGCATTCTAGAGAGGAATGGGTTTTGAAATTATTTCTAGCAAAGGAAATAATAACTTTTTCAGTGAGCTTTGTGTTATTGTGACAAAATACCTGAGATAAGCAATGTAAAAGAAAAAAAGGTTATTTTGGCCTTTAGTATCAGAGGTTTCAATACATGGACACTTGTCCCTTTTGCTTTGAGCCTGTGACAGCGCAGTACCTCATGGCAGGAACAAATGGCAGAAGAGGTCTATTTACCTCATGGTACCTGAGAAGCAGAGAGAGGGAGAGGAAGGGAAGAGGTCCCACTATCCCTGCTAAAGGCACACCACCCATGACCTAACTTCCTTCTACTAGGCCCTACCTCCTAAAGATTCCACCACCTCACAAATCACCACAGGTAGGGGACTATACCTTCAACACGGACCTTTGGGGGATAGTCAAGGTCCAAATTAGAGCAGTAACAGATGAATTAAGAATCAGTGGATTTCTCTCACCACTTCTGTTCAACATAATGATTGAAATTTTAGTCAGAGCAGTTAGGCAAGAAAGGAAATAAAAAAGTATAAGTAGGAAAGGACAAAGTCAGATTATCACTGTTTGCAGATAATGTGATCCTATACTTAGACGATCCAAAAAGTTCTACCAAAAGGCTTCTAGAGCTAGTAAACAAATTCAGATAAGTAGCAGGATACAAAATCAACAAACAAAAAATTAAAATAGTTTTTCTATAAACCAATAATGAATGTACTGAAAAAGAAATCAGGAAGTAAATCTATTCACAATAGCCTCAAGCAAACAAGCAATAAAACAAAAACGTAGGAATAAATCTAACTAGGGAGGTCAAACACTTGTACAGTGAAAATTATGGGACACTGAAGAAAGAAATTGAAAAAGACACTAGAAAATTGAAAGACTTTCCATGTGCATGGATACATAATAAATATTGTTAAAGTGGTCATATTACCAAAAACAAGATTCAATGCAGTCCCTAGAATGTCATCAGAATACTAATGACATTCTTCCAATACCCAGGAAAAAAAAAAAAAGAAAAAAAAATCAGTCTTAAAATTCATGTGGTGGAATACAAGACCCAGAATAGCAAAGGAATTCTTAAAAAAAAAAAAAAAAATGCTGGAGGCATCACAGTACCCTGCTTCAAATTATGCCACAGAGCTGTAATCACCAAAGCTGCATGGTACTTGTATAAAAGTACACACACATACCCATGGAACAGAATAGAAGACACAGGGACAGACCCACCCAGATATAGTCATCTCATCTTTGATAAAGATGCCAGAAACATACATTGAAGAAAAGACAGCCTCTTTTAGCAACTAGTGCTGAGACAACTGAATATATGTATGTAGAAGAATGACATGAGATCCCTATCTCTAACCCTGCACAAAAGTCAACTTTAAGTGGATCAAAGACCAAGGGAATAGGCCCAAAACTTTGCACTCCTAGAAGAAAATGTAAGGTCAACACACCAACATGTAGGCACAGGCAATGACTTCCTCAATAGGACTCCTAAAGCTTAGGAAATAATGCTCAAAGTTAATAAATTTGGATGGTGTAAAATTAATAATGTTTCTGTACAGCAAGGGAAACAATAAGAGCACGAAGAGAGATTCTACAGAATGGGAGAAAATCTTTGCTAGTTACTTTTCTGACAGAGGACTAATACCCAGAATATATAAAGAACTGAAAAAACTTATCACCAAAAACCAAGAAACAAAAATAAAACAAAAACAAAAAACATAATCAATAAATGGGAAAATGAACTAAACATACTTCTGAAAAATAGAAATACAAATGACCAACACATATATGAAAAATATTTCAATATCTTTAATAATCTGGGAAATGTAAATCAAAACTATATTGAGATTTCATCTTATTCAATTAAAATGGCAGCCATTAACAGTATGAATAATAATAAATGTTGGAGAGGATGTGGGAGAAAAGGAACTCTTATACACTGTTGGTGGGACTGTAAATTAGTACAACTACTATTAGAAATCATTGTGAAGGTTCCTCAGAACACTAGTAATGGAACCATCATATGACCCAGCTATATCATTCCTTAGTATTTATTCTAAAGAATTCAAGTCAGGGCTGGGGTTGTGACTCAGTGGTAGAGCACTTGCCTAGCACTTGTGAGGCCCTGGGTTCGATTCTCAGCACCACATATAAATAAATAAAATGAAGGTTTATTGACAACCAAAAAAAAGAGAATTCAAGTCAGCATCCTATAGTAATACATGCATACCATGTTTATATCAGCACAATTCACAACAGTGAAATTATGGGACCAGCCTAGGTGTCTATCAGTGGGTGCATGGATAAAGAAAAGGTGGTATATATACACAGTGGAGTTTTATTCAACTATGAAGAAGAATGAAATTATGGCATTTGTAGGAAAATGGATGGAACTAGAAAACATCATGTTAAGCAAGATAAGTCAAACTAAGAAGGTCAAGGGTCCTACGTTTTCTCTCACATACGGAAGCTAGAGATGGGAGCCTATGTTTCTGTCGACCTAGGTTCCTTCAGCCATGAAGAAGAATGAAATTATATCATTTGTAGGAAAATGGATGGAAGTTTGAGATTATTTTATTGAATGAAATAAAGCCAAATTCAGTAAGTCAAGGTTCGTATGTTTTCTTTCATATGTGAAAGCTAGAGAGATAAAGGGGAGAGGAGAGCGGGGAGGAAAATTATGAAAACAGAAAGGAGGCAAATAGAGTAGAGGAAGGGAACCCCGGGGAAGGGGTGGGGGAGAGGTATTAGGGAATGAAATTGACCAAATTATATTGTTCTATTGTGTGCATATATAAATATGTAACAGTGAATCCCACTATTATTTATAATTATAATGCACCAATTAAAAAAAAAAAAGAATCAGTGGACTGTTCCAGGAATGGCTTCAAGGCAGAAAAGAAGAATTTCATATCCCAAGAGAATCTGGTGTATAGCTCAAGGGGTCTTACCTTCAGAACAAATTATCTTTGGTGGCTTGTGTTTGATCTCAGTTCATAAAGTTTATATTCTCTATAGCTGTTTGTTTTAATATAAAGACAATAGTGGATTTTGTTCTCAAAACTGAGTATTCACATTGCTATTTATATTTCTAGAAAATGCCCACCATTCGTCCTGTAGCCACCCAGCACAGTGATGTGTGCTCCAAGGGTGCTCAGTGGCCAGCTTGCAGGCGACCAGCAAGGAATATTAACATGCAAAGTAGGAATTGAAATCTTTATTGTATTTTACAATGAAGTATTATATATTTTTTTTAACACAGAGGGGTTCAAAAAGTAAACAATAAGTGGCTTAGCATCTTCCTGCCCTGATAATTCCTCGTTGAAATATACAAAGACAATGTATTAAAGAAAATTAAAAAGTTAAACAGGACAAACAGAACAAATGAAACAAAAATGACCTCCACCCCAGCCCCTTTCAACAAATTTAATCACGGGTGGGATGTGTTTTGTGATCCCTCTGAGAAAGATATTGTGTGTTTATACTGTCTGTGTGTGTACATATTTATTTACACAATGGGAATTATACACATTGTTTTGAAACTTGCTTTTTCTCTTAATATATCTTGACCTGTTTTCATTCGTATCAGTGTATGCAGATCATCTTTTAAGTGGTTGTAGAATATTCCTTAGTAATTCTAGATTTTATTTAACTTGATTGCTGTGTAGCAATGGCAAGTCTCAAAAATTATGCCATTACCTCACTGTATCATAACAGGAAAACAGGATGTTGTGAAAAAGATTCTTAGATTGGATGGGAGACTGAAAATCTGAAATTTGAAATGGGAGACAGAAATCTAGATTCGTCATTGCTTTGTAGTACCTACCACATGTGAGATCCAGTCTTCTCTGCCTGCCTGTTCTTGGATTTTGCCAAATATAGAATAACTTAGTAAAAAAGGTAGACTTTGGACTTTTGGGGCAATCCTACTTATTTCATTGATTCAGTTATTAAACATATATATGCTTATGAAGAGCTTCCTTGCTTTCCTTAGAATACTTTTGACTCTGGTGGTGCAGGGAGGCATGTATATAGGTCATTTCAATATCATACGACAAACTCTATGACAGAGATAAGCTTAACATGTTCTAGCAGCAGGCCTGGGGGGCATTCAGTCCACCTGTAAGTGAGATGTATGTGTGTGCTAAAGAATGATGCCCAACATTTGCAGGTAAATGGATGGAGTTGGAGAATATAATGCTAAGTGAAGTTAGCCAATCCTAAAAAAACAAATGCCAAATGTTTTCTCTGATATAAGGAGGCTGATTCATAATGAGGTTGGGGGGAGCATGGGAGGATTAGATGACCTCTAGATAGGGCAAAGGGGTGGGAGGGGATGGGAGGAAGCATAGAGCTGGAAAGACAGTGGAATGAGGTGGACATCATTACCCTAAGTACATGTATGAAGACACGAATGGTGTGACTCTGTATACAACCAGAGATATGAAGAATTGTGCTCTATATGTGTAATATGAATTGTAATGCATTCTGCTGTCATATATAACAAATTAGAATAATTTTTTTTTTTTTTTTTTTAAGTATGAGGCCCAAGCTAAGTTGCAAGATAGGTCAGAGTCACCAGGTAGAGGAGGGGAAAGGGCATTTCAGCTCAGGGAGCGAAGAGGTAAGAAGTAGCATGAAGAGTATAGGGAAACTGTAAGAGGTTTAGTTTTCAAAAGATAAAAGTTGAGGCAGGAAGTGAGATGAACAGAGACTATTCATGGAGGGCCTTGTGCAATCATATTATTCGTGATCCTTAAGCCAATAGATATGCATGTCTTTTACATAACAATAAAATACTCTATTATTATTCTTTGGAACTCTAGAAATCATAATTCTCTAATTTGCTACAACTGTAAAATTGGGCCAACTATTAACTTAATTGCGAGCCCAGGATCCTTGGTTTTGTCTGATTTCACATGGTCTTCATAGCACCTGGAACAATAAGCGACCATTTCACAAAAGTTCACCAGAGTTGACTGCACAGGAGAACAGCACAACAGAGGGAGCTCAGATCCATCTCCACTGTCAGGAAAAAAGCAAGGAGTTGGCCTGCAGTGTCTTTGAAGGCCCAAGATGTCGCATCACTGGCACCACTGTCCTGTCAGAAGACATAGGAACATAGCCAACACACATAACATATGTGTTGGATACAAAAGAGAGTTGGACAGAATCTGGATGTGATGATCCCATCTCATTAACAGAAGTTAATACTTATTTTACTTTGACTTCTGAGTCTTTTTACTTCTAGTATTTCCGTATTTCCTTAAATGCTAGTTTTCAAGTATAAGGTTAATGAAAAGCACTGGAAGGAATACAGGATCTCAAAGGAAAGACCTCATTACTTTATTAAAAGGAGAGTCAAATTAATTTTATGAACAAAATAGGGTCAAGATTATTATGGGGAAGTACATTTTGTAGGAAGGAAAGCAGTGTTCCCTGTTGATCTCACCGCAACTCACTTATTTGTATCCTTTTATTTTTCTCCATACATAAAACTTTCTTGGAATCACCCATAATGGAATTCCAGGAAGATGTGTGAAATATGTGCTATAGTTTTCAGTTGTCATCTGTAATGTTTTATTTAGCTGAACCTTTTTTTAAATTTTCCCTCCACTGCTCCCAAAACAACACAAAACACCATATGCCATTGTCCCTGTTAGGAAGCAAAGGTTTCCCTGGCCTATGTCTGTGCCTTCGTTTATGCCACAGAGGAGCTGTGGTCCAGTGCCATCTTTTATTGATAGGGCCAGCAAAGGAGAAATCTAATGAAATTATCAAAGCTTTGAATTAATTATGAACTGGAAGAGGAGAGCTAAGCTCTCTGGAGCCAGGGATCTCATTACCCATTCACTCTCATTGCCTCCTCTTCTGGAGCAGAAGGCATTTTCAGCTGCAGCTCTTAGCCTGGCTTTGGACTTTATTCAAACTTACTAAGCTGACATCCTCTTTTTACTACAGCGAGGCTGATAATGTCCATGATGATTAATTTAGCTCTGCTCTGGATCTGCTGGAGATGTAAATAGGTTTTCTCTACCTACCCTTCCTTTTCCCTTTTCCTATTTTTCCCCTTATTTTCTTTCATCAAATTGGATGTTATACAGTTTTTCTTATTTGGGGGTAATGTGAGAAGCTTTCAGGACTGTGGTGTAGCTTCATGGAATATAGTGATTGGTGCAAAATTAAGAGCTATATTGCATCTACTGTGTATTTCATGGATGTTTAGGTAAGCGCAAAGTCAAATATTTTTTCTTTGAATTTTGAGCACCAAATTGAAGTTTTTCTTGCTTGTTTCTACTGGAGAGATGATGGTTTAGCAATGCTCTCATGGTCTTAACTGCGTCATTCACATTTCTGAAGTGTGTTATATGGGAACAGATCTCCCTCATGGTTATAGTTATAGGACTTCTGCTCCCTAATAGGGAGTATTCATGTTTGCCTAAAGATTTTTTTTCCCTCTCTCACTAACATGAATTTTCTGATGCATAAATCAGCCTCTGATTGTTCTAAGTCTAGCAGCAAAATCAATAACAACAAGGTTTTGATTTACTATTGGTGAAGATTCTTTTGGTGCTGTCACACAGGTTCGGAGCATCTTGTGGCAAGCCTTTCTGCCTGCTTTGAGACCCATTATTTATGAATTCCTAAGCTGCAGCTCATCTGTCTTAGTAAACTACAGGCCACTGGCAATTTTTGTAAGCAGTGACTAACTCTGCTCAATAGGGTCAATGTTTTAAGGTTTTGAGTAGTGGGGGAAGGGAAAATGATAATCTTTGCTTTTCCTATTCTTGTTTACTTTCAGTGAGCTTTTCCTCCCATTTATTTTTTCTATAGGCAGCTGCGATATTTAATTCAGCCTTCGGAAGTTTTTTGGTAAGTAAACATAGTTTAACTTGTCTATTATAACTTGTTGTGATGTTGTTTATATGAAAGATTTAGTAAAAGATGGACATTTTTTACTTTTTGGTTTATATGAAAATTCTTGAACCTTTTTTATGTGCCATTATCCATACCCTAAAGAAAATTGGTTAATGAATAAAGTAAATGTCCTCTTATAATTATTTTGGAGGCTTGGATTTAATATTCTATGTAATGGATTCAAGGAATCAATTAAAACACTATGTATCTCCTTATAGAGGTTATGCCAATATATTGATCATTTAATGAGGTCTTTTAGATAATTATTATTTCGTATCATAGGACTGAGATTTTGAAAAGGAAACATGACCCAGCTGGTCAGAAAGGGAATGCTAATTTATTTGTTGACATGTCATTTATTTTGTACCTTTCACTGTCAAAGAAGCTACTGTCTTGGATACTTCTGAGAAATCTTTGTGAAAAAATTTTGACATAAGAATATAATTAATGAGCGATTTGCAAGATAATGTAGTACATTGAGAGGTTTGAATTGAGTTAGGTTAAAAAAGATTGAAAAGTAGTTCAACTTTCATAAGCAGAACTAATATTAAGCATGTTACTTTAGCTTTTTAAAATAGATGATATAGCAAAGACTTGATTTTTTGTTATGAAAGAATGGAAAAGAGACTGAATTTTCTGTTAATGTTATTATTTGTACCATAAAACTTTGGTAAATTTGTGAAAATAAATTAGAACATTGTATTTTTATGTGCATAACTCATTGACAATATGTGGTATGGTAATTTCAAAATGATTGAAAATAAAATCAGTGGGGTATGACCTATTTCATGTAAAATAGGTAAAATATCAATTACATATTTTGAAAATGCCCTTTATGTCACCTATTACTGTATTGTATGTAACTAAATGTAGTTAAAGCTTCTAAACACACTGCTGCGTGGTGTTAACTCCACGTGGTGCTCCATAGCTTTTAATGTCTATAGCCCTACAGAACTTTTAATGGTGTAGCTTTCACAAAGTACATGATATTTTACTTGAGCAGTAATGTTTCTAGTGATGCTGTTATTATTGGATTTTAGAGAAGTAATAAAGCCTATTTTTAAAATAGATCTCTTACTCTACTTAGTTTAGACTCAGTAATATTTTGTCAAATCATTCTTTCTTGTGTCCAAGTGTTATTACCTATGTTGTCCCAGTTGTTTGGCAGAATAATATTTATAAAATGTGATCTTGCTGGAAGCCAGTGTTTGTATGGTTTGAAATTGTACATATGCACCACAAAACATGGCTTCTTGAGTTAGGGGCTCTTAGGCTTGAAAATGTCAAGGCTAACTGATAAAGTAAAACTCAGGCAATTGTCTGAGTGAAGTCCCTTCATTGTAGGACAGCTTACTAAGGATAATTTGAACTTCACACCGACTGTCTGAGCCTATAATGATATTTTCCTGCCAGGCCCAGTTGTTCAATAAGGTCCTGTGAGGTAAACCTCCATCCAGAGTTTCTTTAGGAGTTTATTTTTGCTCCTTCACTTTAAGAAGTTGTGTATTCCCATTCCTTAGTCTCCTACTCTTTTTCCTTTCTTCCCTTTCATTTCTTACCTTAATACAGTTAATCAATCAAAAGTATTTATTGATCTCCTGCCACACAGAGGTAGTTTCTTGGTAGCTGTGGAAAGGTACAAAGAAATATGAGGTATGTCCCACTAGGTTGTGGAGGTGACACATAGTGAAAGAAATACAACGTAACAGTTAACAAGCTGCACAAAAGATGTTGCTGAGGTGTAGATTGTCAGATGAAGAGCAGAGGCAGTGAGCACTCTGAATTCAGGGGCCTCACAGACCAGATTTCTTTGATGTGGGCCTTGAAATATTGGTAGGACTTGGTGGCCTTCGACGAGGAAATGGCATCAGCAGAGACCGAGAGGCAGAAATGTCTTTTCCACTTCCCTCTCCCATTCCTTCCCCTCCTCTTTCTTTCCCAAAGCTGAAAATGACCAAGAGAGTCTGAGAATGGAAATGGTGATTGGATATATTTTGCTTCAGTGTTTGTAAGGAAAATAATTCTATTTCTTCCCCCATTCTTTGACAAGTAATAGCAAACCTTGGATTTTGAAATACATGTGGGTCCGAATTGTATAAGTGAGCATTAGGTTCAACTTCTTTAATAGTAATCCCTTTACAAATGACAGTGGCTTATACAAGATAAAGATCTGTTTCCCTATTATATAAAGTCTGTGGGGAGGCTGTCCAAACATGGTATAGCAGCTTGCTAGTCAAGACTCCTGTCTTTCTCTTCTGCCATTCGCAGCATGCAGCATCCTTTTCTCTGTTGCCTCATGGTCCAGGGTAGTTGCTGTTGCTCCAGCCAAAACATCTGGATAGTAAGGAAAAGTAGTAGGAAAGGACAGAGAGCCCCCTAAGAGCCAAGTCTTCTTTGTTTAAACAGCATTCCTGGAATTCCAACACCATACTTGCATTAATATCATGGTGTTATAGTTACTTGGGAATATTCTATATGAATGGAAGCTAACCCCCTCTCCTTAAAATGTATGATTACGAGTCGTAGTATTTTAGGAGTTTCTGGAGTCAGACTGTCTGGATTTGGGTCCTTGCTTGACTGAATACCAGACTGACCAGATGCCCTTCCCTATGTATAAAATGGGGTATGATAGTACCCACATAGAGAGTATGGTGAGGCTAAAGTGCTATAATCTATAGCAAGTGCTTGTATAATGTGATAAAAATCGCTTTGAGTGATTTTTCTGATTAGGAGCAAATGGTTCATGTTATATATTCATATTAGAATTTGAAAAGTGTATTTTTTTTCAGATTACCAAAACTTTGAATGAAAGGCCTTTAATAGAAGAATTTTTGAAGAAAGAACTCTGAGGGTGTTCTTGTAGATTTTCAGGCATCTGGGTATACCAAATAAAATACTGTACATATTTATAGCTAGTTTAATAATGTCCCAGGTCTAATTCAAACACAGTGTTTTTAAAAAGTAATTGATGCAGAAAATTGTTTTTTTTTAAAGAAATGTAGCTAGACTGGTAATAACTAATGATAGATGAATTCAATTTACATAAATTTCAGACCAAGAGAATATTTTAAAATTGTGCCACAGAGGATTGCTTAAGTTAAGAAGTTAATGTCATTATCTCCTTCTCTCATTTAAATTGTTCAGTTTATAATAATTGTGGAACATAATAAGTGATTTGAGATTTCCTTCTTGATGAGGCTTTAATAAAATTTGATAGTCAAGTGCACCCTGAAATGCTATCAAAATTTATATACATATACACTTTTGTGTATGTAAAAGCATGTATTTCAGGTTCAATCATCTTATACATATTACTTCCCCGTCAGAAGAAGGGTTGTTTGCTTGTTTAGATATTGGCAAGTTTTTGAAAAAAATTCCAATTGAGAAATTCTTTTCCAAAGGTTTAACACTGTTAAATAATTTGTTCCCCAAACCAAATATAGATCACATGATTTGTTAGCATTTAGCATTTTTTTGTTTGGAGGTTAAATTCGGTGTTTCCATGTCTCCCAAGACTTACAGATTAAAAGGGAAAGAAAGAACATTTCTTGTTGGATTACTCAGCCTATTTTGTTATTTGTGGTGACTCCTGATCTTAAAGAGAAACCCTAGTGAGTGACAAAATTAGTCATGCTGTTGCGTTTCCAGTAACCGGTGTTATACAACACTGGAGCAATCCATGGCAACACAGATGTAAGGATTTCTGAAACCGCAGCAAAGAATCAGAAGAGAGGTTTTACCACCTTGTGAATGCATAACAGCTGGTCTCGTAAAGACCTATGAATCACTGTTCGCTTTCTGAAAATCTTCACTTAAAATGTCAAAAAAATGGGTTTATTTCACTTTTTTTAAAAAAAATACCCACTGCTACAACTAGCAGGCTATTCTACCATGAACATTCCTCCTTACAAGCAAGGCCAAGGTTAAAAAGAACTCCTTCCCTTGAGCTGAGGGACTAGCCAGCACAGTTCTTCCTTCACCTGTCTGTTTCCCTCTTTGCTTTGGCTGGTTCCTTGTAAAAAGATTCGAATAGTTAACTGATGTTATGGAAGCTGCTGGAAGAAAGGAAGTTGCAAACACTAATGCCACATTTTAATAACTTGAGATGTATGTTTATTCCCTCATTCTTCCTTTCTTCTTCCAAAATACACTCAGCCACATTGAGAATGTTGGAAAGGAAGCAAGTTAACTTTGCTGCATGACACTGCTTTTTAACAATGAGAGCAAAAATCTCAGATGTGAACTCAGAGGCACAAGGGTGGTACTAGAGAAGACACAATTGTTACTTTGGTTTTTCTTTCACCTAAGTCTAGAATGTAAGTCATTTGTGGTTTTGGAGTATTTTATTTTGTACAATAATGAGAACTATGCTGATTTTGTTGTTGTTTAATTTTCTTAAAATCACAACCACTCCAAATTATTCACTTAGGATTTTGCCCCTCCCCAGTTCATGACTTCTTTAAAATTTTTATTTTTATTCAACTTAAATGTCAGAAAAAACAACTTCTTTGTTAACTGGTGTTTAGTGTCACCGTATAGAATACTATTTCAAGTTCATCCTTGTACTGATGAGGACTCAACAACACCAGATTTTGAATGGCTCACCTGGTCTTTAAAACTTGTCTTTTGAACTATGTTCAGATCAATGGAGGCTGTTTTCCACCTTACAGAATAGAAATCCCATCATGCCATGCATTTCATTTGACCACCTTTTGGGGCAGATGAATATCATGAGAGCTGAACTAGTCTGCTTTAGCAGACTACTTTTCTTTTAAAAATACTGTTGGCTTAATTTGCAGTGTGGCACAAATAGGAAAATAGGAGAGGAAATCAGCACACATATACTCAGAGCCCATTAGGTTCAAGACATATTTCTAGATACTGAAGCAAGACATAGAATAGAAATATGTGAAAAAATAAGTAAAAAGAAATGATTTAAGAAAGGGGGAGGACAGGAACTGCCTTCAATGCAGCATTTTCCCATGTTCAGGCACCACGATGGCGTCTGTCATGTCAGCCCACTGTTTGTTGAATAAGATCCACTTTTTAAACCATTTCAAGTCAAAACATCAACACTATAAATAAAAAAAATCTTTTCATGAATAGAAGCTTACTGAAATTAAATCAAATGGGGAATAGAAGCGACTATTACTCTGTAGCTATGCTCTGCCATCTACACAGGCTGTCTGGGGCGTACCCTCCTTTTGATAAAGATGAAATTAGCACAGTACCAAATCAAGACTTTCCATCTCTGAACTCTGCAGGTTTGAAAAGGATTCGGAAAGAGAGTAAGTTTAATGACTAATTCTGACAGTGTGTCTTTTGAGTCGCTTTCTTTGCCTTACAATTGGGCAGCTCTGTTCTTAGAGGTCATTTCTCAGTCACTTCATCAAAGAGGTGAGTAGCACTATTTGGGAGAGGCAGAGAGGAAACTCCAGGAATCAGGGCCTCTGGCAGTCTGAAGATGCTCATATTTCTTTCACTGGAGCATTTTCTGTGTAACACTTGATTAGAAAAGCAGAACGCACATCATGTTTAGTTAAAAATGTGCTATAATGCTGCAGGAAGGAAGACCCTGTGATAGCCATGCTTGGATTTAGTTTTTAAACAACTCTTATCTGAAGTATAGTCATTGTAAGTAAAAAAAATGGCCTCATTACTCAATAAAAATGTATGGAATCTTTACCTACTCCATTTTAGCAGCATAATGCTCTCTATGCTGTCTGACAGGACTTGTGTAGCAGTAAATGCATTAGTCACAGTGACCATTTTTCTTGCAAATTTGTGACACAGATTTAATTATATGAATGACCAGCAACTTACAAATCTAATTTTGGTGGAGGCTGAGGCAAAAATTTTTTTTATTTTAATAATGATGGATTTTTTTAAAGCAATGATTTCATTACTATTTAAAGAAATCTACTGGTGTAGAACTAGCCAATTGACTGGAGTTATTTTATTACCCTTTAACAAATGCCATGTACTTTCATGTTTATTTTTATTAATTTTTAAAATGTCATCATTCTCAAATTGGAAAAATATTTGCTCCTATATCCCTTTGGGTAAAAATAAATAAGTATAAATTATTCTGGACCAAGATATTTGTAAAGGGCCTTCTAAGAAACATGATCCTAGTAGTTGGTTAGAACCAAAATTAAATTTCCTTAATTTGAACCCAATCCACTTGGAATTGCTTCATTATGGACTGAAGTAGAACGTGCCCACCAATTATTAGCTGATAATAATAGTGTGGCAGATAGTTCACATTTTCTGGCTTCTGTTTCCCCAAACTGAAAGTTTACCATGATTAATCTATTTATTGAGCCAATTTTGGGGATCTTGGCATAAAAACATAGTAAACCAAACAGTGTAGGTTTCTGCCTACATACACAGCAATACAGACTCTTAAAGTGAGAAAGTCAAATCCCAATTGGGGTATGGGTGGAGGGGGGGCAGGTAGAGAGAGAGTATTAAATATTTGCTTAGAACCTATTAAACATTTTTCCACTGTTGCTATATCTCATTGACTCATATTTTTGATTGACAGAATCTTATAAATTCAGCTCGAATTTATTGAGGTATAACTTTTATACAGAAAAATTTACTTTAGGCATACAGTACTGAGCTTTAACAAAGGCACACAGTCATGCAACAACCACCTCATTCAAGGCAAAGGAGAGTTCAACATTTCAGGAAGTTTCTTCTTGCCTTCTTATAGTCAATTCCCTTCCCCATTCTTAGCCTCTAGTAGCCTCTGAATTTTTTCCCTGTCCCTATACTTTTGCCTTTTCCATAGCCATATGATTGGAATGGCATAGTGTATATGTTTTGAATCTACTTCTTTTGCTAAGTAGTATTGCATTGTTCATTCATTTATAAGTTGATGAACTTTGGATTGTGCTATACTTTGGATGTTGAATATCCCCCGAAGGCCTATGTTTTAAAGATTTGGTCCTCGGGGTGCTACTGTTGGGAGGTGCTGTGGACCTTTAGGAGGGGCTTAATGGGAGGCCCTTAGGTCACTGGGGATATGCCCTTAAAGGAGATTATGATACCAGATCCCTTTATTCTTTCTTTTCTGTTTAACTGCCATGAGGTGAGCAGTTTACTCTGTCACATGCTCCCTTCTATTCCTATGTGGCACTTTTACCCAAGGCCTAAAAGAGATGGGTTTGCTCAGCCATGGACTAGAACTTCTAAAACTGTGAGCCAAAATAATCCTTTTTTCTTTATAATTATCTCAGTTATTTTGTTATAGTGAACAGGAAGCTGACTAATAGTTTTTTTTTTATGTTTGGTGATTATGAATACAGTCGCTATGAATATTTGTATACAGAATAAAGTTGCTGTGAATATTTATTTACAAGTTCTGGCATAGACATGTGTTTCCATTTCTCTTGGAGAAATACCTAGGCATGGGATTGCTGATATGGTAAGTATGTTAACATTATCAGAAACTACCAAACTGTTTTGCACAAGAATATCCCAAGATGTTACATCTGAAGAGTAAATACATAAAGAATCCAGTTGCTCCATATCCTTGCCAGCCCTTGGTATTAGCAATATGCATTTATTTTAGCCATTCCAAGAGCTATATAGACATATGTCAGTATAATTTTGTGTTTCCCTAATAATTAATAATGTTGTACATTTTTAATATGCTTATTTGCTATCTATATATCTTCTTTGGTGGAGTGTATTTTCAAATTTCTTACCCATTTGTTAATTGGGTTGCTTATTTTCTTTAATGAGGTTTTGAAATGTCTTTTGAACACCGTTCATTTGTCAGATACGTATTTTACAAGTAGCTTCTCCCAATTTGTAGCTTCCTTCTACATTTTCTTAACAATGAATTTCAAAAGCAGAATATCTAAACTTCAGATAAATTGAGTTTATCTGTTTTTTCTTTTATGTCTCATGCTTCCAACTGCCTGCCTGCTGCTAGGGTTTGAACCCAGGGTCTTATGCATTCTGTCAAGTCTTTCACTGCTGAGCTATGTCCCCAGCCCTTTTTAAGTTTTATTTGGGGACAGGATCTCAGTAAGTTTCTTAGACCCGCCTTGAGCTTGGAGCCTTCTCCCTTAGCCTTCAGAGTAGCTGAGATTGCAGGTTTGTGCCACCATGCCTGGCTTATCTCATGCTTTTTGTTTTACCCAAAGTCCAAAAGATTTTGTTTTCTAAGTTGTATTTTTATTTTTATATTCAGGCTTATGATCCATTTGGAGTTAATGTTTGTGTGTGGTGCAATACATGAGTTGGAATTCATTATTTTGCTTATTGTTGTTAAAGTTTAAAGTTTTTATATCCCCCGGATTCATCCACCCTTCCTTTGTAGATTTTCCCCATTGCCTTTATATTTATAAAGTTCTTCCCTACCACAGTGTCAGACAAATCCCACATTTTCTTTTACTTTTATAGTCAAAATACATATCTGATATATGTTGAAAGGCAAAACCCATCATCTGGGGGTTCTGTAGATACAAGTAATAGGTTTGGAAGTGCCTCTTCTGATGGTGAAACCGTTGGTTAATGAATTGAATCTGTTTGTTGCTGCCTTTACTGGTATTTTTCCCATGAAAGTCCAGCCTCATCGTGTTATTCTCACATCTACATAGTGATAATATGCTTGTCTCTGAAAATAATTGGATCAGTATTCATGACTGTTAAAAATTATTTCTCTATCTTAAGATATTACACATGACATTAATACAATTACTTAAGATAAAATTGTTTGTATGGAACATAAAATGAAGATGAACATAGAAGAGTAATTGAAAATTCTAGAAACCTCATTTTGATCTCTATCCATTTAATTTGCAAATATTCACATAAATCAACAGTAAAATTTGGAGAATTATGCACTTAAGTGAATGGAGGTTCCGATAATAGAGGACTTTAATAAAACAAAATATATTGTGAGGTAGTATTTATAAAATGTATATCTTCTGAGCTTACAGTTTATACATCTTCTTTCTCTTTTGTTATAACCACACATGTGTTTATTTTTCCATTGTAGCTTTTTTGGTGATGTTTCTAATAAGTGTAATAATTAAATTTAAAATGCTGTGTTTATAGTTTAACTTTATAAGACTGCTTGGTCTACTAGTCAAGACTTAGGGTTTTTTTTTTTTTTTTTTTTTAATCTTTTGGGCAAGAACATTCTAAAATGTTCTTAGTTTTCTCTTGAAAGCTTAAGTTAGTATGTTTATCCATTTGCTTAGGAGGGGTAATGTTTATAAATATTGTTGTGCTTTGGTCATTTCCAAGAGCTAAGGTGATGAATCCTATCTTCTTTCTCATTATATTCACAAGGGTCTAAGACAAACTGTCATCCCATACTACTTTTATATGTCCCCTCTATGCCCCAGTGCCTTCAGTTGGCTCTTAATTGCCTTCCACAAGATTGACCATTCAAGGGTCCTCCCTGTTTGGCACTCTCTTTTTTGTCTTCAGTGTATTTCATCCTCCTGCTAACTCTTGATTCACTCTTCCTTCTTTCTTCCAGCACTTGGGCATTTGCTTTGCTCGCCTCATGGTTGCACGTCTCTGTTCTCCATTATTCTAGCCATCTCTTAAAGCCTCTTTTAAAAGTAATTTCTCAGGCTGGGGATATGGCTCAATTGGTAGAGTGCTTGCCATGCACACA